>NC_133331.1:300278157-300878157 GCF_042186555.1 Aquarana catesbeiana | reverse complement strand
AAAAGTCCCACACATGTGGTATCCCCATACTCAGGAGAAGCAGCTAAATGTATTTTGGGGTGCAATTCCACATATGCCCATGGCCTGTGTGAGCAATATATCATTTAGTGACAACTTTGTGCAAAAAAAAAAAGTGTCACTTTCCCGCAACTTGTGTCAAAATATAAAATATTCCATGGACTCAACATGCCTCTCAGCAAATAGCTTGGGGTGTCTACTTTCCAAAATGGGGTCATTTGGGGGGGTTTTGTGCCATTTGGGCATTTCATGGCCTTCAAAACTGTGATAGGTAGTGAGGAGTGAAATCAAAAATTTACGCCCTTAGAAATCCTGAAGGCGGTGATTGGTTTTTGGGGCCCCGTACGCGGCTAGGCTCCCAAAAAGTCCCACACATGTGGTATCCCCGTACTCAGGAGAAGCAGCTGAATGTATTTTGGGGTGCAATTCCACATAGGCCCATGGCCTGTGTGAGCAATATATCATTTAGTGACAACTTTTTGTAAATATTTTTTTTTTGTCATTATTCAATCACTTGGGACAAAAAAAATAAATATTCAATGGGTTCAACATGCCTCTGAGCAATTTCCTTGGGGTGTCTACTTTCCAAAATAGGGTCATTTGGGGGGGTTTTGTACTGCCCTGCCATTTTAGCACCTCATGAAATGACATAGGCAGTCATAAACTAAAAGCTGTGTAAATTCCAGAAAATGTACCCTAGTTTGTAGACGCTATAACTTTTGCGCAAACCAATAAATATACGCTTATTGACATTTTTTTTACCAAAGACATGTGGCCAAATACATTTTGGCCTAAATGTATGACTAAAATTGAGTTTATTGGATTTTTTTTATAACAAAAAGTAGAAAATATCATTTTTTTTCAAAATTTTCGGTCTTTTTCCGTTTATAGCGCAAAAAATAAAAACCGCAGAGGTGATCAAATACCATCAAAAGAAAGCTCTATTTGTGTGAAGAAAAGGATGCAAATTTTGTTTGGGTACAGCATTGCATGCATGACCGCGCAATTAGCAGTTAAAGAACGCAGTGCCAAATTGGAAAAAGTCCTCTGGTCCTTAGGCAGCTAAATGGTCCAGGGCTAAAGTGGTTAAAGGAGGAGTGCATTATGGCAGGAATCCTTCATAATGAGCACAGGAGGTGTGTAGAGTTGGGATCACCCTGGAGGACTAGTGGGAACCCTCATAATGAGCACAGAAGGTGTGCAGAATTGGGACCCCTCTGGAGGACTAGTGGGAACCCTCATAATGGGCACGGGAGGTATGTAGAGTTGGGAACCCCCTGGAGGACTGGTGGGAACCCTCATAATGGACAACAGTGTTCCTGATTGCTGCCACACCAGCCCCAGTGTTGCCAGACTAGTTTAAGACAGCAACAGTTCCTGATCACTGTCACACCAGTCCCAGTGTTACCAGGCCAGTGCGGCCAGTGAAAGTATCCTTAATTGTAGAAAAACCAGACCCAGTGTTATCAAACCAGTACAAGTCAGTAACAGTCTTCCTGGTCTCTAGCCACACCAGTGCCTGTGTTGCCAGACCATTGTAAGCCAGCAATAGTGTTCCTGATCACTGCCACACCAATGACAATGTCAGTAGATTAATGCAGCCAGCAACAACCTTCCTAATCGCCAGGAACCAAGCCTCCAAAATATAATAGGTAGTCAGGAAATTAAATGCCTAGTTATGCCCTTTGCAAGTCTAAAGGTGCTCTTTCGATTTTGGGCCCCTACCAGGAAACTAATACAGCTGATGTTCATCCTCATGGAGCTAATGCTCATGCACATGTTTCAGCATACAGATGAACTTGGGCCACTAACCAACATGCACTGACATGTCGAAGTTTACACAGCCCAATCTTGGGAATAGAGCCAAGATGCTTATGTAAAGGAGGTCTTGATGTGTGCTAATCACTGGATGTTCTTCAGCTTCCCTGTGACCTTTGTTCCTGATTTTGCTGAGACTTTTTAGTTGCTGACCCAGCTTGCTCCTGACCTTGTTAGATATTGACCTCAGCTCTGATACTGCTTTACGCTTTGCCTGCTTTCCTGATAGTTTGCTACTGGACCTTGCTCTGCCTGCTTTCCTGGTACTGACCTCAGCCTGCTACCTGACTTTGCTTCTCTCTGCCTTACCATGTATGACCCTGGCTCATTGTGACTATGTCTCTGGCAGTTACCTAGCTGTTGGCTCCCGTGCTTCTTTCTGTTACAATAGGCTCCCATGCTTCTTTGAGCCTTGTAACTCTGTCACCCCATTCAGGGGTGCTCAGAACAGAGCCACAATGGAGGCCCTATCGTCAGCTCAGCCTCCAACCAAAGTATGTGACAGCCCCTCTATGCTTGTGAGAAGTAGTACATGGTGTTTTTGGGGTGTAATTTTAAGTATTACTTCATATTCCCATCGCACACTTTCCTGGATGAGCTCACGAATATGGGTGCTGCAGCAACAACCAGCTGGATACTGGTTCAAGTCAAAATCAAAATATTTGCCAGCACACCATGGAACGGCGTAGATAGCGTCCAAATGTGTAATTTATTGCATGATCACAACACAAGGAGAGTGCAACATTTCGGAGTCATGCAGGACCCTTTCATCAGGCATGTGATAAATGTGAAAAAACAGTGAAAATTATATAAAGAAACATCAACCAATCAGGAAAAGAGAAAAGGAAGATGTGATATGTTAAGTAATCATATGCATAATTTATGCCTCTTGCAAACCTGAAGGTGCTCTTTGGATTTTGGGCCTCTGTATGTGGTTAGGCTCTGAAAAGGTCAGTTTATTGTCAGTTTCCTAGGCTCTAAAAAAAGTCTCACACATGTGGTGTCTCCATACTCAGGAGGAGTAGCAGAATGTGTTTTGCGTGAAATTCTAAGTACGCCTATACTGCATGGTAGAAATAGTTTAATATTTACAACAATTATCTTGCCGCATTTTCCAAAAACACGTGGCAGAAAACTTAAACATTCATAAAACTCATGTTGCCTCTTCAAAAATACCATGGGGTGTTTACTTAAAAATGGGGAGATTTGTGGGTGTTTTTACTGTACTGGTGCTCCAGGGCCTCCAAACACAAGATAGGTAGTCAAAAAATGAGATGTCTAATCTATGCCTATTGAAAGCTTGAAGGCGCTCCTTGGATTTTGTGACTAGACTGCAAAAAAAATCCCCTATATGTGGTATCCCCATGCTCAGGAGGAATAGCAGAGTGTTTATTTTCTTTTTTTGGGGGGGGGGGTAAATTCTAAAATATGCCCGTGCTGTTTGAAAAATATCTTGTTAATTGACAGCTATATGTAAAAAAAAATAATTTTCCAAAACCTTGTGGCAAAAAACTCACCATACCTCCAAAATAAATATGCTGGAAGGTGTACTTTGTAAAACTGGGTCAGTTTTGGGGTGTTTCAACTTTTCTGTAACGTTAGAGCCTCAAGAATTGTTAAACATAGTCAGAAAGTTAGATGCACAATTTATGCCCCTAGAAAGCCTGAAAGTGCTCCTTGGATTTTGGCCCCCTTCATGCATAAAAGCAGCAAAAAACTCACACATGTGGTATTCTCATACTGAGGAAGAGCAGAAGAATGTGTTTCGGGTGTAATTTTAAACATGTCCATGCTGTAAGTGAGAAATAAATAGTTAAAATGACAACTTTGTAAAATAAAATAAAATTTAATTTATTTTCTTAATTTTCCCCAAATTTGTGGTGAAAAATGACAACTTCCAAAAACTCACCATGTCTTACTAAATACTTTGTGGTGTATATTTTCCAGAAATAGGTCATTTGGTGGGTACTTGTAGTGTCCTGTCATTTTAGGGCCTCGGGAAGCGAGATAGGCCATCAGAACCTCAGGACTGATCGATTTTCAGAAATTTCTATCATAGTTTTTGGACTGAAAAACTGTCACACTGACTAAATAATACATATTGATTATTTTTATTTTAGAAAAGAAATATAGCAGAATACATTTTGAAGAAAGATGATTTATTTGCAACAGAAAATGAAGGAAACTTTTTTTTCCTTTACAGAGTAAACAAAAACACAACCAAAAGAAAGCTTTATCTGTCTTAACTGCTTGCCACCCAGGTCAATTCTGACATTTCTCTCCTACATGTAAAAATCATAATTTTCTTGCTAGAAAATTACTCAGAACTCCAAAACATAATATATATTTTTTTAGCAGAGACCCTAGCAAATAAAATAGCGATCACTTCAATTTGTTATGTCACATGGTATTTGCGCAGCAATTTTTCAAAGCAATTTTTTTTAGGAAAAATTCACTTTAATGAATAACCCCCCCCCCCCAAAAAAAACCCATATTATTAACCCCAATTTTTTTGTATAATGTGAAAGATAATGGTACGCCGAGTAAATAGATACCAAATATGTCACGCTTTAAAATTGCGCACACTCGTGGAATGGCGCTAAATTTTGGTACTTAAAAATCTCCATAGGGTAAGCTTTCATTTTTTACAGAGGATTTCTTGCGCTAGAATTATTGCTCTCGCTCTAAAGTTCATGGCGATACCTCACATGTGTGGGTTGAATGGCGTTTACTTATGTGGGCGCGACCTACATATTCGTTCACTTCTGCGTGCGAGCACGAGGGGACGGGCGCACTTACAACATTTTTTTTATTGTTACTTTTATTTTTGATTTTATTTTTTTAATCTTTCCCTTTCATTTTTTTAATCACTTTTTTTCCTTTTAAAATGAATGTAAAAATCCCTTGTAATAGGAACAGGGCATGAAAGGTCCTCCTTACAGAGAGATCTGAGGTCTACAAGTCCCCACATCTCATCTCTGTGCTGCAAAGCCTGAGATAAAAAAAAAATCTCAGGCTTTACGGCAAAAAACGGCAATGTTTATATCTGCTGGCTCCGGGAAGTGACGTCATGACGTCGCTTCCAGCCTCCGAGGGTCATAGAGATGGCCAGGGAACATCTGGTCAACGGCCAGCTCTATGGTAAACTGCTACTGCAGACAGAATTATTCTCTGACTCCCCGATCGCTCAGGTAAGCCAGGAGAAGCACCGGAGGCCATGTATTGTCATATCTGGCCATGTATTAGCACAGTATAGTTGTATGGTGCGATCTGTGTGAGTGCGGGACCGAGTCAGCACTGCATGTCTAGTGGGTCATATTACTAGAATTCAATTCCAGACACCCTAAATCAAAGTATACCCGGAAAAAAAATTATTGTTGCCCCGCCCCCAAAATATGACTATGAAAAAGGTTGTTAGCTTGTGTGCAACAAGTGATATTTTGTGATAAAAAACCATTTCCCGCACCCTGCACATGATTAAGGATGCTCACCAGTGTGAGTTCTCTGGTGTTTAACGAAATATCGCTTTGCTTTGAAAGATTTTCCGCACTCTAAACATGAGTAAGGACGCTCACCCGTGTGAATTCTCTGGTGTATAACTAGGTCCCCTTTATGAATGAAAGATTTCCCGCACTCTGAACATGAATAAAGATGCTCACCCATGTGACTTCTCTGGTGTTTAACAAGGCCTCCTTTATGAATGAAAGATTTCCCGCACTCTGAACATGAATAAGGACGCTCACCAGTGTGAATTCTCTGGTGTTTAACAAGGCCTCCCTTATCATTGAAAGATTTTCCGCACTCTGAACATGAAAAGGGACGCTCACCAGTGTGAATTCTTTGGTGATTAACAAGAACTCCTTTATAAATGAAAGATTTCCCGCACTCTGAACATGAATAAGGACGCTCACCAGTGTGAATTCTTTGGTGATTGACAAGGTTTCGTTTATCATTGAAAGATTTTCCACACTCTGAACATGAATAGGGACGCTCACCAGTGTGAATTCTCTGATGTATTAAAAGGTCTCCATTATAAAGGAAACATTTCCCACACTCTGAACACGAATTGGGACACTCACTCGTGTGAGTTCTTTGATGTCTAATAAGTTTTCCTTTCTCAATAAAGCATTTCCCGCACTCTGAACATGAGTAGGGACTCACATCTACGTGGTGATATTTCTGGTGTCGAAAAAGGTTTTGTTTCTGACTGAAACATTTCCCACACTCTGAACATGAATATGGACGTTCACCAGTGTGAATTCTCTGATGATTTAGAAGATCTCTATTATTAATGAAACATTTCCCGCATTCTGAACATGAATAGGGACATTCACCAGTGTGAATTCTATTGTGCCTAAGAAGTGCCCATTTTTTTGTAAACAATTTCCCACACACTGAACATGACAATGAACTCTCTTCAGTGGGAACTCCTTCATGGCTTGAAGAAGATTCCTCGGGAATAGAAGGATCTATTGAAGTATCTGTACTGTGAGATCCTATAGTCTTGGTGTGTGATCCATCAGAAGATTCCTCAGGATTAGAGGGATCCATTGATCTCCCCAATTGGGAAGGTCTGGGATGTATATTTGGAGTAACGGGATTTCCTCCTGGAGAATATTGTACAATGTTATTATCTTCTGCATTATAATCTGGAGATACAATGAGATGTTCCTCAGAGGTATTCCGGACATTGTGTCCACCTGTTGAGAAACAATTTAACATTAAATGTTATAACCTTCCATTCAGGAGTCATATATGTTGGTCCGTCACCAAATAATTTATAAGAGCTCTGGCATGGATTTGGGGACAATTAGAACAGAAAAATTGGACTACAAACCAAGCGAAAGTGTCCAGAGCTCCAAACACAAAGTGCACAGTGCTATGTCTCTTCTGTTCTTGTGTGCAAAATTCTCTTCTAGAGTTTAATAAAAATGTTCTCAGTGCTCCACACCACCCGCTATCCTCCACCTTCACATCAGAGAACGGAATTTTATGACCCCTCTCTTATCAATGGGTCATTAAGCCTTTATATCCCCCAAGGGGAAGATCATCCGGGACCACCACCTCTATACCACCTCTCCAGTTATCTCATACAATACCTGCCGGTATCTTCTCACCTCAGATCATAGGCTCTGAAACATCAACAGAGATGGCTACCATGCCATCAACTTCTGCAGCGCTCTCTACCAATCAGAACATAGAATACCGCCAACATCAGAGAGCAACTCCAACAGCTCTGCAAGGTGACCAAAAGGGGAGGAGCCGCACTGTTGTCAATGATGATGCTGAGAAGGTGGTCCTGCATGGATACAAGCTCTTAATGACCCAATGGTAAGCGAGGAGTCCTGGAACTACGGTGAGTTCTCTGATGTGAAGGTGGAAGATAGCGGGTGGTGTGGAGCACTGAGAGCAGTTTTATTAATTTCTGGATGAGAATTTTGCACAAAAAAAACAGAGGAGACATAGCACTGTGCACTTTGTGTGTGGAGCGCTGAACAGTTTCCTTTTGATATATTGAAGCGCTTTCATGTTGCAAATTGAGAAAGGAGATGGCCCTTCCTTCACCTCATTTCTTGAAAACATGACATAATGAATATGAATGAATGCTTTAAGAGCATATTAAATAAGGACATTAGCCAATGCATCCCAATGGAAAATACATTTAAAAGAGAGAACAAAAGTCCTGGATGGCTTAACTCCAAAGTAAAAATGCATTTAAAAGCAAAGGAGAAGGCCTTCAAAAAATACAAGGTTGAGGGATCATCATCAGCATTCAGACTTTATAAAGAATGCAACAAGAAATGTAAGGGTGCAATTACGGCAGCTAAGATGGAGCACGAAAGACACATAACAGAGGAGAGCAAGAAAATCCCAAGAAAGTCTTTAACCACTTCAATACCGGGCACTTACACCGCCTTCCTGTCCAGACCAATTTTTAGCTTTCAGCGCTGTCGAACTTTGAATGACAATTGCGCAGTCTTGCTACACTGTACCCAAACAAATTATTTATCATTTTGTTCCCACAAATAGAGCTTTCTTTTGGTGGTATTTGATCACTGCTGCGGTTTTTATTTTTTGCACAACAAATAAAAAATGACTGAAAATTTTGAAAAACAAAAAGTTTTTCTTTGTTTCTGTTATAAACTTTTGTAAATAACTAAGTTTTCTCCTTTAATGATGGGCACTGGTGAGGCTGCACTGACAGGCGCTGATGAGGTGACATCAATGAGGTGGCACTGATGATTGGCACTGATAGGCGGCACTGATAGATGGCACTGGTATGCAGCACTGATGGACATTGATAGGCGGCACTGATGGGCACTCATAGGCGGCACTGAAAGGCTGCACTGATGGGTACTTATGGGTGGCACTGATGGACACTGATGGGTGGCACTGCTGGGCATCACTGATCTGGCAGGCATTCATAATGGGCACTGACTGGCACCATTTCTGGGTACTGATTGGCATATATTGGGAACACTGTGGCATCCCTGGAGGCCATGGGGAGACATACCTGGCCATCCATGTGTTGGGGGCTTACATGTTGGTCCCAGCAGCATCCCTGGTGGTCCAGTGTGGGCATACGTGGCGGGGGGCTGTGCAGACCCCCCCCTATCAGTAGAGCCACTGATCGGCTCTTCTCTACTCGCGTCTGTCAGACGCGAGTGAGTAAAAGCCGATAAATGGCTCTTATATATATAAAACACAAAGCGCTGTGATGCTAAATAGCTGATAATTACACATAAAACCAAGTGAGGCTGCTATCAAAAGAGAGTGTTTTCAGAGTCACTTAAAAAGAATAAATAATGATATTTGAAGCGCTTCACAATGTGCATGAAAATGAATATATAAGAATAAATATAAATAGTCAAATAAATCCAGCGGTGAGTAAAAATTCCTATAAAATCCAGCAATCAAAATAGTGTAAAATTATAAAAAATTAGTGACACCAAATGTGTAAAAAATTCACATAAAAAATCCACATAAAAATAAATATATAGGGATGTATTCAGAAGGTTCAATTATACAGGTGTAGAATCCTGATTGGTATAGAGCTTTTGATCACTAGCAAAGCTGTTTAAAAACACTTGCTTAATTAAGGTGCTCATTGACCTTCATAGTAACAATGTGTTTTTTGCTTCTATTCACAACCAATGTGAGAATCATAAACAGGCAGATAAGAGAAAAAAACAATCATTGTGCAATAATTAGGATACCAAGGTACACAGGCAAACTTCAATCCACTCACGTGTGCCTTATAATGATAAGGCATATGCAGGTTTTACTATAGCAGTCAGCCGCCTTAGACAGAAACTGCTGATCTGCACAGAGCTTCCTTGGCTCCTCCCACGCGTTACATCACAGTCACGTGACTTTTTCAAGGATAATACCAGCTCTGACGGACTCAGCTTTATAGCACAACAGCAGAGTGGTTGCCATGGCTACAGCATGAGTTTGTCATCATTCTGCTTCCTGCATAAACTTCAATCCTGTTAAAACCTACTTTTATTAGACATGTAATTCATATGAATATCGTTGGTTTATCAAAACCATGATTCAATGTGTAAAAAACGCAGTGTGTAAAAAGTAAAAAAATATATATATTGATATCTCTAATCACGTTTAATTCTTCAACTCCCTCCAGTGGTCACAATTGGTATAACATCTCACAGAGGGAGTGTATGGCAAAGCATTGTCTCTAATGGGTTTGATAATTGACCAGTGCCCCATGATATCACAAAAATGGGGTATCCACATGCTCTGCTCATAAAATTTTTTTTATGTGGATTTTTTACACATTTGGTGTCACTAATTTTTTATAATTTTACACTATTTTGATTGCTGGATTTTATAGGAATTTTTACTCACCGCTGGATTTATTTGACTATTTATATTTATTCTTATATATTCATTTTCATGCACATTGTGAATCGCTTCAAATATCATTATTTATTCTTGATAAATGGCTCGTCCTGTTTACATCGTGATCAGCCGTGATTGGACACGAACATGACATTATATTGAGGAATGGAGATGGGCCTTTCATATGGTGTATAGTATCTCCTCCTCATTTGTTGGGAACATGACATTATATTGAGGAATGGAGATGGTCCTTTCATATGGTGTACAGTATCTCCTCCTCATTTGTTGGCAACATAAATGTTATATTGAGGAATGGACATGGATCTTTCATATGATGTACACTGTGCATGGGTGCTTAACCTGTGGCCCTCCAGCTGTTGCAGAACTACAAGTCCCATGAGGCCTTGCAAGCTGCTGACAATTACAAGCATGGCTTCTACATGCAGAGGCATTATGGGACTTGTAGTTCTGCAACAGCTGGAGGGCCACAGGTTGAGCACCCAAAGCACTGTACAGTATCTCCTCCTCATTTGTTGGGAACATGACATTATATTGAGGAATGGAGATGGACCTTTCATATGGTGTACAGTATCTCCTCCTCATTTGTTGGGAACATGACGTTATATTGAGGAATGGAGATGGACCTTTCATATGGTGTACAGTATCTCCTCCTCATTTGTTGGGAACATGATGTTATATTGAGGAATGGAGATGGACCTTTCATATGGTGTACAGTATCTCCACCTCATTTGTGTCAGGACTGGGCTCAGCCCTCCCTTCTCAGAGCTCTAGTGCTCAGCTGTTGGTTAATTGCCAGTACTCTTCATTCCACAGTGACTCGCCTGGTCTTCATTTCCTGTTGGTCTGCTAGCCCTGCAGGCTATTTAAACTGCCTGGATCAGATCTCCTATGCCTTCGGCTTGTCAACATATCCGTATAGTCTCTGCTGTGTTTTCCTGTTAAAGACTTTTGCCTGGTTGACTTCCCTTCTGGTTCCTGATCCTGTTTGCTGCCTCTGCTACGCTGATCTCTGGATTGCTGTTTCACTGGCTTGTTCTGACTACCCGCTCTGGTTACTGAACCCTGGCTATGTTTTGACTACGTTTGCTCTGTTTGTACCATTTTATTAAAAAGTGTGATTTTTACTGCACTTCTGTCTCAGTCTGATTCATAGTTACTGAAAATTTGTTAGGCACAACATACATGATACATTGAGTAGTGGGGTGGGTACATTGATGATCTTGCTGTGGACAGTTGGGGTTTCTCAGGATTTCCTTTACAGAAGGATGTGAGTATCTCTATTTTGTACATGAGCAGCAAACTTTGTGTGTAACTAAATAAAAAACCCTCTCTGTATATGGAAGAGGTGCCTTGTTGAGCTGTGAGGATGAGGGATAGTTTTGTTCTAGATGACTATACCCAATATATATAAATTAGGGATGGTGTGACCTTCCTGTGTGGAATCCCAGGAATACAGAGGATGAGGACATCTTCTGGTGGGTTCCCATTACTGGATCCATCTGTAGGAAACACACACACTGACTGAATACATTGTTTCTATGTGTTTATCAGATGATGGGGGATCTAGGTGGAGCCTCCGCACTGCTCTCTCCTTTACAATAAAGTCTCCTCTTACCCGGTGATGTGAGGGGCGGCTGATTCTTCATCATGACGTCCTTGTAGAGATCCTTGTGTCCTTCTAAATACTCCCACTCCTCCATGGAGAAATAGACAGTGATATCCTGACACCTTATAGGAACCTGACACACACAATGATACAGTCACCATCCAGACACATCCCTTGTCTGTTACTGGATAATATCCCAGAATTCCCGGCACCGCTCACCTCTCCTGTCAGCAGCTCAGTGATCTTGTTGGTGACTTCTAGAATCTTCTTCTCATTATTTTTTTGTAGAGTTAGGAGGGGTGGTGGATGCATGGTGATGGGGTCTTGTCTTTCTCTTTGTCTTGTGGACAAGTGGTGACTCCTCCCTCTTATATAATTCTCAATAGATGACTTCATAACTTCAGTACAGTCCTGTAAAATACATCAATTAATAGTATATCAGAATCATCCTCACATGACAAGGCAGGTCTGTGTTTTAATAAAAGACTTAAGAATGAATAAACACTCCCAGAATCCTCCTCACCTCTCCAGTCAGTAGACAGACGATCTCCAGCGTAAGTATTAAAATCCCATTATGGAGATTATTGTTTTTCATATTTACATAATTGAGAAGCTGTTGATTCTCCATCATGACGTCCTTGTAGAGATCCTTGTGTCCTTCTAAATACTCCCACTCCTCCATGGAGAAATAGACAGTGACATCCTGACACCTTATAGGAACCTGACACACACAATGATACAGTCACCATCCAGACACATCCCTTGTCTGTTACTGGATAATGTCCCAGAATTCCCAGCACCGCTCACCTCTCCTGTCAGCAGATCAGTGATCTTCTTGATGACTTCTAGAATCTTCTTGGCACTGGTTACCTCTGTTGTCAGGCAGTGAGGTAGAGGCACTGTGATGGGTGATGTCCTGTGAAGACGACTGCTGGGTGTTAACGGATCACCAGATACTTTTCTCCCCACTTTATAATCCTGTGTATAGAGAGAAAGTAACAATTATCACTACAGACTTCCCAGAATCCTCCTCACCTTTCTGGTCAGGTCTGTGTTTTATTAATAGAGATAAGAGAGATATTATGTGATCTCCCAGAATCCTCCTCACCTCTCCGGTCAGCAGGTAGATGATCTCCAGGGTGAGGTCCAATATCCTTTCAGTCATGTGATTTTGGCCCATCTCCATCTTTATTTATATGATCTATACAAGACTCTCCTCTCTGTAGATGGATAATAATCTGAGAATTATCTGGACTGTACTGGGATGAATAATGTCTGCACAGAGTTCCTCCAGAGTTTGTACATTGTAAATTCCCTTTAAATAACAAATCCTACCAAAATCTTCCATTTTTAACTTGAAATGACTGGGGAAGAGTTAGGACTTCTTTCTTTCACTTCCTGTCCATCATGTATCTAATTCTGTAACACAGAGGCTCTGGATAAACAGTTGGATAAATGGTTCTATATTTAGGATGTATCTGATCCATAAACCAGAGGCCTTGGATGGACATTTTCTGTGTACATATTATAATAGTGTAGAAGCATCTGCTGAATTTAAAGGCCATCTCGGTGACTATGGAGGAAGGGGATTACTGGATATAAATGTAAAACAATTCTCATTACCTCCTCTGCTGCCGAGTGAAGGAATTTCTCTCTCTACTTCCTGCAAATGTTGCTCTCTCTAGGAACTTCCTGCCTGTAGATGACATCACTTCCTGCCTGTATCTTCTATCACTTCCTGTCTGTAGATGACATTACTTCCTGTCTGTATCTTCTATCACTTCCCATCTCTGCATTCCACTGACAATACATGAGTTCACCACCTTGTGGATAAAATACAAACTGCAGCCAGTGTTTTTTAAATACTTTAACAGCCGACATGCACAGAAGATCCGTGCTTTGTTCTCTAAGATGTTTGGAACAACCTACCTGCCGAGTTTCTTCAAAATCTGTGTACAAGTCTACCTAGAAGAGATGATGTTAGGTATGAAGGAAAAGGGCGGTCACACCAAATATGGATTGGATTTGGATTTCTCCTCTGTTCATTTACTTTCCAGTTTGTTCATTTATTAAAAATAAACTATTAACACTTCTATTTCTGAAAGCATTCTTCATTTACAGCATTTTTATTTCTGAACTGCCTATACATTTTGCACATTACTGCATATCTATAGTGAACAGCATTGTGTATGTTTTATTGAATTGACATTTTTTTATGTGTCCATTAGATATATATTATATTCAGTGTCTGCATTAGGTGCACTTTGTGAGAAAATCTCCTCTGTGTTAACTCTTTTTTCGTTTATGAAATCAAATAACTCCATTGCTGCTGGGTGTAATTGTGAAAAGCACTGTGTTTTTCACAATTACACCCAATAAATATACAGTAAATAGTTTTAGTCATAATAAATAGTAATGCATGGGACCTGTAAAAGTCCTGTGGTTTATCCAGAGTTGCGTATTTCAAGCTTCAGGATGGAATTTGCTCATTAGCTCAATGGTGCCAGGCCTTACATTTGTACCCAAGTATGGCATACAGATTACAACAAAAACTTTGCAAAAACTATATCCTTAAATTATGCCAGATACACAAAAAGTCTTAAGCTTGTAAGAGTTTGCATAAAAACTTTTTCTTAGGGAATTATTTTAGATATATGCTTTGGGTGGGTTCTTTTCTGTCCTGTCACTGTCTGTAGATTTTTAAAGAGTTTTATTTATAAAAATGGCTGTGTGCAGAGACGGATGTGTAGGGATTATGGAACCTATTCATAATGAGCACAGGAGATGTGCAGAGTTGGGACCCCCCTGGAGGACTGGTGGGAACCCTCATAATGGACATTGGAGGTGTGCAGAATTTAGAGGAGGAATGCATTATGGCAGGAATCCTTCATAATGAGCACAGGAAGTGTGTCGAGTTGGGATCCCACTGGAGGACTGGTGGGAACTATCATAATGGACATTGGAGGTGTGCAGAATTTAGTGGAGGAGTGCATTATGGCAGGAATCCTTAATAATGAGCACAGGAAGTGTGTCGAGTTGGGATCCCCCTGGAAGACTGGTGGGAACCCTCATAATGGGCACGGGAGGTATGTTGAGTTGGGAACCCCCTGGAGGACTGGTGGGAGCCCTTATAATTGACAACAGTGTTCCTGATTGCTACCACACCAGCCCCAGTGTTGCCAGACTAGTTTAAGACAGCAACAGTTCCTGATCACTGTCACACCAGTTCCAGTGTCATCAGGCCAGTGCGACCAGCAAAAGCATCCTTAATTGTAGCAAAACCAGTCCCAGTGTTATCAGACCAGTATAAGTCAGTAACAGTCTTCCTGGTCCCTAGACACACCAGTGCCTGTGTTGCCAGACCATTGTAAGCCAGCAATAGTGTTTCTGATCACTGCCACACCAATGACAATGTCAGTAGATTAATGCAGCCAGCAACAAACTTCCTAATCGCCAGGAACCAAGGCTTTCAAAATATAATAAGTAGTCAGGAAATGAAATGCCTAGTTATGCCCTTTGCAAGTCTAAAGGTGCTCTTTGGATTTTGGGCCCCTACCAGGAAACTAATACAGCTGATGTTCATTCTCATGCAGCTAATGCTTGTGCACATATTTCAGCATACAGATGAACTTGGGCCACTAACCAACATGCACTGACATGTCGACGCTTACACAACCCAATCTTGGGAATAGCGCCAAGATGCTTATGTAAAGGAGGTCTTGATGTGTGCTAATCACTGGGTGTCCTTCAGCTTCCCTGTGACCTTTGTTCCTGATTTTGCTGAGACTTCTAGTTGCTGACCCAGCTTGCTCCTGACCTTGCTAGATATTGACCTCAACTCAGTACTGACTACGCTTTGCCTGCTTTCCTGATACTGACCCCAGTTTGCTACTGGACCTTGCTCTGCCTGCTTTCCTAGGACTGACCTTAGCCTGCTTCCTGACTATGCTTCTCTCTGCCTTACTATGTATGACCCTGGCTCATTGTGACTATGTCTCTGGCAGTTACCTGTTACCTAGCTGTTGGCTACCGTGCTTCTTTCTGTTACAATAGGCTCCCATACTTATTTGAGCCTCGTAGCTCTGTCACCCTTAGGGATGGGCCGAACACCCCCCTGTTTGGTTTGCATCCAGAACATGTGTACAGGCAAAAAATTTGTTCGAACACGCGAACACCATTTAAGTTTATTGGACACGAACATGAAAAACCAAAAGTGCTAATTTTAAAGGTTAATATGCAAGTTATTGTCATAAAAAGTGTTTGGGGACCCGGATCCTGCCCCAGGTGACATGTATCAATGCAAAAAAAAGTTTTAAAAACAACCGTTTTTTCGGGAGCAGTGATTTTAATAATGCTTAAAGTGAAACAATAAAAGGTAAATATTCCTTTAAATTTCATACCTGGGGGTTGTCTATAGTATGCCTGTAAAGTAGCGCATGTTTCCCGTGTTTATAACAGTCCAAGAGCAAAATGACATTTCTAAAGGAAAAAAAAGTCATTTAAAAGTACTAGGGCTAGTGCCGTCTATTAATGAATTGTCCGTCCCGACAATACACATAAAAGTCATTGAAAGTCATTGAAAGATAAAAAATAAAAATGCGTGGGGGGTCCCCCAAAAATTCCATTACCAGGCCCTTCAGGTCTGGTATGGATTTTAAGGGGAACTCCGCGCCAAAATTAAAAAAAATTAATGTCGTGGGGTTCCCCCAAAAATCCACACCAGACCCTTATCCGAGCACGCAACCTGGCAGGCTGCAGAAGAGGGGGGGATGAGAGAGCGCCCCCCCTCCTGAACCGTACCAGGCCACATGCCCTCAACATGGGGAGGATGTCCCTATGTTGATGGGGACAAGGACCTCATCCCCACAACCCTTGTCCTGTGGTTGTGGGGGTCTGTGGGCGGGGGGCTTATCAAAATCTGGAAGCCCCCTTTAACAAAGGAAACATCCAGATCCCGGCCCCCCTATGAGAATTGGTAAGGGGTACATTGTACCCCTACCATTTCACAAAAAGAAAGCCACAGGAGACGGCTTGGGACAAGTCCTTTATTAAAAATAAAAAAAATATGTAGCTGAGGGCGGGGCCACCCGTGACGTGACCCCGTCCCCCTCTGACAAAGGGAAACGCTGCGGTTTCCCAGTGACGTGTACGGGTGACCCCGCCCCCCTCTGATACAATGGGAATCTTGCATTGCATCAGAGGGGGCGGAGGCACCAGTACACGTCACTGGGAAACCCCAGCGTTTCCCCTTTTAGAGGGGGTTGGGGTCACGTGACGGGTGGCCCCACCCTCAGCTACATAAGAGCTGTCAAGCTGGCACCGCGTCATTGGCTGGGTGCCTCCGGTGGAGGCAGGATCCTGTGCGTGTTCCTCGCTGGAGATCATCCCTCGCTGTAGATCATCCATCGCTGTTGATCGAGAATTGGATTACATCGCTGGAGTAGGAGCATGGATTTATTGCATTACATCGCTGGAATCTCTTGTTTATTTTTTTATTTTTAATAAAGGACCTGTCCCAAGCGGTCTCCTGTGGTTTTTTAACATTTTGACACTTTCTTTTTGTGAAATGGTAGGGGTACAATGTACCCCTTACCAATTCACATGGGGGGCCGGGATCTAGGTGTCCCCTTTGTTAAAGGGGCTTCCAGATTCCGATAAGCCCCCCACCCGCAGACCCCCACAACCACCGGGCAAGGGTGGTGGGGATGAGGCCCTTGTCCCCATCAACATGGGGGCATCCTCTCCATGGTGAGGGCATGTGGCCTGGTACGGTTCAGGAAGGGGGGGCGCTCTCTCGTCCCCCCCTCTTTTCCTGCGGCCTGCCAGGTTGCATGCTCGGATAAGGGTCTGGTGTGGATTTTTGGGGAAACCCCACGCCAATTTTTTTGAAATTTTGGCACGGAGTTCCCCTTAAAATCCATACCAGACCCTTCAGGTCTGGTATGGCTTTTTTGGGGGAACCCCATGCCATTTTTTTTTTCAATGACTTTCAATGACTTTTATGTGTATTGGCGGGACCGACAATTCATTAAAGAGGAAGTAAACCCTGATTAGGCTTTCCCTGAAAAGGTAAAGCCTAATGGGCTACTATGCATCGCATAGTAGCCCATTATGTGTCACTTACCTGACAAAGGAGCCTGCGATGTCACTGCTGTCCCCTCTGGTACGGAGCGTCTATCTTCTTTCTTCTATCGTAGCTCCAGCGCTGTGATTGGCCAGAGCCGCAATGACGTCACTCCCGCCCATGCGTGCGGGAGCCGCCATTAACGGCATATCGCCGTTAGCAGCGGCACGCTCAGTGCGCCAGCGCGCCGCTGTCTACGCCGTATGCGCCATAGACAGCGGTGTCTGTCTTTTTGGAAATATCTCCTAAACTGTGTAGGTTTAGGAGATATTTCTTGGACCTAGAGGTAAGCCTTAATCTCGGCTTACCTGTAGGTCAAAGTGGTCTGTAAGGGTTTACAACCACTTTAATAGCTGGCACCAGCGCTAGTACTTTTAAATGACTTTTTTTTCCTTTTTTCATTTTTCTCTCAGACTGTTATAAACATGATAAACATGCACTACTTTACAGGCATACTATAGACATCCCCCAGGTACGAAATTAAGAGGGATATTTCACTTTCATTGTTTCACTTTAAGCTTTATTAAAATCACTGCTCCCGAAAAAAAGGCCGTTTTTAAAACTTTTTTTTCCATTGATACATGTCCTCTGGGGCAGGACCCGGGTCCCCAAACACAGATGCCTAATTTATGATTATTGAAAGCTTGAAGGCGCTCCTTGGATTTTGGGTCCCTCTATGTGACTAGACTGCAAAAAAAATCTCCTATATGTGGTATCCCCATGCTCAGGAGGAATAGCAGAGTGTTTATTTTTTGTGGGGAGGGGGTAAATTCTAAATATGCCCATGCTGTTTGAAAAATATCTTGTTAATTGACAGCTATATGTAAAAAAAAACATTTTCCAAAACCTTGTGGCAAAAAAGTGTTTCTAAAGACTCACCATACCTCCAAATAAATATGCTGGAGGATGTACTTTGCAAAATTGGGTCAGTTTTGGGGTGTTTCAACTGTTCTGTAACGTTAGAGCCTCAAGAATTGTTAAACAGAAAGTTAGATGCGCAATTTATGCCCCTAGAAAGCCTGAAAGTGCTCCTTGGATTTTGGGCCCCTCTATGCATAAAAGCAACAAAAAACTCACACATGTGGTATTCTCATACTGAGGAAGGGCAGTAGAATGTGTTTCAGGGTGTAATTTTAAGTATGCCCATGCTGTAAGTGAGAAATAGTTAAAATGACAACTTTGTAAAATAAAATAAAATTGAATTTACTTTCTTAATTTTTCCCAAACTTGTGGTGAAAAATTACAACTTCCAAAAAACTCACCATGTCTCTTACTAAATACTTTGTGGTGTACACTTTCCAAGAATAGGTCATTTGGTGGGTACTTGTACTGTCCTGTCATTTAAGGGCCTCAGGAAACTAGATAGGCCATCAGAACCTCAGGACTGATCGATTTTCAGAAATTTCTATCATAGTTTTTAGACTGTAAAACTGTCACACAGACTAAATAATACATACTGATTATTTTTTTTATTTTAGAAAAGAAATATAGCAGAATACATTTTGAAGAAAGATGATTTATTTGCAACAGAAAATGAAGGAAAACTTTTTTTTTTTCTATTACAGAGTAAACAAAAACACAACCAAAAGAAAGCTTTATCTGTCTTAACTGCTTGCCACCCAGGCCAATTCTGACATTTCTCTCCTACATGTAAAAATCATAATTTTCTTGCAAGAAAATGACTCAGAACTCCAAAACATTATATATATATATTTTTTAGCAGAGACCCTAGCAAATAAAATAGCGATCATTGCCATTTGTTATGTCACATGCTATTTGGGCAGCAATTTTTTGGAGGAAAAATTCACTTTAATGAATAAACCCCCCCCCCAAAAAAAACCATATTATTAACCCCAATTTTTTCGTATAATGTGTAAGATAATGGTAAATAGATACTCAATATGTCACGCTTTAAATTTGCGCACACTCGTGGAATGGTGCTAATTTTTGGTACTTAAAAATCTCCATAGGCTAAGCTTTAATTTTTTACAGAGGATTTCTTGTGCTAGAATTATTGCTCTCACTCTAAAGTTCATGGCGATACCTCACATGTGTGGTTTGAATGGCGTTTACTTATGCGGGCGCAACTTACCTATGCGTTCACTTCTGCATGCGATCACGAGGGGGTGGGGGCACTTAAAACATTTTTTTTTATTGTTTCTTTTATTTTTGATTTTATTTTTTTAATCTTTCCATTTCATTTTTTGTATTACTTTTATTCCTTTTAAAATGAATGTAAACATCCCTTGTAATAGGAACAGGGCATGAAAGATCCTCCTTACAGAGAGATCTGAGGTCTATAAGTCCCCACATCTCATCTCTGTGCTGGAAAGCCTGAGATAAAAAAAAATCTCAGGCTTTCTGGCAAAAAAACGGCAATGTTTATATCTGCTGGCTCCGGGAAGTGACGTCATGACGTCGCTTCCAGCCTCGGAGGGTCATAGAGATGGCCAGGGAACATCTGGTCCACGGCCAGCTCTATGGTAAACCACTGCCGCCGGCAGAATCATTCTCCGACTCCCCGATTGCGCAGGCAAGCCAGAAGAGGCACCGGAGGCCATGTATTGTCATATCTGACCATGTATTAACACAGTTTAGTTGTATGGTGTGGTCTGTGTGAGTGCGGGGCCGAGTCAGCACTGTGTTTAGTGGGTCATATTACAGGAATTCAATTCCAGGTGCCCCAAACCAAAGTGTACCAGAAAAAAAAATTATTGTTGCCCCGCCCTCAAAATATGAATATGAAAAAGGTTGTTAGCTTGTGTGAATTTTCTGGTGTGCAACAAGTGATATTTTGTGATAAAAACATTTCCCGCACCCTGCACATGATTAAGGACGCTCACCAGTGTGAGTTCTCTGGTGTTTAACGAAATATCGTTTTGCTGTGAAAGATTTTCCGCACTCTAAACATGAGTAAGGACGCTCACCCGTGTGAATTCTCTGGTGTATAACTAGGTCTGCTTTATAAATGAAAGATTTCCCGCACTCTGAACACGAATAAAGATGCTCACCTGTGTGACTTCTCTGGTGTTTAACAAGGCCTCCTTTATGAATGAAAGATTTCCCGCACTCTGAACATGAAAAAGGGCGCTCATCCGTGTGAATTCTCTGGTGTATAACTAGGTCTCCTTTATAAATGAAAGATTTCCCGCACTCTGAACATGAATAAAGATGCTCACCCGTGTGACTTCTCTGGTGTTTAACAAGGCCTTCTTTATGAATGAAAGATTTCCCGCACTCTGAACATGAATAAGGACGCTCACCAGTGTGAATTCTCTGGTGTTTAACAAGGCCTCCTTTAACATTGAAAGATTTTCCGCACTCTGAACATGAAAAGGGACGCTCACCAGTGTGAATTCTTTGGTGATTAACAAGGACTTTTTTATAAATGAAAGATTTCCCGCACTCTGAACATGAATAAGGACGCTCACCAGTGTGAATTCTTTGGTGATTGACAAGGTTTCGTTTATCATTGAAAGATTTTCCACACTCTGAACATGAATAGGGACGCTCACCAGTGTGAATTCTCTGATGTATTAAAAGGTCTCCATTATAAAGGAAACATTTCCCACACTCTGAACATGAATATGGACGTTCACCAGTGTGAATTCTCTGATGATTTAGAAGATCTCTATTATTAATGAAACATTTCCCGCACTCTGAACATGACAATGAACTCTCTCCTCTGTGAACTCCTTCATGGCTTGAAGAAGATCTCTTGGGAATAGATGGATCTATTGAAGTATCTTTACTGTGAGATCCTATAGTCTTGGTGTGTGATCCATCAGAAGATTCCCCAGGATTAGAGGGATCCATTGATCTCCCCAATTGGGAAGGTCTGGGATGTATATTTGGAGTAACGGGATTTCCTCCTGGAGAATATTGTACAATGTTATTATCTTCTGCTTTATAATCTGGAGATACAATGAGATGTTCCTCAGAGGTATTCCGGACATTGTGTCCACCTGTTGAGAAACAATTTAACATTAAATGTTATAACCTTCCACTCAGGAGTCATATATGTTGGTCCATCACCAAATAATTTATAAGAGCTCTGGCATGGATTTGGGGACAATTAGAACAGAAAAATTGGACTACAAACCAAGCAAAAGTGTCCAGAGCTCCAAACACAAAGTGCACAGTGCTATGTCTCTTCTGTTCTCGTGTGCAAAATTCTCTTCTAGAGTTTAATAAAAATGTTCTCAGTGCTCCACACCACCCGCTATCCTCCACCTTCACATCGGAGAACGGAATTTTATGACCCCTCTCTTATCAATGGGTCATTAAGCCTTTATATCCCCCAAGGGGAAGATCATCCGGGACCACCACCTCTATACCACCTCTCCAGTTATCTCATACAATACCTGCCGGTATCTTCTCACCTCAGATCATAGGCTCTGAAACATCAACAGAGATGGCTACCATGCCATCAACTTCTGCAGCGCTCTCTACCAATCAGAACATAGAATACCGCCAACATCAGAGAGCAACTCCAACAGCTCTGCAAGGTGACCAAAAGGGGAGGAGCCGCACTGTTGTCAATGATGACGCTGAGAAGGTGGTCCTGCATGGATACAAGCTCCTAATGACCCAATGGTAAGCGAGGAGTCCTGGAATTACGGTGAGTTCTCTGATGTGAAGGTGGAAGATAGTGGGTGGTGTGGAGCACTGAGAGCAGTTTTATTAATTTCTGGATGAGAATTTTGCACAAAAAAAACAGAGGAGACATAGCACTGTGCACTTTGTGTGTGGAGCGCTGAACAGTTTCCTTTTGATATATTGAAGCGCTTTCATGTTGCAAATTGAGAAAGGAGATGGCCCTTCCTTCACCTCATTTCTTGAAAACATGACATAACGAATATGAATGAATGCTTTAAGAGCATATTAAATAAGGGCATTAGCCAATGCATCCCAATGGAAAATACATTTAAAAGAGAGAACAAAAGTCCTGGATGGCTTAACTCCAAAGTAAAAATGCATTTAAAAGCAAAGGAGAAGGCCTTCAAAAAATACAAGGTTGAGGGATCATCATCAGCATTCAGACTTTATAAAGAATGCAACAAGAAATGTAAGGGTGCAATTACGGCAGCTAAGATGGAGCACGAAAGACACATAACAGAGGAGAGCAAGAAAATCCCAAGAAATTCTTTAACCACTTCAATACCAGGCACTTACACCGCCTTCCTGTCCAGACCAATTTTTAGCTTTCAGCGCTGTTGAACTTTGAATGACAATTGCGCGGTCTTGCTACACTGTACCCAAACAAATTATTTATCATTTTGTTCCCACAAATAGAGCTTTCTTTTGGTGGTATTTGATCACTGCTGCGGTTTTTATTTTTTGCACAACAAATAAAAAATGACTGAAAATTTTGAAAAACAAAAAGTTTTTCTTTGTTTCTGTTATAAACTTTTGTAAATAACTAAGTTTTCTCCTTTAATGATGGGCACTGGTGAGGCTGCACTGACGGGTGCTGATGAGGTGACACCAATGAGGTGGCACTAATGATTGGCACTGATAGGCGGCACTGATAGATGGCACTGGTATACAGCACTGATGGACATTGATAGGCGGCACTGATGGGCACTCATAGGCGGCACTGAAAGGCTGCACTGATGGGTACTTATGGGTGGCACTGATGGACACTGATGGGTGGCACTGCTGGGCATCACTGATCTGGCAGGCATTCATAATGGGCACTGACTGGCACCATTTCTGGGTACTGATTGGCATATATTGGGAACACTGTGGCATCCCTGGAGGCCATGGGGAGACATACCTGGCCATCCATGTGTTGGGGGCTTACATGGTGGTCCCGGCAGCATCCCTGGTGGTCCAGTGTGGGCATACGTGGCGGGGGGCTGTGCAGACCCCCCCTATCAGTAGAACCACTGATCGGCTCTTCTCTACTCGCGTCTGTCAGACGCGAGTGAGTAAAAGCCGATAAATGGCTCTTCCTGTTTACATCGTGATCAGCCATGATTGGACACGAACATAACATTATATTGAGGAATGGAGATGGACCTTTCATATGGTGTACAGTATGTCCTCCTCATTTGTTGGCAACATAAATGTTATATTGAGGAATGGACATGGATCTTTCATATGTAGTACACCGTGCATGGGTGCTTAACCTGTGGCCCTCCAGCTGTTGCAGAACTACAAGTCCCATGAGGCCTTGCAAGCTGCTGACAATTACAAGCATGGCTTCTAAATGCAGAGGCATTATGGGACTTGTAGTTCTGCAACAACTGGAGGGCCACAGGTTGAGCACCCAAAGCACTGTATAGTATCTCCTCCTCATTGGTTGGGAACATGATGTTATATTGAGGAATGGAGATGGACCTTTCATATGGTGTACAGTATCTCCACCTCATTTGTGTCAGGACTGGGCTCAGCCCTCCCTTCTCAGAGCTCTAGTGCTCAGCTGTTGGTTAATTGCCAGTACTCTTCATTCCACAGTGACTCGCCTGGTCTTCATTTCCTGTTGGTCTGCTAGCCCTGCAGGCTATTTAAACTGCCTGGATCAGATCTCCTATGCCTTCGGCTTGTCAACATATCCGTATGTCTCTGTTGTGTTTTCCTGTTAAAGACTTTTGCCTGGTTGACTTCCCTTCTGGTTCCTGATCCTGTTTGCTGCCTCTACTACGCTGATCTCTGGATTGGTGTTTCACTGGCTTGTTCTGACTACCCGTTCTGGTTACTGAACCCTGGCTATGTTTTGACTACGTTTGCTCTGTTTGTACCATTTTATTAAAAAGTGTGATTTTTACTGCACTTCTGTCTCAGTCTGATTCATAGTTACTGAAAATTTGTTAGGCATAATATACATGATACATTGAGTAGTGGGGTGGGTACATTGATGATGTTCTTGCTGTGGAAAGTTGGGGTTTTTCAGGATTTCCTTTACAAAAGGATGTGAGTATCTCTATTTTGTACATGAGCAGCAAACTTTGTGTGTAACTAAATAAAAAACCCTCTCTGTATATGGAAGAGGTGGCTTGTTGAGCTGTGAGGATGAGGGATAGTTTTGTTCTAGATGACTATACCCAATATTTATAAATTAGGGATGGTGTGACCTTCCTGTGTGGAATCCCAGGAATACAGAGGATGAGTACATCCCTCTGGTGGGTTCCCATTACTGGATCCCTCTGTAGGAAACACACACACTGACTGAATACATTGTTTCTATGTGTTTATCAGATGATGGGGGATCTAGGTGGAGCCTCCGCACTGCTCTCTCCTTTACAATAAAGTCTCCTCTTACCCGGTGATGTGAGGGGCGGCTGATCCTCCATCATGACGTCCTTGTAGAGATCCTTGTGTCCTTCTAAATACTCCCACTCCTCCATGGAGAAATAGACAGTGACATCCTGACACCTTATAGGAACCTGACACACACAATGATACAGTCACCATCCAGACACATCCCTTGTCTGTTACTGGATAATGTCCCAAAATTCCCGGCACCGCTCACCTCTCCTGTCAGCAGCTCAGTGATCTTCTTGGTGACTTCTAGAATCTTCTTCTCATTTTTCTGTAGGGTTAGGAGGGGTGGTGGATGCATGGTGATGGGGTCTTGTCTTTCTCTTTGTCTTGTGGACAAGTGGTGACTCCTCCCTCTTATATTATTCTCAATAGATGACTTCATAACTTCAGTACAGTCCTGTAAAATACATCAATTAATAGTATATCAGAATCCTCCTCACATGACAAGGCAGGTCTGTGTTTTAATAAAAGAGTTAAGAATGAATAAACACTCCCAGAATCCTCCTCACCTCTCCAGTCAGTAGACAGACGATCTCCAGCGTAAGTATTAAAATCCCATTATGGAGATTATTGTTTTTCATATTTACATAATTGAGAAGCTGTTGATTCTCCATCATGATGTCCTTGTAGAGATCCTTGTGTCCTTCTAAATACTCCCACTCCTCCATGGAGAAATAGACAGTGACATCCTGACACCTTATAGGAACCTGACACACACAATGATACAGTCACCATCCAGACACATCCCTTGTCTATTACTGGATAATGTCCCAGAATTCCCGGCATCGCTCACCTCTCCTGTCAGCAGATCAATGATCTTCTTGATGACTTCTAGAATCTTCTTGGCACTGGTTACCTCTGTTGTCAGGCAGTGAGGTGGAGGCACTGTGATGGGTGATGTCCTGTGAAGACAACTGCTGGGTGTTAACGGATCACCAGATATTTTTCTCCCCACTTTATAATCCTGTGTATAGAGAGAAAGTAACAATTATCACTACAGACTTCCCAGAATCCTCCTCACCTTTCTGGTCAGGTCTGTGTTTTATTAATAGAGATAAGAGTGATATTATGTGATCTCCCAGAATCCTCCTCACCTCTCCGGTCAGCAGGTAGATGATCTCCAGGGTGAGGTCCAATATCCTTTCAGTCATGTGATTTTGGCCCATCTCCATCTTTATTTATGTGATCTATAGAGGACTCTCCTCTCTGTAGACGGATAATAAACTGAGAATTATCTGGACTGTACTGGGATGAAAAATGTCTGCACAGAGTTCCTCCTTAGTTTGTACATTGTAAATTCCCTTTAAATAACAAATCCTACTAAAATCTTCCATTTTTAACTTGAAATGACTGGGAAAGAGTTAGGACTTCTTTCTTTCACTTCCTGTCCATCATGTATCTAATTCTGTAACACAGAGTCTCTGGATGGACAGTTGGATAAATGGTTCTATATTTAGGATGTATCTGGTCTATAAACCAGAGGCTCTGGATAAACAGTTGGATAAATGGCTCTAGATTTAGGATGTATCTGGTCTATAAACCAGAGGCCTCGGTTGAACATTTTCTGTGTACATATTATAATAGTGTAGAAGCATCTGCTGAATTTAAAGGCCATCTCGGTGACTATGGAGGAAGGGGATTACTGGATATAAATGTAAAACAATTCTCATTACCTCCTCTACTGCCGAGTGAAGGAATTTCTCCCTCTACTTCCTGCAAATGTTGCTCTCTCTAGGAACTTCCTGCCTGTAGATGACATCACTTCCTGCCTGTATCATCTATCACTTCCTCTCTGTAGATGACATCACTTCCTGTCTGTATCTTCTATCACTTCCCGTCTCTGCATTCCACTGACAATACATGAGTTCACCACCTTGTGGATAAAATACAAACTGCAGCCAGTGTTTTTTAAATACTTTAACAGCCGACATGCACAGAAGATCCGTGCTTTGTTCTCCAAGATGTTTGGAACAACCTACCTGCCGAGTTTCTTCAAAATCTGTGTACAAGTCTACCTAGAAGAGATGATGTTAGGTATGAAGGAAAAGGGCGGTCACACTGTTATGGAAATGATTAAGAGCTCCAATCGAGCCCAAGGTTATCTGCTGCTGTCTCTAATTGGAAAGTGTGGATATGCATGCATATAAAAGTAAACACTCTGAGACACGCTCAGCTCCGTTACTTCTTACACTTCTAATTTATTCAAGGCGGTGCTAATGTTTTATACACAAAAATACCTCATTGCTATGTTAGTCTAATAGGTACATCTCATTGGTTAAGATAGAAAAGAAGATGGAGAATCTTCATAACGAGGTTTGGCTGTCCTTGGTTTTATCTTCAGTTCCGCGTTCTTCTGATGTGTGGGATGTAGGGGTACCCGCCATCTTGAGAAAATGTAGGAACAGAGCTAATCTGTATACTTATATAATGAGTAAGGAGAAGAATATGTATGCACATAAGAAAATAGACATTTTCAGATTATTATTATTATTATTTACATCACATTCCTTCACAATCCCCCCTAAAATGACTATTTTCTCTTTTCTGTCCCTAATACTAAAGGTCCTACTTTGGCCTGGCCCTTCTCCTCAGCAACTCTTTTAGGCTGTATATAGAATTGGGCAGCAACTGTTCACTTCCCTCCTCAATACAGCTGGAGAGGTGCAGTCAGGCGCTATCTATCCCTATAACCCTATAGGATTGTGAGGTTATGGACAGGGAGTGACTGTAGAGGAGTGAAGGGTTTGTCATCTTCCATCATAAGGAGGTCCTCTTCTTCTTGGTGGAGAAATGTAGGTGTGCTATTGTCTACAGCCTTGCTCATTAACTTTTTACGAAAGGTAGAATACAGCATACAATCAGGGCTAAAAGAACCAGGATTATTAATACTGTTACCCGTATCTGGGCAAGCACCTTCTGCCACCCACTCATCCAGCTAAAATATTGGTCCCATGGGTCTGTGATACCTGAGTTCTTCTTCAACTCCAGTGACAGATCTTCTAATTTCTTTATAGCTAGAGTAACCTTACCATTTGGGCCAATATTATCAGGAATGTATGGACAACAGGTTCCCGTTTTTTCCTATGATTTTACAAAACACCTCCTTTCCCAACTAGCACCATGTCTAAGGCCATCAGGTCCTGGAATGTCATGTAGGAAGTGGGGGCTAACTGGTCAGCAATTCCCTGGAGGGCATCTTTAGAGTAATTTACAAATCTCTGTTGGTTATAATATGTGTAGTGTCAGGTCACCTAGAGGCTGGGTGACAGATGCACACCGTTGGGATCAGGAGTGCACCGCAAGGTAGTGGACCCTACGGGTGACTGCTGCGGATTGAACCCTGGGAGGTTCAGGAAGCAGGTCTACTGGATCACTGACACAGATCCCACTGGGAGCTAGAGCATAGATTCCCCAGGGCGCGGAGTCTAAGAGCCAGTAGGTGTTCACCAGAGCCTTTAATGGTAAGGATGGACTGCGCTGCAGTCTGGCTCCAGGTCGCGGCCCCCAGGGTCTCACAGCTCACGCTCACGGTAGACTACAGGAGAAGAGGAAGGAGGCAGCTGGCTGGAACATCAGGGTCACAGGCAAACAGGGATGGTCGGGAACAGGCCAAAGTCGGTAACAGGAATCAGATGTAGGAAACACAGCAAGTACACATAGAGGCTAACACACAATGGTTGATCAGCACTGCTGGCTTGCATTGCACAGGTTAATATAGGGTTCCCTGATAGGGCCTGGGGTGGGGCCATGCTTAGAGGAGAGGTTACAAAAGCAGTCAGGTGAGGGTCAGCTGGTCTCTAGAGATGAACACATGGAGACAGGTATGTTGATCGACAAACTCTATTGCATAACCATAACATGTAGTTAATCCAATCTACATTCTTGCTGACAGTTGTTATGGGGATCAAAGACTCAAAACCAGCTTTTACCTGATCCCTGGCTTTAAACTCATCAGGGACCCCCCTTGTAACCCTTATGACATCTATGTACACATGAGGGTCAAAGCTTCCGGAGAGAGCTGCTCGCTTCCTCCTCTGACTGTGTGCTGGGTCAGTGTATGTATCAGGGGTATCTCCGGTTAGGAGATGGGGCTTTCTATTTTCATCTTTTTTGTCTAATGCACTCTGTGGTCGCCCAGTCTGGCCCTGTGTTCCAACCCACTGGCCCCCACAGAAACCACAACTCTGTCCCCAGTAGCTGTCTGTGTGGCATACATATATGTCCTTACCGTCAGGGATGTCACTGTACCAATGGCATCTCCATGAAGGGTCAAACGGACAAGGTACTATGTCACAGTAATCTAAGGTAAAGGTGGTCACATGTGTACCTGAAGAGTTACACCAAAACGTAATTATGTTATCATTTTTGTGATGGCCACCTCCTGGGCCCCTCCCCCCTAGATCAAACAGAAAAAGGATATGCAGCACCCGAAAACACGCTCTCCTGCAGTGATAAGCGTGCATTCAGGTGTTCTTCCTGGCCAACTTGACTGAGGTGGCTGTGGTCAGCAAAACTTGGAATGGACCATCATAACTTGGCTCAAGTATCTCCAGACAGTAGTTGGTGTGTTACATAGTAGGTGAGGTTGAAAAAAGACACAAGTCCATCAAGTCCAACCTATGTGTGTGATTATGTGTCAGTATTACATTACATATCCCTGTATATTGCGGTCATTCAGGTGATTATCTAATAGTTTCTTGAAGCT
The DNA here is from genome assembly GCF_042186555.1 of Aquarana catesbeiana. NCBI lineage: Eukaryota > Metazoa > Chordata > Amphibia > Anura > Ranidae > Aquarana > Aquarana catesbeiana. The sequence continues at coordinate 300,848,733 of NC_133331.1, read as the reverse complement.
ATCAATGCTCCCCGCTGAGACCACCGCCTGTGGAAGGGAATTCCACATCCTTGCCGCTCTTACAGTAAAGAACCCTCTACGTAGTTTAAGGTTAAACCTCTTTTCTTCTAATTGTAATGAGTGGCCACGAGTCTTATTAAACTCTCTTCTGCGAAAAAGTTTTATCCCTATTGTGGGGTCACCAGTACAGTATTTGTAAATTGAAATCATATCCCCTCTCAAGCGTCTCTTCTCCAGAGAGAATAAGTTCAGTGCTCGCAACCTTTCCTCATAACTAAGATCCTCCAGACCCTTTATTAGCTTTGTTGCCCTTCTTTGTACTCGCTCCATTTCCAGTACGTCCCTCCTGAGGACTGGTGCCCAGAACTGGACAGCATACTCCAGGTGCGGGCGGACCAGAGTCTTGTAGAGCGGGAGAATTATCGTTTTATCTCTGCAGTTGATCCCCCTTTTAATGCATGCCAATATTCTGTTTGCTTTATTAGCAGCAGCTTGGCATTGCATGCCATTGCTGAGCCTATCATCCACTAGGACCCCCAGGTCCTTTTCCATCCTAGATTCCCCCAGAGGTTCTCCCCCCAGTGTATAGATTGCATTCATATTTTTGCCACCCAAATGCATTATTTTACATTTTTCTACATTGAACCTCATTTGCCATGTAGTCGCCCACCCCATTAATTTGTTCAGGTCTTTTTGCAAGATTTCCACATCCTGCGGAGAAGTTATTGCCCTGCTTAGCTTAGTATCGTCTGCAAATACAGAGATTGAACTGTTTATCCCATCCTCCAGGTCGTTTATGAACAAATTAAATAGGATTGGTCCCAGCACAGAACCCTGGGGAACCCCACTACCCACCCCTGACCATTCTGAGTACTCCCCATTTATCACCACCCTCTGAACACGCCCTTGTAGCCAGTTTTCAATCCATGTACTCACCCTATGGTCCATGCCAACGCACCTTATTTTGTACAGTAAACATTTATGGGGAACTGTGTCAAATGCTTTTGCAAAATCCAGATACACCACGTCTACGGGCCTTCCTTTATCTAGATGGCAACTCACCTCCTCATAGAAGGTTAATAGATTGGTTTGGCAAGAACGATTCTTCATGAATCCATGCTGATTACTGCTAATGATATCATTCTTATTACTAAAATCTTGTATATAGTCCCTTTTAATTCCGTCCTCTGTTAACCATGTAGGTGCTTCCTGTGTTGTGTCATGAGGATAAACACTGCAGTTTTGGTTACTGAAGCCCCCCGATTCACTCGTGAAGACTGAGGAGAAGAATAAATTCAATACCTTTGCCATCTCCCCATCCTTTGTAACCAGATGTCCTTCCTCATTCTTTATGGGGCCAATATGGTCTGTCCTCCCTTTTTTACTGTTTACATACTTAAAGAATTTCTTGGGATTGTTTTTGCTCTCCTCCGCTATGTGTCTTTCATGCTCTATCTTAGCCATCCTAATTGCACCCTTACATTTCTTATGGCATTCTTTATAAATTCTGAATGCTGTGGATGATCCCTCAACCTTGTATTTTTTGAAGGCCTTCTCCTTTGCTTTTATATGCATTTTTACATTGGAGTTAAGCCATCCAGGATGTTTGTTCGCTCTTTTAAATTTATTACCCAATGGGATACATTGGCTAATGCCCTTATTTAATATGCTCTTAAAGCAAACCCATCTCTCCTCCGTATTCTTTGTTCCTAATATTTTATCCCAATTTATGCCTTTTAGCAAGGTTTGTAGTTTAGGGAAGTTGGCTCTTTTGAAATTCAGTGTCTTTGTGTTCCCTTCATGTTTCCTATTTGTGTGATTTATACTGAAACTAATTGACCTGTGATCGCTGTTACCTAAATTGCCCCGTATTTCCACATCTGTTATCAGGTCTGTATTGTTGGTAATCAGTAGATCTAGTAAGGTTTTATTTCTAGTTGGTGCGTCTACCATCTGACCCATAAAATTGTCCTGCAAGACACTAAGGAACTGGCGAGCCTTAAATGAATGCGCGGTTCCCTCCGCCCAGTCTATGTCTGGATAATTAAAATCCCCCATTATGATAACACTTCCCATCCTTGCTGCTAATCCAATTTGTGATAGGAGATCCGTCTCCACTTCCTCCCTCAGGTTAGGGGGCCTATAGCATACTCCCAGTATTATTTTCCCCTTAGCTTCATCCCTTTGGAGCTCTACCCATAAAGATTCCACCTCCTCCCTAGCCCCCTCAGTGATGTCATCTCTCACATTCACTTGTACATTATTCTTGATATATAGGCATACCCCTCCCCCTTTTTTACCCTCTCTATCCTTGCGGTATAGGGTAAACCCTTGAATGTTTGCCAGCCAATCATGAGAGCTGTTGAACCAGGTCTCTGAAATTCCCACAAAATCCAAATCCTCCTTGTACAACAGTATCTCTAGTTCACCCATCTTGTCCGCCAGGCTCCTGGCATTGGTGAACATGCCACATAGTTTAGACCGGTCGCATATTGTCCTCGTATTGGGTGTTTCAAGATTGCAACTAGGACTTGCTACTATACTCACCTTGTGTTTTTGTGCTTTTTTTAACCTACCACTAATGCCCCCAATACTACCCTCTGGAATATCTTCCGCGCTGGCTATCACTGTCTCTGGACCCTCCCCCCCATCGCCTAGTTTAAAAACCCCTCTAATTTTTTGGCCATCTTCATTCCCAGCAGATCTGCACCCTCCTCATTTAGGTGCAGTCCGTCCCTTCTATAGTACCGGTTACCGACTGAGAAGTCGGCCCAGTCCTCCAGGAACCCAAACCCCTCCTTACTACACCAGCTCTTCAGCCACTTGTTTACTTCCCTAATCTCCCTCTGCCTCTCTGGTGTGGCTCGATGTACCGGTAGTATTCCTGAGAACACTACCTTGGAGGTCCTTTTTCTCAATTTAGCTCCTAAGTCCCTAAAATCGTTCTTTAGGACACTCCATCTGCCTCTGACTTTGTCATTGGTGCCAACGTGCACCATGACAGCCAGGTCTTCCCCAGCCCCTCCCAGTAATCTGTCCACAAGATCCGTGATGTACCGAACCCGAGCGCCCGGTAGACAACATACTGTTCGGCGCTTCAGGTCTTGGTGTTCCTGTATCTAATTCAGGATCTGGAATGGAAGAAAACACCTGGACATGCATTCAGGTTAATTCTCGTGATAATGTGGTTACATAATTAGTCAACACATCAGACTGCAACTGTAACTGTTGTGGAAAGTAACAACCAAGTCTGGGAACTGAACCAAACAAAATTTCATAAGGGGATAGGGCATGTTTCCCCTGGGGGTGTGTCTGACACTGAACAGGGCAATGGGCTAACTGTCTGGCCAACTCATGTTAGTCTCTTGGGCCATCTTTAACATCCTGTTTTTAGTGTCCCATTCATCCTTTCTACCTTCCCGCTACTTTGAGGGTGGTATGGGGTGTGTAGTGCCAACTGAACCCCCAGTGCTGCCCAAATCTCTTTTGTAAGGGTTGCTGTTAAGGCTGGTCCCTGATCTCTCAATATCACCTCTGGGACCCCAAATATACATACTATCTCACTCAGTAGTTTCTTAGCTGTGGTCCTGGCAGTCATGACCACTTCCACTAGGGCGTTTTCGAATCTGCCACTTCTTGGCACTTGAGAATGACCAATTTGCATCCTCTGGAATGGGGTATAGGGCTTTTGCCAGGTGCTTCTTCTGTGTTATTTCTGTGCTTCTTCTGTGCATCCTGGGTTACATTTGGTGCAGATAATGCATTATCTGCAGAAGTTGTCGGTCAGTGGAGTAACTCTTGGTGCAACACTTGTTGATAAGAGAGTTCATAAAAGTCTTTGTCAAGTGGGCAGCTCCACGGCTGGGTACATACTCCTGGGTAGACAAGGCTTCTTGTTGCACTCGAATAGTCCATTTCTGAGAGTTGCTCCTCTCCGTTTCCAGCTTTCCTTCTTATCCGGACTTGTTGTTTCCTGTAGTTCTTTTAGATAAACTCTGTCCACTGGGAAAGTCTGTAAGGTAAGCACGGGGTGGTCTTCTTCTACCACCCTGCTGTCCACTTCCCGTGGACCACCAGCTGTCTGTTTGGCAGCTGAATTGGCTAGATGATTGCCTCGAGCTTCCTTTGAGTTCATTTTGTCGTTTGCTTTACTCAGAATAGTCACTTGGGTTGGGAGAAGCAAGGCATCAATTTTTCACAGGTGTTCCTGCAGCCGTCAGGATTTCTCTGTCCTAGATAACACCATTATCATGGGCAATGCTGAAAGCATATCTTGAGTCCATATGAATGTTGGCTCTTTTTCCCTCTGCCCATTTACATGCTGTAGTGAGTGCTTACAGCTCTGCCTCCTGTGCAGACATCACCGGTGGTAAGGCTTCAGCTTGTAGAACAGTGTTTTCAGTGGTGACCGCGTGTCCTGTGTGGTCATGGGGTGACAAGTCAAGACTCTACTCCTCCTCCTCCTTTCCCCCCTCGAGAAGTGGAAGAAGGGTGGTAGGGTTCAGTGTTTGACAACTTAATAGAGTAATGCTGTCCAGTAGGAGGGAACACAGGAGTCTCAAGTGTCTGGTAGTGGACAAGTGTTTCGGCTGGATCTTGGTTGAATATGGCAACAACGTCATGGGGAGCAAGCAGAACGAGGCAGTGTCCGAGGACCAAGTTCAAAGTTTTGTCAAGCAAGGATTGTATAGAAAAGCCAGCTCGCAGACACAATAGGCCTCCTCTTGCTACCGCATCCAGCCGACAGGAATAATATCCTATGGGGCGTAGGCTGATGCCGTGTGATTGGGTGAGTACACCTGCAGCATGTCCCAGACGTTCGGATACAAAATGCTTAAGCGTTTTGTCGTAGGCTGGGAGCCCTAGCGCCGGAGCTGGCGCACTTAAGGGCCTCAAACTTAGATATTTCTTCAGGAGACATCTGGAAGGGTCTGATTGCAGAGCATCAGTAGGAAGGCTTCTGGAATCCATGCTCCACACTAGGAAATTAGTCCAAGGAAGGCATGAAGGGATTTCTGACCTTGTGGCAGTGGGATATCAGAGATTACTTGCACCCTGTCTTCAGTGGGGTGTCTTGTCCCATGGGACAAACAGTGTCCAAGGAAAATGACAGGTGTTGAGCACCACTGCAATTTGGGCTTTGAGACTTTGCACCCCTGGTTGGCAAGATAGCACAACAGGCTTTCTGAGGTGACTTCAACAGGGGGTATGTCAGCTGCACAAAGGAGAAGGTCATCAACATGTTGGAAGAGAATCACTTCCGGGTGTTCCTCTTGTCATGTGTCAAGGATGATAGCCATAGCTTTTGCAAACTGGCTTGGAAAGTTCTGTACCCCTTGTGGCACCACTGTTTAGGTATGTTTCCATTTCTTTCCGTGGATGAATGCAAAAAGGTACCAGCACGAGGGGTGAGGGTGGACACTGAAGAAAGCGTTTGTAAGGTCCACCTCTGTGAGGTATTTTGCAGTCAAAGGCATCCACAGCAGGTACCTGGTTCTCCTTTAGGGGTTCTCTTCTTGGGGTTATTGTGGTTTCCGGGGCAATGATGCGCCCTCTTTTAGCTTGACTGAAACTGGTGGCACCTTTAAGTGACCGTTGTCTTCCGGTCCTGTGGACCATAGGCACGCTGGGATTCTGTCAAGTACTTCCTGCAGTATTGAACTTGAAGTTTTTGCTTCATTAAGTGTCATCAGGAGAGGCAGAGAACACAAAGCAGATTAGTCTTCTAAAGATAGGGGAGTATGTAACTTCATCCCCCCTTCAGGCGTGTCCTGATTGAGGCCTGTAGTCTGGACGACACATCAGCTCCTAGTAGATTCAAGGGACATGTAGAGGACGCCACAAATCTGGCAAGCAAATCAGGAAATGTCCCCACTTGGAGTGGCTCTACAAATGGACTGGAGCGGGGCACCCCATCCACTCCCACGCAGGAAACGTGTGTCTCTTTTCATAGTGGGAGAAACTCAGATCATCAAAGGCCTGTACTAATCTAGCATGATACTTCTTCAGACTCCCCTTTATCTTTGGTAATATCTTGGATTGTGGTCTTCTGATCCGTCAACTTCTCCTTTGCCCAGTCGTGGAGTTGTGCACAGAACTCCACTCCTGAGGCATAGGAAGTGGCACTTGTCAGGCAGGCATCATTGAAGGCCGGCTGCATGACTGCATGACTGGCCAAAAGACATGTCCTGCTTTGATTTGGCATAGGCTGATCAAGTCTCTCCAGGCAGCTGAGTAAGTTTCTTGTATCTGCACTATCCTGTGGTAGAAGGGAATTGACTGCTTCTCTGGGTCAGGCAGACTTGTCACTAAGGCCGCTACTTGTGATGGAGTAAAAGCGACATACATCACTGGTGCCCCTTCTGGTAACCGAGACTGTTGTTGGGGCGGGGGCTGGCAAGGGGCACTACTCCTTACGGTTGCCAGCATCTGTTTGAGATCCTCTCGGAACTGTGAGTCCGGAGCCGGATTGGGGGTTAAATTAGTGGGTGACCTTGCTGCCTGCTGTTGGGCTTCCCACTCAGACGCTTCTTCATCATTAACATATCCGCCCTGGGAATGTGATGCTTCCGTATTGGGGAAGACAGATGTGTGGTATGAACCATCCTGGTTTAAAACAGGGAGGGCTGGGTACAGGCTGTGTTTAAGCTTACTGGGTGTACCAAGATGGCCGCCGGCAGGAAGTGCACTGGGCTGGGTAGAAAGTGAAGACATGGGTGCACTAAGATGGCCGCCGGGCTGAGTTGTCACAGTGGGTTGTGCTTGGGTGGTGAGAAAGGAGTGGTTGTTAGACGGAGGGCAGTGCTGTCCCTCCCCTCCTTTTGTTTCAAGTTCCAACATATCATCAGCTCTGTGATACACATACATAATACAATCGCCATCTTTCTTAACTTCCTTTATCCAATTTTCTTTATCACACAGGATTTTTCTCCCTGTTTCTTTAGCAACATAACTTTCGCCACTTCGTTTAACTTTGTTAACTATTTCAACATCTTCTTCTCTTCACAATATCACATTCTTTACAATATCACTTTCTTTACAATATCACATTCTTTTCTCTCTCTGTTTCTCGGCTAACGGCTTGAGAGGAGAATACGTACAACCAAGGGGTTAACATTCTTTCTCAGTGTTCTTATCAACAAATTCCTTGGGTGGGGGCACATAAGACTGCGCTCCTAGCTTCTACTGTCTGATATAACCCTGTAATGTACGGTTAATCTCAGAACAAGAACAAACACGATAGGGGTAGTGAGGAGCAACGGCCCACGACCCAACAGATCCCCCGGGCAGCCCCTCCTCCGACCTTAACCATTCCCCAACCCCTCTCGTGTATAGCAAACAGTAAACCACAAATACACTCACGACAGGACATTACATCTGCCACTCTTCGAACTGCAAAATTTCAGCAGGCTAAGATAACCTCAGGGGCAGACAACTCCCCTTAAACCCAGTTAAAGGCCGTCATTACAGTTACTCCCAGAGGCCGACAGCTCATCTGGGGGTGAGACATCTGTAACGCTTTCAGACTGCGGGGGGGGGCTCCAGCAGCTGAGATTTCCCGCAAAGGTCCTTCAAACCAATGAATAACCCGTCCTATAACCGACTGCCACAATAACCCATCTCACTCCAGAGGCCGACAGCTCGTCTGGAGATGAGAACACACATGTAGCACTTTTAGACTGCTGAGTTTCGCAGCCCAAAGAATGGCAGACAGTGAACAAATACAGACAGCAGAAACCCATTGGCAGGTTCGTTAAAACAACCTCAGGCGAGGAAATACCTGCCTCTAAGACAGTCTCAGCATACCGACAGAATCCAGCCGTCAACCGAAAGATAAGAAAGTCGTACAGTGGTAAGAATATAAAGAAGACTTACCGGTACTGTTAGGGCTGCGCAAACCCCCTCTTATCAATCAATTAACGCCCGAATGCTTATCGCGGTACGGCTTCGACTGTAGCCTGAGGTCCCGGGTTTCGGCACCATCTGTTATGGAAATGATTAAGAGCTCCAATCGAGCCCAAGGTTATCTGCTGCTGTCTCTAATTGGAAAGTGTGGATATGCATGCATATAAAAGTAAACACTCTGAGACACGCTCAGCTCCGTTACTTCTTACACTTCTAATTTATTCAAGGCGGTGCTAATGTTTTATACACAAAAATACGTCATTGCTATGTTAGTCTAATAGGTACATCTCATTGGTTAAGATAGAAAAGAAGATGGAAAATCTTCATAACGAGGTTTGGCTGTCCTTGGTTTTATCTTCAGTTCCGCGTTCTTCTGATGTGTGGGATGTAGGGGGTACCCGCAATCTTGAGAAAATATAGGAACAGAGCTAATCTGTATACTTATATAATGAGTAAGGAGAAAAATATGTATGCACATAAGAAAATAGACATTTTCAGATTATTATTATTATTATTTACATCACATTCCTTCACAACACCAAATATGGATTGGATTTGGATTTCTCCTCTGTTCATTTACTTTCCAGTTTGTTCATTTATTAAAAATAAACTATTAACACTTCTATTTCTGAAAGCATTCTTCATTTACAGCATTTTTATTTCTGAACTGCCTATACATTTTGCACATTACTGCATATCTATAGGTAACAGCATTGTGTATGTTTTATTGAATTGACATTTTTTTATGTGTCCATTAGATATATATTATATTCAGATAGGGATAGGTTTGCTCAGGCCTGCAGCACACCACTCAGCGCCAAATGGATAAGTTAATGTTTCTAAACAGAGCTAGAACTACAAATTGGAAGATAAAAGGTATAAAAAGACTTACAGTATCTAAACTGAGTGCTTAAAAAGACAGCAGCCGTTTAAAATTATAACATGAAAATGTCCATAATAGCATACATAAACTATAGAAGTAAACATACACTATAAAACAGCGCTAATGTTGAGCAAAACTATATGAGAAATCATGCGGCCAACTACGCATAAAAAACATCAGACAGAGAAGTAGAGAGTCCGTGAAGTGGTCAGAGGAATGTCCATAAGTGACAATACAGCCGTATCCCAGTGTGCGCCTTCCACCGGTCAATGAAATTTCACCCTGTGTTGACACTCTCCCCCTAGGGGGTCAGACTCACCAGATCTGCAAATCATAAAAGCCTCCAAGAGCAAAAAGATCTCCTCAACACCTCTCTCTCAATCCCACTCCGGGGGGTTTTCAGGGGGGGGTCACAACTCCACACTGGCAACATTGCACAGAGACATGATGGAGGAGAAAAGCCAGGCTTTTCTCCTCCATCATGTCTCTGTGCAATGTTGCCAGTGTGGAGTTGTGACCCCCCCCTGAAAACCCCCCGGAGTGGGATTGAGAGAGAGGTGTTGAGGAGATCTTTTTGCTCTTGGAGGCTTTTATGATTTGCAGATCTGGTGAGTCTGACCCCCTAGGGGGAGAGTGTCAACACAGGGTGAAATTTCATTGACCGGTGGAAGGCGCACACTGGGATACGGCTGTATTGTCACTTATGGACATTCCTCTGACCACTTCGCGGACTCTCTACTTCTCTGTCTGATGTTTTTTATGCGTAGTTGGCCGCATGATTTCTCATATAGTTTTGCTCAACATTAGCGCTGTTTTATAGTGTATGTTTACTTCTATAGTTTATGTATGCTATTATGGACATTTATATATTATATTCAGTGTCTGCATTAGGTGCTCTTTGTGAGAAAATCTCCTCTGTGTTAACTCTTTTTTCGTTTATGAAATCAAATAACTCCATTGCTGCTGGGTGTAATTGTGAAAAGCACTGTGCTTTTCACAATTACACCCAATAAATATACAGTATATAGTTTTAGTCATAATAAATAGTAATGCATGGGACCTGTAAAAGTCCTGTGGTTTATCCAGAGTTGCGTATTTCAAGCTTCAGGATGGAATTTGCTCATTAGCTCAATGGTGCCAGGCTTTACATTTGTACCCAAGTATGGCATACAGATTACAACAAAAACGTTGCAAAAACTATATCCTTAAATTATGCCAGATACACAAAAAGTCTTAAGCTTGTAAGAGTTTACATAAAAACTTTTTCTTAGGGAATTATTTTAGATATTTGCTTTGGGTGGGTTCTTTTCTGTCCTGTCACTGTCTGTAGATTTTTAAAGAGTTTTATTTATAAAAATGGCTGTGTGCAGAGACGGATGTGTAGGGATTATGGAACCCATTCATAATGAGCACAGGAGATGTGCAGAGTTGGGACCCCCCTGGAGGACTGGTGCGAACCCTCATAATGGACATTGGAGGTGTGCAGAATTTAGAGGAGGCGTGCATTATGGCAGGAATCCTTCATAATGAGCACAGGAAGTGTGTCGAGTTGGGATCCCCCTGGAGGACTGGTGGGAACCCTCCTAATGGGCACGGGAGGTATGTTGAGTTGGGAACCCCCTGGAGGACTGGTGGGAGCCCTTATAATTGACAACAGTGTTCCTGATTGCTACCACACCAGCCCCAGTGTTGCCAGACTAGTTTAAGACAGCAACAGTTCCTGATCACTGTCACACCAATCCCAGTGTCATCAGGCCAGTGCGATCAGCAAAAGTATCCTTAATTGTAGCAAACCAGTCCCAGTGTTACCAGACCAGTATAAGTCAGTAACAGTCTTCCTGGTCCCTAGACACACCAGTGCCTGTGTTGCCAGACCATTGTAAGCCAGCAATAGTGTTTCTGATCATTGCCACAATAATGACAATGTCAGTAGATTAATGCAGCCAGCAACAAACTTCCTAATCGCCAGGAACCAAGGCTTTCAAAATATAATAGGTAGTCAGGAAATGAAAGTTATGCCCTTTGCAAGTCTAAAGGTGCTCTTTGGATTTTGGGCCCCTACCAGGAAACTAATACAGCTGATGTTCATTCTCATGCAGCTAATGCTTGTGCACATATTTCAGTATACAGATGAACTTGGGCCACTAACCAACATGCACTGACATGTCGACGCTTACACAACCCAATCTTGGGAATGGCGCCAAGATGCTTATGTAAAGGAGGTCTTGATGTGTGCTAATCACTGGGTGTCCTTCAGCTTCCCTGTGACCTTTGTTCCTGATTTTGCTGAGACTTCTAGTTGCTGACCCAGCTTGCTCCTGACCTTGCTAGATATTGACCTCAACTCATTACTGACTACGCTTTGCCTGCTTTCCTGATACTGACCCCAGTTTGCTACTGGACCTTGCTCTGCCTGCTTTCCTAGGACTGACCTTAGCCTGCTTCCTGACTATGCTTCTCTCTGCCTTACCATGTATGACCCTGGCTCATTGTGACTATGTCTCTGGCAGTTACCTGTTACCTAGCTGTCTGCTACCGTACTTCTTTCTGTTACAATAGGCTCCCATGCTTATTTGAGCCTTGTAGCTCTGTCACCCTTAGGGATGGGCCGAACACCCCCCTGTTTGGTTTGCATCCAGAACATGTGTACAGGCAAAAAATTTGTTCGAACACACAAACACCATTTAAGTTTATTTGACACGAACATGAAAAATCAAAAGTGCTAATTTTAAAGGTTAATATGCAAGTTATTGTCATAAAAAGTGTTTGGGGACCCGGATCCTGCCCCAGGTGAAATGTATCAATGCAAAAAGAAGTTTTAAAAACAGCCGTTTTTTCGGGAGCAGTGATTTTAATAATGCTTAAAGTGAAACAATAAAAGGTAAATATTCCTTTAAATTTCATACCTGGGGGTTGTCTATAGTATGCCTGTAAAGTAGCGCATGTTTCCTGTGTTTATAACAGTCCGAGAGCAAAATGACATTTCTAAAGAAAAAAAAAGTCATTTAAAAGTATTAGGGCTAGTGCCGGCTATTAATGAATTGTCGGTCCCGACAATACACATAAAAGTAATTGAAAGTCATTGAAAGATAAAAAATAAAAATGCGTGGGGGGTCCCCCAAAATTCCATTACCAGGCCCTTCAGGTCTGGTATGGATTTAAGGGGAACATTGTACCCCTACCATTTCACAAAAAGAAAGTGTCAAAATGTTAAAAAACCACAGGAGACGGCTTGGGACAAGTCCTTTATTAAAAATAAAAAAATATGTAGCTGAGGGCGGGGCCACCCGTGACGTGACCCCGTCCCCCTCTGACAAGGGGAAACGCTGTGGTTTCCCAGTGACGTGTACGGGTGACCCCGCCCCCCTCTGATACAATGGGAATCCTGCATTGCATCAGAGGGGGCGGAGGCACCAGTACACGTCACTGGGAAACCCCGGCGTTTCCCCTTGTCAGAGGGGGATAGGGTCACGTGATGGGTGGCCCCACCCTCAGCTACATAAGAGCTGTCAAGCTGGTGCCACGTCATTGGCTGGGTGCCTCCGGTGGAGGCAGGATCCTGTGCGTGTTCCTCGCTGGAGATCATCCATCGCTGTAGATCATCCATCGCTGTAGATCGAGAATTGGATTACATCGCTGGAGTAGGAGCATGGATTTATTGCATTACATCGCTGGAATCTCTTGTTTATTTTTTTATTTTTAATAAAGGACCTGTCCCAAGCCGTCTCCTGTGGTTTTTTAACATTTTGACACTTTCTTTTTGTGAAATGGTAGGAGTACAATGTACCCCTTACCAATTCACATGGGGGGGCCGGGATCTAGGTGTACCCTTCGTTAAAGGGGGCTTCCAGATTCCAATAAGCCCCCCACCGCAGACCCCCACAACCACCGGGCAAGGGTTGTGGGGATGAGGCCCTTGTCCCCATCAACATGGGGACATCCTCCCCATGGTGAGTGCATGTGGCCTGGTACGGTTCAGGAAGGGGGGGTGCTCTCTTGTCCCCCCCTCTTTTCCTGCGGCCTGCCAGGTTGCATGCTCGGATAAGGGTCTGGTGTGGATTTTTGGGGAAACCCCACGCCAATTTTTTTAAAAATTTTGGCACGGAGTTCCCCTTAAAATTCATACCAGACCTGAAGGGTCTGGTATGGCTTTTTGGGGGGAACCCCATGCCATTTTTTTTTTTTCAATGACTTTCAATGACTTTTATATGTATTGGCGGGACCGACAATTCATTAAAGAGGAAGTAAACCCTGATGGGTTTACTTCCTCTTTGTTTCCCTGCAAAGGTAAAGCATAATAGGCTACTATGCATCGCATAGTAGCCCATTTTGTGTCACTTACCTGACAAAGGAGCCTGCGATGTCACTGCTGTCCCCTCTGGTACGGAGCGTCTATCTTCTTTCTTCTATCGTGGCTCCAGCGCTGTGATTGGCCAGAGCCGCAATGACGTCACTCCCGCCCATGCGCACGGGAGCCGCCATTAACGGCATATCGCCGTTAGCAGCGGCGCACTGAGCGCGCCGCTGCTAACGGCCAATCACGGCCGTATGCGCCATAGACAGCAGTGCCTGTCTTTTTGGAAATATCTCCTAAACCGTGTAGGTTTAGGAGATATTTCCAGGATCTAGAGGTAAGCCTTAATCTCGGCTTACCTGTAGGTCAAAGTGGTCTGTAAGGGTTTACAACCACTTTAATAGCTGGCACCAGCGCTAGTACTTTTAAATGACTTTTTTTTCCTTTTTTAATTTTTCTCTCGAACTGTTATAAACATGGTAAACATGCACTACTTTACAGGCATACTATAGACATCCCCCAGGTATGAAATTAAGAGGGATATTTCACTTTCATTGTTTCACTTTAAGCTTTATTAAAATCACTGCTCCCGAAAAAACGGCCGTTTTTAAAACTTTTTTTCCCATTGATACATGTCCCCTGACACAGATGCCTAATTTATGATTATTAAAAGCTTGAAGGCGCTCCTTGGATTTTGGGCCCCTCTATGTGACTAGACTGCAAAAAAAATCTCCTATATGTGGTATCCCCATGCTCAGGAGGAATAGCAGAGTGTTTATTTTTTTTGTGGGGAGGGGGTAAATTCTAAATATGCCCATGCTGTTTGAAAAATATCTTGTTAATTGACAGCTATATGTAAAAAAAAAACATTTTCCAAAACCTTGTGGCAAAAAAGTGTTTCTAAAGACTCACCATACCTCCAAATAAATATGCTGGAGGGTGTACTTTGCAAAACTGGGTCAGTTTTGGGGTGTTTAAACTGTTCTGTAACGTTAGAGCCTCAAGAATTGTTAAACAGAAAGTTAGATGCGCAATTTATGCCCCTAGAAAGCCTGAAAGTGCTCCTTGGATTTTGGGCCCCTCTATGCATAAAAGCAACAAAAAACTCACACATGTGGTATTCTCATATTGAGGAAGGGCAGTAGAATGTGTTTCAGGGTGTAATTTTAAGTATGCCCATGCTGTAAGTGAGAAATAGTTAAAATGACAACTTTGTGAAATAAAATAAAATTGAATTTACTTTCTTAATTTTTCCCAAATTTGTGGTGAAAAATTACAACTTCCAAAAAACTCACCATGTCTCTTACTAAATACTTTGTGGTGTACACTTTCCAAGAATAGGTCATTTGGTGGGTACTTGTACTGTCCTGTCATTTTAGGGCCTCAGGAAATGAAATAGGCCATCAGAACCTCAGGACTGATCGATTTTCAGAAATTTCTATCATAGTTTTTAGACTGTAAACTGTCACACAGACTAAATAATACATACTGATTATTTTTTTTTATGTTAGAAAAGAAATATAGCAGAATACATTTTGAAGAAAGATGATTTATTTGCAACAGAAAATGAAGGAAAACTTTTTTTTTTATTACAGAGTAAACAAAAACACAACCAAAAGAAAGCTTTATCTGTCTTAACTGCTTGCCACCCAGGCCAATGCTGACATTTCTCGCCTACATGTAAAAATCATAATTTTCTTGCTAGAAAATGACTCAGAACTCCAAAACATTATATATATATATTTTTTAGCAGAGACCCTAGCAAATAAAATAGCGATCATTGCAATTTGTTATGTCACATGGTATTTGGGCAGCAATTTTTCAAAGCAATTTTTTGGAGGAAAAATTCACTTTAATGAATAAACCCCCCCCCCCCCAAAAAAACCCCCCACATTATTAAGCCCAATTTTTTTGTATAATGTGAAAGATAATGGTACACCGAGTAAATAGATACCTAATATGTCACGCTTTAAAATTGCGCACACTTGTGGAATGGTGCTAATTTTTGGTACTTAAAAATCTCCATAGGCTAAGCTTTAATTTTTTACAGAGGATTTCTTGTGCTAGAATTATTGCTCTCGCTCTAAAGTTCATGGCGATACCTCACATGTGTGGTTTGAATGGCGTTTACTTATGCGGGCGCAACCTACGTATGCGTTCACTTCTGCGTGCGATCATGAGGGGGTGGGGGCACTTAAAACATTTTTTTTTATTGTTTCTTTTATTTTTGATTTTATTTTTTTAATCTTTCCATTTCATTTTTTTTATCACTTTTATTCCTTTTAAAATGAATGTAAACATCCCTTGTAATAGGAACAGGGCATGAAAGGTCCTCCTTACAGAGAGATCTAAGGTCTATAAGTCCCCACATCTCATCTCTGTGCTGGAAAGCCTGAGATAAAAAAAAAATCTCAGGCTTTCTGGCAAAAAAAGGCAATATTTATATCTGCTGGCTCCGGGAAGTGACGTCATGACGTCGCTTCCAGCCTCCGAGGGTCATAGAGATGGCCAGGGAACATCTGGTCCACGGCCAGTTCTATGGTAAACCACTGCCGCCGGCAATCATTCTCCGACTCCCCGATTGCGCAGGCAAGCCAGGAGAGGCACCGGAGGCCATGTATTGTCATATCTGGCCATGTATTGACACAGTTTAGTTGTATGGTGTGGTCTGTGTGAGTGCGGGACCAAGTCAGCACTGTGTTTAGTGGGTCATATTACAGGAATTCAATTCCAGGTGCCCCAAACCAAAGTGTACCTGAAAAAACAATTATTGTTGCCCCACCCTCAAAATATGAATATGAAATGAAAAGGTTGTTAGCTTGTGTGAATTTTCTGGTGTGCAACAAGTGATATTTTGTGATAAAAACATTTCCCGCACCCTGCACATGATTAAGGATGCTCACCAGTGTGAGTTCTCTGGTGTTGAACCAAATATCGTTTTGCTAAGAAAGATTTTCCGCACTCTAAACATGAGTAAGGACGCTCACCCGTGTGAATTTTCTGGTGTTTAACAAGGTTTCCTTTATCATTGAAAGATTTTCCGCACTCTGAACATGAAAAAGGGCGCTCACCCGTGTGAATTCTCCGGTGTCTCACAAGGTCTGCTTTATTATAGAAAGATTTCCCGCACTCTGAACATGAAAAGGGACGCTCACCTGTGTGAATTCTCTGGTGTTTAAGAAGGTCTCTTTTATAAATAAAAGATTTCCCGCACTCTGAACATTTACAGGGATCCTCACCCGTGTGAATTCTCTGGTGATTAACAAGGTCTCTTTTATAAATAAAAGATTTCCCGCACTCTGAACATGAATAAGGACGCACACCCGTGTGAATTCTTTGGTGTATAACAAGGTTTCCTTTATAAATGAAAGATTTCCCGCACTCTGAACATGAATAAGGACGCTCACCAGTGTGAAATCGTTGGTGATTAACAAGGTTTGTTTTATCATTATAAGATTTCCCGCACTCTGAACATGAATAGGGTCGTTCGCCCGTGTGAATTGTCCGGTGTCTTAGAAGGAGTCCATTACAAGTAAAATGTTTCCCACACTCTGAACATGAAAAGGGACGCTCACCTGTGTGAATTCTCTGATGTTTAACAAGATCTCCTTTATTATTGAAAAATTTCCCGCACTCTAAACATGAATAGGGACGTTCACCTGTGTGAATTTTCTTGTGCCTAAGAAGTAACTGTTTTTTTGCAAACAATTTCCCGCACTCTGAACATGAGTAGGGACTCACATCAATGTGAATTTTCTGGTGTTGAAGAAGGTTTCCTTTCAGATTGAAACATTTCCCGCACTCTGAACATGAATATGGGCGCTCACCCGTGTGTATTCTCTGGTGTCTTAGAAGGTCTCCATTCTGAATGAAACATTTCCCGCACTCTGAACATGAATAGGGGCGCTCACCAGTGTGAATTTTCTTGTGCCTAAGAAGTACCTGTTTTTTTGCAAACAATTTCCCACACTCTGAACATGACAATGAACTCTCTTCTGTGTGAACTCCTTCATGGCTTGAAGAAGATTCCTCGGGAATAGAAGGATCTATTGAAGTATCTGTACTGTGAGATCCTATAGTCTTGGTGTGGGATCCATCAGAAGATTCCTCAGGATTAGAGGGATCCATTGATCTCCCCAATTGGGAAGGTCTGGGATGTATATTTGGAGTAACGGGATTTCCTCCTGGAGAATATTGTACAATGTTATTATCTTCTGCTTTATAATCTGGAGATACAATGAGATGTTCCTCAGAGGTATTCCGGACATTGTGTCCACCTGTTGAGAAACAATTTAACATTAAATGTTATAACCTTCCATTCAGGAGTCATATATGTTGGTCCATCACCAAATAATTTATAAGAGCCCTGGCATGGATTTGGGGGCAATTAGAAGAGAAAAATATAAATACAAACCAAGCGAAAGTGTCCAGAGCTCCAAACACAAAGTGCACAGTGCTATGTCTCTTCTGTTCTCGTGTGCAAAATTCTCTTCTAGAGTTTAATAAAAATGTTCTCAGTGCTCAACACCACCCGCTATCCTCCACCTTCACATCAGAGAACTCACCGGAATTCGTCCACAGACAAGAATGCCGGACTTGGCCCCGCGCCCCTGGCGCCCGTGCCATTGTATTTGATTGACAGCAGCGGGAGCCAATGGCTGCGCTGCTGTCAATCTATTCAATCAAGTGCTGAGACCCCGTGGAGAGAGGGACAGCGCGTCCCTGCCAAACAGATGCAGGGGCTCAGGTAAGTAAAATGGGGGGGGGCGGTGACTACCAGGATGCATTAAGGTGAAAAAACACAGGGGTTTACATCCCCCTTCTATCCCCCAAGGGGAAGATCATCCAGAAACCCCACCTCTATACTACCTCTCCAGTTGTCTCATACCATACCTGCCGGTATCTTCTCACCTCAGATCCATCCCAGACTCTGAAACATCAACAACGATGGCTGCCATGCCATCACCTTCTGCAGCGATGTCCACCAATTAGCACATAGAATATCGCCAATGTCAGAGAGCAACTCCAACAGCTCTGCAAGGTGACTGAATGGGGAGAAGCCGCACTGCTGTCAATGATGACGTCGAGAAGGTGGTCCTCGATGATCTTCCCCTTGATGGATACAAGCTCCTAATGACCCATTGGTAAGTGAGGAGTCATGGAATTACAGTCAGTTCTTTGATGTGTAGGTGGAGGATAGTGGGTGGTGTGGAGCACTGAAAGCATTTTTATTAATTTGTGGATGAGAATTTTGCACAAGAAAACAGAAGAGACAATGCACTGTGCACATTGTGTGTGGAGCACTGGACAGTTTTTTTTTTTTTTGGTCTATTGAAGCACTTACATGTTGGAAATTGAGAAAGGAGATGGACCTTCCTCCACCTCATTTCTTGAAAACATAATGACATAATGAATAATGGAGATGGACCTTTCATATGGTGTACAGAAATGTTTCTCAACTCCCGTCCTCAACTACCCCCAACAGGTCATGTTTTCAGGATTTCCCTCAGATGAAACGGCTGTGGTAATTACTATGGCAGTGAAACTGATCAAATCACCTGTGCAAAATAATGGACAGCCTGAAAACATGACCTGTTGGGGTACTTGAGGACTGGAGTGGAGAAACATTGGTGTACAGTATCCCCTCATTTGTTGGGAACATGACGTTATATTGAGGAATGGAGATGGACTTTTCGAATGGTGTACACTTTCTCCACTTCATTTGTAGGGCACAATATACATGATACATTGGGTAGTGGGGTGGGTACATTGATGATGTTCTTGCTATTTTGTACATGAGCAGCAAAGTTTGAGTGTAATTAAATAAGAAAAAAAATCTGTATATGGAAGAGGTGCCTTGTGTTTAGAGCTGTGTGAATGAAGGATAGTCTTGTTCTAGATGACTATACCCAATATATATAAAATTAGGGATGGTGTGGTCTTCCTGTGGGAATCCGGGAAATACAGAGGACGGGGACATCTCTCTGGTTGGTTCCCATTACTGGATCCATCTGTAGGAAACACACACACTGACTGAATACATTGTTTCTATGTGTTTATCAGATGATGGGGGATGTAGGTGGACCCTCCATACTGTTCTCTCCTTTACAATAAAGTACCTTGTTACCTGGTGATGTGATTGATGGCTGATTCATGACGTCCTTGTAGAGATCCTTGTGTCCTTCTAAATACTCCCATAATAATAATGAGAACTGGTTCTATATTTAGTGATTTTTTTTACTTACTTGTGTCCATATGTAGAGAAGATTCCTCCTGTTTACTTTCCATAGTGATCTCCCCCTCCTCCATAGACTGCTGATCTCCACTCACCAACCTCTCTTCTTCTTCCTCTTTATCCTCAACTTTGATGTCTTTCAGTTCTTCACCCTAAACCCCAAAGATGGTAGAATACATTGATAAAAAGAAACAAGAGATTACACAGAATATCCTGTCATAGATTAGAATACATTTTTAGTTCTAGTTGCTCAGTACCACCTACCTGATGATGGTGAGGGATTGTGTGATCTTCCTGTGTGGAATCCCGGGAATACAGAGGATGGGGACATCTCTCTGGTGGGTTCCCATTACTGGATCCATCTGTAGGAAACACACACACTGACTGAATACATTATTTCTATGTGTTTATCAGATGATGGGGGATCTAGGTGGACCCTCCGTACTGCTCTCTCCTTTACAATAAAGTCTCCTCTTACCCGGTGATGTGAGGGGTGGCTGATTATCCATCATGATGTCCTTGTAGAGATCCTTGTGTCCTTCTAAATACTCCCACTCCTCCATGGAGAAATAGACAGTGACATCCTGACACCTTATAAGAACCTGACACACACAATGATACAGTCACCATCCAGACACATCCCTTGTCTGATACTGGATAATGACCCAGAATTCCCAGCATCGCTCACCTCTCCTGTCAGCAGCTCAGTGATCTTGTTGGTGACTTCTAGAATCTTCTTCTTATTATTTTTTTGTAGAGTTAGGAGGGGTGGTGGATGCATGGTGATGGGGTCTTGTCTTTCTCTTTGTCTTGTGGACAAGTGGTGACTCCTCCCTCTTATATAATTCTCAATAGATGACTTCATAACTTCAGTACAGTCCTGTAAAATACATCAATTAATAGTATATCAGAATCCTCCTCACATGACAAGGCAGGTCTGTGTTTTAATAAAAGAGTTAAGAATTATTAAACACTCCCAGAATCCTCCTCACCTCTCCAGTCAGTAGACAGACGATCTCCAGCGTAAGTATTAAAATCCCATTATGGAAATTATTGTTTTTCATATTTACATAATTGAAAAGCTGTTGATTCTCCATCATGATGTCCTTGTAGAGATCCTTGTGTCCTTCTAAATACTCCCACTCCTCCATGGAGAAATAGACAGTGATATCCTGACACCTTATAGGAACCTGACACACACAATGATACAGTCACCATCCAGACACATCCCTTGTCTGTTACTGGATAATGTCCCAGAATTCCCGGCACCGCTCACCTCTCCTGTCAGCAGATCAGTGATCTTGTTGATGACTTCTAGAATCTTCTTGGCACTGGTTACCTCTGTTGTCAGGCAGTGAGGTGGAGGCACTGTGATGGGTGATGTCCTGTGAAAACGACTGCTGGGTGTTAACGGATCACCAGATATTTTTCTCCCCACTTTATAATCCTGTGTATAGAGAGAAAGTAACAATTATCACTACAGACTTCCTAGAATCCTCCTCACCTTTCTGGTCAGGTCTGTGTTTTATTAATAGAGATAAGAGTGATGTCATGTGACCTCCCAGAATCCTCCTCACCTCTCCGGTCAGCAGGTAGATGATCTCCAGGGTGAGGTCCAATATCCTTTCAGTCATGTGATTTTGGCCCATCTCCATCTTTATTTATGTGATCTATACAGGACTCTCCTCTCTGTAGACGGATAATAAACTGAGAATTATCTGGACTGTACTGGGATGAATAATGTCTGCACAGAGTTCCTCCTTAGTTTGTACATTGTAAATTCCCTTTAAATAACAAATCCTACCAAAATCTTCCATTTTTAACTTGAAATGACTGGGGAAGAGTTAGGACTTCTTTCTTTCACTTCCTGTCCATCATGTATCTAATTCTGTAACACAGAGTCTCTGGATAAACAGTTGGATAAATGGCTCTAGATTTAGGATGTATCTGATCCATAAACCAGAGGCCTTGGATGGACATTTTCTGTGTACATATTATAATAGTGTAGAAGCATCTGCTGAATTTAAAGGCCATCTCGGTGACTATGGAGGAAGGGGATTACTGGATATAAATGTAAAACAATTCTCATTACCTCCTCTGCTGCCGAGTGAAGGAATTTCTCCCTCTACTTCCTGCAAACGTTGCTCTCTCTAGGAACTTCCTGCCTGTAGATGACATCACTTCCTGCCTGTATCTTCTATCACTTCCTGTCTGTAGATGACATCACTTCCTGTCTGTATCTTCTATCACTTACCGTCTCTGCATTCCACTGACAATACATGAGTTCACAACCTTGTGGATAAAATACAAACTGCAGCCGGTGTTTTTTAAATACTTTAACAGCCGACATGCACAGAAGATCCGTGCTTTGTTCTCTAAGATGTTTGGAACAACCTACCTGCCGAGTTTCTTCAAAAACTGTGTACAAGTCTACCTAGAAGAGATGATGTTAGGTATGAAGGAAAAGGGCGGTCACACCAAATATGGATTGGATTTGGATTTCTCCTCTGTTCATTTACTTTCCAGTTTGTTCATTTATTAAAAATAAACTATTAACACTTCTATTTCTGAAAGCATTCTTCATTTACAGCATTTTTATTTCTGAACTGCCTATACATTTTGCACATTACTGCATATCTATAGTGAACAGCATTGTGTATGTTTTATTGAATTGACATTTTTTTATGTGTCCATTAGATATATATTATATTCAGTGTCTGCATTAGGTGCACTTTGTGAGAAAATCTCCTCTGTGTTAAGTCTTTTTTTGTTTCTGAAATCAAATAACTCCATTGCTGCTGGGTGTAATTGTGAAAAGCACTGTGCTTTTCACAATTACACCCATTATATATATATAGTTTTAGTCATAATAAATAGTAATTCATGGGACCTGTAAAAGTCCTGTGGTTTATCCAGAGTTGCGTATTTCAAGCTTCAGGATGGAATTTGCTCATTAGCTCAATGGTGCCAGGCTTTACATTTGTACCCAAGTATGGCATACAGATTACAACAAAAACTTTGCAAAAACTATATCCTTAAATTATGCCAGATACACAAAAAGTCTTAAGCTTGTAAGAGTTTGCATAAAAACTTTTTCTTAGGGAATTATTTTACATATTTGCTTTGGGTGGGTTCTTTTCTGTCCTGTCACTGTCTGTAGATTTTTAAAGAGTTTTATTTATAAAAATGGCTGTGTGCAGAAACGGATGTGTAGGGATTATGGAACCCATTCATAATGAGCACAGGAGATGTGCAGAGTTGGGACCCCCCTGGAGGACTGGTGCGAACCCTCATAATGGACATTGGAGGTGTGCAGAATTTAGAGGAGGAGTGCATTATGGCAGGAATCCTTCATATTGAGCACAGGAAGTGTGTCGAGTTGGGATCCCACTGGAGGACTGGTGGGAACTATCATAATGGACATTGGAGGTGTGCAGAATTTAGTGGAGGAGTGCATTATGGCAGGAATCCTTCATAATGAGCACAGGAAGTGTGTCGAGTTGGGATCCCCCTGGAGGACTGGTGGGAACCCTCATAATGGCACGGGAGGTATGTTGATTTTGGAACCCCCTGGAGGACTGGAGGGAGCCCTTATAATTGACAACAGTGTTCCTGATTGCTACCACACCAGCCCCAGTGTTGCCAGACTAGTTTAAGACAGCAACAGTTCCTGATCACTGTCACACCAATCCCAGTGTCATCAGGCCAGTGCGACCAGCAAAAGTATCCTTAATTGTAGCAAAACCAGTCCCAGCGTTATCAGACCAGTATAAGTCAGTAACAGTCTTCCTGGTCCCTAGACACACCAGTGCCTGTGTTGCCAGACCATTGTAAGCCAGCAATAGTGTTTCTGATCACTGCCACACCAATGACAATGTCAGTAGATTAATGCAGCCAGCAACAAACTTCCTAATCGCCAGGAACCAAGGCTTTCAAAATATAATAGGTAGTTAGGAAATGAAATGCCTAGTTATGCCCTTTGCAAGTCTAAAGGTGCTCTTTGGATTTTGGGCCCCTACCAGGAAACTAATACAGCTGATGTTCATTCTCATGCAGCTAATGCTTGTGCACATATTTCAGCATACAGATGAACTTGGGCCACTAACCAACATGCACTGACATGTCGACGCTTACACAACCCAATCTTGGGAATGGTGCCAAGATGCTTATGTAAAGGAGGTCTTGATGTGTGCTAATCACTGGGTGTCCTTCAGCTTCCCTGTGACCTTTGTTCCTGATTTTGCTGAGACTTCTAGTTGCTGACCCAGCTTGCTCCTGACCTTGCTAGATATTGACCTCAACTCATTACTGACTACGCTTTGCCTGCTTTCCTGATACTGACCCCAGTTTGCTACTGGACCTTGCTCTGCCTGCTTTCCTAGGACTGACCTTAGCCTGCTTCCTGACTAAGCTTCTCTCTGCCTTACCATGTATGACCCTGGCTCATTGTAACTATGTCTCTGGCAGTTACCTGTTACCTAGCTGTCAGCTACCGTGCTTCTTTCTGTTACAATAGGCTCCCATGCTTATTTGAGCCTTGTAGCTCTGTCACCCTTAGGGATGGGCCGAACACCCCCCTGTTTGGTTTGCATCCAGAACATGTGTAGGGCAAAAAATTTGTTCGAACACGTGAACACCATTTAAGTTTATTGGACACGAACATGAAAAATCAAAAGTGCTAATTTTAAAGGTTAATATGCAAGTTATTGTCATAAAAAGTGTTTGGGGACCCGGATCCTACCCCAGGTGACATGTATCAATGCAAAAAAAAGTTTTAAAAACAGTGTTTTTTTCGGGAGCAGTGATTTTAATAATGCTTAAAGTGAAACAATAAAAGGTAAATATTCCTTTAAATTTCACACCTGGGGGTTGTCTATAGCAGTGTTTTTCAACTCCAGTCCTCAAGGCACCCCAACAGGTCATGTTTTCAGGATTTCCCTCAGATGAAACAGCTGTGGTAATTACTAAGGCAGTAAAACTGATCAAATAACCTGTGCAAAATAATGGAAAGCCTGAAAACATGACCTGTTGGGGCGCCTTGAGGACTGGAGTTGAGAAACACTGGTCTATAGTATGCCTGTAAAGTAGCGCATGTTCCCGTGTTTATAACAGTACGAGAGCAAAATGACATTTCTAAAGGAAAAAAAAGTAATTTAAAAGTATTAGGGCTAGTGCCGGCTATTAATGAATTGTCGGTCCCGACAATACACATGAAAGTCATTGAAAGTCATTGAAAGATAAAAAATAAAAATGCGTGGGGGGTCCCCCAAAATTCCATTACCAGGCCCTTCAGGTCTGGTATGGATTTTAAGGGGAACTCCGCGCCAAAATTAAAAAAACTAATGTTGTGGGGTTCCCCCAAAAATCCACACCAGACCCTTATCCGAGCACGAAACCTGGCAGGCCGCAGAAGAGTGGGGGATGAGAGAGCGCAGCCCCTCCTGAACCATACCAGGCCACATGCCCTCAACATGGGGAGGATGTCCCTATGTTGATGGGGACAAGGACCTCATCCCCACAACCCTTGTCCTGTGGTTGTGGGGGTCTGCGGGCGGGGGGCTTATCAAAATCTGGAAGCCCCCTTTAACAAAGGGGACATCCAGATCCCGGCCCCCCTATGAGAATTGGTAAGGGGTACATTGTACCCCTACCATTTCACAAAAAGAAAGTGTCAAAATGTTAAAAAACCACAGGAGACGGCTTGGGACAAGTCCTTTATTAAAAATAAACAAATATGTAGCTGAGGGCGGGGCCACCCGTGACGTGACCCCCTCCCCCTCTGACAAGGGGAAACGCCGTGGTTTCCCAGTTACGTGTACGGATGACCCCGCCCCCCTCTGATACAATGGGAATCCTGCATTGCATCAGAGGGGGCGGAGGCACCAGTACACGTCACTGGGAAACCCCGGCGTTTCCCCTTGTCAGAGGGGGATGGGGTCACGTGACGGGTGGCCCCACCCTTAGCTACATAAGAGCTGTCAAGCTGGCGCAGCGTCATTGGCTGGGTGCCTCCGGTGGAGGCAGGATCCTGTGCGTGTTCCTCGCTGGAGATCATCCATCGCTGTAGATCGAGAATTGGATTACATCGCTGGAGTAGGAGCATGGATTTATTGCATTACATCGCTGGAATCTCTTGTTTATTTTTTTATTTTTAATAAAGGACCTGTCCCAAGCCGTCTCCTGTGGTTTTTTAACATTTTGACACTTTCTTTTTGTGAAATGGTAGGGGTACCATGGGGGGCCGGGATCTAGGTGTCCCCTTTGTTAAAGGGGGCTTCCAGATTCCGATAAGCCCCCCACCCGCAGACCCCCACAACCACCGGGCAAGGGTTGTGGGGATGAGGCCCTTGTCCCCATCAACATGGGGACATCCTCCCCATGGTGAGTGCATGTGGCCTGGTACGGTTCAGGAAGGGGGGGGCTCTCGTCCCCCCGCTTTTCCTGCGGCCTGCCAGGTTGCATGCTCGGATAAGGGTCTGGTGTGGATTTTTGGGGAAACCCCACGCCAATTTTTTTGAAATTTTGTCGCGGAGTTCCCCTTAAAATCCATACCAGATCTGAAGGGTCTGG
Organism: Aquarana catesbeiana; assembly: GCF_042186555.1. Classification (NCBI taxonomy): domain Eukaryota; kingdom Metazoa; phylum Chordata; class Amphibia; order Anura; family Ranidae; genus Aquarana; species Aquarana catesbeiana. Next base: position 300,822,846 of record NC_133331.1, on the reverse strand, counting down.
TATGGCTTTTTGGGGGAACCCCATGCCATTTTTTTTTCAATGACTTTCAATGACTTTTATGTGTATTGGCGGGACCGACAATTCATTAAAGAGGAAGTAAACACTGATGGGTTTACTTCCTCTTTGTTTCCCTGCAAAGGTAAAGCATAATGGGCTACTATGCATCGCATAGTAGCCCATTATGTGTCACTTACCTGACAAAGGAGCCTGCGATGTCACTGCTGTCCCCTCTGGTATGGAGCGTCCATCATCTTTCTTCTATCGTGGCTCCAGTGCTGTGATTGGCCAGAGCCGCAATGACGTCACTCCCGCGCATGCGCGCGGGAGCCGCCATTAACGGCATATCGCCGTTAGCAGCGGCGCGCTCAGTGCACCTGCGCGCCACTGTCTACGCCGTATGCGCCATAGACAGCGGTGCCTGTCTTTTTGGAAATATCTCCTAAACCGTGTAGGTTTAGGAGATATTTCTTGGACCTAGAGGTAAGCCCTAATCTAGGCTTACCTGTAGGTCAAAGTGGTCTGTAAGGGTTTACAACCACTTTAATAGCTGGCACCAGCGCTAGTACTTTTAAATGACTTTTTTTTCCTTTTTCTCCCGGACTGTTATAAACATGGTAAACATGCACTACTTTACAGGCATACTATAGACATCCCCCAGGTACGAAATTAAGAGGGATATTTCACTTTCATTGTTTCACTTTAAGCTTTATTGAAATCACTGCTCCCGAAAAAATGGACGTTTTTAAAACTTTTTTTTCCATTGATACATGTCCCCTGGGGCAGGACCCGGGTCCCCAAACACAGATGCCTAATTTATGATTATTGAAAGCTTGAAGGCGCTCCTTGGATTTTGGGCCCCTCTATGTGACTAGACTGCAAAAAAAAATCTCCTATATGTGGTATCCCCATGCTCAGGAGGAATAGCAGAGTGTTTATTTTTTTGTGGGGAGGGGGTAAATTCTAAATATGCCCATGCTGTTTGAAAAATATCTTGTTAATTGACAGCTATATGTAAAAAAAAAACATTTTCCAAAACCTTGTGGCAAAAAAGTGTTTCTAAAGACTCACCATACCTCCAAATAAATATGCTGGAGGGTGTACTTTGCAAAATTGGGTCAGTTTTGGGGTCTTTCAACTGTTCTGTAACGTAAGAGCCTCAAGAATTGTTAAACAGAAAGTTAGATGCGCAATTTATGCCCCTAGAAAGCCTGAAAGTGCTCCTTGGATTTTGGGCCCCTCTATGCATAAAAGCAACAAAAAACTCACACATGTGGTATTCTCATACTGAGGAAGGGCAGTAGAATGTGTTTCAGGGTGTAGTTTTAAGTATGCCCATGCTGTAAGTGACAAATAGTTAAAATGACAACTTTGTGAAATAAAATAAAATTTAATTTACTTTCTTAATTTTTCCCAAATTTGTGGTGAAAAATTACAACTTCCAAAAAACTCACCATGTCTCTTACTAAATACTTTGTGGTGTACACTTTCCAAGAATAGGTCATTTGGTGGGTACTTGTAGTGTCCTGTTATTTTAGGGCCGCAGGAAACGAGATAGGCCATCAGAACCTCAGGACTGATCGATTTTCAGAAATTTCTATCATAGTTTTTAGACTGTAAAACTGTCACACAGACTAAATAATACATACTGATTATTTTTTTATTTTAGAAAAGAAATATAGCAGAATACATTTTGAAGAAAGATGATTTATTTGCAACAGAAAATGAAGGAAAACTTTTTTTTTTCTATTACAGAGTAAACAAAAACACAACCAAAAGAAAGCTTTATCTGTCTTAACTGCTTGCCACCCAGGCCAATTCTGACATTTCTCTCCTACATGTAAAAATCATAATTTTCTTGCTAGAAAATGACTCAGAACTCCAAAACATTATTTAGATATATTTTTTAGCAGAGACCCTAGCAAATAAAATAGCGATCATTGCAATTTGTTATGTCACATGGTATTTGGGCAGCAATTTTTCAAAGCAATTTTTTGGAGGAAAAATTCACTTTAATGAATAAACCCCCCCCCCCAAAAACCCCCCCCCACATTATTAACCCCAATTTTTTTGTATAATGTGAAAGATAATGGTACACCGAGTAAATAGATACCTAATATGTCACGCTTTAAAATTGTGCACACTCGTGGAATGGAGCTAATTTTTGGTACTTAAAAATCTCCATAGGCTAAGCTTTAATTTTTTTACAGAGGATTTCTTGTGCTAGAATTATTGCTCTCGCTCTAAAGTTCATGGCGATACCTCACATGTGTGGTTTGAATGGCGTTTACTTATGCGGGCGCAACTTACCTATGCGTTCACTTCTGCGTGCGATCACAAGGGGGTGGGGGCACGTAAACATTTTTTTTTATTGTTTCTTTTATTTTTGTTATATTATGTTTTGTTTGTATTTCATTTTTTTTATCACTTTTATTCCTTTTAAAATGAATGTAAACATCCCTTGTAATAGGAACAGGGCATGAAAGGTCCTCCTTACAAAGAGATCTGAGGTCTATAAGTCCCAACATCTCATCTCTGTGCTGGAAAGCCTGAGATAAAAAAAAATCTCAGGCTTTCTGGCAAAAAAAGTCAATGTTTATATCTGCTGGCTCCGGGAAGTGACGTCATGACGTCGCTTCCAGCCTCCGAGGGTCATAGAGATGGCCAGGGAACATCTGGTCCACGGCCAGCTCTATGGTAAACCACTGCCACCAGCAGAATCACACACTGCACATGATTAAGGACGCTCACCAGTGTGAGTTCTCTGGTGTTGAACGAAATATCGTTTTGCTATGAAAGATTTTCCGCACTCTAAACATGAGTAAGGACGCTCACCCGTGTGAATTCTCTGATGTGCAACAAGGTTTCCTTTATCATTGAAAGATTTTCCGCACTCTGAACATGAAAAAGGGCGCTCACCCGTGTGAATTCTCTGGTGTCTCACAAGGTCTGCTTTATTATAGAAAGATTTCCCGCACTCTGAACATGAAAAGGGACGCTCACCTGTGTGAATTCTCTGGTGTTTAACAAGGTCTCTTTTACAAATAAAAGATTTCCCGCACTCTGAACATGTAAAGGGATCCTCACCCGTGTGAATTCTCTGGTGATTAACAAGGTCTCTTTTATAAATAAAAGATTTCCCGCACTCTGAACATGAATAAGGACGCACACCCGTGTGAATTCTTTGGTGTTTAACAAGGTCTCCTTTATAAATGAAAGATTTCCCGCACTCTGAACATGAATAAGGACGCTCACCAGTGTGAAATCGTTGGTGATTAACAAGGTTTGTTTTATCATTATAAGATTTCCCGCACTCTGAACATGAATAGGGGCGTTCGCCCGTGTGAATTTTCTGGTGTCTTAGAAGGAGTCCATTACAAGTAAAATGTTTCCCACACTCTGAACATGAATAAGGACGTTCACCTGTGTGAATTCTCTGGTGTTTAACAAGATCTCCTTTATTATTGAAAAATTTCCCGCACTCTGAACATGAATAGGGACGCTCACCTGTGTGAATTTTCTTGTGCCTAAGAAGTAACTGTTTTTTTGTAAACAATTTCCCGCACTTTGAACATGACAATGAACTCTCTCCTCTGTGAACTCCTTCATGGCTTGAAGAAGATTCCTCGGGAATAGATGGATCTGTTGAAGTATCTGTACTGTGAGATCCTATAGTCTTGGTGTGTGATCCATCAGAAGATTCCTCAGGATTAGAGGGATCCATTGATCTCCCCAATTGGGAAGGTCTGGGATGTAGATTTGGAGTAACGGGATTTCCTCCTGGAGAATATTGCACAATGTTATTATTTTCTGCATTATAATCTGGAGATACAATGAGATGTTCCTCAGAGGTATTCCGGACATTGTGTCCACCTGTTGAGAAACAATTTAACATTAAATGTTATAACCTTCCATTCAGGAGTCATATATGTTGGTCCATCACCAAATAATCTATAAGAGCTCTGGCATGGATTTGGGGGCAATTAAAAGAGAAAAATATGAATACAAACCAAGTGAAAGTGTCCGGCGCTCCAAACACAAAGTGCACAGTGCTATGTCTCTTCTGTTCTCGTGTGCAAAATTCTCTTCCAGAGTTTAATAGAAATGTTCTCAGTGCTCCACACCACCCGCTATCCTCCACCTTCACATCAGAGAACTCACCGGAATTTGTCCACAGACAAGAATGCCGGACTTGGCCCCCCCCCGAAGCCCATGTCATTTGGATTTGATTGACAGCAGCGGGAGCCAATGGCTGCGCTGCTGTCAATCAAGAGCTGAGACCCTGTGGAGAGAGGGACAGCGCATCCCCGCCGAACAGATGCAGGGGCTCAGGTAAGAAAAATGGGGGGGGGGGGGGGGGGGGGCTGGGGGGGGCCGGTGACTACCAGGATGCATTAAGGTGAAAAAAGACAAGGGTTTACATCCCCCTTCTATCCCCCAAGATCATCCAGGAACCCCACCTCTATACTACCTCTCCAGCTGTCTCATACCATACCTGGAGAGGCGTTTCACTTGGACCAGCCCGGATCGGAGACAACATTCCTAACAGCTGCTGGGGAGATCTTCTCATTACATGGTCCCTGCAGAGGGCAAATATCTGCATGCCTGATAGACCCTGCCAAGGAGGGGGTCCAACACGGAGGGTAAGAGTCCACCTTTATCACTTTCTCACTTATTGGAGTCACCGCCAGTGGATTTGCACCATCCTGCACATCTCTCTCCTTTGTCAATCCACTCATAGGGGGATTAGTTGCTGCTGAGCTGTATAGTGGATGGAAGCTTTTTTTCACTGATGAACTTTTTATATTTGAACCCATGGACTGAGTTTGTTTGATTTTCAGATTTTCACGCTATTAATATCATTGTATTTCACATGTACACATTTTTTGTTTCTTCTTTTTATTTGAGTTTTTATGTTTTGCACTTATATACTTTTACCACTCATGGAGTCATTTACTTGCTCTCAGTAGATTGTGGTTTTCACTACTACCCACATGTATTCACATCTATGTGTGTATTTTTATATAATTAGCGCACTTTATTTATTTTTTATTTTGTACATGGGCAGCAAAGTTTGAGTGTAATTAAATAAGAAAAAAAATCTGTATATGGAAGAGGTGCCTTGTGTTTAGAGCTGTGTGGCTGAGGGATAGTCTTGTTCTAGATGACTATACCCAATATATATAAAATTAGGGATGGTGTGGTCTTCCTGTGGGAATCCCGGGAATACAGAGGACGGGGACATCTCTCTGTTTGGTTCCCATTACTGGATCCATCTGTAGGAAACACACACACTGACTGAATACATTGTTTCTATGTGTTTATCAGATGATGGGGGATCTAGGTGGACCCTCCGTATTGCTCTCTCCTTTACAGTAAAGTACCTTGTTACCTGGTGATGTGATTGATGGCTGATTCATGACGTCCTTGTAGAGATCCTTGTGTCCTTCTAAATACTCCCATAATAATAATGAGAACTGGTTCTATATTTAGTGATTTTTTAACTTACTTGTGTCCATATGTAGAGAAGATTCCTCCTGTTTACTTTCCATAGTCATCTCCCCCTCCTCCATAGACTGCTGATCTCCACTCACCAACCTCTCTTCTTCTTCCTCTTTATCCTCAACTTTGATGTCTTTCAGTTCTTCACCCTAAACCCCAAAGATGGTAGAATATATTGATAAAAAGAAACAAGAGATTACACAGAATATCCTCTCATAGATTAGAATATATTTTTAGTTCTAGTTGCTCAGTACCACCTACCTGATGATGGTGAGGGATTGTGTGATCTTCCTTTGTGGAATCCCGGGAATACAGAGGAGGGGGATATCTCTCTGGTGGGTTCCCATTACTGGATCCATCTGTAGGAAACACACACACTGACTGAATACATTGTTTCTATGTGTTTATCAGATGATGGGGGATCTAGGTGGATCCTCCGTACTGCTCTCTCCTTTACAATAAAGTCTCCTCTTACCCGGTAATGTGAGAGGCGGCTGATTGTCCATCATGACATCCTTGTAGAGATCCTTGTGTCCTTCTAAATACTCCCACTCCTCCATGGAGAAATAGACAGTGACATCCTGACACCTTATAGGAACCTGACACACACAATGATACAGTCACCATCCAGACACATCCCTTGTCTGTTACTGGATAATGTCCCAGAATTCCCGGCACCGCTCACCTCTCCTGTCAGCAGCTCAGTGATCTTCTTGGTAACTTCTAGAATCTTCTTGGCACTGGTTACCTCTGTTGTCAGGCAGTGAGGTGGAGGCACTGTGATGGGTGATGTCCTGTGAAGAAGGCTGCTGGGTGTTAACGGATCACCAGATATTTTTCTCACTACTTTATGATCCTGTGTAAAGAGAGAAAGTAACAAATATCACTACAGACATCCCAGAATCCTCCTCACCTCTCTGGCCAGTTCTGCGTTTTATTCATAGAGATAAGAATGTTGTTATGTGACCTCCCAGAATCCTCCTCACCTCTCCGGTCAGCAGGTAGATGATCTCCAGGGTGAGGTCCAATATCCTTTCAGTCATGTGATTTTGGCCCGTCTCCATCTTCATTGATGTGGTCATGTGATCTATACAGGACTCTCTTCTCTGTTGACGGATAATAAACTGAGAATTATCTGGACTGCACTGGGATGAATAATGTCTGCACACACTGTTCCTCCAGAGTTCTAACATCGTAAATTGTCTTTAAATAACAACTCCTACCAAAATATTTCATTATAGGCTTATAATGACTGGGGAAGATTTAGGACTTCTTTCTTTCACTTCCTATCCAGCATGTATCTAAGTCTATAAACCAGAGGCTCTGGGTTGACAGTTGGATAAATGGTTCTATATTTAGGATGTATCTGGTCTATAAACCAGAGGCTCTGGGTTGACAGTTGGATAAATGGTTCTATACTTAGGATGTATCTGAAGTATAAACCAGAGGCTCTGGATGGACAGTTGGATAAATGGTTCTATATTTAGGATGTATCTGGTCTATAAACCAGAAGCTCTGGAGTAAAACTTGTATAAATGGTTCTATATTTAGAATGTATCTTGATTATAAAGCAGAGGCTCTGGATGGACAGTTGGATAAATGGCTCTATATTTAGGATGTATCTGGTCTATAAACCAGAGGCTCTGGATGGACAGTTGGATAAATGGTTCTATATTTAGGATGTATCTGGTCTATAAACCAGAGGCCTTGGATGGATAGTTGGATATGTAACTGTGTACAAGGGTGCCCACCTGTCCCGGATTGCCCGGGATTGTCCCTTATTTCAGATTTTTGTCCCGTGTCCCGGGACACCTTCATTCCGGGACAATACAGTGTCCCGGAATGAAAAAGAAAACCAAACCGCCGGCACCAGTCCGACTCCGCCACCCTTATAATCATACACTGTGTAACCGTAAGACACACACATCATATGCTTAACTGGTTGCTAGGCTAGGGCCGCCCGCCCCGCGTCTAGCAACCAGTGACGTCAGCTGACACCGTACGTCGTCGTCACGTGGGCAGTCAGGCACATTGTGGGCACTGGGCACCCGCACCTATTGCTACGGCTACAGCTGAGCAGCGCGCCTCTGTCCTCCGCTCCGAGAGATAGAGAGAGCAGCCGCCAGCCTGGCCCAGGCAGCCAGCCTCACTTACTAGCCCGTGCCCAATCAGTGCCAGTCCCGGGGCCGCCGACTACTCCAGCAGCCGGCCGGAGCCGGTGCAGCAGAGAGCAGCAGCACATTGCCAGCAGCGCTGCGCAACCCGACTCCGACTTCTCCAGTCAGTCTCCAGTCCACAGTTCAACTTCTCTCCAAACAGATCGTCCGAGTCCTCCCTCCCTCCCGCCCACAAGGTCCGTGAGTTTGCCGCCGCCAGACAAACTTGACAAACTTCCAGGTTAGTGTAACTTTACACTTCTTTGTTACAGTGAGCAATGCACACTCCCCCTCCGTTCTGCTGCTGTCCCCCACACTTCCCCTCCGTTCTGCTGCTGTCCCCCACACTCCCCCTCCGTTCTGCTGCTGTCCCCCACACTCCCCCTCCGTTCTGCTGCTGTCCCCCACACTCCCCCTCCGTTCTGCTGCTGTCCCCCACACTCCCCCTCCATTCTGCTGCTGTCCCCCACACTCCCCCTCCATTCTGCTGCTGTCCCCCACACTCCCCCTCCGTTCTGCTGCTGTCCCCCACACTCCCCCTCCGATCTGCTGCTGTCCCCCACACTCCCCCTCAGTTCTGCTGCTGTCCCCCACATTCCCCCTCCGTTCTGCTGCTGTCCCCCCACCCCCCTCATATCTGCTGCTGTCCCCCCTCTCCCCTCAGTCCTGCTGCTGTCCCCCACACTCCCCCCTCAGATCTGCTGCTGTCCCCCCCAATCCCCCTCAGTTCTGCTGCTGTCCCCCACACTCCCCCTCAGATCTGCTGCTGTCCCCCACACTACCCCTCAGATCTGCTGCTGTCCCCCCCCAATTCCCCTCAGATCTGCTGCTGTCCCCCACACTCCCCCTCAGATCTGCTGCTGTCCCCCACACTCCCCCTCAGATCTGCTGCTGTCCTCCACACTCCCTCTCCGTTCTGCTGCTGTCCCCCACACTCCCCCTCCGTTCTGCTGCTGTCCCCCACACTCCCCCTCCGTTCTGCTGCTGTCCCCCACACTCCCGCTCCATTCTGCTGCTGTCCCCCCACACTCCCCCTCCGTTCTGCTGCTGTCCCCCCACACTCCCCCTCCGTTCTGCTGCTGTCCCCCACACTCCCCCTCCATTCTGCTGCTGTCCCCCACACTCCCCCTCCGTTCTGCTGCTGTCCCCCACACTCCCCCTCCGATCTGCTGCTGTCCCCCACACTCCCCCTCCGATCTGCTGCTGTCCCCCACACTCCCCCTCAGTTCTGCTGCTGTCCCCCACATTCCCCCTCCGTTCTGCTGCTGTCCCCCCACCCCCCTCATATCTGCTGCTGTCCCCCCACCCCCCTCATATCTGCTGCTGTCCCCCCTCTCCCCTCAGTCCTGCTGCTGTCCCCCACACTCCCCCCTCAGATCTGCTGCTGTCCCCCCCAATCCCCCTCAGTTCTGCTGCTGTCCCCCACACTCCCCCTCAGATCTGCTGCTGTCCCCCACACTACCCCTCAGATCTGCTGCTGTCCCCCCCCAATTCCCCTCAGATCTGCTGCTGTCCCCCACACTCCCCCTCAGATCTGCTGCTGTCCCCCACACTCCCCCTCAGATCTGCTGCTGTCCTCCACACTCCCTCTCCGTTCTGCTGCTGTCCCCCACACTCCCCCTCCGTTCTGCTGCTGTCCCCCACACTCCCGCTCCATTCTGCTGCTGTCCCCCCACACTCCCCCTCCGTTCTGCTGCTGTCCCCCCACACTCCCCCTCCGTTCTGCTGCTGTCCCCCGCACATTGCATATCACCTGTCTAAACTGGTTACTACTGTTTGCTTTTTCCCCCAAAAATTGGCAAAAAAAAGTATCAAAAACCATCTTTTTTGGGCGGGGGGGGGGGGGGGGGGGGGGGGCGAGGTGTCCCTGAATGGCACGTGGGCAGTCAGGCACATTGTGGGCACTGGGCACCCGCACCTACGGCTACAGCTGAGCAGCGCGCCTCTGTCCTCCGCTCCGAGAGATAGAGAGAGCAGCCGCCAGCCTGGCCCAGGCAGCCAGCCACACTTACTAGCCTGTGCCCAATCAGTGCCAGTCCCGGGGCCGCCGACTACTCCAGCAGCCGGCCGGAGCCGGTGCAGCAGAGAGCAGCAGCACATTGCCAGCAGCGCTGCGCAACCCGACTCCGACTTCTCCAGTCAGTCAGTCAGTCTCCAGTCCACAGTTCAACTTCTCTCCAAACAGATCGTCCAAGTCCTCCCTCCCTCCCGCCCACAAGGTCCGTGAGTTTGCCGCCACCAGACAAACTTGACAAACTTCCAGGTTAGTGTAACTTTACACTTCTTTGTTACAGTGAGCAATGCACACTCCCCCTCCATTCTGCTGCTGTCCCCCACCCCCCTCCATTCTGCTGCTGTCCCCCACACTATTCCTCCATTCTGCTGCTGTCCCCCACACTCCCCCTCCGTTCTGCTGCTGTCCCCCACACTCCCCCTCCATTCTGCTGCTGTCCCCCACCCCCCTCCATTCTGCTGCTGTCCCCCCACACTCCCCCTCCGTTCTGCTGCTGTCCCCCGCACATTGCATACCACCTGTCTAAACTGGTTACTACTGTTTGCTTTTTTTCCCCAAAAATTGGCAAAAGAAAGTATCAAAAACCATCTTTTTTGGGCGGGCGCGGGGGGGCGCGAGGTGTCCCTGAATGGCAGTTTGGAAATGTGGTCACCCTACCTTTCAGTCATATGATTTTGGCCCATCTCCATCTTTATTTATGTGATCTATACAAGACTCTCCTCTCTGTAGACGGATAATAAACAGAGAATTATCTGGACTGTACTGGGATGAATAATGTCTGCACAGAGTTCCTCCTTAGTTTGTACATTGTAAATTCCCTTTAAATAACAAATCCTACCAAAATCTTCCATTTTTTAACTTGAAATGACTGGGGAAGAGTTAGGACTTCTTTCTTCCACTTCCTGTCCATCGTGTATCTAATTCTGTAACACAGAGTCTCTGGATAAACAGTTGGATAAATGGCTCTAGATTTAGGATGTATCTGATCCATAAACCAGAGGCCTTGGATGGACATTTTCTGTGTACATATTATAATAGTGTAGAAGCATCTGCTGAATTTAAAAGCCATCTCAGTGACTATGGAGGAAGGGGATTACTGGATATAAATGTAAAACAATTCTCATTACCTCTTCTGCGGCCGAGTGAAGGAATTTCTCCCTCTACTTCCTGCAAATGTTGCTCTCTCTAGGAACTTCCTGCCTGTAGATGACATCACTTCCTGCCTGTATCTTCTATCACTTCCTGTCAGTAGATGACATCACTTCCTGTCTGTATCTTCTATCACTTCCTGTCTGTAGATGACATCACTTACTGCCTGTATCTTCTATCACTTCCTGTCTGTAGATGACATCACTTCCTGCCTGTATCTTCTATCACTTCCTGTCTGTAGATGACATCACTTCCTGTCTGTAGATGACATCACTTCCTGTCTGTATCTTCTATCACTTCCCGTCTCTGCATTCCACTGACAATAAGTGAGTTCACCACCTTGTGGATAAAATACAAACTGCAGCCGGTGTTTTTTAAATACTTTAACAGCCGACATGCACAGAAGATCTGTGCTTTGTTCTCTAAGATGTTTGGAACAACCTACCTGCCGAGTTTCTTCAAAAGCTGTGTACAAGTCTACCTAGAAGAGATGATGTTAGGTATGAAGGAAAAGGGCGGTCACACCAAATATGGATTGGATTTGGATTTCTCCTCTGTTCATTTACTTTCCAGTTTGTTCATTTATAAAAAAAAATAAACTATTAACACTTCTATTTCTGAAAGCATTCTTCATTTACAGCATTTTTATTTCTGAACTGCCTATACATTTTGCACATTACTGCATATCTATAGTGAACAGCATTGTGTATGTTTTATTGAATTGACATTTTTTTATGTGTCCATTAGATATATATTATATTCAGTGTCTGCATTAGGTGCACTTTGTGAGAAAATCTCCTCTGTGTTAACTCTTTTTTCGTTTATGAAATCAAATAACTCCATTGCTGCTGGGTGTAATTGTGAAAAGCACTGTGCTTTTCACAATTACACCCAATAAATATACAGTATATAGTTTTAGTCATAATAAATAGTAATGCATGGGACCTGTAAAAGTCCTGTGGTTTATCAAAAGGGTTGGAAGCCAGATCCCCAGTCAGGCGACCAAAATTAGGGGCAAATTGGACTATTCCGGTACAATAATAGGGGGTAATAATATGAAACATATGATGACAGTAATAAAAATTATAGTAGTTTTTATTGATGCAGAGAACAAAACAATGGTAATAAAATAAAACATAATAAAAGTACAGGTATATCACCAGTGGGATCACCAGTGGGATCATTATATGAAACATATAATGACAGTAATAAAAATTATAGTAGTTTTTATTGATGCAGAGAACAAAACAATGGTAATAAAATAAAACATAATAAAAGTACAGGTATATCACCAGTGGGATCATTGGTATACAGTACAGCGCAAAATCTCAGATATCATATTCCTCGACTAGTTTCGCGGACATAAACCGCTTCGTCAGGAGGGAATCTAGAGATGATTTATTCTGACTAAACAGTCTGAACCTGACAAATAGAAAATATACAATGGAGTTTACCAAAATAAATAGATACAATTATATTCCAGCATCAACATTCACAAAAGGGTAATACAAAGTTGTGGGGGGAACAGGGGCGAATCTGCTTACCCAGGTCCCAACAGGCCCCAGGCGCGCGGCCCCACCGCCCGAGGATGATCTCCCACGGCGACCTGGGGGAGCTAACAAAATGATGGGGGTAATAAGCATAAGATGAATATTATAAAGTAGTAAGGTAACCTAGATTACCACACACGAGGGGTGAAACATAAAATGATGAGGGTGATAATGGAAATTTAGTGATGACAAAGGGGGTGACTGGTGAAGGATGTGAGAGATGACATGAAGGGAACCTTCAGTGTACAGGGGTGAAAAGGGATTGGGTATGGTGACCAATGAGGTAAGAAGAGGTAATGAAAAACCAGAAGGCATAATAGTGTTATATGGTGTAGAGGTGAGAGGTGAAAGGTGAAGGAATAGGGACCGAGGAGGGAGGAGGAGGGAGGGGGTGGGGCTGGGGACAAAGGGGAGGGAGGAGGAAGGAGAGGGAAAGATAAGGGATGCCGGGGGGGAGGGGGGAAAGGAAGGGGGGGGGGGATGGAAGGGACGGACAAGGGAAAATGGGGGGGGGAGGGGGGGGAGGGGAAAGGGGGAGAGGGGAGAGGAGGGATGGAAAGAAGGAGGGGGAAGGGGGAGGGGGGAAGGGGGTAGTATAAAACATGTTATCTAACATACCGGTTCCTCCCCTGCAGTTGCCCTAGGCTGAGGTGAACACGCTTTGGCCTGTGTTCGCCCATCGCTTACAGTCCGTATTATCTTTCTATCTACCCTATGATGGCATCTGCCCTGGCAGGGTGCCTCTCCTGGGAATTCATCCATGTTTACACTAGTATCAGGTACCTGTACCCCTCGTTCACCTCAGTCCACACTGTCACATCCTCCCTTTGTCCCCCTTTTTTCCCCCCTTCCCCCCTCCCCCCTTCCCCCTCCTTCTTTCCATCCCTCCTCCCTCTCCCCCTCACCCCCCCCCCCCCCCCTCCCCCCCCCCTCCCCCCCCCCATGTTCCCTTGTTCGTCCCCCATGTTTCCTTGTTCGTCCCTTCCATCCCCCCCCCTTTCCTCCCCCCCCAGCATCCCTTATCTTTCCCTCTCCTTCCTCCTCCCTCCCCTTTGTCCCCAGCCCCACCCCCTCCCTCCTCCTCCCTCCTCGGTCCCTATTCCTTCACCTTTCACCTCTCACCTCTACACCATATAACACTATTATGCCTTCTGGTTTTTCGTTACCTCTTCTTACCTCATTGGTCACCATACCCAATCCCTTTTCACCCCTGTACACTGAAGGTTCCCTTCATGTCATCTCTCACATCCTTCACCAGTCACCCCCTTTGTCATCACTAAATTTCCATTACCACCCTCACCATTTTATGTTTCACCCCTCGTGTGTGGTAATCTAGGTTACCTTACTACTTTATAATATTCATATAATATATTTAACATTTTGACACTTTCTTTTTGTGAAATGGTAGGGGTACAATGTACCCCTTACCAATTCACATGGGGTGGCCGGGATCTAGGTGTCCCCTTTGTTAAAGGGGGCTTCCAGATTCCGATAAGCCCCCCACCCGCAGACCCCCACAACCACCGGGCAAGGGTTGTGGGGATGAGGCCCTTGTCCCCATCAACATGGGGACATCCTCCCCATGGTGAGGGCATGTGGCCTGGTACGGTTCAGGAAGGGGGGGCGCTCTCTTGTCCCCCCCTTTTCCTGCGGCCTGCCAGGTTGCATGCCTCGGATAAGGGTCTGGTGTGGATTTTTGGGGAAACCCCACGCCTGTTTTTTTGAAATTTTGGCGCGAAGTTCCCCTTAAAATCCCATACCAGACCTGAAGGGTCTGGTATGGCTTTTTGGGGGGAACCCCATGCCATTTTTTTTTCAATGACTTTCAATACACTTATGTGTATTGGCGGGACCGACAATTCATTAAAGAGGAAGTAAACCCTGATGGGTTTACTTCCTCTTTGTTTCCCTGCAAAGGTAAAGCATAATGGGCTACTATGCATCGCATAGTAGCCCATTATGTGTCACTTACCTGACAAAGGAGCCTGCAATGTCACTGCTGTCCCCTCTGGTACAGAGCATCCATCTTCTTTCTTCTATCGTGGCTCCAGCGCTGTGATTGGCCAGAGCTGCAATGACATCACTCCCGCGCATGCGCACAGGAGCCGCCATTAACGGCATATCGCCGTTAGCAGCGGCGCGCTCAGTGCGCCTGCGCCCCGCTGTCTACGCCGCATGCGCCATAGACAGCGGTGCCTGTCTTTTTGGAAATATCTCCTAAACCATGTAGGTTTAGGAGATATTTCTTGGACCTAGAGGTAAGCCTTAATCTAGGCTTACCTGTAGGTCAAAGTGGTCTGTAAGGGTTTACAACCACTTTAATAGCTGGCACCAGCACTAGTACTTTTAAATGATTTTTTTTCCTTTTTTCATTTTTCTCTCGGACTGTTATAAACATGGGAAACATGCACTACTTTACAGGCATACTATAGACATCCCCCAGGTACGAAATTAAAAGGGATATTTCACTTTCATTGTTTCACTTTAAGCTTTATTAAAATCACTGCTCCCGAAAAAACAGCTGTTTTTAAAACTTTTTTTCCATTGATACATGTCCCCTGGGGCAGGATCCGGGTTCCCAAACACAGATGCCTAATTTATGCCTATTGAAAGCTTGAAGGCGCTCCTTGGATTTTGGGCCCCTCTATGTGACTAGACTGCAAAAAAAATCTCCTATATGTGGTATCCCCATGCTCAGGAGGAATAGCAGAGTGTTTATTTTTTTTGTGGGGAGGGGGTAAATTCTAAATATGCCCATGCTGTTTGAAAAATATCTTGTTAATTGACAGCTATATGTAAAAAAAAAATCATTTTCCAAAACCTTGTGGCAAAAAAGTGTTTCTAAAGACTCACCATACCTCCAAATAAATATGCTGGAGGGTGTACTTTGCAAAATTGGGTCATTTTTGGGGTGTTTCAACTGTTCTGTAACGTTAGAGCCTCAAGAATTGTTAAACAGAAAGTTAGATGCGCAATTTATGCCCCTAGAAAGCTTGAAAGTGCTCCTTGGATTTTGGGCCCCTCTATGCATAAAAGCAACAAAAAACTCACATATGTGGTATTCTCATATTGAGGAAGGGCAGTAGAATGTGTTTCAGGGTGTAATTTTAAGTATGCCCATGCTGTAAGTGAGAAATAGTTAAAATGACAACTTTGTGAAATAAAATAAAATTTAATTTACTTTCTTAATTTTTCCCAAATTTGTGGTGAAAAATTACAACTTCCAAAAAACTCACCATGTCTCTTACTAAATACTTTGTGGTGTACACTTTCCAAGAATAGGTCATTTGTTGGGTACTTGTACTGTTCTGTCATTTTAGGGCCTCAGGAAACGAGATAGGCCATCAGAAGCTCAGGACTGATCGATTTTCAGAAATTTCTATCATAGTTTTTAGACTGTAAAACTGTCACACAGACTAAATAATACATACTGATTATATTTTTATTTTAGAAAAGAAATATAGCAGAATACATTTTGAAGAAAGATGATTTATTTGCAACAGAAAATGAAGGAAAACTTTTTTTTTCTATTACAGAGTAAACAAAAACACAACCAAAAGAAAGCTTTATCTGTCTTAACTGCTTGCCACCCAGGCCAATTCTGACATTTCTCTCCTACATGTAAAAATCATAATTTTCTTGCTAGAAAATGACTCAGAACTCCAAAACATTATATATATATATTTTTTAGCAGAGACCCTAGCAAATAAAATAGCGACCATTGCAATTTGTTATGTCACATGGTATTTGGGCAGCAATTTTTCAAAGCAATTTTTTGGCGGAAAAATTCACTTTAATGAATAACCCCCCCCAAAAAAAAACCCACATTATGAGCCCCAATTTTTTTGTATAATGTGAAAGATAATGGTACACCGAGTAAATAGATACCTAATATGTCACGCTTTAAAATTTCGCACATTCGTGGAATGGTGCTAATTTTTGGTACTTAAAAATCTCCATAGGCTAAGCTTTAATTTTTTACAGAGGATTTCTTGCGCTAGAATTATTGCTCTCGCTCTAAAGTTCATGGCGATACCTCACATGTGTGGGTTGAATGGCGTTTACTTATGCGAGCGCAACCTATGTATGCTTTCACTTCTGCGTGCGAGCACGAGGGGGTGGGGGCACTTAAAACATTTTTTTATTGTTTCTTTTATTTTTGATTTTATTTTTTTAATCTTTCCATTTCATTTTTTTATTACTTTTATTCCTTTTAAAATGAATGTAAACATCCCTTGTAATAGGAACAGGGCATGAAAGGTCCTCCTTACAGAGAGATCTGAGGTCTATAAGTCCCCACATCTCATCTCTGTGCTGGAAAGCCTGAGATAAAAAAAATCTCAGGCTTTCTGGCAAAAAAACGGCAATGTTTATATCTGCTGGCTCCGGGAAGTGACGTCATGGCGTTGCTTCCAGCCTCCGAGGGTCATAGAGATGGCCAGGGAACATCTGGTCCACGGGCAGCTCTGTGGTAAACCACTGCCGCCGGCAGAATCATTCTCGGACTCCCCGATTGCGCAGGCAGGCCAGGAGAGGCACCGGAGGCCATGTATTGTCATATCTGGCCATGTATTGACACAGTTTAGTTGTATGGTGCTATCTGTGTGAGTGCGGGACCGAGTCAGCACTGTGTTTAGTGGGTCATATTACAGGAATTCAATTCCAGGTGCCCCAAACCAAAGTGTACCTGAAAAAAAAAATATTGTTGCCCCGCCCTCAAAATATGAATATGAAAAAGGTTGTTAGCTTGTGTGAATTTTCTGGTGTGCAACAAGTGATATTTTGTGATAAAAACATTTCCCGCACCCTGCACATGATTAAGGACGCTCACCAGTGTGAGTTCTCTGGTGTTGAACCAAATATCGTTTTGCTATGAAAGATTTTCCGCACTCTAAACATGAGTAAGGATGCTCACCCGTGTGAATTTTCTGGTGTCTAACAAGGTCTCTTTTATAAATAAAAGATTTCCCGCACTCTGAACATAAATAAGGACTCACACCCGTGTGAATTCTTTGGTGTTTAACAAGGTTTCCTTTATCATTGAAAGATTTTCCGCACTCTGAACATGAAAAAGGGCGCTCACCCGTGTGAATTCTCCGGTGTCTCACAAGGTCTGCTTTATTATAGAAAGATTTCCCGCACTCTGAACATGTAAAGGGATCCTCACCTGTGTGAATTCTCTGGTGATTAACAAGGTCTCTTTTATAAATAAAAGATTTCCCGCACTCTGAACATAAATAAGGACGCACACCCGTGTGAATTCTTTGGTGTTTAACAAGGTTTCCTTTATAAATGAAAGATTTCCCGCACTCTGAACATGAATAAGGATGCTCACCAGTGTGAAATCGTTGGTGATTAACAAGGTTTGTTTTATCATTATAAGATTTCCCGCACTCTGAACATGAATAGGGGCGTTCGCCCGTGTGAATTGTCTGGTGTCTTAGAAGGAGTCCATTACAAGTAAAATGTTTCCCACACTCTGAACATGAATTGGGACGTTCACCTGTGTGAATTCTCTGGTGTTTAACAAGATCTCCTTTATTATTGAAAAATTTCCCGCACTCTGAACATGAATAGGGACGCTCACCTGTGTGAATTTTCTTGTGCCTAAGAAGTAACTGTTTTTTTGCAAACAATTTCCCGCACTCTGAACATGAGTAGGGACTCACATCAATGTGAATTTTCTGGTGTTGAAGAAGGTTTCCTTTCAGATTGAAACATTTCCCGCACTCTGAACATGAATATGGGCGCTCACCCGTGTGTATTCTCTGGTGTCTTAGAAGGTCTCCATTCTGAATGAAACATTTCCTGCACTCTGAACACGAATAGGGGCGCTCACCCGTGTGAATTTTCTTGTGCCTAAGAAGTAAATGTTTTTTTGCAAACAATTTCCCACACTCTGAACATGACAATGAACTCTCTCCTGTGGGAACTCCTTCATGGCTTGAAGAAGATTCCTCGGGAATAGAAGGATCTATTGAAGTATCTGTACTGTGAGATCCTATAGTCTTGGTGTGGGATCCATCAGAAGACTCCTCAGGATTAGAGGGATCCATTGATCTCCCCAATTGGGAAGGTCTGGGATGTATATTTGGAGTAACGGGATTTCCTCCTGGAGAATATAGTACAATGTTATTATCTTCTGCTTTATAATCTGGAGATACAATGAGATGTTCCTCAGAGGTATTCCAGACATTGTGTCCACCTGTTGAGAAACAATTTAACATTAAATGTTATAACCTTCCATTCAGGAGTCATATATGTTGGTCCATCACCAAATAATCTATAAGAGCTCTGGCATGGATTTGGGGGCAATTAGAAGAGAAAAATATGAATACAAACCAAGTGAAAGTGTCCAGAGCTCCAAACACAAAGTGCACAGTGCTATGTCTCTTCTGTTCTCGTGTGCAAAATTCTCTTCTAGAGTTTAATAAAAATGTTCTCAGTGCTCCACACCACCCGCTATCCTCCACCTCCACATCAGAGAACTCACCGGAATTTGTCCACAGACAAGAATGCCGGACTTGGCCCCGCGCCCCCGGCGCCCGTGCCATTGGATTTGATTGACAGCAGCGGGAGCCAATGGCTGCGCTGCTGACAATCTATTCAATCAAGAGCTGAGACCCCGTGGAGAGAGGGACAGCGCGTCCCCGCCGAACAGATGCAGGAGCTCAGGTAAGTAAAATGGGGGGGGGGGGGGCGGTGACTACCAGGTGTTTTTTCACCTTAGGATGCTTTAAGGTGAAAAAACACAAGGGTTTACATCCCCCTTCTATCCCCCAAGGGGAAGATCATCCAGGAACCCCACCTCTATACTACCTCTCCAGTTGTCTCATACCATACCTGCCGGTATCTTCTCACCTCAGATCCATCCCAGACTCTAAAACATCAACAACGATGGCTGCCATGTCATCACCTTCTGCAGCGCTGTCCACCAATTAGCACATAGAATACCGCCAATGTCAGAGAGCAACTCCAACAGCTCTGCAAGGTTACTGAATGGGGAGGAGCCGCACTGCTGTCAATGATGACGTCGAGAAGGTGGTCCTGGATGATCTTCCCCTTGATGGATACAAGCTCCTAATGACCCATTGGTAAGTGAGGAGTCATGGAATTACAGTCAGTTCTCCGATGTGTAGGTGGAGGATAGTGGGTGGTGTGGAGCACTGAAAGCATTTTTATTAATTTGTGGATGAGAATTTTGCACAAGAAAACAGAAGAGGCAATGCACTGTGCACATTGTGTGTGGAGCACTGGACAGTTTTTTTTTTTTTTTTTGGTATATTGAAGCACTTTCATGTTGGAAATTGAGAAAGGAGATGGACCTTCCTCCACCTCATTTCTTCAAAACATGATGACATAATGAATAATGGAGATGGACCTTTCATATGGTGTACAGCAATGTTTCTCAACTCCAGTCCTCAACTACCCCCAACAGGTCATGTTTTCAGGATTTCCCTCAGATGAAACGGCTGTGGTAATTACTATGGCAGTGAAACTGATCAAATCACCTGTGCAAAATAATGGACAGCCTGAAAACATGACCTGTTGGGGTACTTGAGGACTGGAGTGGAGAAACATTGGTGTACAGTATCCCCTCATTTGTTGGGAACATGACATTATATTGAGGAATGGAGATGGACCTTTCATATGGTGTACAGTATCTCCTCCTCATTTGTTAGGAACATGACATTATATTGAGGAATGGAGATGGACCTTTCATATGGTGTACAGTATCTCCTCCTCATTTGTTAGGAACATGACATTATATTGAGGAATGGAGATGGACCTTTCATATGGTGTACAGTATCTCCTCCTCATTTGTTGGGAACATGACGTTATATTGAGGAATGGAGATGGACCTTTCATATGGTGTACAGTATCCCCACTTCACTTGTTGGGCACAATACACATGATACATTGGATGGTTTCTCAGTATTTCTTTTACAGATGATGATCTCTATTTTGTACATGAGAAGCAAACTTTGTGATTAACTAAATAAAAGAACCTCTGTATATAGAAGGGGTAGATGATTAAAGATTGTCCTTCGCGCTGGTGGATGATAAATAGTGGAGTGGCCAAATAATAAAAGAATGAGTAGTGATATATGAAATAAGTAATAATATTGCAGCAAAATGAGGGTGTTCACACCAAACACTTAATATCATGAATATTTAAATAAATTTCGCACAATATTAAGCAAAAATAAAGTGCATAATATAATGTGGGACACTGGTGACTAATTGGTGTTAGTGCTAGGATCAAGGATCTCTCTTAGGCACTATAGTGATCGCTGCTAATTGCCCATATAGTGATAGTTAAATATTTGCAGTAAATACTAGAATAGTAAACATGCCACCCTGTAACTAACATGCAAGAATAAACAATGGCGAATTCTGGTGGTTCAAAAACCCATACAGTCTTCTATAAATGCTAATCAAATATAAAATATTATTAATACCACCCTGTAATCTGCATAAAAGAATACGTGCATAAAAATGATTCCTGGTGTATAAATCGAATAAAATCTTCTAAAATTCACAATCGAAAAATGTGCAATAAAACATAAGTGCAACCTTAAAAGATACACATTCAAAATAAGTGCAAAAAGTCCGTTTTGGTGCTACAATATAGTGCAGGTATTCAAGTGACGAAGTGCTTTAAACAAAAGTGAGTGGGTATTTATATATGAACAAAAACTGTGAAAAGTTCTTCTTATTTGATATTGGAAATTTAAGTGTGACAAATATGTATCCTTCTGCTGCTGGTGTCTCTTAGTGTGGTCTCACAGAACCCTCACCTTCCATTGGTAGTATTCAGGCATTCAGTAGTGTGTCTTTAAGGTGTAGGAGTGGTCTCTGGCAGCCTTTTCTTTCTTTGCTATTTTCTCTCCTCCAACATTCCCTCTATACAGCTCCGCTCTGGTAAACTCAGTATGGGGGGGATAAAATAGGGAGGGGGGAGAAGAAAAAGGCTCCACTAGTGCATTAAACTTTTAAAATCAAAGGGGGAATATTTATTAAGTATTGCTCTTACATTTCTCATAATAAAAACAGGCAAGGTAAATGTAATAAAACGGTCTGTCGTTCTCAGCGCTCTCTCACTTGTGCTTCAGATACTGTGTATTGCTCCAGCCAATCCCTACGCGTTACAACACCGTCACGTGTCTTCACCAGATGAAGACACGTGACGGTGTTGTAACGCGTAGGGATTGGCTGGAGCAATACACAGTATCTGAAGCACAAGTGAGAGGGCGCTGAGAACGCCAGATCATTTTATTACATTTACCTTGCCTGTTTTTATTATGAGAAATGTAAGAGCAATACTTAATAAATATTCCCCCTTTGATTTTAAAAGTTTAATGCACTAGTGGAGCCTTTTTCTTCTCCCCCCTCCCTATTTTATCCCCCCCATACTGAGTTTACCAGAGCGGAGCTGTATAGAGGGAATGTTGGAGGAGAGAAAATAGCAAAGAAAGAAAAGGCTGCCAGAGACCACTCCTACACCTTAAAGACACACTACTGAATGCCTGAATACTACCAATGGAAGGTGAGGGTTCTGTGAGACCACACTAAGAGACACCAGCAGCAGAAGGATACATATTTGTCACACTTAAATTTCCAATATCAAATAAGAAGAACTTTTCACGGTTTTTGTTCATATATAAATACCCACTCACTTTTGTTTAAAGCACTTCGTCACTTGAATACCTGCACTATATTGTAGCACCAAAACGGACTTTTTGCACTTATTTTGAATGTGTATCTTTTAAGGTTGCACTTATGTTTTATTGCACATTTTTCGATTGTGAATTTTAGAAGATTTTATTCGATTTACACACCAGGAATCATTTTTATGCATGTATTCTTTTATGCAGATTACAGGGTGGTATTAATAATATTTTATATTTGATTAGCATTTATAGAAGACTGTATGGGTTTTTGAACCACCAGAATTCGCCATTGTTTATTCTTGCATGCTAGTTACAGGGTGGCATGTTTACTATTCTAGTATTTACTGCAAATATTTAACTATCACTATATGGGCAATTAGCAGCGATCACTATAGTGCCTAAGAGAGATCCTTGATCCTAGCACTAACACCAATTAGTCACCAGTGTCCCACATTATATTATACACTTTATTTTTGCTTAATATTGCGCGGAATGTATTTAAATATTCATATATAGAAGGTGTGCCTTGTTTTTAGAGCTGTGCGCATGAGGGATAGTTTCATTCTATATGACTATACACAAGTATAAAAAAATGAGTGATGGTGTGTCCTTCCTGTGTGGAATCCCAGGAATATAGAGGACGGGGACATCTCTCCACCACATTTCTTGAAAACATGATGATATTGAGGAATGGAGATGGACCTTTCATATGGTGTACAGCATCTCCACTTCACTTTTGTGAATACACATGATACATTGGGTGGTGGGGTGGGTACATTGATGATGTTCTTGCAGTCGACACTAAGGTTTCTCAGTATTTCCTTTACAGAAGGATGTGATGATCTCTATTTTGTACATGAGAAGCAAACTTTGTGAGTAACTAAATAAACAAACCTCTGTATATGAAAGAGGTGCCTTATTTTTAAAGCTGTGTGGATAAGGGATAGTCTTGTTCTATATGACTATACACAAGTATATAAATGAGGGATGGTGCGCCCTTCCTGTGTGGAATCCCAGGAATACAGAGGATGAGGACATCTCTCTGGTGGGTTCCCATTACTGGATCCATCTGTAGGAAACACACACACACTGACCAAATACATACGGAAGGGGTGTTTTGTTTTCAGAGCTCTGTGGATGAGGAATAATCTGGTTGACTTATAAAAATGACTGGATGTCCTTCTTATTACAAATACTGTATATGATTACTAATAATTGTAGGAAAAACATCTTACAATGGTGATCTGGGAAGTTATCTAATTGCCTTTTGGGATGAGGAAAGTATATTTTTAACCTAAAGAAAATGAGGCCGAGCTTTATATGGTTATTCTGGTCTTCCTCCTGGGTGAATTCAGTAGACATAGACCTTTTCTCCTCTGATGTAACAATATAAATACAAACTTTATACTCATAGAAGTAAAATAATAATGAGAACTGGTTCTATATTTAGTGATTTTTTTACTTACTTGTGTCCATATGTAGAGAAGAGTCCTCCTGTTTAATTTCCATAGTCATCTCCCCCTCTTCCATAGATTGCTGATCTCCACTCACCAACCTCTCTTCTTCTTCTTCCTCTTTATCCTCAACTTTGATGTCTTTCAGTTCTTCACCCTAAACCCCAAAGATGTTAGAATACATTGATAAAAAGAAACTACACAGAATATCCTCTCATAGATTAGAATACATTTTTAGTTCTAGTTGCTCAGTACCACCTACCTGATGATGGTGAGGGATGGTGTGACCTTCCTGTGTGGAATCCCAGGAATACAGAGGATGGGGACATCTCTCTGGTGGGTTCCCATTACTGGATCCATCTGTAGGAAACACACACACGGACTAAATACATTGTTTCTATGTGTTTATCAGATGATGGGGGATCTAGATGGACCCTCCGTACTGCTCTCTCCTTTACAATAAAGTCTCCTCTTACCTGGTGATGTGAGGGGCAGCTGATTCTCCATCATGATGTCCTTGTAGAGATCCTTGTGTCCTTCTAAATATTCCCACTCCTCCATGGAGAAATAGACAGTAACATCCTGACACCTTATAGGAAACTGACACACACAATGATACAGTCACCATCCAGACACATCCCTTGTCTGTTACTGGATAATGTCCCAGAATTCCCGGCACCACTCACCTCTCCTGTCAGAAGATCAATGATCTTGTTGGTGACTTCTAGAATCTTCTTGGATACATGTTGATTGGTCTTGTTTTTCTCTTTGTCTTTGGACAAGCGGTGACTTCTCCTTCGTAAATTATTCTCACTAAAACCTTCATAACTACAGTACAGTCCTGAAAAAAACCCATCAAGTCCTGTAATATACATCAATTAATAGTATATCAGAAGCCTCCTCACCTAACAAGGCAGGTCCGTGTTTTATTAACATAGTTAAGAATGATTAAACACTCCCAGAATCCTCCTCACCTCTCCAGTCAGCAGGTAGATGATCTCCGGGGTGAGGTTCAATATCCTTTCAGTCGTGTGATTTTGGCCCATCTCCATCTTCATTGATGTGATCGTGTGAACTATACAGGACTATCCTCTCTGTAGATCGATAATAAACTGAGAATTATCTGGAATGTACTAGAATGTAAAATGTCCACACTGAGTTCCTCCAGAGTTCTGATATCATAAATTCCCTTTAAATAACAACTCCTACCAAAATATTTCATTTTAGGCTTACAATGACTGGGGAAGAGTTAGGACTTCTTTCAAGGTATTCTTCTGTGTCCTGGCTGGGGAGATTTCCTTTCACTTCCTGTCCAGCACGTATCTGGTCTATAAACCAGAGGCTCTTGAAGTACAGTTGGATAAATGGTTCTATATTTAGGATTAGGGATGCGACGAACACCCCCCTGTTCGGTTCGCACCAGAACTTGCCAACAGGCAAAAAATGTGTTCGAACACGCGAACACCGTTAAAGCCTATGGGACACGAACATGAATAATCAAAAGTGCTAATTTTAAAGGCTTATATGCAAGTTATTGTCATAAAAAGTGTTTGGGGACCTGGGTCCTGCCCCAGGGGACACGGATCAATGCAAAAAAAGTTTCAAAAACGGACGTTTTTTCGGGAGCAGTGATTTTAATAATGCTTAAAGTGAAACAATAAAAGTGTAATATTCCTTTAAATTTCGTACCTGGGGGGTGTCTATAGTTTGCCTGTAAAGGGGCGCATGTTTCCCGTGTTTAGAACAGTCTGACAGCAAAATGACATTTCAAAGGAAAAAAGTCATTTAGAACTATTCGCGGCTATTAATGAATTGCCGTTCCGACAATACACATAAACGTTCATTGATAAAAACGGCATGGGAATTCCCCACAGGGGAACCCTGAACCAAAATTAAAAAAAAAAAATTATGTGGGGGTCCCCCTAAATTCCATACCAGGCCCTTCATGTCTGGTATGGATTTTAAGGGGAACCCCGTGCCAAATTTTTTTAAAAAATTGGCGTGGGGTCCCCCCAAAAATCCATACCAGACCCTTATCCGAGCACGCAACCTGGCAGGCCGCAGGAAAGGAGGGGGGAACGAGAGAGCACCCCCCCTCCTGAACCGTACCAGGCCACATGCCCTCAACATTTAGAGGGTGCTTTGGGGTAGCCCCCCAAAGCACCTTGTTCCTATGTTGATGGGGACAAGGGCCTCATCCCCACAACCCTTGCCCGGTGGTTGTGGGGGTCTGCGGGCGGGGGTCTTATCGGAATCTGGAAGCCCCATTTAACAAAGGGACCCCCAGATCCCAGCCCTCCCCCTGTGTGAAATGGTAAGGGGGTACAAAAGTACCCCTACCATTTTACAAAAAAACTGTCCAAAATGTTAAAAATGACAAGAGACAGTTTTTGACAATTCCTTTATTTAAATGCTTCTTCTTTCTTTTATCTTCTATCTTCCTTCGGTTTCTTCCTCCATCTCCTTCTTCTTCTGGTTCATCCTCCGGTGTTCTCGTCCTGCATCTTCATCCGCTGCATCTTCTTCCCTTCTCCTCAGGCTGCTCCGCATCCATGATGGCATGGAGGGAGGCTCCCGCTGTGTGACGCTTCTCCTCTTCTGACGGTTCTTAAATAACGGGGGGCGGAGCCACCTGGTGACCCCGCCCCCCTCTGACGCATGGGGACTTGACGGGACTTCCCTGTGGCATTCCCCGTGACGTCAGAAGGGGACGGGGTTACGTAACGGGTGACCCCGCCCCCTCTGACGTCACGGGGAATGCCACAGGGAAGTCCCCGTCAAGTCCCCGTGCGTCAGAGGGGGCGGGGTCACCGGTTGGCCCCGCCCCCGTTATTTAAGGACTGTCAGAAGAGGAGAAGCGTCACACAGTGGGAGCCTCCCTCCATGCCATCATGGATGCGGAGCAGCCTGAGGAGAAGGGAAGAAGGCGCCGCTGATGAAGATGCAGGACGAGAACACCAGAGGAAGAACTAGAAGAACCAGAAGATGAAGAAGATTAGAGGAAGAAACCGAAGGAAGATAGAAGAAAGAAGAAGCATTTAAATAAAGGAATTGTCCAAAACTGTCTCTTGTCATTTTTAACATTTTTTACCCTTTTTTTGTGAAATGGTAGGGGTACATTTGTACCCATTACCATTTCACACAGGGGGGGCCAGGATCTGGGGGTCCCCTTGTTAAAGGGGGCTTCCAGATTCCGATAAGCCCCCCGCCCGCAGACCCCCACAACCACCGGCCAAGGGTTGTGGGGATGAGGCCCTTGTCCCCATCAACATGGGGACAAGGTGTTTTGGGGGGCTACCCCAAAGCACCCTCCCAATGTTGAGGGCATGTGGCCTGGTACGGTTCAGGAGGGGGGGCACTCTCTCGTCCCCCCCTCTTTTCCTGCGGCCTGCCAGGTTGCGTGCTCAGATAAGGGTCTGGTATGGATTTTTGGGGGGACCCCACACCATTTTTTTTTAAATTTTGGTGCAGGGTTCCCCTTAAAAACCATACCAGACCTGAAGGGCCTGGTATGGAATTTAGGGGGACCCCCCCACATCATTTTTTTTTTAAATCTTGGTTCGGGGTTCCCCTGTGGGTAATTCCCATGCCGTTTTTATCAATAAACTGTTATGCGTATTGTCGGACCGGCAATTCATTAATAGCCGTGAGTAGTTTTAAATTACTTTTTTTCCTTTGAAATGTCATTTTGCTGTCAGACTGTTCTAAACACGGGAAACATATTATAGATACCCCCAAGTACGAAATTTAAAGGAATATTACACTTTTATTGTTTCACTTTAAGCATTATTAAAATCACTGCTCCCGAAAAAACGGGATCCTTGTCCCCTGGGGCAGGACCCTGGTCCCCAAACACTTTTTATGACAATAACTTGCATATAAGCCTTTAAAATTAGCACTTTTGCTTTCTCCCATAGACTTTTAAAGGGTGTTCCGCGGCTTTCGAATTTGCAGCGAACACCCCAAATTGTTCGCTGTTCGGTGAACGGGCGAACAGCCAATGTTCGAGTCGAACATGAGTTTGAAGCTCATCCCTATAGGATGTATCTGGAATATAAACCAGAGGCTCTGGATGGACAGTTGGGTAAATGGTTCTATATTTAGGATGCATCTGGTCTATAAACCAGAGGCTCTGGATGGACAGTTGGATAAATGGTTCTATATTTAGGATGTATTCGGTCTATAAACCAGATGCTCTGGCTGGACAGTTGGATAAATGGCTCTATATTTAGGATTTATCTGGTCTATAAACCAGAGGCTCGGGATGGACAGTTGGATATGTAACTGTCTACATATTATAATTGTGTAGAAGCCTCTGCTGAATTTAAAGGATATCTCTGTGACTATGGAGGAAGAGGACGGACATGATGGGGGGTTACTGGATATAAATGTAAAACAATCCTTATTACCTCCTCTGCTGCCAAGTGAAGGAATATCTATCATGGTTATGCAATAGTGTTGTCTATCAGCTTACCTGTCTCCATGTGTTCATCTCTAAAGACCAGCTGACTCTCAGCTGACTGCTTTTATTAACTCTCCTCTAGCATGGCTCCACCCCAGCTCCTATCAGAGAACTCTATATTAACCTCTGCACTGCAGGCCAGCCCTGCTGATCAACCTTTGTGTGTTTGGCTTCCTGTTCCTGCCTGCCGTGTGCTCTACGTTTGTTTCTGTTACTGACCTTGGCGTGTTCTCTACTATTCCTGTCTGCTCGTGACCCTGACCTCTGGCGTGTCCCCGACTATCCCTGTTTGCCTGTGACCCTGAACCTTGGCGTGAACTCTGTTGTCCTTGTCTGCTTGTGGCCCTGACCTTGGCTTATTCCCTATCCTCCTGTTGCCTACTGTGGGTGTGAGCTGGGGGACCCTGGGGGTCGTGACCTGGAGCCAGTTGCAGCCCAGTCCATCCTCACCACTGGAGGCTCTGGTGAACACCTGCTGGCTCTTAGACTCAGTGCCCCAGGGAATCCTACGCTCTAACCCCGGTGGGATCCGTGTTGGTGTTCCAGCGGCCCTGCCTTCCTTACCACACGGACTCCCATCCGCAGCAGTCAGCCGTAGGGTCCACTGCCTCGTGGTGCACTCCTGATCCCAACGGTGTGCATCTGTCACCCAGCCTCTAGGTGACCTGACAGTTTGATCAGCCATGGACCCGGCTAACGTGTCGCTTCCTGCAGCCGATCCATTGCAGGGCATAGTTCGCAGACTTGAGGCCCAGGAATCTAATCAGACTCAGGTGATGCGATTTCTTAAGGATCTGGCTTCCCGCTTCGAGCAGCTCCAGGCCTCCTTGGGAAACCCGGACCTGCAGCCTCAAGTACAATCAGCAGCTGCACCTATCGCACCAGTCGCACCCACACATTCATATTCACTGCCAGCTGCCCCCCTGTGGGAGAAGAATGACCCGGTGGTGTCCAGCCTGTCCGACTTCGTGAAGCTTTTTCGTAATATCTTCGAGGAGCCAGCTCGGGTTTCTTCAGCGGCTAGTGCCCTTTTATGCCTTCGCCAAGAATCTTGTTCAGTGGGTCAATATGCGCTTCAGTTCCGTATCCTCACAGCTGAATTGAGCTGGAACAATGAGGCCCTAGTCGCAACCTTTTTACATGGCCTCTCTGACCGAGTGAAGGACGAATTAGCAGGAAGAGCCATCTCCGCCGGTCTGGACGATGTAATTTCCTTGTGCAATCAGATTGACATTCGTTTCCAGGAGAGGTCCCTAGAAAAAAGACGCCAGCACCCCCTAGGTCCTAGTCAGCCAGAACTCTTCTCCCGTCGCCCTGTGGAGCATCCTCTACCTGCTGAGGAACCTATGCAGCTGGGCCGGACCAGACTAACCCCCAAAGAATGTGCTAGACGCAGAACTCTGGGCTTGTGTCTTTATTGTGGGGGCAAGGGTAATTTTCGTGACTCCTGCTCGCTTTGTCCGGGAAACGCTCAGGTCTAATACATTTAAAAGGTGGAGTATTGGACCCAGAAACATCACCTTCTCGTCTTCTTCTTCCGGTGTTCCTCCATATAGGCCCTTCTCCCCAATCGGTCCTAGCATATCTGGACTCCGGGGCTGCCGGCAATTTTATGGACTGGGGAACTGCTTCTTCTATGAAGCTTACCATTTCTCCCCTCGCTACACCACTGGTAGTCTCGGCAATTGATGGCACTGTGCTCCCAGGGGGTCCTATACTTTTCCAGACGCTACCTATTAGGGTGTCGGTAGGTGTACTCCACCAGGAGTGGATTTCCTTCCTCATTCTACCCAAGGCCTCTACTCCCATTGTATTGGGCCTTCCATGGCTACAGCTCCACTCTCCACATGTGGACTGGGTCTCTGGGCAGATCCTGGCTTGGGGCCCTTCGTGTTTCTCATCCTGTCTTCTCAAGGTGGCCCCCAAGGAG
Organism: Aquarana catesbeiana; assembly: GCF_042186555.1. NCBI lineage: Eukaryota > Metazoa > Chordata > Amphibia > Anura > Ranidae > Aquarana > Aquarana catesbeiana. Next base: position 300,792,958 of record NC_133331.1, on the reverse strand, counting down.
AGACTTCCCATTGCTACCACATCGTATCTTCTGATCTTCCCTCGGCATACAGCGATTACCGGGATGTGTTCTGTAAGAAGTCTGCCTTCGGTGTTTCCTCCCCACAGATCTTTTGACTGTGCCATTGACCTTTTCCCTGGAGCAACTCTACCCAGGGGTCGTACCTACCCTCTGTCCATTCCAGAGACCAAGGCCATGTCTGAGTATGTCCCCAAGAATTTGGAGAGAGGTTTCATCCGGAAATCCTCGTCGCCTGCAGGAGCAGGGTTCTTTTTCATTGCTAAAAAGGATGGTACCCTCAGACCCTGCATCGACTATCGAGGGTTAAATGCAGTGACTATCAAAAACCGATACCCCTTACCTCTAATATCTGAGCTATTTGACAGGTTGAAGGGGGCTTCCATGTTCACCAAGTTGGATCTCAGAGGTGCATACAATCTCATTAGAATACGGGAAGGTGAAGAATGGAAGACTGCATTTAACACTAGGGACGGGCATTACGAATACCTGGTTATGCCTTTTGGTTTGTGTAATGCTCCAGCTGTGTTCCAGAACTTTGTCAATGAAATCTTCAGGGATCTACTATACCAGTTTCTTGTCATCTATCTGGATGACATTCTCATCTTTTCTGAAAATCTGCTTGCTCACAGGAACCATGTCTGCACCGTACTTCAGCGCCTTAGAGAGAATAATCTCTATGCCAAGCTGGAGAAGTGTTCCTTTGAATGTACTGAGGTCCTATTTCTGGAATGTTTTGTTTCTAGTTTGGGTCTTCACATGAATCCCGGAAAGGTCTCGGCCATTACCAACTGGCCCCTTCCTGCTAGCCTCAAGGCCACACAGCACTTTCTTGGCTTCACAAATTATTATAGGCAGTTCATAAGGAATTACTCTTCCATTGCCGCGCCTATTATCGCTTTAACCAAGAAGGGTGCGAATGCCAAAGACTGGCCTCCCGAGGCTGTCTCTGCGTTTCACGATCTGAAACAGGCCTTTGTTTCTGGAGCTCACTTGAGGAGACCAAATCCTGAGGACCCATTTTTTATTGAAGTAGACGCTTCTTCGATGGGGGTGGGAGCTGTGCTTCTTCAGTTCTTTGAGAAGAGACGTCAACCATGTGCGTTCTTCTCCAAAAAATTTTCTCAGGCAGAGAGAAATTATGGCATTGGTGATCGGGAACTTCTCGCAATTAAATTGGCGTTGGAAGAGTGGCGTCATCTCTTGGAGGGTTCCCCTCACTCCATTACGATCTTTACTGATTACAAGAATCTACAATACCTACAGAATGCTAAACCTCTGAACCCCAGACAGGCCAGGTGGAGTCTCTTCTTTTCTCGTTTTAAATTCACGATTACGTACAAACCTGGTTCCTGCAACGGTCGGGCTGATGCACTCTCTAGGTCATTTGACACTTTGGACGAGGAGTCCACCCGTGATCCTGAGCCGATCATTCCGACCTCATGCATTGTTGCCCATTCTACCACCCTGGAATCAAAAATTCCTCCTGGCAAGACCTTTGTTCCCACGGAGCTAAGAGCTAAGATCCTTCATTGGGGACATGATTCCAAGGTGGCAGGTCATGCTGGGTTCCTCCGATCCTTTCTGCTCATCAGTCGTCTCTACTGGTGGCCTAACCTCCACTTGGATGTTAAAGATTATGTTAAGGCTTGTCATGTCTGTGCTCAGTCTAAATCTTCCACACAAGCCCCTGCTGGTCTTCTCATGCCCCTGTCCATTCCTAAGGAGCCCTGGTCTCACATCGCTATGGATTTTATCACCGATCTTCCACTGTCGGAGAATAATACAGCCATTTGGGTGGTAATCGATCGGTTCTCCAAGATGGCTCATTTTGTTCCTCTTCCTTGTCTCCCTTCTGCCTCTGCCTTGGTTCCCATTTTTGTACGAGAGATTTTCCGCCTTCATGGTGTTCCTTCAAATGTCGTTTCGGACAGGGGTGTTCAGTTTACGTCCCGTTTTTGGAGAGCCTTTTGCAAATCCCTCAACATTACCTTGCATTTTACCTCTTCTTACCATCCCAAATCCAATGGCCAGACTGAGAGAGTTAATCAGGAGTTGGAGGTCTTTCTCCATTCCTTGGTTCTCGGCTCATCACGATGATTGGGCATCACTACTCCCGTGGGCAGAGTTCTCCCACAATAATCATGTCAACGTCAGTTCTCAGAAAACACCCTTTATCACTGTTTATGGAAAACATCCTCAACTCCCTCATCCTATGAACTGTTCTTCCGACATTCCAGCCTTGGCTACTGTTCAGGAATCATTCAATTTCATGTGGGCTGATGTTCATGATTCCCTCCAGAAAGCTGCCAACAAATTCAAGAATTTTGCTGACTGTCGCAGGCGTAAGCCGCCTTCTCTTCAGCCAGGAGACAAGGTCTGGCTCTCCACCAGGAACATCAAACTCCGGGTTCCTTCTCTCAAATTTGCCCCAAGATTCTTGGCCGTACACCATAACTTCTAAACTGAATCCGGTTTGTTTCAAGCTCCAGATTCCCAAAAGCCTCAAAATCTCTAACTCCTTCCATGTTGCCCTTCTGAAGCCTTTAGTCCTCAATAAGTTCTCTCGTCCTCTTTCTACCGCAGCGCCGGTCTCTGAGGATGATCAGGAGTACAAGGTTAGCCAAATTTTGGATTCCCGACTCTGTAGAGGCATTCTCCAGTACCTCGTGCATTGGAAGGGGTTTGGTCCTGAGGAGAGGTCGTGGATCAAGGCTTCTGAGGTCTTTGCACCTCGTCTGTTGAGGAAGTTTCATTTGAAGTTCCCCTCTAAACCTGGTCCCAGGCGGGGAAGGGGGATGCCTCATAAGAGGGGGGGTACTGTCATGGTTATGCAATAGTGTTGTCTATCAGCTTATCTGTCTCCATGTGTTCATCTCTAAAGACCAGCTGACTCTCACCTGACTGCTTTTATTAACTCTCCTCTAGCATGGCTCCACCCCAGCTCCTATCAGAGAACTCTATATTAACCCCTGCACTGCAGGCCAGCCCTGCTGATCAACCTTTGTGTGTTTGGCTTCCTGTTCCTGCCTGCTGTGTGCTCTACGTTTGTTTCTGTTACCGACCTTGGCGTTCTCTACTATTCCTGTCTGCTTGTGACCCTGACCTCTGGCGTGTCCCCGACTATCCCTGTTTGCCTGTGACCCTGAACCTTGGCGTGAACTCTGTTGTCCTTGTCTGCTTGTGGTCCTGACCTTGGCTTATTCCTTTACTATCCCTATCCTCCTGTTGCCTACTGTGGGTGTGAGCTGGGGGACCCTGGGGGTCACGACCTGGAGTCAGTTGCAGCCCAGTCCATCCTCACCACTGGAGGCTCTGGTGAACACCTGCTGGCTCTTAGACTCCGCGCCCTAGGGAATCCTACGCTCTAACCCCGGTGGGATCCGTGTTGGGGTTCCAGCCGCCCTGCCTTCCTTACCACCCGGACTCCCTTCCGCAGCAGTCAGCTGTAGGGTCCACTGCCTCGTGGTGCACTCCTGATCCCAACGGTGTGCATCTGTCACCCAGCCTCTAGGTGACCTGACAATATCTCCCTTTACTTCCTGCAAACATTGCTCTCTATAGGAACTTCCTGTTTGTATCCTCTATCACTTCCTGTCTGTATCTTCTATCACTTCCTGTCTCTGCATTCCATTGACAATAAGTGAGTTCTCCACCTTGTGGATAAAATAAAAACGGCAGTCTGTGTTTTTAAATAACAGCCGTGTCTTCCTTTGTTTTTCAGTTTTGTTGCATAATATCACATGCAAATAAATATCACATGCAAAATAAATATCACATGCAAAAAGAAATTCAGTCAGGGATGACATGAAGAGACAGAAGATCTGTACTTGGTGTTCCAAGATGTTTGCAATAAGCTACCTGCAGAGTTTCTTCAAAAACTGTGTGCAAGTCTACCTAGAAGAATTGATGCTGGTTTGAAGGAAAAGGGTGGGCACACCAAATATGGATTGGATTTGGATTTTATTTCTGTTCATTTACTTTCCATTTTGCTCATTGATAAAAATGACCCATTAACACTTCTATTTCTAGAAGCATTTTTCACTTACATCATTTTTATTTTAGAACTGCCCATACATTTTGCACATTACTGTATATCTATAATGAACAGCATTGGGTATTTTTTTTTTATTGAATTTGCTACTTTTATGTCTTTATTAAATATATATAGTTTTATTCATAATAAATAGTAATGTGTTGTACCTTTAAAAGTCCTGTGGTTTATCCAGAGTTGCATATTTCAAGCTTCAGTATGGAATTTGCTCATTAGCTCAATGGCACCAGGCTTTACATTTGTACCCAAGAAAGACATACAGATTACAACAAAAACTCAGCAAATCTATATACTTAAATTATGACAGATACACAAAAAGTCATTGGCGTGTAAGAGTTTGCAGAAAAACGTTTTCTTAGGGAGTTATTTTAGATATTTGCTTTGGGTGGGTTCTTTTCTGTCCTGTCATTGTCTTTGGATTTTTAAAGAGTTTTATTTATAAAAAAAAAGGCTGTTTGCAGAGACGGATATGTAGGGATTATGGGAGCCGTTCATAATAAGCACTGGAGGTGTGCAGAGTTGGGACCCCCCGGTAGGACTGGTGGGAACCCTCATAATTGGCACAGGAGGTATGAAGATTTGGAAAATCCCTGGAGCACTGGTGGGAATCCTTATGTAGCACTGCCCCTAGGGGGTTGCTTGGTAATGCCAGGAAGCAAGAGAGTGTGGGCCTGGTCAGCAGATCCCTTTATAGTCTCTCCCACATGTCTCCTGTGGGGTAAATGGCTTGCTAAGAGATGTAGTTGTCACGGAACGTCCCACACTCCGCTTGAGTGCTTCCGTCAGTATACCGCTTCCTAAGTTCTGGAACACGAGCCCAATGGATCTGGCTATAGGAACCCCCAAGAACCAGACAACACCAGTCTTGGAGTACATCAGAACTGTTTATTTGAGATCTCACACACATTTATACACCAGGATGACTCAAAGCTAACCTAATTAACATGAGCTAATTTACTACAAAATTTACCCAGACTAGATGACAGACTTGTGGGCACCGAGCTTCACACAGTGATATAAACACAATAGCTGGAGCTAATTACAATTAACAATACAAACAAAACCTAATTAACATGAGCTCCAATAGGAGTCGTCCCGTCTCCTACATTGTATAGAGGACAATGTGATCAGCTCATTCAATTAACATACATCCTAGGAGATATTGTGGACAAATATTACTGTCCCATTTTAAGTAGTCCAAGATATATTTTCTCACTCACCCTGTGCCAGGATGGCACAGGGTGACTTAGACATAAGATGTATTCTGAGTTCCACGGGCCCTCCCGTCACAGTAGTCTATAGTCAGTTCTGCAATTCAGTGATGCCTATTCAGAAGCCTACAGCTCCCACAATGCTTTCCTCTGTACTCCAAAATGTGAGGTCATTGATCCGAGCCCAACACTAGAGGGACACAGGAGCAGTTTGGAACAACAGGAGGCAAGTCTGCAAAGTCAGATAACCATAGTCTGCTCCCGGCTACATCTATAATGGGCAAAGGAGGTGTGTAGAGTTTGGATCCGCAGGAGGACCGATGGGAACCCTCATAATGGGCACAGAAGGTCTGCAGAATTTACAAGAGATGTGCATTTTGACAAGAATCCTTCATAATGGGCACAAGAGGTATGCAAAGCCAGGATGCAGAGATGTACAGGGATGGTGGGATAGGGTAACCAGACTTCCCCAATTTCAAGAGGCTGACCCCAGCTAAAATGTGTCTCCAATATTGTCCCTTTTTTTAAAAAACAGCATCAACAATTTGGGCTGTGTGCAAATCTACCAAGGAACTATTGCTGTTCTCTCATTGGTTCTTAGAGTAGGAAGGGAGGGGAGGGGTGCGTGCATTACCACCCAGCTGCTTCCAACCACAACACTAGTCCCAGTATCACCGGACCAGTATAAGCCAGAAACAGTGTTCCTGATCACTGTCACACCAGTGCTGGTGTCTTTAGACCATTGTAAGCCATAATCCCCACCACACTTGTACCATGTTACGAGACCAGTGCAGCCAACAACAGTGTTTCTGATTGCCCCCATGCCAGCTCAAGTGTCCCCAGACTAGTGCAACCAGCAACAGTGTTCCTGGTCACTGGCACACCAGCCCAAGTGTCACCAGACCACTGCAGCCAGCAACAGTGTTCATAATCCCCACCACACCTGTACTGTGTTACGAGATCACTGCAGCCATCAACAGTGTTCCTGATTGCCACCACACCTGTTCAACTGTCACCAGACCAGTGCAGCTGGCAACAGTGTTCCTGATCATGGCCACACAAGTCCCAGCGTCACCAGACCAGTTTAAACCAGCAACAGTGTTCCTGATCGCCACCACACCAGCACTCAGCAACAGCGTTCCTGATATCCACCACACCCGTCCCATTGACACAAGACTAATGAAGACAGCAACAGTGTTCCTGATTGTTGTTACACCAGCCCCAGTGTTGCCAGACTAGTTTAAGCCAGCAACAGTTCCTGACCACCGTCACACCAGTCCCAGTGTCACCAGGCCAGGGCAGCCAGCAAAAGTATCCTTAATTGTAACAAAACCAGTGTTCCTGATCACTGCCACATCAATGACAATGTCAGTAGATTAGTTCAGCCAGCAACAACGTTCCTGATCACCAGCCATACCAGTACCTGTGTTACCAGAGCCAGTGCAGTCAACAACACTATTCCTGATCACTGCCACACCAATGCAATGTTGTGTCTGCCTGTCCTGAGCCTGGCCTGTTTATTGACCACATTTCTGCCTGCTGCCTGGACCAGTCCTTTGTCTGTATGCTTACCTCTGCCTGCCACCTGAACTGAACCATCTGCACGTCCCACTGACTAAGCTCCAGAGACACCAGTCCCAGCCATCCTCCACAGACAACTGCACTTCTGGAACCACAGGGACTCTTTTGTTCACCCTCTGTTCAGCCTCCTATACTTCCTGGCCAGTGAACATAGCATTCCTGCTGGCCTGGCGACCACGGACCAGCAGGTTAGGTTTGCTTGGCTTAAAGGTACGAGGTGATGCTACACTAAGCTATATTCCCTGACAACTCATAGAGAAGTGACCATTGCAGTACATTTTTTACAACCATACAATTGGTTGATTTTTGTGATACACAAGACACAATGTCAGGTACACAATCGGTCCAAACATAGGAAAAGTCTCACACATGTGGTATCCTCATACTCGTCAGGAGTAGCAGAATATGCTTTGGGGTGAAATTCTAGGTATGCCTATGCTGCATGTGAAAATTATCTTATTAGACTGGCAACATTTTGTAAAAAAAAAAAAAAACACATTTTCATTATCTTTCTGCATTTTGCAAAAATTTGTGGCAAAAAAACGAAATCTTCAAAAGACTCATCATGTCTCTTGAATAAAATCTTGGGGTGTTTACTCATTAAAATATGGTACTATTGTGGGTGTTTATACTGTCCTTGTGTTCCAAGGCCTCCAAAATATGATAGGTAGCTGGGATATTAAAAGCCTAATTATGCCCTTTGCAAGTCTAAGACTGGGTTCACACTAGAACATGCAGCGGCTCACAGAAGGATTCCAGTGCATCTCCATTCACCGTTTCAGGTCTGATTTCAGCCCGAATTTTGGGCTGATTCTGGACCTGAAACGGACCAAAAGATGCACAGAGCTCCTGTGCAATTCGCACCGGAACGGCTAATGAGATGTGTGAACCGGCTTCATAGAGAGCCGGTCACAATCTCCTGCTATGAGAATTGGATGTTGGGAAACCACATCCAATTCGCATAAGTGTGAACCCAGCCTAAAGGTGCTCTTTGGATTTTGGGCACATGCTGGGAAACTAATACAGCCGATGTTCATTCTCATGCAGCTAATGCTTTTTTTATTGTCTTTCTGCATTTCAAAAGACTCACCATGCCTCTTAAAAAATATCTTGGGGTGTTTACTCTCTAAAATGTGGTACTATTGTGGGTATTTCTACTGTCCTTGTGCTTCAAGGACTCCAAAATATGATAGGTAATCAGGAAATTAAAAGCCTAATTATGGCCTTTGCATATCTAAAGGTGCTCCTTGGAGTTTGGGCCTATGCCAGGAAATGAATACAGCTGATGTTCATTCTCATGCAGCTAATGCTCCTGCATGTTTCAGCATACAGATGAGCTTGGGCCAGTAACCAACATGTACTGACACGACGACTGAAAAACACCGGCGATTACACACACCCAATCTTGGGAATGGCGCCAAACTGCTTATTTAAGGTCTTGATGTGTGCTAATCACTGGATATTCTTCAGCTACCCTGTGACCTGTGTTCCTGCTTTTGCTGAGACTTTTAGTTGCTTCTGACCTTGCTCTGTGGATTCAAGATACCGACCTTAGCTCATTACTGACTACGCTTTGCCTGCTTCCCTGGTACTGACCCCAGTTTGCTACTGGACCTCGCTCTGCCTGCTTTCCTGGTACTGACCTCAGCCTGTTACCTGACTATGCTTCTCTCTGCCTTACCATGTATGACTCTGGCTCACTGTGACTATGTCTCTGTCTCTGGCAGTTAACTGTTACTTAGCTATCGGCTTCCGTGCTTCTTTGAGCCTTGTACCTCTGTCATCCCATTCAGGGATGCTCAAAACAGAGCCATAAGGGAAGTCCTCTCGTCAGCTCAGCCTCCAACCAAAGTATGCGACAGACCCTCTATGCTTGTGAGAAGTAGTAGATTTTTTTGGGGGGTGTAATTTTAAGTATGTCTATGCTGTGTGGTAGGAATAAATTGATAACTTTTTGTAAAAAACAAATATTATTTTCTTTATTTGACAAACATGTGTGGCAATATAGGAAACATTCCAAAGACTCACCTTGCCTCTTGAAAAATAATTTTTGGTGTTTGCTTTCCAAAAGTGGTCATTCTGTGGGTGTATTTGCGCAGCAGCTTTTCAAAAGCAATTTTTGGGGGAAAAATTCACTTTAACGAATTAAAAAAAAACCACATTATTTACCCCAAATTTTTTATATAATGTGAAAGATGATGTTACACTGATTAAATAGATACCTCAAATTTCCCCGCTTTAAATTTACAAATTTACAAATTTTTACAAATTTACAAATTTTTACAAATTTTTACCCACCTCACATGTGTGGTTTGAACACCGTTTTACATATGCGGACGTGACCTACGCATGTGTTCACTTCTGCGTGCGAGCACAAGGGGACGGGGCGCTTTAATTTTTTTTTTTATGTTTATTTTATTTTCATTTGTTTAATTTTTACACTTACCCTTTATTCTTTTTTTATCACTTTTTTTCCTATTACAAAGGAATGTAAACACCCCTTGTAATAGGAATAGGGCATGACAGGTCCTCCTTATGAAGAGATTTGAGGTCTATAAGTCCCCACATCTCTCCTTTATACTGGAAAGCCTTAGAAAAAAAACAAAAATCTCAGGCTTCCCAGCAAAAAAAAAAACAGCAGTGGTTACATCTGCCGGCACCGGCAGTGATGTCATGAAGTCGCTTACGGCATCCGAGGGTCATAGAGATCGTTGGGGACCATCTGATCCCCAGTCAGCTCTGTGGTAAACTGCCGCCACCAGCAAATTAATTATCTGGCTCCCCGATCGCACAGGCCAGCTGGGAGAATAGTCAGAGGGTGGCAGGAGGGAGGGGGATGTCCCCTTTCACCACCTGTAAAAGCAATCAAGCGGCTAAACAACCGCTATGATTGCTTTTACTTTGCAGGAAATCGCCGGCTGAAAAAAAAAAGATATCTGAATGATGCCTGTAGCTGCGCCCATCTTCCAGATATCTCCACTCAAAGTCCCCGACGTCATATGACGTCCTACAGGCAGGAAGTGGTTGTCTCTTTTGGTTGGATTAACTCTCGAAATTCTCCATAGTGATTACAAAAAAACTGAGAACAGAGTATTGGAAAGTGCGGAGCGTTCTTGTTTATTTTAGAAAAACAGAATTAGTGATTAACAAACAATACAAACAAAGCTAGAATCTATATCAAATCTTATATAACTAAAGAACATAAACTATAAAATGTTTTAATTATTGGACAAACCAATGAAAAGCCGGCTTCTTCAGTGAAACATCAAAAGAGCATTAATGTACAGGAACCAATAAGAAGTGTTGCCCATGTATTGTCATATCTGGTCATGTGTTAGCACAGTTTAGTTCTATGCAGGGCTGCTAATACAAATCACGGGGCCCCGTACAGACTACCTGACAGGGCCCCCCCACCCTCCAAGAAAATATTAAAGCTATATTTCGATAAAAATACAATAAAATCTTTATTAGCAGACACAAATACAACATAACTCACAGATTTCCTGCTAAATCTAAAAGATGAAATGGAGTTAATAAATAAAAGTCTTGGTGGATAAGGTTTCAGGGCTCACGCACATATAGGCATTTGTTTGCTGCCCCCCGCCCCCAAAAAATAATGAGCACCAGCCACCACTGCCTACAGGTAAGCCCTATTATAGGCTTACCTGTAGATTCCAGATAAAAAATGGTGTTTACTACGGCCAGATCAGTTAGTAAATGGTTAAATAGGAGGAGTTGATAAATGGATTTGCAGAGGCAGTGTTGGGGAGAAGAAGCCAAGTTGCATAGGTCAGGAAGCAGTCTGGGGGAGATGAGTGAGAAGCCCAGCATAAAGCACACTAAACTGCACTGGGACAAGATAAAAGGCAGCTTTAGAAGCAGTGTAACCAACGGCGGCCTGTCCATTAGGGGCACAGGGGCGGTGCCGCCCCCCCAATCAATGCGCCCGGCCCCGGACACATGGATTTCAATGTTTTGTTTTTTTAAGCACGTGATTAGAGCCTGAGGCTCTAATTCACTTTAAGAAAAGGGTGGGCTCAGGGCACCCAGTTTGTGTGACAATAGCGAATTAATATTCACTATTGTCTTCCTGATTCTCGGCCAAACAGGAAGCAGATCTTAAGACCCGATTGGCCGAGAGGAGAAACGATCGTATTGGCCTGCCGAGGGAAGCCATGGAGGTTGAAGCTGCAGTGAAGCCGGGGGAGGGGGGCACAGGGTGAAGCCGCTGAGAAGCTGGAGACACGGGGTGAAGCTGCTGCCAAGGAGGAGATGCAGAAAGGAGCCGAAGCTGTCCGCGAAACCTAGATGGGGTAAGTGCGGGGTTGGTGGGGGGGGGATGAGCAAGCGACGGAGGGTGATTTTGACTGGGCGACCAACCGGAGGGGGTGCGGGGGGCGGCTGCGAGTGTCTTGTTTGCCCTCCCCAAATATACAGCACCAGCTGCCACTGGGAGTAACAGTAAATTCTTCACCCCTTGGGAATGCAGCTGATCAGCTGTGGCTGTGTCAGGAAGACAGAGCAATGGGGGAGAGAGATGAAAAAAAAACGATAAAGGCTGGGCAGTTGGAGCTCCGGGATCAGAGAGGCAGGCAAGATGAGATGGGAGGAACTGCAGGGAGAGAATCAAAGTTACACAGCTAACAAACTCACCTAGCAGAGGTAACATTAGAGCCAGTGCTAAGTGGGAGAGGGGCCCACACAAGGAGGGGGCTTAGCGAGGGATGACAATTGTGTCCCTCTTCCTCCAGCATCTGAAAGCCGGCGGCAGGGAGAGAGGGAGAGACCAGCTTTCAGCTGCTGGAGGAAGAAGGACACAATTGTCATCCCTCACTAATCCCCCTCCCTTTTTTGGACCCCCCTGTGTGCTCGGGCCCCCTACAAGAGGACAGGTGGTCCCCCTCTATCACGGGCCTTGTTCTATGTTTTGATCTGTTTGAGTGCGGGACCGAGTCAGCACTGCATGTTTAGTGGGTCATATTACTAGAATTCATTCCAGGCGGCCCAAACCAAAGTGTACCCGAATAAGAATATTCTTGCCCCTCCCCCAAGACATCATGAACATGAAAAAGTTTGTTACCTTGTATGAATTTTCTGGTGCACGACAAGTATATTTTTGCGCCCGAAACATTTCCCGCACTCGGAACATGAATAAGGACGCTCACCTGTGTGAGTTCTCTGGTGTCCAGCAAGGTCTCTTTTATTAAAGAAAGATTTCCCGCACTCTGAACATGAATAAGGAAGCTCACCTGTGTGAGCTCCCTGGTGTCTAACAAGCTCTCTTTTATTAAAGAAAGATTTCCCGCACTCTGAACATGAATAAGGACGCTCGCCCGTGTGAGTTTTCTGGTGTCTAACAAGGGCTCTTTTATTACAGAGAGATTTACCGCACTCTGAACATGAATAAGGATGCTCACCTGTATGAGTTCTCTGGTGTCTGACAAGGTCAGTTTTATAAATGAAATATTTCCTGCACTCTGAACATGAATAAGGATGCTCACCTGTGTGAGTTCTCTGGTGTACAAAAAGAGCTCTTTTATCAATGAAAGATTTCCCGCACTCTGAACATGAAAAGGGACGCTCGCCCGTGTGAGTTCTCTGGTGTCTAATAAGTAGTGCTTTCTGAATGAAGCATTTCCCGCACTCTGAACAAGAAAACGGACGCTCACCAGTGTGAATTTTTTGGTGTAAGACAAGGCTCTTTCTTTCTATGAAAGATTTCCCGCACACTGAACATGAATAAGGACGCTCACCCGTGTGAATTTTATGATGTCTATCAAGTTCTGTTTTCGTAATGAAAGATTTCCCGCACTCTGAACATGAATAAGGACGCTCACCCGTGTGAATTTTATGATGTCTATCAAGTTCTGTTTTTGTAATGAAAGATTTCCCGCACTCTGAACATGAATAAGGACGCTCACCCGTGTGATTTTTATGATGTCTATCAAGTTCTGTTTTCGTAATGAAAGATTTCCCGCACTCTGAACATGAATAAGGACGCTCACCCGTGTGAATTTTATGATGTCTATCAAGTTCTGTTTTTGTAATGAAAGATTTCCCGCACACTGAACATGAATAGGGACGCTCCCCCGTGTGAATTTTCTGATGTCTATCAAGTTCTGTTTTCGTAATGAAAGATTTCCCGCACTCTGAACATGAATAGGGACGCTCACCCGTGTGAATTTTCTGATGTGTATCAAGTTTTGTTTTCATAATGAAAGATTTCTCGCACTCTGAACATGAATAGGGACGCTCACCCGTGTGAATTTTTTGGTGTATACCAAGGTTTTTTTTTGCAATAAAAGATTTCCCACACTCTGAACACAAATATGGACGCTCACCTGTGTGAATCCTCATGTGTATAGCAAGTGAAGATTTTTGATGGAAGCATGTCCCGCACTCTGAACATAAAAACGGATGTTCACCTTTGTGAATTCTCTGGTGTTTTACAAGGTCTCCATTATAAATAAAACATTTCCCGCACTCTGAACATGAATAGGGACGCTCACCAGTGTGAATTTTCTTGTGCCTAAGAAGTGCCCGTTTTTTTGGAAACAATTTCCCACACTCTGAACATGACAATGAACTCTCTTCTGTGTGAACTCCTTCATGGCTTAAAGAAGATTCCTCGGGAATAGAAGGATCTATTGAAGTATCTGTACTGTGAGATCCTATAGTCTTGGTGTGTGATCCATCAGAAGATTCCTCAGGATTAGAGGGATCCATTGATCTCCCCAATTGGGAAGGTCTGGGATGTATATTTGGAGTAACGGGATTTCCTCCTGGAGAATATAGTACAATGTTATTATCTTCTGAATTATAATCTGGAGATACAATGAGATGTTCCTCAGAGGTATTCCGGACATTGTGTCCACCTGTTGAGAAACAATTAAATGTTATAACCTTCCATTCAGGAGTCATATATGTTGGTCCATCACCAAATAATTTATAAGAGCTCTGGCATGGATCTGGGGGCAATTAGAAGAGAAAAATATGAATACAAACCAAGCGAAAGTGTCCAGAGCTCCAAACACAAAGTGCACAGTGCTATGTCTATTCTTGTTGTGTTTGGTGCGATGAAAAGTTTCTTTTTTGTTTTATTGAATCACTTTTATGTTGGAAATTAGGAAAGGAGATGGACCTTCCCCCACCTCATTTCTTGAAAACATGATGATATTGAGGAATGGAGATGGACCTTTCATATGGTGTACAGTATCTCCTCCTCATTTGTTGGGAACTTGACGTTATATTGAGGAATGGAGATGGACCTTTCATATGGTGTACAGTATCTCCTCCTCATTTGTTGGGAACATGACGTTATATTGAGGAATGGAGATGGACCTTTCATATGGTGTACAGTATCTCCTCCTCATTTGTTGGGAACATGACATTATATTGAGGAATGGAGATGGACCTTTCATATGGTGTACAGTATCCCCACTTCACTTGTTGGGAACAATACACATGATACATTGGGTGGTGGGGTGGTTACATCGATGATGTTCTTGCTGTCGACAGTTAAGGTTTCTCAGTATTTCTTTTACAGAAGGATGTGATGATCTCTATTTTGTACATGAGAAGCAAACTTTGTGTATAACTAAATAAAGAAAACCACTGTATATAGAAGGGGTGCCTTTTTTTTAGAGCTGTGTGGATGAGGGATAGTCTTGTTCTAGATGACTATACCCAATATATATAAATGAGGGATGGTGTGATCTTCCTGTGTGGAATCCTGGGAATACAGGGAACATCTCTCTGGTGGGTTCCCATTACTGGATCCATCTGTAGGAAACACACACACTGACTGAATACATTGTTTCTATGTGTTTATCAGATGATGGGGGATCTAGGTGGACCCTCCGTACTGCTTTCTCCTTTACAATAAAGTCTCCTCTTACCTGGTGATGTGAGGGGCGGCTGATTCTCCGTCATGACATCCTTGTAGAGATCCTTGTGTCCTTCTAAATACTCCCACTCCTCCATGGAGAAATAGACAGTGACATCCTGACACCTTATAGGAACCTGACACACACAATGATACAGTCACCATCCAGACACATCCCTTGTCTGTTACTGGATAATGTCCCAGAATTCCCGGCACCACTCACCTCTCCTGTCAGCAGCTCAGTGATCTTGTCGGTGACTTCTAGAATCTTCTCATTATTTTTCTGTAGGTTTAGGAGGGGTGGTGGATGCATGGTGATGGGGCCTTGTCTTGTGGACAAGCGGTGACTTCTCCTTCTTATATTATTCTCAGTAGATGACTTCATAACTACAGTACAGTCCTGTATTATACATCAATAAATAGTACATTAGAACCCTCCTCACCTAACAAGGCAGGTCTGTGTTTTATTAATATAGTTAAGAATGATTAAACACTCCCAGAATCCTCCTCACCTCTCCAGTCAGCAGGTAAATGATCTCCAGGGCGAGGTCCAATATCCTTTCAGTCATATGATTTTGGCCCGTCTCCATCTTCATTGATGTGGTCATGTGATCTACACAGAACTCTCCTCTCTGTACACGAATAATAAACTGAGAATTATGCGGACTGTACTGGGAAGAAAAATGTCTGCACAGAGTTCCTCCATAGTTCTATAATCATAAATTCCCTGTAAATAACAACTCCTACCAAAATCCTTCATTTTAGGCTTGGGATGACTGGGGAAGAGTTAGGACTTCTTTCAAGGTATTCTTCTGTGTCCTGGTTGGAGGAGATTTCCTTTCACTTCCTGTCCAGCACGTATCTGGTCTATAAACCAGAGGCTCTGGATGGACAGTTGGATAAATGGTTCTATATTTAGGATCTATCCGGTCTACAAACCAGAGGCTCTGGATGGACAGTTGGATAAATGGTTCTATATTTAGGATCTATCCGGTCTATAAACCAGAGGCTCTGGATGGACAGTTGGATAAATGGTTCTATATTTAGGATGTATCTGGTCTGTAAACCAGAGGCTCTGGATGGACAGTTGGATATGTACCTGTGTACATATTATAACTGTGTAGAAGCATCTGCTAAATTTAAAGGACATCTCAGTGTCTATGTAGGAAGAGGACGGACATGACGGGGGGGGGGGGGGGGTTACTGGATATAAATGTAAAACAATTATTATTACCTCTTCTGCTCACTATTGAAGGAATATCTCCCTCTACTTCCTGAAAACGTTGCTCTCTCTAGGAACTTCCTGTCTGTAGAAGACATCACTTCCTGTCTGTATCTTCTTTCACTTCCTGTCTCTATCTTCTATCACTTCCTGTCTCTGCATTCCACTAACAATCAGTGAGTTCTCTACCTTGTGGATAAAATACAAACTGCAGCGGGTTTTTTAAAATAATTTTAACCGCCGTGTCTTGGTTTGTTTTTCAGTTTTGTTGCTTAATATCACAGGTAAATAAATATCACATGCAAAAAAAAAAATTATGTCAGGGATGACATGAAGAAACAGAAGTATTTGAGGTAGCCGACATCCACAGAAGATCTGTACTTGGTTCTCCAAGATGTTTGGAAGAACCTACCTGCCGAGTTTCTTCAAAAGCTGTGTGCAAGTCTACCTAGAAAAATTGATGCTGGTTTGAAGGAAAAGGGTGATCACACCAAATATGGATTGGATTTGGATTTTTCTTCTGTTCATTTACTTTCCATTTTGCTCATTGATAAAAATTATCCATTAACACTTCTATTTCTGAAAGCATTCTTCACTTACATCATTTTTATTTTAGAACTGCCCATACATTTTGCACATAACTGCATATCTATAATGAACAGCATTGTGTATTTTTTTTATTGAATTTTTTACTTTTATGTCATCATTATATATATATAGTTTTATTCATAATAAATAGTAATGAATGGGACCTGTACAAGTCTTGTGGTTTATACAGAGTTGCATATTTCAAGCTTCAGTATGGAATTTGCTCATTAGCTCAATGGCACCAGGCTTTACATTTGCACCCAAGTATGACATACAGATTACAACAAAAACTCAGCAAAAACGATATACTTAAATTATGCCAGATACACAAAAAGTCTTTGGCATGTAAGATTTTGCAGAAAAACTTTTTCTTAGGAAGCTATTTGAGATATTTACTTTGAGTGGGTTATTTTCTGTCCTGTCACTGTCTTTTGATTTTTAAGAGTTTTATTTACAACAAAAAAAAGGCTGTTTGCAGAGACGGATATGTAGGGATTATGGGAGACGTTCATAATGAGCGCTGGAGGTGTGCAGAGTTGGGACACCCCTGGAGGACTGGTGGGAACCCTCATAATTGGCACAGGGTGTATGTAGATTTGGGAAACCCCTGGAGGACTGGTGGGAATCCTTATGTAGCACTGCCCCCTAGGGGGTTGCTTGGTAATGTATGTTCTCCTGTGCAGTCATGACCCTGTGAATTTTCCAGCCCCTCTGACACTCTAGGTTGGGACATGTTGAGTATACTAAATGACACAGGGACACAATGCTAGTAGTTTCAACAATCTCTGATTTTACATATTTAACAAGAGAGACTTAAGTGAAGGATTAGTCAGCCAAGTCCTGGTTATAGCCAAGACTAGTTTAAATAATGCTTGTGGCAATAACAGTTAGTAATGATAAGTGGAAAATAACAATACACACAGTCACAAATGAGTCCCTTGAGGAAGCTATTGATGGATATACGGAAATGTTTCTGAACTAAAGAGGAACCTCGGGCCGGCCTATAATACCTTTAATCCTGATGAGAGATAATGTACTATAGATACCAGGAACGTGTCTCCTTTAAGAGCAATAACAATGATGTTCTATAAGCAAGGCCTTGCACTATCTTCACCGGCAAGTTGGAGCTCATAAACAGGAATTCCTTAATGTGGTAAAGTGATGATAAACAAGGCAAGATAGCTGATTCTGTCTTATAACAATCCTCTACGAGGAACAAGTTGTCTTTGCACAGTGTTCAGAGTGTGATATGTATGAAAGGCAATAGAATCTGTGGGCAAAGGCCCCCTCACCAATCCTGACAGCATTCGGCTGCTTCCCCTCTGGGGAATGATCAAACGATTCTCCTTGCTGCAGATGGGCAGAGATGGTGATCGGTCTGCTGACTCAGTTAACCAGCCGGTTCCACGATGTTCAGCGCTGCTGCAGAGCCTCCTTTGGAAAGTGGGAAATGTCCGGACCCTCTTGGGCTGGAGCTGTAGGCTGTGTATCGCGTGGTAGGCAGCAATCCCCTCACACAGCGACAAGATGGTGCTCACACAATGGTATCCAGGAAGCAAGAGAGCGGGGGGGGCTGGTGAGCAGATCCCTTTATAGTCCTCCCACAATGCTTCCCTTTGTATTCCAAAATGCGAGGTCAGTGATCCGAGCCCAGAACTAGGGGGACACAGGTGCAGTTTGGAACAACAGGAGGCAAGTCTGCAAAGTCAGATAACCATAGTCTGCTCCTGGCTACATCTATAATGGGGAAAGTAGGTGTGTAGAGTTGGGATCCCCAGGAGGACCGATGGGAACCTTCATAATGGGCACAGGAGGGCTGTAGAGTTTAGAGATGTGCATTTTAACAAGAATCCTTCATAATGGGCACAGGAGGTATGCAGAACCAGGATGCAGGGATGTACAGGTGTTCCTGGTCTCTGGCACACCAGCCAAAGTATCACCAGACCAATGCAGCCAGCAACAGTGTTCATGATCCCCACCACACCTGTACTGTGTTATGAGACGAGTGCAGCCATCAACAGTGTTCATGATTGCCGCCACACCTGTTCAACTGTCACCAGACCTGTGCAGCCAGCAACAGTGTTCCTGATCATGGCCACACAAGTCCCAGTGTCACCAGACCAGTTTAAACTAGCAACAGTGTTCCTGATCGCCACCACACCAGCAGTCAGCAACAATGTTCCTGATTGCTACCACATCAGAGCCAGTAGCCCAAATGAGTGAAACCAGCAACAGTGTTCCTGATTGCCACCATACCTGTCCCATTGACACAAGACCAATGAAGCCAGCAACAGTGTTCCTGATTACTGTCACACCAGACCCAGTGTTGCCAGACTAGTTTAAGCCAGCAACAGTTCATGACCATCGTCACACCAGTCCCAGTGCCACCAGGCCAGTGCAGTCAGCAAAAGTATCCTTAATTGTAACAAAACCAGTCCCAGTGTTATTAGACCAGTATACATAAGTCAATAACAGTGTTCCTGATCACTGCCACACCAATGACAATGTCAGTAGATTAGTTCAGCCAGAAACAACGATCCTAATCGCCAGCCATACCAGTCCTTGTGTCACCAGAGCCAGTGCAGTCAACAACAATATTCCTGATCACCGTCACACCAATGCAATGCTCTGCCTGTCCTGAGCCTGGCCTGTTTATTGACCACATCTCTGCCTGCTGCCTGGACTAGTCCTTTGTCTGTATGCTTACCTCTGCCTGCCACCCGAACTGAACCAAATGCACATCCCACTGACTAAGCTCCAGAGACACCAGTCCCAGCCACCCTCCACAGAGAACTGCACTTCTGAAACCACACGGACTCTTTTGTTCACCCTCTGTTCAGCCTCCTATACTTCCTGGCCAGTGAACATAGCACTCCTGCCAGGAAGTATAGGAAAAAGAGTCCCTATGGTTCCAGAAGTGCAGTTGTCTGTAGAAGATGGCGGCCACGGACCAGCAGGTTGGGTTTGCTTGGCTTAAAGGTACGAGGTGATGTTACACTAAGCTATATTCCCTGACAACTCATAAAGAAGCGACCATTGCAGTAAATTTTTTTAATACAATTGGTTGATTTTTGTCATACACAAGACACAATGTCGGGAACACAATCAGTCCAAACATAGGAAAAGTCTCACACATGTGGTATCCTCATACTCGTCAGAAGTAGCAGAATATGCTTTGGGGTTAAATTATAGGCATGCCTATGCTGCATGTGAGAATTATCTTATTAGACTGAAATTTTTTGTAAATAAAAAAAAATAAAAAAATCTTCAAAAGACTCACCATGCCTCTTAAAAAAAAATCTTCTGGTGTTTACTCTCTAAAATGTGGTACTATCGTGGGTGTTTCTACTGTCCTTGTGCTTCAAGGCCTCCACAATATGATTGGTAGTTGGGAAATTAAAAGCCTAATTATGCCCTTTGCATATCTAAAGGTGCTCTTTGGATTTTGGGCCTATGCCGGGAAATGAATACAGCTGATGTTCATTCTCATGCAGCTAATGCTCCTGCAAGTTTAAGCACACAGATGAGCTTTGGCCAGTAACCACAGGTCGATGTGTCTGCATGTGCCAGCACACACCGGTGCTTACACATGCCCAATCTTGGGAATGGCACAAAGCTGCTAAGGTCTTGATGTGTTTTCATCGCTGGGTGTTCTTCAGCTACCCTGTAACCTGTGTTCCTGCTTTTGCTGAGACTTCCAGCTGCTTATCCAGCTTGCTCCTGACCTTGCTCTGTGGATTGAAGATACTGACCTCGGCTCATCACTGGCTACGCTTTGCCTGCTTCCCTGGTACTGACCCCGGTTTGCTACTGGACCTCGCTCTGCCTGCTTCCCTGGTACTGACCTCAACCTGGTACCTGACTATGCTTCTCTCTGCCTTACCATGTATGACCTTGGCTCACCGTGACTATGTCTCTGTCTCTGGCAGTTACCTGTTAGCTAGCTATCGGCTCCTGTGCTTCTTTGAGCCTTGTACCTCCGTCACCCCATTCAGGGGTGCTCAGAACAGAGCCATAAGGGAAGTCCTCTCGTCAGCTCAGCCTACAAAGTATGTGACAGCCCTCTATGCTCGTGAGAAGTAGTAGATTTTTTTGGGGGGTATAATTTTAAGTATGTCTATGCTGTGTGGTAGGAATAAATTGATAACTTTTTGTAAAAAACAAATATTTTCTTTATTTTACAAACATGTGTGGCAATATATGAAACATTCCAAAGACTCACCTTGCCTCTTGAAAAATAATTTTTGGTTTTTGTTTTCTAAAAAGTGGTCATTCTGTGGGTGTTGCAGGGCCTCCAAAATGTGATATGTTGTTAAGTAATCATATGCATAATGTATGCCCCTTGCAAACCTGAAGGTGCTCCTTGGATTTTGGGCCTCTGTATGTGGTTAGGCCTTGAAAAGGTCAGTTTATTATCAGTTTCCTAGGCTCTGAAAAGGTCTCACACATGCGGTGTCCTCATACTCAGGAGGAGTAGCAGAATGTGTTTTGGGTAAAGATCTAAGTATGACTATATTGTGTGGTAGAAATATCTTATTAATTTACAACTTTGTCTAAAAAAGAATTACATTTTCTTGCTGCATTTTCCAAAAACATGTGGCAGAAAAATGAAATATTCATAAAACTCATGTTGCCTCTTCAAAAATACTGTGGGGTGTTTACTCTCCAAAATGGGGATATTTGTGGTTGTTTTTACTGTTCTGGTGCTTCAGGGCCTCCAAACACAAGATAGGTAGTCTAAAAATTAGATGCCTAATTTATGCCTATTAAAAGCTTGAAGGTGCTCCTTGGATTTTGTGCCCCTCTATGTGACTAGACTGCAAAAAAATCTCCTATATGTGGTATCCCTATACTCAGGAGAAATAGCAGAGTGTTTTGGGAGGGGTGGGGGGGTAATTCAAAATATGTCCATGCTGTTTGAAAAATATCTTGTAAATTGACAGCCGTATGTAAACAAAATAAAAATTCTTAATTTTCCAAAAACTTGTGGCAAAAAAGTGGTTTAACAGCTTGCCGACCGCCTGACTGTGGCACAATGGCACTCCTGCATGAATCGCCGTAGCTGTATGGTGGGTGTTTTAAGGAGTATAGGGGGTGCTCACGCGTGATGGAGGAGCCAATGCTCGTGGCTACCTGCGATTGCTTCGGAGAAGGACGGAACGGAGATCTGTCAATGTAAACAGACAGATCTCCGTTCTGTCGGGGGTGAGGAGAATGATCTGTTGTTCCTAATGCTTAGGAACAACAATCGGACTCCTCCCCCAGGCAGTTCCATCCCCCCACAGTTAGAATCACTCCCTAGGACACACATTTAACCCCTTGAATGCCCCCTAGTGTTAAACCCCTTCCCTGACAGTTACATTTATACAGTAATCAATGGCTGATTTATAGCACTAATTGCTGTATAAATGTCAATGGTCCCAAAATAGTGTCAAAAGTGTCCGATTTGCCTGCTGCAATGTCACAGTCTGGATAAAAATCGCAGATCGCCACCATTACTAGTCAAAAAAAAATTATAAAAAAAATTCCATAAATCTATCCCCTATTTTGTAGACGCTATAACATTTGCGCAAACCAATCAATATACGCTTATTGCAATTTTTTTACCAAAAATATGTAGAAGAATACATATTGGCCTAAACTGAGGAAGAAATTAGGTTTTTTTTATATTTTTTTGGGATATTTATTATAGCAAAAAGTAAAAAATATTGCTTTTTTTTCAAAATTGTCTGTGTTTTTTTGTTTATAACACAAAAAATAAAAACCGCAGAGGTGATCAAATACCACCAAAAGAAAGCTCTATTTGTAGGAAAAAAAGGATGTCAATTTTGTTTGGGTACAGAGTCGCAGGACCGCGCATTTGTCAGTTAAAGCGACGCGGCGCCTAATCGCAAAAAATGGCCTGGTCAAGAAGGGGGTAAATTCTTCTGGGGCTGAAGTGGTTAAAGACTCAACAAACCTTCAAATAAATATGCTGGAGGGTGTACTTTGCAAAATTTGGTCAGTTTTGGGGTGTGTCAACTCTTCTGTAACTTTAGAGCCTCAAGAAATGTTATACGTAGTCAGAAAGTTAGATGCGCAATTTACGACCCTAGAAAGCCTGAAAGTGCTCCTTGGATTTTGGGACCCTCTATGCATAAAAACAGCAAAAAACTCACACATGTGCTATCCACATACAGCGATAGAGCAAAAGAATGTGTTTTGGGGTGTAATTTTAAGTATGTTCATGTAAGTGAGAAATAAATTGTTTAAATGACAACTTTGTGAAATAAAATCTAATTTTATTTACTTTCTTAATTTTTCCAAAATTTGTGGCGAAAAATTACAACAGGGAGAGACCAGCTTTCAGCTGCTGGAGGAAGAGATACAATTGTCTTCCCTCACTAATTCCCCTCACTTTTTTTGACCCCCTGTGTGCTCAGGCCCCCTACAAGAGGATAAGTGGTCCGCCTCTATCAGCGGCCCTGGTTCTATGGTGCGGTACTTGTGAGTGCGGGACCGAGTAAGCACTGGATGTTTAGTGGGTTATATTACTAGAATTCATTCCAGGTGGCCCAAACCAAAGTGTACCCGAAAAATCATATTCTTGTCCCGCCCCCAAGACATCATGTACATGAAAAAGTTTGTTACCTTGTATGAATTTTCTTGTGTACAACAAGTATTTTTTTGCGACCAAAACATATCCCGCACTCTGAACATGAATAAGGAAGCTCACCTGTATGAGCTCTCTGGTGTCTGACAAGGTCACTTTTATAAATGAAATATTTCCCGCACTCTGAACATGAATAAGTACGCTCACCCGTGTGAGTTCTTTGTTGTCCAATAAGTTGTTTTTTCTGAATGAAGCATTTCCCGCACTCTGAACAAGAAAATGGACGTTCACCAGTGTGAATTCTTTGGTGTAAAACGAGGTTCTGTTTTTGTATGAAAGATTTCCCGCACACTGAACATGAATAAGGACGCTCACCTGTGTGAGTTTCCTGATGTTTATCAAGTTCTGTTTTCGTAATGAAAGATTTCCCAAACTCCGAACATGAATAAGGACGCTCACCCGTGTGAATTTTTTGGTGTTTATCAAGGTTTTTTTTTGTAATGAAAGATTTCCCGCACTCTGAACATGAATAAGGACGCTCCCCTGTGTGAGTTATTTGGTGTATAATAAGATGTCCTTTCTGAATGAAGCATTTCTCGCATTCTGAACATTAATAGGGATGATCACTTTTGTGAATTCTCTGGTGTTTTACAAGGTCTCCATTATGAATGAAACATTTCCCGCACTCTTAACATGAATAGGGACGATCACCTGTGTGAATTTTCTTGTGCCTAAGAAGTAACTGTTTTTTGGAAACAATTTCCCACACTCTGAACATGACAATGAACTCTCTCCTGTGGGAACTCCTTCATGGCTTGAAGAAGATCTCTTGGGAATAGAAGCATCTATTGAAGTATCTGTACTGTGAGATCCTATAGTCTTGGTGTGTGATCCATCAGAAGATTCCTCAGGATTAGAGGGATCCATTGATCTCCCCAATTGGTAAGGTCTGGGATGTATATTTGGAGTAACGGGATTTCCTCCTGGAGAATATTGTACAATGTTATTATCTTCTGCTTTATAATCTGGAGATACAATGAGATGTTCCTCAGAGGTATTCTGGACATTGTGTCCACCTGTTGAGAAACAATTTAACATTAAACGTTATAACCTTCCATTCAGGAGTCATATATGTTGGTCCATCACCAAATAATTAATAAGAGCTCTGGCATGGATTTGGGGGCAATTAGAAGAGAAAAATATGAATACAAACTAAGCGAAAGTGTCCAGCGCTCCAAACACAAAGTGCACAGTGCTATGTCTCTTCTGTTCTCGTGTCTAAAATTCTTTTCCAGAATTTAATAAAAATGCTCTCAGTGCTCCACACCACCCGCTATCCTCCACCTTCACATCGGAGAACTCACCGGAATATTTTAACCCCTCACTTGTATGACTCAAGGGGAAGTTCATCCAAGACCACCACCATTAAATACTACATCTCCAGTTGTCTCATACCATATGTAGCACTAACTCTCGGTGGAGCTGCTAGTTTAAGCGGGCTGTTACCTTCACTCTGGACACCTCTGTTTCACCAGCACTGGGTCTAGGGTTCTGTTGAGTTTACCTCTGGATGATATAAGCACCAACACTTGAGTGCATTTTCAATGCTTTATTGAACCAAGTAACGAAGGAAGTAGCAGGAAAGAGGCAGGAGGAAAACTGCAGGGAAGCTCAAATACCTTTCTTTAGGTTTCTTTAGAACAACCTTTAAAGTTGAATACTGTAATTGAATGCAATCCCCTTTTTGTGGGACACGATCTTTGCTCGCCTGGATAGGCCTCTCTCACTTGCCTAGCAGCCAGTACGCAGCATGAACAAAAGTCTCTGCCACAGACTTGCTTGAAACAAACTCGTACGATCCTCTGCCACAGGATGTATTGGTTCGTGATGAATGTCAGACACAGTGCTTGGACCTTTAAGCCAACCCAGCAGTACCATGCAATAAGACTACTTCAGGATACGTCCTCCAACCGAGTCACCAGGCCCCTCTCCAGACCAGCACTCTGCATGATCCTTCCATGACGGGTCCTCCCCTGGGATCTTCTCGGTTGTCCAGCTTCTTCACTCTGGATAGACAGCTAAGGACCATTCCTCAGGTGCTGTGGTAGGCCCCAGACAGACTTCTGGGCCCACCCACGTGCCGCAGCGACGCAGGCCTTCGGAACGGAGGACCACTAGGTGGTACTCTAACACATATCTGTCGGCCAGGAGGGCCAGCAGGTGGCTGAAAACGAACCCCTAAACATGGCCTCTGTCCCATAAATACCCTCTCCCAGAATGCAACTCGGAGGGCCACCTCCACCGAGTTGTCCCCGGGAGAGAGAAGCACTCATCCGCTTTAACACGTTGCTTTTCCAACACCCGCCAATAGTGGCAACGACACCCACCTTCACAATGTGAAACCACACGCAACGTCAGCCAAGCTGGAACAGAGGCAAATCTAACTTCCTATAATGAGCAATTCACTAAATTTACCTATTAGGTGGTAGATCATAAATCTACCAGCGCTACAATGCCTGCTGGTATCTTCTAACCTCAGATCCATCCCACACTCTGACACATCAACAAAGATGGCAGCCATGCATTCACCCTCTGCAGCGCTCTCCACCAATCAGCACTTAGAATACCGCCAATGTCAGAGAGCACCTCCGACATTTCTGCAAGGTGACCAAACTGGGAGGAGTCCCAGTGCTGTCAATGATAATGTCGAGGAGGTGATCCTGGATGATCTTCCCCTTAATGTATCAATCTTATTGACCCATTGGTAAGTGGGGAGTCATGGAATTAAGTTGAGTTCTCTAATGTGAAGGTGGGGGATAGTGGATAGTGTGGAACACTGATAGCATTTTAAATAATCTCTGGAAGAGAATTGTTGTGTTTGGAGAGCAGGACAGTTTGTTTTGTATACTGAAGCACTTTCATGTTGAAAATTGAGAAAGGAGATGGACCTTCCTTCACCTAATTTTTTGAAAAAATAATGACATAATAATTAATGGAGATGGACCTTTCATATGGTGCACAGCATCTCCCCCTTATTTTTTTGGGAACATGACGTTATATTGAGGAATGGAGATGAACCTTTCATATGGTGTACAGTATCTCCTCCTCATTTGTTGGGAACATGACATTATATTGAGGAATGGAGATGGACCTTTCATATGGTGTACAGTATCTCCTCCTCATTTGTTGGAAACATGACATTATATTGAGGAATGGAGATGGACCTTTCATATGGTGTACAGTATCTCCTCCTCATTTGTTGGGAACATGACATTATATTGAGGAATGGAGATGGATCTTTCATATGGTGTACAAGAAAGAGGACAGACATGACGGGGGGGTTACTGGATATAAATGTAAAACAATTCTATTACCTCCTCTGCTGCCGAGTAAGGATGAGCTCCAGCGCATTCGCAAGCTGCACGTGCCGAGCCCGCCAGGAAGTCAGCACTGCACAGCGCTAATCACAAGCAGTGAGACATTTCCCGATGTGCGGCTGCATAGATCGGGAAATGTCTCACTGCCTGTGATTAGCGCAGCGCATTGCCGACTTCCTGGCGGGCTCGGCACGTGCAGCTTGCGAACGCGCCGGAGCTCATCCTTACTGCCGAGTGAAGGAATATCTCCCTCTACTTCCTGCAAATGTTGCTCTCTCTAGGAACTTCCTGCCAGTAGATGGCATTACTTCCTGTCTGTAGCTTCTATCACTTCCTGTCTCTGCGTTCCGTTGACAATAAGTGAGTTCACCACCTTGGGGCTAAAATACAAACTGCAGCTGGTGTTTTTAAAACGGAAAATTGTATATCAAATACTTACGGCAATTTTCCTTTCCTGACAAGCTCTATGTCAGCCACCACCGGGTAAGGCCCCGCCCACCCCCATGCAATCAGGACCTAACTTATAAATTTGACCCCCGTGCCCTGAACAGCATTATGTAACTAGAATTTTGTCCATAGGGTGGGAGTCTGCGCTGACATAGGGATTGTCAGGAAAGGAAAATTGCAGTAAGTATTTGATATACAATTTTCAGTTTTTCTGACAGCTCCATGTCAGCCACCTCTGGGAAATAACTAGATACAAGGGTGGGGTGCTGCTAAATTAGTTTAATTATGGCCACCGGCCACAGAAAAAATAGTTTTGTCAAATTCGGCTGTGGTTAACATTGCCGGGTCAATGCAGTAGTGAGAGACAAACGTGTGCATGGATGACCAGGTTGCTGCCTTGCATATGACTTCTGGAGATATACCACATGCGACTGCCCATGATGTTGAAACGCTCCTCATGGAGTGAGCTGTTATTCTCTCTGGAGGTGCCAAGCCCTAAACCTTGTATGCCATGGCGATTGCGAGCCAGGAGGTGATGATCCTGCTGGTGCCCTTATATCTCTTGTGTATTCTGTTGGGAGTAATGAACAGGGAGTCCGAGATTCTGACGATAGGGGTTGCTTCAAGGTATACTTTCAATGTTCTGCCCACATCCAGTGGGCTGACTTCTTATCCGTCCTCCCGGATATAAGTGGGTAGCACTATCTCCTGACTTGGGTGAAGCTTGGTTGCTACCTTAGGAATGATGTTTCAAAAAATATGTAGAACTAAATGGGACTTTAATTGTGCCTCTGAGAAGTGTAAACAAATAGGATACAATTGATGAAAAAATAGACAATTTTATTAATTATAAAAACAATTGAGAATACATTACAGTTTGTACGATAAATTTTGAATTCAGGGTGTGCAGATCCCCAATAATGAGCAAAAGTGTGGCCTACGTGTTTCGCAGACAGTGCCGCTTCATCAGGGCCTTGAAGATAGCACAAAATGACGTTGTGTGAATTCTACAAATAAAACATTCATTAATACTATATAAATCATATAATTATGTAAAAAAATAAATTAAATATATAATATATAAAAAATGTTAATACATAGATTTTTGTATATGTATATATTAATGGCATATCATTATGAATATATGTTGAAAAAGTCTAGATATCTATGTTTATGAAACATTTATAAAAGATTAAATGTATAAATGCAGTTGCGTGTTCCTTCTTAACAAATCTAGCGGTGCTTCTCTTACGGAGAGATAAGACAGGTGATTGATTACATGTTGCTGGTTATCCAGATGTATAATATTAGAATGTAGAAATATATGAAAAAGTATATAAGCCAATGTAGCAATAACTCTCGGTGGAGCTGCTGGTTTAAGTGGGTCTGTTACCTCTGCTTCCCTCTCTTTCACCGGCACCGGGTCTAGGGTTCCGTTGAGTTTACCTCTGGACGATACACGTACCAACACTGGAGTACGTTTTCAATGCTTTAATAAACACTTGACTCAGGAAATAGCAGGAAAGAGACGAAAGGGAAACTGCAGAAGAAACTCAAACATCTTCCCTTAGGATTCTTTTAACAAATGTTCGGGTAGAATTCAGATATTGTATGGAATGTGCTCCCCTCGTGGGACACACTCCTTGCTCATCTGGATAGGCCTCTCTCACCGGTCTAGCAGCCAGCATGCAGCACGAATCAAAGTCTCTGCCACAGACTTGCTTGGGAACAAAATCCGTACGATCCTCTGCCACAAGATGTATCAGATTTTCTGTAATGAATGTCAGTCACAGTGCCTGAACCTTTAAGCCAACCCGGCAACACTATGCTGTATAGTTACTTTCGGATACGTCCTCCAACCGAGTCACCAGGCCCCTCTATAGACCAGCACGCTGCGTGATCCCTCCAAGACGTGTCCTCCCCTGGGATCTCCTCGGTAGTTTAGCTTCGCTACACAGGACCGACAGCTCAGGACCATTCCTTGGCCGTGGTGGTAGGCCCCAGACAGGCCTCTGGATCCACCCCTGCGCTGTAATATCGTGGGC
This sequence comes from Aquarana catesbeiana, assembly GCF_042186555.1. Lineage (NCBI taxonomy): Eukaryota > Metazoa > Chordata > Amphibia > Anura > Ranidae > Aquarana > Aquarana catesbeiana. The sequence continues at coordinate 300,763,938 of NC_133331.1, read as the reverse complement.
CTCTGGAACGGAGGACCACGAGGTAGCTCCTTAACGCATACCTGTCGACCAGGAGGGCCAGCAGGTGGCTGTAAAACGAACCCCAAAATATGGCGTCTGTCCCATAAATACCCTCGCCCAGAATGCAACTCGGAGGACCACCTCCACAGTGATAACAGCGACACCCACCGGTCAGCACGGAAACACACACAACGTCAGCCAAGCTGTTTTTTTTATTTTTAATAACGGTATTGTCAAAAACGGTGTATGTGTTTTTATTCAATTTTTTTTTTAAATCAGAGACAATGTTTATTAAGTTTTAACAAACAGAAAAAGCACATACAATTATACTACAGACCAACGATAAGATTCCCAGCAAGTCTGGTAGAATACAAGGTACATTGCAATAAGCTCCCCCCAAACACATAACCATAGAATAGGCAAATCCGCACAATATACATTACTTTTATCCCTTCCTTAGCCTAGAATCCTATCCAGGACCAATTCCACAGGAGCAAGACCTGGCACGGCCAACCAATCCCCTCATAACCTGTCGAATTTACTCTGTCTCCCTCTGTGCTGGAAGATTATTTTCTCCAGTCGGAGGGTATGCCCCACCGGGCTCCAGCGGGGTTCCACCCAAATTTTGAACATTATCTCTATGCATTCTCTTCCTTGCCTAGATGCTGACATGCTGTGTAAAAAAATTTAAATCGCCGTAATTACCTTTTTTTTTTCTAATCTTCTTAGCACTTCCTGGTTTTCCTCCCATGGGAGTAGGCGTGTTTCTAGCCTCTCCCAGACCTCCCACAGTTCCCTGGGAGCTAGTCTCAGGCTTCCCAGCATGCATTGTGCAACAGTGTTATCACAACATCTCAGTGAATGCTGGGAGCACAGCATTTACCGCATCCAGGAAATACATGCTTGTGGGCTTCAAATGCCCACAATGAAGATGGAAACCGCCTTCAGTGAATTTTATAAGTTATTCTTTACAACGAAATCGGACACAGGCGGACTTATTACACAGAACATGTGAGTAGATAATCATGAGAAGAAAAGTTTGTGAATGAACTCCTTAGAGATTTCCACGATTGCAAAAGGAGTTTACGGGCCTGGAATAAGGTTCTGTTCACCGCTACCACCTGGAGTTCCGTCAACTGAAGGTCATCCAGTATACCCAAAAGACATCTGGTGGGCTCAAGAGGAATTGTGATCTGAAATGCAGAATTTATAGTGTTAACCACCTCTGTCCAGTAGCGGTGGAGCTTAAGACATCTCCACAGCAGGTGAACAAGGTCTCTCCAGTCCCAGTAATGCACCTAGCACAGAGTGAGGTTTGCTCATGCAGAGCAGCCGTTAAGGAGTATAATGAGCTTAAAGTATGATGTAAAGTTGTGAGAGCCTCTGAGCTGCATTAAGAGAGCTATGCAGGACCGAATCTAGGGCATTATCCCAAAGTTCATCCTCCAGAGGGCCCACATCCTGCTCCCATTTATCTTTAGCATTGCAGGGGTAACCTTCTAGGTAGGGGGGCAGTAGCGTAACAGCTTGAAATGAAGCCCTTTGTGTCTGCTACACAATGGATATACTAAAATACAGGTGTAGGGGATAGAGTCCAATCAGTAGCCAAACCCTGAGCACGGACAGCATGTCTGAGCTGCCAGTAGTAGCAGACCACCTTTCACTTCCCTTTCAGAATTGCATTCCGGAAGGGAAGTGAAAAGTGGTCTGCAAGTCTTCAAATGAGACCTGCCTTTAGTGAGTGATGCCCCATCTCTTCCACCTCCCAGCACAAGGCAGTTTAATCAATTCTCTATACGCAGTGTTGCCCCATAGTGAACTATGGCCCGTAAAACCTGTAATACCCTGTAAAGCCCACACCTTTAGCCACATTTTTGGGATCAGGGAGTTGGTAGGATAGGTCTTTTTTTCATTTTTGACACTTTTTTTGGTGAATGAGTAGGGGTACAATGTACCCTATATTCATTCTCATAGGGGGGAGCTGGGATCTGGGGGTTCCAATAAGCCCCCTGCCTGTAGACCCCCATAACCACCGCCCAGGGTTGTAGGGAAGAGTCCCTTGTACCCATCAACATGGGTACAAGGTGCTTTGGGGTTGGAGGGCAGAGCCCCCCCTGCCCCAAAGCACCCCCCATGTTGAGGGCATATGGCCTGGTATGGTTCAGGAGCGAAAGGGGGTGCATTCATTAGAAACAATGTTAAATGGACTGTAGTGCGTTTGTGCAAAATGCACCAAAAAATGCATAGGCGTGAACCTAGGGTTACATGTGTTTTGCGTTCTTTTCTTCAATAACAAACTGTGAATAGCTGGTTGTTAAGGAACGGGCCAGGAAATCAGCCTCTGCATCCTTAACAACCAATAAGTCTTCAGCTGTTAGCGGGTTTCTCGACTGACATCCGAATGTAAAAACAAGAATTGCCGGCAATAAAAAAAAAAAACAGGGAAAAAGTGATATGCCCCCCCAATCCATACCAGGCCCTTCGGATCTGGAATGAATTTAAGGGGAACCCCACACCAAAATTTTTTAAAAAATTTGCGTGGGCCCCCCCCAATCCATTCCAGACCCTTATCCAAGCACAGGAGTTCAGCTGGCCAGGAAGGGGAGGGGATGAGCGAGCGCCTTCCTGAACCATACCAGGCCACATACCCTCAACCTATGAGCGTGCATTAAAAAACACATGTTCAAAAACACAAAATGCACCGTAAAACACGCCTGAAAGCCGCATCTACCGCAACCACATAGATGTGAACCTAGGGTTAAAGAGGAGGAAGCTGCTCCCTTATCTACGAGAAATTGTACCACCGTCTACCAATAAGTTGATTGTAGGGGCTTCATGGGAGGTTCCAATATAAGGGGTTCCAATATGCCCCCTGCCTGTAGACCCCCACAACTACCACCCAGGGTTGTAGGGAAGAGTCCCTTGTACCCATCAACATGGGTACAAGGTGCTTTGGGGTTGGAGGGCAGAGCAACCCCGCCCCAAAGCATCCCCTCCATGTTGAGGGGATGTGGCCTGGTATGGCCTGTTAATGCACCATAAAACTCACCTGAAATCTGTGGACACGTGATGAAATTACCTCCTCTGCATCCCTATTGTTGTTTTCCTTGCCAGGGCATAGGGTATTTCACTCAACTCCCAACTGGCGGGGAAGCAGCGGTGGATCTAGCCGGTCTGATGTGGGGGTGCAGTAAAATGTCAGGGGGGCAGAGATGTTAGGTCAGTAGGGCAATATAGAGGGGGTCATCAAGGGCAGAGGATAGGGTCAGCAGTTTGTAGGGCAGTGTACAATGGGTTATCAAGGCGGGGGGCAGGGAGCAACAGGACAGTGAGCAGGGGGTCAGCAGGGTAGAGGAGGGGAGGTCGATAGAGCATTGTAAAGGGGTCAGCAGCGCAGAAGACAATGACCAGCAGAGACAAGGACAGGGTTTTTGCTGGCAGAGTACTCAGCTGAGATTCTCCTTCCATCCCCACACTGCACACAGCCTGGGAATTCAGATCTCTTCCTCACCACACAGCACATAGCTGAGATTGGATTCCCTTACAGACACAGCCTCCATCTGCACAGTGTGTAGCTGGCTACTGCAGCTGCCATTCTGATCGTGAATTTCAGAACTGCAACACAGCAGCCAGGTACACACTGTGCAGATTGAGGCTGTGCTTGTAAGGAAATCTGATCTCATCTATGTGCTGTGTGGGGGGGGGATATGTTGAGTGTCCTGTGTGCTGTGCGGACAGTGCCAAGGCGAGGTCACCTAGTGCCTAGGGAGAGGATGGCAAACTGCACTCCCTCGATGTGTGAGTATCATGTCTCAGCATAAATCCCTCCCTCTCAAATCCCCAGCACTGATCTGCACGCCTCCCCCCTAAATATAAATTCCCTCTGCAAGCCAAATCCTCCCCATGTAAAAATTCCCCCTCCTTCCAGTCCAATTCCCCCCTCCTAGGACAAATCTCTCCCACCTAAAGAAAATCACCCCTCCTAGCACTCATCCTCTTTCCTCTACAATTCCCATCCTAGCATAAATCCTCCCCAGCATATCTCCCCCCCCCCCAGCACAAATCCTATTCCCGAAATCCCATACCTAGCATAATCCCCTCCCCCAGCACAAATACCCCAAATCCCTCCTCCTAGCACAACCCCATTACTCTTCCCAGCACATTAGCCAATTACCCAGCACAGTACCTATCCCCCATCCCCCTCATAGTACACATCCCCCCTCCCAGTATACATCCTCCCAATCCCCCCTCTCAGTATACATCCTCCAATCCCCCTTCCTAGAACATACCCCTCCATTCATTGTCCTAAAAAATATCCTCCTAGTACCTATCTCCCCATCCCCCTCATAGTACACATCCCCCCAATCCCCACTCCCAGTATATATCCCCCCAATCCCCCTCCCACTCTACATCCTCCCAATCCCCCCTCCCACTATACATCCTCCCAATCCCCCCTCCCACTATACATCCTCCCAATCCTCCCTCCCACTATACATTCCCCCCTCCCAGTATACATCCTCCCAATCCCCCCTCCCACTATACATCCCCCCAATCCCCCCTCCCACTATACATCCTCCCAATCCCCCCTCCCAGTATACATTCCCCCCTCCCAGTATACAGCCTCCCAATCCCCCCTCCCATTATACATCCTCCCAATCCCCACTCCCACTATACATTCCCCCCTCCCAGTATACATCCTCCCAATCCCCCCTCCCACTATACATCCCCCCAATCCCCCCTCCCACTATACATCCTCCCAATCCCCCCTCCCAGTATACATTCCCCCCTCCCAGTATACAGCCTCCCAATCCCCCCTCCCACTATACATCCTCCCAATCCCCACTCCCACTATACATTCCCCCCTCCCACTATACATCCTCCCAATCCCCCCTCCCACTATACATCCTCCCAATCCCCCCTCCCACTATACATTCCTACCTCCCAGTATACATCCTCCCAAACCCCCCTCCCACTATACATTCCCCCCTCCCACTATACATCCTCCCAATCCCCCCTCCCACTATACATCCTCCCAATCCCCCCTCCCACTATACATCCTCCCAATCCCCCCTCCCACTATACATTCCTACCTCCCAGTATACATCCTCCCAATCCCCCCTCCCACTATACATTCCCCCTCCCAGTATACAGCCTCCCAATCCCCCCTCCCACTATACATCCTCCCAATCCCCCCTCCCACTATACATTCCCACCTCCTAGTATACATCCTCCCAATCCCCCCTCCCAGTATACGTTCCCCCCTCCCAGTATACATCCTCCCAATCCCCCCTCCCATTATAGATCCCCCCAATTCCCCTTCCTAGCACATATCCCCCATTCATCGTCCTCAGTAATATCCCCCCATTGATCCTCCTAGTACCTATCCCCCCATCCCCCTCATGGTACACATCCCCCCAATGCCCCTTCCAGTATATATCTCCCCAATCCTCCTCCCAGTATATATCCCCCCTCCCAGAATACATCCCCCCAATTCCCCCTCCTAGCACATATTCCCCCATTCATCATCCTCAAAAATATCCCCCCCCATTGATCCTCCTAGTTCCTATTCCCCATCCCCCTCATAGTACACATCCCCCTCCCAGTATATATCTCCCCAATCCCCCCTCCTAGTACAGATCCCCCCATCCCCTCTTCTCACAGCAGATCACATGACAATTGTAAGCAATGGATTTGGCTTCCTTTCATGCCATCCATTGTATACAATTGTGTTGCTAGTTATGATCGGTCAATGTGATCACATGACAGGGCCAATCACAGCTCATAACAACAAAAGACGCTGAGTGAATCAAATTCATTCAGTAAAAATGATTGCTCGTGTAGCGGGTGTCTCACAAGATAACCTGCAAATCTCGCCAAGTTGGCCAGAACAATGTGCACAGGCTTTCCAGCTCCAGTTAGGGAGAATTTGTCTGTCATGTCTGTTCCCCCCCCCCAGCTCTGGATTCAGTGGCCTCTATTGTGCTCCCTCCTAATGGCTGAGAGGAAAACCAATTAGGAGCAGAGTTACAACAGCCAATGGAAGAGATTGCATAGACCTGAGGGGGAGCAGCAATGGATTCTGGGACATGAAGTTCTCACACAAAACTACCTCATAGACTGGTCTACAAGGGGGGACTGCAAACCCCATGATGCTTTGCTGGGAGGAAGGTAAAAGGCTCCATTTTGTGTCCTGAGGAAAAAGTTCAGTCAGCGATGAGGGAGTGAAGAGCCCAGACCTGAGGGAAAGGTATTGGCTCTCAGATGGTTTCCCCCCCGCACAATTCAGGTCTCTTTGTTCCTGAATCCCATCAAGAGAGCATCTCCTGCACTGTTATGTGTGTGTGGGATCGCGGCCTACCAAGGGGCAAATACCCTACGACTCCAGTATAGGGGGTATTATTCCTGCGCTACCAAGGAGAGGTGGTGAGGGTAATTCAAGATGGAGAAAAGCAGCCTGCACCGAATGGGGTCCAGCCTTTAACCCTGGGGTTAATATTGATTGTCACGTGGGGGTGGTGCTGCGCTAATCCTAAAATAAGCTGCAATATCTAGGTGTGCTAAGATAACCTGGGTTGGGAAGCTTACTTCCTGCCTACACTAAGGCATAGAATGGTAATCTATATCATAATAAAGGGTATAACGCTATGTGAACGTGCAAACAATATGTGTATAGCAAATACTCAAGAAAATTTATAAGAAAGTACTACACGGTGGAGCCCACCAAAAAGACAATGTATATATATATATCTCAGTTTAGATAAAGCATAAAATCATAGTGAAGTCTCCAAAAATAAAATATAACAATTCTTGCAATACAATGGTGATTGCCACTGAGATAAAAATTACTAGTGCAAGTATACTGTGAATAAATATCTAGAAATTAATATTATACAGTAAACCGTGATTAATATATATAAATGAATGGTTGAAACTCAATAGCTTAAAAGCAAAAAAAAAATTTTTTTCAATAATACAGTGTTACATTGAATGTCCAAAGTGATCTTCATAACTGCATCATGCAAAATAGTGTCCAGCGCCAGCAGGGGGTGCTCAAACATGAAATAACAGAGTTCAATCCAAGTGACTTAGTGCAACATAGAAGGGCAACTTCAATGCTTCATTTAGTGCTACATAAACAGTAAAAACGTGCAGATGGCGGCTGGATTAAAAATCTTTATATTCAGAAGAGTGGTGAATGTGAAGTGTATAGTAGAATCTTCTCCATGCAACAATCCTCTAATGGTAGATAATGGCCCCTTACCTCACTATACTGAGGTTACAGCATAGACCATACAGCACTTGTGGTGTCTCCTATGCAGGGGGGGTCCTAGGTAATGGGCTGTCTTTAATCAGACCTCAGATCCATGGGGAACATCATAGTACATGGAGAGATGAAGATACCATATAGTGTAGTATTTTAAGCATGTTTAGGCTTTATTACATATTAGCAACATACAGGGTACTCACACAATGAAAAGCAAAAGGTACAGTGTATCCGAACGAGCGGCGAGCTCATACACTGCTGACAGTGGGCGGTGCCTGTCCCTATGCGTGGCGTCACGGGTCACGTGGCTTCATCAGGGGATTCCCCTGATGAAGTCACGTGACCCGTGACGCCACACGTAGGGACAGGCACCGCCCACTGTCAGCAGTAGCGAAAGGTACAGTGTATCCGAACGAGCGGCGAGCTCATACACTGCTGACAGTGGGCGGTGCCTGTCCCTACGCGTGGCATCACGTGGCTTCATCAGGGGAATCCCCTGATGAAGCCACGTGACCCGTGATGCTACACTTAGGGACAGGCACCGCCCACCGTCAGCAGTGTATGAGCTCGCCGCTCGTTCGGATACACTGTACCTTTCGCTACTGCTGACAGTGGGCGGTGCCTGTCCCTAAGCGTGGCGTCACGGGTCACATGACTTCATCAGGGGAATCCCCTGATGAAGCCACGTGATGCCACGCGTAGGGACAGGCACCGCCCACTGTCAGCAGTGTATGAGCTCGCCGCTCGTTCGGATACACTGTACCTTTCGTTTTTCTTTGTGTGAGTACCCTGTATGTTGCTAATATGTAATAAAGCCTAAACATGCTTAAAATACTACACTATATGGTATCTTTATCTCTTAATGTACTATGATGTTCCCCATGGATCTGAGGTCTGATTAAAGACAGCCCATTACCTAGGACCCCCCTGCATAGGAGACACCACAAGTGCTGTATGGTCTATGCTGTAACCTCAGTATAGTGAGGTAAGGGGCCATTATCTACCATTAGAGGATTGTTGCATGGAGAAGATTCTACTATACACTTCACATTCACCACTCTTCTGAATATAAAGATTTTTAATCCAGCTGCCATCTGCACGTTTTTACTGTTTATGTAGCACTAAACGAAGCATTGAAGTTGCCCTTTTATGTTGCACTAAGTCACTTCGATTGAACTCTTTTATTTCATGTTTGAGCACCCCCTGCTGGCGCTGGACACTATTTTGCATGATGCACAGTTATGAAGATCACTTTGGACATTCAATGTAACACTGTATTATTGAAAAAAATTTTTTTTTGCTTTTAAGCTATTGAGTTTCAACCATTCATTTATATATTTTAATCACGGTTTACTGTATAATATTAATTTCTAGATATTTATTCACAGTATACTTGCACTAGTAATTTTTATCTCAGTGGCAATCACCATTGTATTGCAAGAATTTTTATATTTTATTTTTATTTTTATTTTTGGAGACTTCACTATGATTTTATGTTTTATCTAAACTGAGATATATATATATACATTGTCTTTTTGGTGGGCTCCACCGTGTAGTACTTTCTTATAAATTTTCTTGAGTATTTGCTATGCACATATTGTTTGCACGTTCACATAGCGTTATACCCTTTATTATGATATAGATTACCATTCTATGCCTTAGTGTAGGCAGGAAGTAAGCTTCCCAACCCAGGTTATCTTAGCACACCTAGATATTGCAGCTTATTTTAGGATTAGCACAGCACCATCCCCACGTGACAACCCTATGACTCCAGCCCAGAGGAACAGTTCGTCCATGCTGAAGAGGGGCACCCTGTAACAGCTCAAGGACTGAACGCCACTGCAACACACCCTGTATTTAGGAGGATCGATTGAACTTCCAGGAGAGGACCGCGGATTGCGTACAGGATTTGGTGAGGGGGCTTTGTCCAGGAACCTTTATTGCTTTCCACTGAATACCACATCCAAATATTGTCCACAGAGCTCCTACATTGCGGGTGAAGATAATAAAACGCAAAGCTTTGATTCCAGGACATTGCCGCGGTTGCTCGTAAAGGGGACACACCACGGGTATTGAGATTATTTCACTGGGTGTGTGCTAGAGGTATCGTAGGCCGGCCCGGGGGTCCCCCTTTAGCCACAGCAATACACATACACACCACAAGTTGTTGGGGAGTCTATTCAATCTATATATATTGTTGCCTATTGCTTTCATTGGTTGCATAGTGTTCTTGACTGTTTTTTAAACTGTTTCAACCAAGTCCTGGGTACTTATACAGGTCTTGGCTGACAAAATGTTAACCTGAACTTTACTTTCCTTCAAGTAAACTACAAGAACAGAACTGTGTTGTGTATTCTTGTCGAGTTATTCCAGCAATCACATTGCTAGGTGTGCCAGAGGGGCTGGGACAGTTCATTGGGGTTGAAAGGCAGAGTAACGGACTGAACAATCAAAAGCGGCTCCCTCGGGGGTTTGCTACACGTGGGGGCTCGTCCGGGATTTTCCGCTACTCTGCAATCTGCTCCTCTAGAGGGTACCCCTATAAGCACCAGAATGGACACTGACGCTGTGATTCAGTGGTGTGAAGAAGAAGGCGCCAACCCAGAATCAAGCGTAGTGATTGAAGTCCCTGGGGAGGCCTGGACTGGGGAGCAGATTGGTCAGATAGTGCAGACATTGTCCTTCGGCAAGAAAATATGGGTGATCGATCTCAGACCTGATCGTGAGGCCTCATGCACACATGTGCTACTGGAATGGTAGAAGGGGATTCCTGACCGTTTCCGAGGATCCAGTGTGCAGTTGGCCGACCAGACTGAGTTTCGTTTAATCCAGTCACACACACCAGACAGGTGTCGGGCAAGTACCAGTCGAGTTAAGGCCATGAAGGAAGAAGTCCCATCCACGACACCCTCAGCCATGATTGGGCCAGAATTTTTCACTGCTATGGGAGATTTTGTGTCAAAGTGCCAGAGGGATACTCCAACATACTCTGAAAGTGGGTACCAGAAACTCAGAACCTTCTCTGGAAGACAACCAGTGCCTACAGGGGAGGGCAACTTCGAAGAGTTGCTGGGCCAGGCCACGCAAGCCCTGGATGAATGGGACATTCCTGAGACTCGCAAGAAGCAGAGAATAACAGAGAGTCTAAGGGGCCCTACCTCAGAAGCTATCCGCAATCTGAAGCTCAGTAAGAAAGATTGCGTTGTTCAAGACTACCTGAACATTCTGCAGGATGTGTTTGGGTGCACTGAAAAAGCTTCTGACCTCATATACCAATTTGAGCATACTTACCAGAATGTAGGGGAAAAGTTATCCGACTATGTGAGGCGTTTGGATAAGATACTACATCAAATCCTGCTGAAGAAGGGTTTGGATCCCCAGAAAGTAGATGAGGTCCATGCACAGCAAGTCTTGCGGGGTGCCCAGCCTTTGGACCCCATCACAATCCTGCTGAGAACCAGGTGAGATGGTGGCATCTTGAAGTATCCAGATCTGATCAGGATTGTACGGGAAGAAGAGGCCATGCTGGAGAACAAGAAGAAGAGTCAAAAGTCTGAATCTGAAGTTGAGGTCAAAGTGGCCAGTGCGGCTGGTCACAAATCTGAAGTCGAACTTCTCAAGACTCAGCTGATGGAGATGATGACCAAAACGTTGGATCTCATGTCTGGGGGGCTGGGACAGTTCATTGGGTTTGAAAAGCAGAGTAACGGACTGAACAAACAAAAGCAGCTCCCTCGGGGGTTTGCTACACTTATACCAATGAAATTGATTGGTAAAAGACTAAAAGCAATCATAATGTGTAACAAAAAGAAAAAAAAATGTGATCACTTCCACAGAGTAGTATAGTGTTACTATGGTAACATTGTATTGCTCTGGTCAAAATATAAAAAAAAATGAAAAAAAAGAAGAAAAAACGTAATAAAAAATGTGATCACTTCCCCAGAGTAGTACAGTGTTACTGTGGTAACACTGTATTGCTCTGGTTTCAATATATTACAAAACAATTAAAGAAAATACAAAAACTGTAATAAAAAAAAATATATTAAAAAAATATTAAAAAAAGATATACACATATATCTTTTTTTTACACACTGTTACCAGTCAGTGTCCCTGATCACCACCACACCAGTTATGATGACGCTGTACTGCACTGGTGACAGTTTGTAAACAAAAACAATTGTGAATTTTCTTTTTCTATTTTTTTTTTCTTTCTTTTCCAAAAAAAATTGTGACAAAAAATTACAACTTCAAAAAACTCTCAAGTATATCTCATACTAAATACCTTGGAGTGTCTACTTTCCAAAAAGAAGTCATTTAGTGGGTATTTGTACTGCCCTGGCATTTTTGCTGCTTCAGGAAATTAGATCGGCCATCAGAACCTCAGGATTGATCGATTTTCAGAAATTTCTATCATAGTTTTTAGGCTCTATTAATTTTATTTTTATTTTTTTATTTTATAAAAGAAATGTAGCAGAATACATGTTGAAGAAAGATGATTTATTTGCAAAGTTTTATAACAGAAACTAAAATACAAAACAGAAACAGCACTCAAAATGCCTCATCCGTAAATTTGTGAAGAAATAAAGAAAAAGAATTCCAAAAAAGGAAAACCTATGGTTGGACTTTAAAGGCAAAACAAACAGTAGAAATATACAAAAATATTAGCATTTATTGAAATATATATATATATATATATATATATATATATATATATATATATTACAAACAACAGGAACATGAAAGAATCATCAATAAAAATCATATATACAAAAAACAATCTATGTGATATGAGCCCTAATGTGTCTACGCGTTTCGTTGTACACTTCTTCAGGACATATTTGGGGTTCAGTAGTTGCAAAGAAGAGAAAGGGGTCTCACTCTCTTGCAAAAGGAATCACATATTAATCAATCAGTGATCGATAAAGTAGTTTCCAACAAAGGGAAAAAACAAGGTGGCGCAATGAGGTCAGAGTGAATCACAGGGTAAACAAAACCCAGGAACCACCTGTGAATCAATGATCACGAGTGTCTAAGTATAGTACTTTCAAACAGGGGATGTATGTATCAAAAGTAATGAATCCAGATCTAGGCTGCTATCATCCAAGATAGATAAATATACGACAGTGTAACGAAAATCCCCTGGGAGAGAGCAGGACACTCTTCCTAAGATCTCAGGGGATTTTCGTTACACTGTCGTATCTTTATCTTGGATGATAACAGCCCAGATCTGGATTCATTACTTTTGATACATGACCAAATTTTCTAGTCTGTGGCTACCTCTGACTGAGGGATTCCTATATTTTCTGATATGAACAATCTATGATTATATCCGGTCTTCTACGAATATTCACTTTTATACGGCATCCCCTGTTTGAAAGTATCATAGTTAGACACTCGTGATCATTGATTCACAGGTGGTTCCTGGGTTTTGTTTACCCAGTGATTTACTCTGACCTCATTGCGCCACCTTGTTTTTTTCCCTTTTGGTGGAAACTACTTTATCGATCACTGATTGATTAATATGTGATTCCTTTTGCAAGAGAGTGAGACCCCTTTCTCTTCTTTGCTACTGAATCCCAAATGTGTCCTGAAGAAGTGTACAATGAAACGCGTAGACACATTAGGGCTCATATCATATAGATTTTTTTTTGTATATATGATTTTTATTGATGTTTCTTTCATGTTCCTGTTGTTTGTAATATATATATATATATATATATATATATATATATATATATATATATACACTACCGTTCAAAAGTTTGGGGTCACATTGAAATGTCCTTATTTTTGAAGGAAAAGCACTGTACTTTTAAATGAAGCTAACTTTAAACTAGTCCTAACTTTAAACAAATATACTCTATACATTGCTAATGTGGTAAATGACTATTCTAACTGCAAATGTCTAGTTTTTGGTGCAATATCTACATAGGTGTATAGAGGCCCATTTCCAGCAACTATCACTCCAGTGTTCTAATGGTACAATGTGTTTGCTCATTGGCTCAGAAGGCTAATTGATGATTAGCAAACCCTTGTGCAATCATGTTCACACATCTAAAAACAGTCTAGCTCCTTCCAGAAGCTACAAAACTGACCTTCCTGTGAGCAGATTGAGTTTCTGGAGCATCACATTTGTGGGGTCAATTAAACGCTCAAAATGGCCAGAAAAAGAAAACTTTCATCTGAAACTCGACAGTCTATTCTTGTTCTTAGAAATTAAGGCTATTCCATGCGAGAAATTGCAAAGAAATTGAAGATTTCCTACAACGGTGTGTACTACTCCCTTCAGAGGACAGCACAAACAGGCTCTAACCAGAGTAGAAAAAGAAGTGGGAGGCCGCGTTGCACAACTAAGCAAGAAGATAAGCACATTAGAGTCTCTAGTTTGAGAAACAGACGCCTCACAGGTCCCCAACTGGCATCTTCATTAAATAGTACCCGCAAAACACCAGTGTCAACATCTACAGTGAAGAGGCAGCTGCGGGATTTTGGGCTTCAGGGCAGAGTGGCAAAGAAAAAGCCATATCTGAGACTGGCCAATAAAAGAAAAAGATTAAGATGGGCAAAAGAACACAGACATTGGACAGAGGAAGACTGGAAAAAAGTGTTGTGGACGGATGCCAAAGGTGTGCAATGCTGTAATTGCTGCAAAAGGAGGATTCTTTGATGAAAGCAAAGTTTGATGTAAAAACAATGTTATTTCAAATACAAATCATTATTTCTAACCTTGTCAATGTCTTGACTCTATTTTCTATTCATTTCACAACGTATGGTGGTGAATAAGTGTGACTTTTCATGGAAAACACAAAATTGTTTGGGTGACCCCAAACTTTTGAACGGTAGTGTATATATATATATTTCAATAAATGCTAATATTTTTTGTATATTTCTACTGTTTGTTTTGCCTTTAAAGTCCGACCACAGGTTTTCCTTTTTTGGAATTCTTTTTCTTTATTTCTTCACAAATTTACGGATGAGGCATTTTGAGTGCTGTTTCTTTTTTGTATTTTAGTTTCTGTTATAAAACTTTGCAAATAAATAATCCCAAATGTGTCCTGAAGAAGTGTACAATGAAACGCGTAGACGCATTAGGGCTCATATCATATATAAATTGTTTTTTATTGATGTTTCTTTCATGTTCCTGTTGTTTGCATTATATATATATATATATATATATATATATATATATATATATATATATATATATAATTTTTTTTTTTTCAATAAATGCTAATAACTAATATTTTTGTATATTTCTACTGTTTGTTGTGCCTTTAAAGTCCGACCTACAGGTTTTCCTTTTTTGGAATTCTTTTTCTTTATTTTCTCAACAGAAACTAAAAAAAAAAACACAACCAAAAGAAATCTCTGTCTGTCTTCAATAATGAAATTCTCCACAGTGATTCCAGAAATCTGAGAACAGAGTATTGGGAGGTGCGGAGCGTTCTTGTTTATTATAGAAAATCAGAATTAGTGATTAACAAACAATAAAAACAAAGTTAGAATCTACATCAAATCTTCTATAACTGAAGAACATAAACTATAAAATGTAATAATTATGGATGGACCAATGAAAAGCCGACTTCTTCTGTGAGACATCAAAAGAGCGATAATGTACAGGAACCAATAAGAAGTGTTGTCCATGTATTGTCATATCTGGCCATGTATTAGCACAGTTTAGTTGTATGGTGCGGCCTGTGTGAGTGCGGGACCAAGTCATCTCTGTATGTTTAGTGGGTCATAATACTAGAATTCAATTCCAGGCGCCCCAAACCAAAGTGTACCCTAAAAATAATATTGTTACCCCTCCCCCAACACATCATGAACATGAAGAAGGTTGTTAGCGTGTGTGACTTCTCTGGTGTGCAACAAGTGATTTTTTCCAACTGAAACTTTTCCCGCACTCCGAACATGAATAAGGACGCTCACCCGTGTGAGTTCTCTGGTGTTTAACAAGGTCTCCTTTATAATTGAAGGATTTCCCGCACTCTGAACATGAATACGGACGCTCACCAGTGTGAGTTCTCTGGTGTGCAAGAAGACTATTGTTCTGATTGAAAGATTTTCCGCACTCTGAGCATGAATAAGGACGCTCACCTGTGTGAGTTCTCTGGTGAACAAGAAGGTGTCCTTTCTGACTGAAACATTTCCCACACTCTGAACAAGAAAAAGGACGCTCACCTGTGTGAATTCTTTGGTGATTTAGAAGGTGTTCTTTTTGACTGAAACTTTTCCCGCACTCTGAACAAGAAAAAGGAAGCTCACCCATGTGAATTCTCTTGTGTATAACAAGGATTCCTTTGTCAATGAAAGATTTCCCGCACTCTGAACAAGAATACAGACACTCACCCGTGTGAATTCTCTGGTGTTGAACAAGGTTTTCTTTCTGACTAAAACATTTCCCGCACTCTGAACATGAATAAGGACGCTCACCCGTGTGAATTCTCTGGTGTCTAAGCAGCTTGCTATTCTCATTAAAACTTTTCCTGCACTCTGAACATGAAAAGGGACGCTCACCTGTGTGAATTCTCCGGTGTACAAGAAGGTGTCCTTTCTGGCTGAAACATTTCCCGCACTCTGAACAAGAAAAAAGACTCTCACCCGTGTGAATTCTTTGGTGTAAAACGAGGTGTCTTTTTATTTTGAAAGATTTCCCACACTCTGAACAAGAAAAAGGACGCTCAGCTGTGTGAATTCTTTGGTGTATAATGAGGTGTGCTTTTCTTGTGAAAGATTTCCCGCACTCTGAACAAGAAAAAGGACGCTCACCTGTGTGAATTCTCTGGTGTGTAACAAGGGTTCCTTTATCACTGAAATATTTCCCGCACTCTGAACAGGAATAAGGGCGCTCACCTGTGTGAGTTTTCTGATGTTTAACAAGGTCTCTTTTATGAATAAAACATTTCCCGCACTCTGAACATGCATAAGGACGCTCACCCATGTGAATTTTCTGGTGATAAACAAGGTTTCCTTTATCGTGGAAAGATTTCCCGCACTCTGAACATGAATAGGGACGTTCACCTGTGTGAATTCTCTGGTGTTTAACAAGTTTTCTTTTATAAATAAAGGATTTCCCGCACTCTGAACATGCATAAGGACGCTCACACGTGTGAATTTTCTGGTGATTAACAAGGTTTCCTTTATTAATGAAAGATTTCCCGCACTCTGAACATGAATACGGATGCTCCCCCATGTGAATTCTCTGATGTATTAGAAGGTCTCCATTATGAATGAAAGATTTTCCGCACTTTGAACATGAATAAGGACGCTCACCTGTGTGAGTTCTTTGGTGTCTAATAAGTTTTCCTTTCTCAATGAAGCATTTCCCGCACTCTGAACATGAATAGGGACGCTTACCTGTGTGAATTTTCTTGTGCCTAAGAAGTAACAATTTTTTGGTAAACACTTTCCCCCACACTGAACATGACAATGAACTCTCTCCTGTAGGAACTCCTTCATGGCTTAAAGAAGATTCCTTGGGAATAGAAGGATCTATTGAAGTATCTGTACTGTGAGATCCTATAGTCTTGGTGTTCGATCCATCAGAAGATTCCTCAGGATTAGAGGGATCCATTGATCTCCCCAATTGGGAAGGTCTGGGATGTATATTTGGAGTAACGGGATTTCCTCCTGGAGAATATTGTACAATGTTATTATCTTCTGCATTATAATCTGGAGATACAATGAGATGTTCCTCAGAGGTATTCCGGACATTGTGTCCACCTGTTGAGAAACAACTTAACATTAAATGTTATAACCTTCCATTCAGGAGTTATATACAGTATCTCACAAAAGTCAGTACACCCCTCACATTTTTGTAAATATTTTCTTCTATCTTTTCATGTGACAACACTGAAGAAATGACACTTTGCTACAATGTAAAGTAGTGAGTGTACAGCTTGTATAACAGTGTAAATTTGCTGTCCCCTCAAAATAGCTCAACACACAGCCATTAATGTCTAAACTGGCAGCAAAAGTGAGTACACCCCTAAGGGGAAATGTCCAAATTGGGCCCAAATTGTCAATATTTTGTGTGGCCACCATTATTTTCCAGCACTGCCTTAACCCTCTTGGGCATAGAGTTCACCAGAGCTTCACAGGTTGGCACTGGAGTCCTCTTCCACTCCTCCATGATGACATCACTGAGCTGGTTGATGTTAGAGACCTTGCGCTCCTCCACCTTCCGTTTAAGGATGCCCCACAGATGATCAATAGGGTTTAGGTCTGGAGACATACTTGGCCAGTCCATCACCTTTACCCTCAGCTTCGTTAGCAAGGCAGTGGTCATCTTGGAGGTGTGTTTGGAGTCGTTATCATGTTGGAATACTGCCCTGCGGCCCAGTCTTCAATAGGAGGGGATCATGCTCTGCTTCAGTATGTCACAGTACATGTTGGCATTCATGGTTCCCTCAATGAACTGTAGCTCCCCAGTGCCGGCAGCACTCATGCAGCCCCAGACCAAGACACTCCCACCACCATGCTGGACTGTAGGCAAGACACACTTGTCTTTGTACCCCTCACCTGGCTGCCCCCACACACGCTTGACACCATCTGAACCAAATAAGCTTATCTTGGTCTCATCAGACCACAGGACATGGGTCCAGTAATCCATGTCCTTAGTCTGCTTGTCTTCAGCAAACTGTTTGCGGGCTTTCTTGTGCATCATCTTTAGAAGAGGCTTCCTTCTGGGACGACAGCCATGCAGATCAATTTGATGCAGTGTGCGGCGTATGGTCTGAGCACTGACAGGCTGACCCCCCACCCCTTCAACCTCTGCAGCAATGCTGACAGCACTCATACGTCTATTTCCCAAAGACAACCTCTGGATATGACGCTGAGCACGTGACCTCAACTTCGTTGGTGGACCATGGTGAGGCCTGTTCTGAGTGGAACCTGTCCTGTTAAACCGCCGTATGGTCTTGGCCACCGTGCTGCAGCTCAGTTTCAGGGTCTTGGCAATCTTCTTATAGCCTAGGCCATCTTTATGTAGAGCAAGAATTCTTTTTTTTCAGATCCTCAGAGAGTTCTTTGCCATGAGGTGTCATGTTGAACTTCCAGTGACCAGTATGATAGAGTGAGAGCGATAAAACCAAATTTATCACACCTGCTCCCCATTCACACCCGAGACCTTGTAACACTAACAAGTCACATGACACCAGGGAGGGAAAATGGCTAATTGAGCCCAATTTGGACATTTTCACTTAGGGGTGTACTCACTTTTGTTACCAGCGGTTTAGACATTAATGGCTGTGTGTTGAGTTATTTTGAGGGGACAGCAAATTTACACTGTTATACAAGCTGTACACTCACTACTTTACATTGTAGCAAAGTGTCATTTCTTCAGTGTTGTCACATGAAAAGATAGAAGAAAATATTTACAAAAATGTGAGGGGAGTACTCACTTTTGTGAGATACTGTATGTTGGTCCAGCACCAAATAATCTATAAGAGCTCTGGCATGGATTTGGGGGCAATTAGAAGAGCAAAATATGAATGCAAACCAAGCGAAAGTGTCCGGCGCTCCAAACACAAAGTGCACAGTGCTATGTCTTTTCTGTTCTCGTGTGCAAAATTCTCTTCTAGAGTTTAATAAAAATGTTCTCAGTGCTCCACACCACCCGCTATCCTCCACCTTCACATCGGAGAACTCACCGGAATTCTACGACCCTTCTCTTATCAATGGGTCATTAAGCTCTTGTGTCCCCCATGGGGCAGACCATCCAGGACCACCACCTCTATACAGTGCCTTGAGAAAGTATTCATACCCCTTGAAATTTTCCCCATTTTGTCATGTAACAACCAAAAACGTAAATGTGTTTTATTGGGATTTTATGTGATAGACCAACACAAAGTGGCACATAATTGTGAAGTGGAAGGAAAATGATAAATGGTTTTCAAAATGTTTTATAAATAAACGGGGCTTTTTTCTCAGAAAACAGGTGCAGGAACTCACACTCCCTGCCCAAATCCCCACCCACAACCACGCCCAAACCCCACCCCCCAGACACACCTTCCTTAGAGGGGAGAAGTACAGTGGCAGCAAATAACTGTAATTACATAGTAGGTGAGGATGAAAAAAGACAAGTCCATCAAGTCCAACCTATGTGTGTGATTATGTGTCAGTATTACATTATATATCCCTGTATGTTGCGGTCGTTCAGGTGCTTATCTAATGGTTTTTTTGAAAATATCAATGCTCCCCGCTGAAACCACCGCCTGTGGAAGGGAATTCCACATCCTTGCCGCTCTTACAGTAAAGAACCATCTACGTAGTTTAAGGTTAACCCTCTTTTCTTCTAAATTTAATAGGTGGCCACGTGTCTTTTTAAATCCCCTTCCGCGGAAAAGTTTTCTCCCTATTGTGGGGTCACCAGTACGGTATTTGTACATTGAAATCATATCCCCTCTCAAGCGTCTCTTCTCCAGAGAGAATAAGTTCAGTTCTCGCAACCTTTCCTCATAACTAAGATCCTCCAGACCCTTTATTAGCTTTGTTGCCCTTCTTTGTACTCGCTCCATTTCCAGTACATCCTTCCTGAGGACTGGTGCCCAGAACTGGACAGCATACTCCAGGTGCGGCCGGACCAGAGTCTTATAGAGCGGGAGAATTATCGTTTTATCTCTGGAGTTGATCCCCTTTTTAATGCCAATATTCTGTTTGCTTTGTTAGCAGCAGCTTGGCATTGCTGAGCCTATAATCTACTAGGACCCCCATGTCCTTTTCCATCCTAGACTCCCCCCAGTGTATAGATTGCATTCATATTTTTGCCACCCAAATGCATTATTTTCAATTTTTCTACATTGAACCTCATTTGCCATGTAGTTGTCCACCCCATTAATTTGTTCAGATCTTTTTGCAAGGTTTCCACATCCTGCGGAGAAGTTATTGCCCTGCTTAGCTTAGTATTGTCTGCAAATACAGAGATTGAACTGTTTGCCCCATCCTCCAGGTCGTTTATGAACAAATTAAAAAGGATTGGTCCCAGCACAGAACCCTGGGGGACCCCACTACCCACCTCTGACCATTCTGAGTACTCCCCATTTATCACCACCCTCTGAACTCGCACTTGTAGCCAGTTTTCAATCCATGTACTCACCCTATGGTCCATGCCAACGCACCTTATTTTGTACAGTAAACATTTATGGGGAACTGCGTCAAATGCTTTTGCAAAATCCAGATACACCACGTCTACGGGACTTGCTTTATCTAGATGGCAACTGACTGAATACATTGTTTCTATACTGCTCTCTCCTTTACAATAAAGTCTCCTCTTACCCAGTGATGTGAGGGGCGGCTGATTCTCCATCATGACGTCCTTGTAGAGATCCTTGTGTTCTTCTAAATACTCCCACTCCTCCATGGAGAAATAGACAGTGACATCCTGACACCTTATAGGAACCTGACACACACAATGATACAGTCACCATCCAGACATATCCCTTGTCTGTTACTGGATAATGTCCCAGAATTCCCAGCACCGCTCACCTCTCCTGTCAGCAGCTCCATCATCTTGTTGGTGACTTCTAGAATCTTCTGCTCATTATTTTTCTGTAGGGTTAGGAGGGGTGGTGGATTCATGGTGATGGGGCCTTCTCTTTCTCTTTGTCTTGTGGACAAGCGGTGACTTCTCCTTCTTATATTATTCTCAATAGATGACTTCTTAACTACAGTACAGTCCTGTAATATACATCAATAATAGTATATCAGAATCCTCCTCACCTAACAAGGCAGGTCTATGTTTTATTATTAGAGT
This sequence comes from Aquarana catesbeiana, assembly GCF_042186555.1. Lineage (NCBI taxonomy): Eukaryota > Metazoa > Chordata > Amphibia > Anura > Ranidae > Aquarana > Aquarana catesbeiana. Next base: position 300,742,921 of record NC_133331.1, on the reverse strand, counting down.
TAAGAATGATTAAACACTCCCAGAATCCTCCTCACCTCTCCGGTCAGTAGACAGACGATCTCCAGGGTGAGTATTAATATGCCATTAGGGAGATTATTTTCTTTCATTATTACATAACTGAGAAGCTGTTGATTCTCCATCATGACGTTCTTGTAGTGATCCTTGTGTCCTTCTAAATACTCCCACTCCTCCATGGAGAAATAGACAGTGACATCCTGACACCTTATAGGAACCTGACACACACAATGATACAGTCACCATCCAGACACATCCCTTGTCTGTTACTGGATAATGTCCCAGAATTCCCGGCACCGCTCACCTCTCCTGTCAGTAGCTCTGTCATCTTCTTGGTGACTTCTAGAATCTTCTTGGCACTGGTTACCTCTGTTGTCAGGCAGTGAGGTGGAGGCACTGTGATGGGTGATGTCCTGTGAAGACGACTGCTGGGTGCTAATGGTTTACCAGACATTCTTCTCACTACTTCATAATCCTGTGTAAAGAGAAAAAGTAACAATTATCACTACAGACCTCCCAGAATCCTCCTCACCTCTCCGGTCAGGTCTGTGTTTTATTATTAGAGATAAGAGTGATGTCATGTGACCTCCCAGAATCCTCCTCACCTCTCCAGTCAGCAGGTAGATGATCTCCAGGGTGAGGTCCAATATCCTCTCATTCATGTGATTTTGGCCCATCTCCATCATTGATGTGGTCATGTGATCTATACAGGACTCTCCTCTCTGTAGACAGATAGTAAACTGAGAATTATCTGGACTGTTTTGGGTTGAAAAATGTCTGCACAGAGTTCCGACATCGTAAATTCCCTTTAACTAACAACTCCTACCAAAATCTTTCATTTTAGGCTTGCAATGACTGGGGAATATTTAGGACTTCTGTTTTTTTACTTCCTGTCCAGCATGTATCTTATGCCCCGTACACACGAGTGGATTTTCCGTAGGAAAAAACTTGGGATGGCTTTTGTGACGGAATTCCGTTCAAGCTTGCCTTGCATACACACGGTCACACAAAAGTTCGCTGGACTTTCAACCGTGAAGAACGCGGTAATGTACAACACTACGATGAGCCGAGAAAATTAAGTTAAATGCTTCCAAGCATGCGTCGAATTGTTTCCGAGCATGCGTAGGAATTTTGCACGTCGGAATTTGTACAGATGATCGGAATTTCTGATCGGAACTTTTTCCGACCGAAAAATTGAGAACCTGCTCTTAATCTTTTGCTGGCGGGAATTCAGCCAGCAAAAGTCCGATGGAGCATACACACGGTCTCATTTTCCGACCGAAAGCTCTCATCAGTCTTTTGCTGGCCGAATTTCCGATCGTGTGTATGGGGCATAAGTCTATAAACCAGAGCCTCTGGGTGGACAGTTGAATAAATGGTTCTATGCAGCCAGGAGCCGGCTATCTTTTTCTGCAATCAGTAGACATTGTACAGCCTTACTGTTGTGGAGCTGTTTCACCCTAGCATTAAGTTTGGACTGCTGCTTTTACCGCCAATGACATTTCATCTGAGGTATTTCTATAAGGCCCCTTTCACACAGGCTTTCCGATCAGGTCCTGACAGGTGGACAGTCTCCATTCACAAAGATCAGGGGATCGATCCCGCCCGCTGAGCAAAGTGGAGTCCGTCGGGCGGAAAGGACCCTAAAGTGCAAGTTTATGTTGTTCACCTTTAAATGCTTTTATCACATCAGTAAACAAAGCTTAATTGGTTCATCAGATTTGAGTACGTCTTTCATTATCATTGTTACTTATAAAAATGTCGGAACACAGGGTGTCAGAGGTGACGGAGGACTTGCAGGGTCGGAGCAACCAGTGGAGTACCGATTCAACTAGCGGCCCTCACGGGGTAGCGTTTCATCTATGTTTAGGATCTATCTGGTCTATAAACCAGAGGCTCTAGATGGACAGTTGAATAAATGGCTCTAAATTTAGGATGTATCTGGTCTATAAACCAGAGGCTCTGGATGGACAGTTGGATAAATGGCTCTAAATTTAGGATGTATCTGGTCTATAAACCAGAGGCTTTGGATGGACAGTTGGATAAATGGCTCTATACTTAGAATGTATCTGGTCTATACACCAGAGGCTCTGGATGGACAGTTGGATAAATGCTTCTATATTTAGGATTAGGGATGAGCCGAACACCCCCCTGTTCAGTTCGCACCAGAACATGCGAACAGGAAAAAAGTTTGCTCGAACACGTGAACACCGTTAAAGTCTATGGGACACGAACATGAATAATCAAAAGTGCTAATTTTAAAAGCTTATATGCAAGTTATTGTCATAAAAAGTGTTTGGGGACCCTGGGACCTGCCCCAGGGGACATGGATCAATGCAAAAAAAAGTTTTAAAAATGGCCGTTTTTTCAGGAGCAGTGATTTTAACCGCTTCAATACCCGGCCATAGTCAAATGACGTCCACAGATGGGATCTCCCATCCCGGGTGGACGTCATATGACGGCCTCGGCTTTCCGCCGCTACTGCGGGCCCCCGGGGGCCCGCAGAGCGGCGATCGGGATACCGTTGTGTCCCTCAGGACACAGCCGTTCCCCGATGGGGGTATTGAAGAGGCGGCGGCGGCGGAGCGTCGGTAACGGCGGATGCAGAGCGGCATTGGGAAGCGTGTATTGTGCGGGTTCCGGCGGAAGAGCAGTGATCAGGGCGGTGATCGGGGCTGAGGCTTTTCCTCTGGATACAGCTCAGCCCCGATCACTGTAGCCAATGACATGGCTCTGCATCACATGACCGGCTGTGTCCAATCACAGCCGGTCACTAATGTAAACAATCAGACAGTAACTGCTGTTGCTGGGCTCTTCTCCTCACACACCAATCCAGTGTGAGGAGAAGAGATCAGCTAACAGCGAGTTACTAATTACATATGTACTACTGTGCCCAGATCGCCCCTCCTAAATAAAGAGTACCTGTCACCTCAGAGTACCTGTCACCTCAGAGTACCTGTCATCTCAAAGTACCTGTCATCTCAGAGTACCTGTCCATCAGGAGTACCCGCCACCTCATCACCTGCCACCAGAGTACCCGCCACCTCATCACCTGCCACCAGAGTACTTGCCACCAGAGTACCCGCCACCTCACCACCAGAGTACCTGCCACCAGAGTACCCGCCACCTCATCACCTGCCACCAGAGTACCCGCCACCTCATCACCTGCCACCAGAGTACCCGCCACCTCATCACCTGCCACCAGAGTACTTGCCACCAGAGTACCCGCCACCTCACCACCAGAGTACCTGCCACCAGAGTACCCGCCACCTCATCACCTGCCACCAGAGTACCCGCCACCTCATCACCTGCCACCAGAGTACCCGCCACCTCATCATCTGCCACCAGAGTACCCGCCACCTCATCACTTGCCACCAGAGTACATACAGCCAGTCAGCCACTATGTCCAGAAAGATGTACACCCCAGAAGAGGCATACCAGATACTGAGTCTGACCGATGAGAGCAACGGGGAGCTCTCACTGCTCAGTTCAGATTCTGGTTCTGATTCGGAATATGAGCCCCCCGAAGGCAGCACATCAGGATCCGAATCAGAGGAGGAAGTAGTCCGTCCAAAAAGACGACGGTCTGAAAACCAGGCAGCTACCAGCAGTGCCAGCGGCGGTAGACCCCAGGAGGAGGGGCCCAGTACAAGCGCTGCTAGACCCCAGGAGGAAAGGCCCAGCACAAGTGGACGCCAAAGAAGTAGGGCCCAAACCCATCTTCCAGATTCCTTGGCAAACCCATTGTGGCTGCCTTCTACCACAGGGTCAGCCACGATCCCCCCTTTTACAGCACAGTCGGGTGTGCAGGTCAACACTGCAGGATTTTCACAAATGGATTTTTTAAATTTATTTTTCCCGAACGATTTGATTCAAGGCATCGTGGACCAAACTAATCTGTTTGCCCAACAATTTATTGCAACCAACCCCAGCTCCAGCTATGCCCGCCCTTTTGAGTGGAGACCGCTAACAGTAGTGGAGCTAAAATTGTTTTTAGGCCTAACCCTGAACATGGGGCTTACAAAAAAAAATGAAATTCATAAGTATTGGTCGACCAAACCCATCCACCATATGCCAATTTTTTCAGCAGCCTTGTCCAGGTCCCGATACGAAATCATAATGCGCTTCTTGCATTTCAATGACAACTCACAGTGCCCCCCCCCCGAAATCACCCAAACTTTGACAAATTATATAAAGTTCGCCCCCTAATTCATTTTTTTTCCCAGAAGTTTGCCGAAGTTTATGTCCCTGAAAAAAAAAATATATCTGTGGACGAATCCCTGGTGCATTTCACAGGCCGGCTGGGAATCAAACAATATATCCCCAATAAGAGGGCGAGGTATGGCTTGAAGCTTAACAAGCTTTGTGAAAGTGCCACCAGTTATGTGTACGCATTCCGCATGTACGAAGGGAAAGATTCCCAGCTCCAGCCCCCTGAGTGTCCCTCGTACATGGGAATAAGTGGGAAAATTGTTTGGGAGTTGGCATTCCCACTCCTCCAAAATATATATATATATTTATATGGATAATTATTATACGAGTTTGCCCCTTCTCCGCCACCTACATCTCAAACAAACTTTGGCCTGTGGTACAACTAGAAAAAAAACGAAAGGGCTTCCCACAGTGTCTTGTCACCACAAACATTCCAAGGGGGGAATCGACAAGCTTGAGGAATGAAGAAGTGTTGGCTGTGAAGTGGAGGGATAGAAAAGACGTGTACATCATGTCCACCATCCACGATGTCACCTCGGTGGAACTTCACAGAAGACGTGGTACCGTTCACAAGCCTACCTGTATCACTGAGTACAATAAATACATGGGGGGGGGTGGATTTAAACGATCAGTTGTTGCAGCCCTATCTTTCAACAAGAAAATCCCTATTCTGGTACAAAAAAGTCGCAATTTACTTTTTTCATTTGGCCCTTTTAAATTCTTTCATAATCTACCAAAAATCCACAGAAACACCCACCACCTTCATAAAGTTTATTGAAGACATTGTCACTGCCCTGATTTATCAGCAAGTAAACCCCCCCCAGAAAGCATTTGCTCCGATTCTGTCAGCAGACTACATGAGCGCCATTTCCCAGACCATATTCCACCAACAGGATCCGGAAGACGACACCAAAAAAAATGTTGGGTGTGCACCAAAAGAGGAATTAGGAAAGATACCAGCTTCCATTGTACCGACTGTCCCTCCCAACCTGGCCTTTGCATCGGAGAATGCTTCAGGCGATATCACACTCTGGAAAATTATTAGTCCATATTTCTAATACTGCCATTTCCCCATTTTTAATTTCTGTCCTGAATATTTCCCTTCCTCAACCAACCATATTATTGCCTTCCATGTGAACCAACCCTGGCCTGTTTCTCGACTATGCCTCTGCCTACCGTCTATTTCTGCCTTTTACCTGCACTTACCTCGGCCTGTTGACCATGTTTTTGCCTGCCCCTTGGATTGATCTTTCACCCTGCTACACAGGGGTCCCACATATGTGAGGGGCTCCAGAATAGTGTTCGGAGTTCAGAAAACCAGTTTTTGGTTTTCTGTGTTCCCATAATAGGGTCTGGTTGCCCAGAAGGTTTCAAAGCGATTTGGGTGGGAGAAGCCTCTACCCCTGTCCCCATTCTTTTCTGACCGATGCCCTAAGCTTGATGGTACTGCCTGCTCCCTGGACAAATACTCTGGCTGTGCTGAGCATACCTCTGCCTGCTGCATGTACTAACTATGGACAGTATTCCTGCCTGCTGCATGGACGATCCTTTGATCCTTTTGCTGCTGCTGACCACATCCCTGCCTGCTATCTGGACTAATGCTTTGGCTGTGCTGACATCTCTACCTGTACTGACTATTCCTGCCTGCTGCCTGTTTTGCTGTCGCTGTCCACGTTCCTGCCTGCTGCCTGGACCGATGCTCTTCTCTGTGGACCACTGCACTACTAAAACTGCAGGTAATCTTTTCTTTACCCTTTACTCAGCAGAATGTATTTTGGTTTGTAATTGGTATGTACAGTACATGCTATGTGTTAGAAATATGAAGGGCCTTCAACAATGTGATAGGTTGGCAGGAATTTGTGTGTAATGTATGCTCCTAGAACAACTGACAGTGCTACTTGGATGTTGGGCCTCTGTATGTGGCCAGACTATGTAGAAGTCTCACACATGTGGTATCGCCATACTCAGAAGGAGTAGCAGAATGTATTTTGGGGTGTAATTTTTGCTATGTACATGCTATGTGTTGGAAATATCTTATGAATGGACAACTTTGTGTAAAAAAAATGCGTTTTCAGTTTTTTCCACAGTTTCCAAAAACTTTGGGAAAAAAATGAACCATTCAAAAGACTAATTATGCCTCATAGATTATACGTTGGGGTGTTAGCTTTCCAAAATGGGGTCATTTTGTGGGCGTTTCCGTTGTCCTGGTGCTCCAGGGCCTTCAAAATTGTAATAGGTGGTTGAGAAATGAGATGTGTAATTTATGCTCCTAGAATGCCTGGAGCTGCTACTTCAATGTTGGGCCTCTGTATGTGGCCAGGCTGTGTAAAAGTCTCACACATTTGGTATCGCCACACTCAGGAGGAGTAGCAGAATGTATTTTGGGGTGTCATTTTTGCTATGTACATGCTATGTGTTGGAAATATCTTATGAATGGACAACTTTGTGTAAAAAAAATGCGTTTTCATTTTTTTTCCACAGTTTCCAAAAACTTCGGGAAAAAAACGAACCATTCAAAAGACTAATTATGCCTCATAGATTATACGTTGGGGTGTTAGCTTTCCAAAATGGGGTCATTTTGTGGGCGTTTCCGTTGTCCTGGTTCTCCAGGGCCTTCAAAATTGTAATAGGTGGTTGAGAAATGAGATGTGTAATTTATGCTCCTAGAATGCCTGGAGCTGCTACTTCAATGTTGGGCCTCTGTATGTGGCCAGGCTGTGTAAAAGTCTCACACATTTGGTATCGCCACACTCAGGAGGAGTAGCAGAATGTATTTTGGGGTGTCATTTTTGCTATGTACATGCTATGTGTTGGAAATATCTTATGAATGGACAACTTTGTGTAAAAAAAATGCGTTTTCATTTTTTTTGCACAGTTTCCAAAAACTTCGGGAAAAAAACGAACCATTCAAAAGACTAATTATGCCTCATAGATTATACGTTGGGGTGTTAGCTTTCCAAAATGGGGTCATTTTGTGGGCGTTTCCGTTGTCCTGGTTCTCCAGGGCCTTCAAAATTGTAATAGGTGGTTGAGAAATGAGATGTGTAATTTATGCTCCTAGAATGCCTGGAGCTGCTACTTCAATGTTGGGCCTCTGTATGTGGCCAGGCTGTGTAAAAGTCTCACACATTTGGTATCGCCATACTCAGGAGAAGTAGCAGAATATATTTTGGGGTGTCATTTTTGCTATGTACATGCTATGTGTTGGAAATATCTTATGAATGGACAACTTTGTGTAAAAAAAATGCGTTTTCATTTTTTTTCCACAGTTTCCAAAAACTTCGGGAAAAAAATGAACCATTCAAAAGACTAATTATGCCTCATAGATTATACGTTGGGGTGTTAGCTTTCCAAAATGGGGTCATTTTGTGGGAGTTTCCATTGTCCTGGTGCTCCAGGGCCTTCAAAAGTGTGATAGGTTGTCATCATATGAGATGTGCAATTTATGCTCGTAAAATGCCTGACGGTGCTAGTTGAATTGTTAGACCTCTGTATGTGGCCAGGCTGTGTAAAAGTCTCACACATGTGGTATCACTATACTCAGGAGGAGTAGCAGAATGTATTTTGGGGTGTCATTGCAAGTATGCATGTGCTGTGTGAGAGAAATAACTTGTTATTATGACAATTTTGTGCAAAAAAAAAAAATTTCCAAGAATCGTGGGAAAAAATTACAACTTCAAAAAGCTCACCATGCCTCTTGCTAAATACCTTGGAATGTCTGCTTTCCAAAAAGGGGTAATTTGGGGGGTATTTGTACTTTCCTGGCTTGTTAGGGCCTCAAGAAATGAGATAGGCCTTCAGTACATCAGGTGTGATCAGATGTGATCATTTTTCAATGATTTGCACCATAGCTTGTAGACTCTATAACTTTCACAGAGACCAAATAATATACACTAATTTGGGTTATTTTTACTAAAGATATGTAGCAGTATACATTTTGGCTCAAATGTATGAAGAAAAATTACTTATTTGCAAAATTTTACAATAAAAACTAAAAAAAAGTGTTTTTTTTTCAAAAATTTCTCTCTTTTTCGCTTATATTGCAAAAAATAAAAAAACCAGCAGTGATTAAATACCACCAAAAGAAAGCTATGTTTGTGAGAAAAAAATGATAAAAATTTGGTTTGGGTACAGTGTAGCATGACTGAGTAATTGTCATTCAAAGTGTGAGAGCGCTGAAAGCTAAAATTTGGTCTGGGAAGGAAGGGTGTATAAAAGCCCTGTATTGAAGTGGTTAATAATGCTTAAAGTCAAACAATAAAAGTGTAATATCCCTTTAAATTTCGTACCTGGGGGGTGACTATAGTGTACCTGTAAAGGGGCGCATGTTTCCCGTGTTTAGAACAGTCTGACAGCAAAATGACATTTCGAAGGAAAAATTCCAATTAAAACTACCCGCGGCTATTGCATTACGCATAGAAGTTCATTGATAAAAACGGCATGGGAATTCAACACAGGGAAACCCCGAACCAAAATTAAAAAAAAAAAATTACGTGGGAGTCCCCCTAAATTCCATACCAGGCCCTTCAGGTCTGGTATGGATATTAAGGGGAACCCCGGACAAAATTTTAAAAAAAATGACGTGGGGTTCCCCCCTAAATTCCATACCAGACCCTTCAGGTCTGGTATGGATTTTAAGGGGAACCCCGCGCCAAAAAAAAAAAAATGGCGTGGGGTCCCCCCAAAAATCCATACCAGACCCTTATCTGAGCAGGAAAAGAGGGGGGGACGAGAGTGCGGCCCCCTCCCTCCTGAACCGTACCAGGCCACATGCCCTCAACATTGACCCTGCCCCCTCTGACGCACGGTGACTTGACGGGACTTCCCTGTGACGTCACGGGGAATGCCACAGGGAAGTCCCATCATGTCCCGTGCATCAGGGGGCGCAGGGTCACCGGGTGGCCCCGCCCCCCGTTATTTAAGAACCGTCAGACGAGGAGACGCCGTCACACAGCGGGAGCCTCCTTCCATGCCAGCATGGATGCGGAGCGGCCCGGAGAAGAAAATGAAGAAGAGAAGAAGGAAGAAGAGAAGAGGATGAAGAAGAAGATGAAGAGAAGAGCGGGAGCCTCCCCCCATGCCATGGGTGCGGAGCGGCCCGAGGAGAAGAAGATAGAAGACGCCGCGGAGGAGATGCTGGATGAGAACGCCGGAGGAAGAACCAGAAGAACCAGAAGAACCAGAAGAAGATGAAGGAAGATAGAAGAAAGAAGAAGCATTTAAATAAAGGAATTGTCAAAAACTGTCTCTTGTCATTTTTAACATTTTTGACAATGTTTTAGTGAAATGGTAGGGGTAAGTACCCCCTTACCATTTCACACAGGGGAGGGGCCGGGATCTGGGGGTTCCCTTGTTAAAGGGGGCTTCCAGATTCCGATAAGCCCCCCGCCCGCAGACCCCCACAACCACCGGCCAGGGTTGTGGGGATGAGGACCTTGTCCTCATCAACATGGGGACAAGGTGTTTTGGGGGGCTACCCCAAAGCACCCTCCCAATGTTGAGGGCATGTGGCCTGGTACGGTTCAGGAGGGGGGGGCCGCACTCTCGTCCCCCCCTCTTTTCCTGCGGCCTGCCAGGTTGCATGCTCGGATAAGGGTCTGGTATGGAATTTAGGGGGAACCCCACGTCATTTTTTTAAAAAATTTTGGCAGGGGTTCCCCTTAATATCCGTACCAGACCAGAAGGGCCTGGTATGGAATTTAGGGGGACTCCCACGTCATTTTTTTTTTTTAATTTTGGTTCGGGGTTTCCCTGTGTTGAATTCCCATGCCGTTTTTATCAATGAACTTCTATGTGTATTGTCGGCAATGCAATAGCCGCGGGTAGTTTTAAATGGAATTTTTCCTTCGAAATGTCATTTTGCTGTTAGACTGTTCTAAACACGGGAAACATGCGCCCCTTTACAGGCATACTATAGACACCCCCCAGGTACGAAATTTAACGGGATATTACACTTTTATTGTTTGACTTTAAGCATTATTAAAATCACTGCTCCTGAAAAAACGTCCCGTTATTAAAACTTTTTTTTGCATTGATCCATGTCCCCTGGGGCAGGACCCGGGTCCCCAAACACTTTTTATGACAATAACTTGCATATAAGCCTTTAAAATTAGCACTTTTGATTTCTGCCATAGACTTTTAAAGGGTGTTCTGCGGCATTCGAATTTGCCGCGAACACCCCAAATTGTTCGCTGTTCGGCGAACTTGCGAACAGCCAATGTTCGAGTCGAAATCGAAGCTTATCCCTATTTAGGATGTATCTGGTTTATAAACCAGAGGCTCTGGATGGACAGTTGGATGAATGCTTCTATATTTAGGATGTATCTGGTCTATAAACCAGAGGCTCTGGGTGGACAGTTGGATAAATGGTTATATATGTAGCCAAGTACAAAAACTGGGAAAACTTATTGACTCGAGTATAAGACGAGGGTGAGAAATGCGCAGATACTGTAAGTGGAAAAGAGAGTCAACAGTGTCCATTTGCAACCTCACTGTGCCTATTTGCATGCCGCACTGTGCCCATTTGCAGCCATACGTCCCCTGAACTTCAAACTTGGTAGTTAAGGGTTCCTAGATGCCCCCTAGCTGCAGCCAAAATTTGGGGTCTCTGGACCCAAAGGGTCCCGAAATGACATTGCTGCAGATGGACACAGTTGACCGAATTTGGGGACCCATATCTCGAGGCCACCTGATGCTAGGAACCCCAAGTTTGGTGTGCAAACCCAGTGGAACTAGCACTACAACATATCCAAAGCTGGCATTTCTAGCACCAAGTGGCCTCGAGATACGGGGCCCCAAATTTGGTTCGGAAAATGTCAAGCACTTTTCTACAGCAGAGAATGACATTTTCCAAACTGAATTTCAGGCCCCGTATCTCAGGGCCACCTGGGGGTAGGAACCCCAGTTTTGGATAAGTTATACTGCTATTTCCACCGGGTTTTCACACCAAATTTGAGGTTCCTAGCACCAAGTGGACCCGAGATACAGTGCCCCAAATGCGGTTTGGAAAATGTGATTCTCTGCTGCAGAAAAGTGCTTGACTGGAGTATAAGCCGAGGGGGGCATTTTCAGCACATAAAAATGTGCTGAAAAACTCGGCTTATACTCGAGTATATATGGTATTTGGAATAAGAGAACTCGATAATGTAATATAGTTTTTAAAGGTTTATTTAAACAAAGCAAAACCCCCCATCTTGGGTACTCACATATACCAGGTGTGCCAGTGCACCATGACCTGCCTGTCGTACGTCCTGTCCCCTCCCCAACGCGCTTCAATACCGGGATGAGGTATCTTCCTCAGGGGGAATTCTAATTGGACGGCTAATCTGTCAATTATATAGAGCGTCCGTGGCCATTTTGTTGTAGCCTAAGGACACTAGTGTTTGTAAATATGTTCAATAGATGTGCTACATAGGACTCTACTGCCAGGATACATCTACTGGCATTAACAGCACACATACTACTCCATTATGCCTAAGCCGTACGGTGTCCCAATGGAACATCCTTCTATATAGAGTGGGTTACAAGGCATGGTGAGTGTAAGGCAAAGTAGATTGATGGGTTCCAGACACTTTTCCAGAGATTTTTCTTATCGTACATCACGGGACACAGATCCATAGTAGTTACTATGTGGTTATAGGCCACCTTCAGGTGATGGACCCATAGTAACTACTATGGCTCTGTGTCCCGTGATGTACTTCAAAGAAAAGGATTTTACAGATAAGCTGTTATAAAAATCCTATTATTGTCTCTTAAACAGAACTGTGGGAGAGAGGGTTGGGGCCAGGACACCCTTAAGTAGATGCAATGTTAATTGGCAGACTTTGAGACTTCTATAGGTAGACAGCCATGCAGGGAAAGGTATCTAGCCAGACACCACATTTGCATGAGTAGGAACGCTGTCTCCTATGGCAACAGTCTTGTAACAATTTCTAACAAAGGTTGCAATGAACTCTTTCACTTCTTCTACAATCTCCTATTATAGAACTTCACTTCCACTGATCACTCAGTCTCTCACTAGACTTACTGATCCACTGCCACTGGATCCCCTGAGCTCTTCAAAATAAGTTCTCAGTATCTTCCTCAAGCATCACCCCCGCTTCACCGCTGGGTCCCTGGCTTGGCACTCACAGATACTCCTCAAGCTTCACCCTTGCTGACATGTTAGGTCCCTTGCTTGGCACTCCACAAGCGTCACCTCTGCTGTCACGCTGGGTCCCTGACTTGACACTTGCTGAAGTTTTCCTACTTCTTCACCATCCCCAGCTGGTGAGAAGTCTGCTCTAGTACTGGCCTCAGATTACTCACAGTGGTCTCTGGTGGCGAGGTGGATGGTCCCTTAGTGGCGACAGCTTCCCCTCTGCCTCTGACCACGACTGGTTCTCCGGCTGGCGGAACTGTTACTTCCGGTTGGACTGCAAGCCGCAGTCCCAACCCTACGCTGCACTCTTGCTTCTGGATAGGCCCTCAGACAGCCTAGTAGCCAGATGTCCCCAGGATAGGCCCAAGGCTTATGGCCTAGCAGCCCAGGACATTTAAACACACGTCCGCCCAGACAGCCATCCAGGTGCACAGGACCCCCGATCACCGCACCCAAATGAATAGGCTCTCCCAGCAGGCCAAGGAACCCAAGAAAATTCCTGCCCATTGGCTGAGACACCCTATTCATTCCTAATCTGTCCTGCTAACTCATCTACATTTTCTGCAAACATGCAGAAAGTGAAAATAAGGTCCACCCTCCCCCCATCTCCAATTGCTATAACTACTTGTATTTTTGCCATTTCATCTCTTGCAAGTAAATTCACAGAGCACCCAGGAATGGTGCACCCCAGGACTTTTAAACACACGTCAACCCAGACAGCCACCCAGGTGGCACAGAACCCCGATCACCTTACTGCACCCAAATGAATACGCTCTCCCAGCAGGCCAAGGAACCAAAGAAAATCCCTGCCCATTGGCTGAGACACCCCATTCATTCCTAATCTGTCATTTCAATGCCCTTGTCTTAACTAATGCCACCAGATACCCGGCCATCTAGTGACAGAAGAGAGAAGTGCAGCAATTCCAGAATTAGGGTGAAATCAAATGACCTCCTATCAGTTGGCCAAGGCAACTATTACTTTGTAGATAAATTTAGTAGCCACCCTGCCTAAACCTCAGGGTGCTACATACACTTAGGATGTATCTAGTCTATAAATAAGAGGGTCTGGATGGTGTGATATTGGGGGGTGAGTCCACGGCAGTCAAGTTAACAGCTTTAAGGGCACGGCAGCCTATTTTTATTAAAAGGAACAAAATAAAAGTTTATACACAGGATTACCCACACTGGGGTTCTTCTCCAACAAACACAAAAATGCCAATCCACCTGGCTCTTAGGTTCACTCTGTCTCAGTTTGCAGTTCCTTGCTGCCCAGGCCTACTCCTGTCCTTAACAGAATTCCCCAGAACCCCCTGGGCTTGCTCACTGCTTCCCAGACTTCAGGACTTACTCCAATTCCCTTATGGACTTATTAGCCGCCTTTGCTCTCCCAGCCTCCCAGACCCTCTTGTGGTCTCCTGTTCCCAATCCTTCAGACAAGAAGTCCCCCCTCACCAGGGATGTAGTCTCACACAGGACAGACAGTTTTCCTGACAGGGGTCTTTCTTTCAACAGCAGCAAGCTGCTCACACTCCACCTTCCACCTCCTCCTACTCTCACCAGCCCATTGTTATATGGGCTTTGTGCGCCTGGGCACACATCCTGCTAGCTGTCCACAACACCTGGACACAGGGTTGGAGATTCCATCCCACCCAAGACTCTTAGGAATCCCCAAACTACAGAGCCCCATCTGGAAATTGCAAAATCCAGAGAAAGCTACCAGAGCAGATTTCTCCTCTCAAAATAACTGCTCTATAGCCCTGCAGTCAGCAGACATGCAAACCTTTTATTCCTGAGGCAGGGACTCTCACTATAACAATGGACAGCTGGATAAATGGCTCTATATTTAGGATGTATCTAATCTATAAACCAGGGGCTCTGGATGGACAGTTGGATAAATGGGTCTATATTTAGGATGTATCTAATCTATAAACCAGAGGCTCTGGATGAACGGTTGGATAAATGGTTCTATATTTAGTATGTATCTGGTCTATAAACCAGAGACTTTGGATGGACAGTTGGATAAATAGCTCTATATTTAGGATGTATCTGGTTTATAAACCAGAGGCTCTGGATGGACAGTTGGATAAATGGTTCTATATTTAGGATGTATCTAATCTATAAACCAGAGGCTCTGGATGGAGGGTTGGATAAATGGTTCTATATTTAGTATGTATCTGGTCTATAAACCAGAGGCTCTGGATGGACGGTTGGATAAATGGTTCCATATTTAGTATGTATCTGGTCTATAAACCAGAGGCTCTGGATGGACAGTTGGATAAATGGTCCTATATTTAGGATGTATCTGGTCTACAAAAACCAGCGGCTCTGGATGTATCTGGGGACATAAAAAAAAATAACCCCTGATAAGAGTATTTTAGGTTTGTGTAGTAGTTGATGTTGGAGATAAAGACATCAGTAACTATGGAGAAAGACAACAAATATAATGGGGGGGGGGATTTATTGGTTTAAATAGAAAAATAATTGTATTACCCTCTTAGTTTGTTCCAGCGATGTGTGCTCTCTTATTCCTCCTTTCACCTTGAATATTGTACGTTATACAACGTTCTATGCTTATCTTTCATCAGTTCCCTTCAGAGTGATCCACGCCCAACATGTAACATTGCTATCCTTTATCTACTCTGTCCATACTTTCTGTGCTACTTCTGCTAACTCATCTACAGTTTCTGCAAACATGCAGAGAGTGCAAGTACGGTCCACCCTCCCCCCATCTCTAATTGCTATAACTACTTGTATTTTTGCCATTTTAATCTCTTGCAAGTAAATTCACAGAGCACCCGGGAATGACTCTACAAGGGTGATGCACCGTGCATCTATCATCTAAACTGCTCACAAGTAAGCAACGGGTTGCCCGGGTCTTTGTCAAGACCCCATTTATACCCACAGAAGGCTCACATTCTGTCAGAGTTTAAGTATATTCTCTCTCCTTCACACTAGGCTCACACCTATGTGTTTTTTGGGCATTTTGCAATTTGCAGAAATTCTTTACAGTCCATTTAACATTGTTTCCTATGGTACACATTCACATCTATATGTTTTTCAGCCACTGTTTTCCCACAGCAGATTGTGTTTTGTGTGTAAAAGACTTCAATGGACCTGCACCCAAAACGTGTTGTGTGTTTTTTTTCTTTTCAATAACAAACTGTATAGCTGGTTGTTAAGGAGCGGTTCGGGAAGCCGACCACCACGTCCTTAACAACTGATGAGTCATTAGCTGTTAGCAGGGTTACCGGATGACAGCTGAATGTAAACACAATCCTTTCTGGCAATAAAAAAATGGGAAAAAAACAGCGTGGGGTCCCCTTCCAAATCCACACCAAGAAAAAAAAAAAAGCTCTGTCTCGATGTGAGGCGTCCTGTCGACTGCTGTCTCTTGGCTTTGACAGCTGTTAGGCAAGGGCAGGGCCACCCAGTGACGTAAATGGGTGAACCCGCTTCCCTTGCCTATATAACAGCTGTCACAGCCAAGAGACAGCAGTGGGCAGGATGCCTCCCATCGAGGCAGAGTTTTTTTTTTCTTTTTTTTTGGGTCTGGGCGCCGTGATTGAAGATGGATTTACATCACTTTTTCTTTTAAATAAAGGAACTGTCAAAAACTGTCTCCTGTCGTTTTTTGCTTTTTTGGCACTTTTTTTGGTGAATAGGTAGGGGTACAATGTACCCCATACCCATTCACATGAGGGGGGGCAGGATCTGGAGGCCCCCTTGTTAAAAGGGGCTTCTAGATTCAGATAAGCCCCCCCCATAGACCCCCACAACCACCGGGCAAGGGTTGTGTGGATGAGGCCCTTGTCACCATCAACATGGGGACAAGGTGCTTTGGGGGGAACCCAAAGCACCCTCTCCATTTTGAGGGCAAGCGGCCTGGTATGGTTCAGGAGGGGGGGGCACTCGCTTGTTCCCCCCCTTTCCTGGCCTGCCATGGCTGCTTGCTCAGATAAGGGTCTGGTATGGAATTTGGGGGGACCCCCACGCTGTTTTTTTAAAAATTTTGGCCTGGGGTTCCCCTTAACCACTTAAGGACCGCCTAACGCCGATTTACGTCGGCAAAGCGGCACGGGCAGGCAAAATCACGTACATGTACGTGATTTGCCTTCCGCGGGTGGGGGGTCCGATCGGACCCCCCCCCGCCGCCCGAGGCGGTCCCGTTCTGTTCCCCGGCGATCCGAGATGAGGGGGAGGCCATCCGTTCGTGGCCCCCCCCTCGCGATCGCCGCCGGCCAATGGGAACACTCCTTTGCTGCTGTATGCTAAACAGCAGCAAAGGAAATGATGTCATCTCCCCTCAGCTCGGTATTCCGTTCCAGCGCCGAGGGGAGAAGACATCAATGTAAGTGCACAACACACTACACACACAGTAGAACATGCCAGGCATACAAAACACCCCGATCCCCCCCCCGATCGCCCCCCGATCCCCCCCCAATCACCCCCCCCCCCTGTCACAAACTGACACCAGCAGGTTTTTTTTTTTTTTTTTTCTGATTACTGCATAGTGTCAGTTTGTGACAGTTACAGTGTTGGGACAGTTAGTATTACCCCCCTTTAGGTCTAGGATACCCCCCTAACCCCCCCTAATAAAGTTTTAACCCCTTGATCACCCCCTGTCACCAGTGTTGCTAAGCGATCATTTTTCTGATCGCTGTATTAGTGTCGCTGGTGACGCTAGTTAGGGACGTAAATATTTAGGTTCGCCGTCAGCGTTTTATAGTGTCAGGGACCCCCATATACTATCTAATAAATGTTTTAACCCCTTGATTGCCCCCTAGTTAACCCTTTCACCACTGATCACCGTATAAACGTTACGGTTGACGCTGGTTAGTTTGTTTATTTTTTATAGTGTCAGGGCACCCGCCGTTTATTACCGAATAAAGGTTTAGCCCCCTGATCGCCCGGCGGTGATATGCGTCGCCCCAGGCAGTGTCAGATTAGCGCCAGTACCGCTAACACCCACGCACGCAGCATACGCCTCCCTTAGTGGTATAGTATCTGTACAGATCAATATCTGATCCGATCAGATCTATACTAGTGTCCCCAGCAGTTTAGGGTTCCCAAAAACGCAGTGTTAGCAGGATCAGCCCAGATACCCGCTAGCACCTGCGTTTTGCCCCTCCGCCCGGCCCACCCAAGTGCAGTATCGATCGATCGCTGTCACTTACAAAACACTAAACGCATAACTGCAGCGTTCGCAGAGTCAGGCCTGATCCCTGCGATCGCTAACAGTTTTTTTGGTAGCATTTTGGTGAACTGGCAAGCAAGCACCAGGCAGCGTCAGGTTAGCGCCAGTAGCGCTAACACCCACGCACGCACCGTACACCTCCCTTAGTGGTATAGTATCTGTACGGATCAATATCTGATCCGATCAGATCTATACTAGCGTCCCCAGCAGTTTAGGGTTCCCAAAAACGCAGTGTTAGCGGGATCAGCCCAGATACCTGCTAGCACCTGCGTTTTGCCCCTCCGCCCGGCCCGGCCCACCCAAGTGCAGTATCGATCGATCACTGTCCCTTACAAAACACTAAACGCATAACTGCAGCGTTCGCAGAGTCAGGCCTGATCCCTGCGATCGCTAACAGTTTTTTTGGTGGCGTTTTGGTGAACTGGCAAGCACCAGCCCCAGGCAGCATCAGGTTAGCGCCAGTACCGCTAACACCCACGCACGCAGCATACACCTCCGTTAGTGGTATAGTATCTGAACGGATCAATATCTGATCCGATCAGATCTATACTAGCGTCCCCAGCAGTTTAGGGTTCCCAAAAACGCAGTGTTAGCGGGATCAGCCCAGATACCTGCTAGCACCTGTGTTTTGCCCCTCCGCCCGGCCCAGCCCAGCCCACCCAAGTGCAGTATCGATCGATCACTGACACTTACAAAACACTAAACGCATAACTGCAGCGTTCGCAGAGTCAGGCCTGATCCCTGCGATCGCTAACAGTTTTTTTGGTAGCGTTTTGGTGAACTGGCAAGCACCAGCGGCCTAGTACACCCCGGTCGTAGTCAAACCAGCACTGCAGTAACACTTGGTGACGTGGCGAGTCCCATAAGTGCAGTTCAAGCTGGTGAGGTGGCAAGCACAAGTAGTGTCCCGCTGCCACCAAGAAGAGGACAAACAGGCCCGTCGTGCCCATAGTGCCCTTCCTGCTGCATTCGCCAATCTTAATTGGGAACCCACCGCTTCTGCAGCACCCGTACTTCCCCCATTCACATCCCCAACCAAATGCAGTCGGCTGCATGAGAGGCATTTTCTTTATGTCCTACCGAGTACCCCTACCCAACAAACCCCCAAAAAAGATGTTGTGTCTGCAGCAAGCGCGGATATAGGCGTGACACCCGCTATTATTGTCCCTCCTGTCCTGACAATCCTGGTCTTTGCATTGGTGAATGTTTTGAACGCTACCATACACTAGTTGAGTATTAGCGTAGGGTACAGCATTGCACAGACTAGGCACACTTTCACAGGGTCTCCCAAGATGCCATCGCATTTTGAGAGACCCGAACCTGGAACCGGTTACAGTTACAAAAGTTAGTTACAAAAAAAGTGTAAAAAAAAAAATATATATATAAAATAAAAAAAAATAGTTGTCGTTTTATTGTTCTCTCTCTCTCTATTCTCTCTCTATTGTTCTGCTCTTTTTTACTGTATTCTATTCTGCAATGTTTTATTGTTATTATGTTTTATCATGTTTGCTTTTTCAGGTATGCAATTTTTTATACTTTACCGTTTACTGTGCTTTATTGTTAACCATTTTTTTGTCTTCAGGTACGCCATTCACGACTTTGAGTGGTTATACCAGAATGATGCCTGCAGGTTTAGGTATCATCTTGGTATCATTCTTTTCAGCCAGCGGTCGGCTTTCATGTAAAAGCAATCCTAGCGGCTAATTAGCCTCTAGACTGCTTTTACAAGCCGTGGGAGGGAATGCCCCCCCCCCCCCACCGTCTTCCGTGTTTTTCTCTGGCTCTCCTGTCTCAACAGGGAACCTGAGAATGCAGCCGGTGATTCAGCCAGCTGACCATAGAGCTGATCAGAGACCAGAGTGGCTCCAAACATCTCTATGGCCTAAGAAACCGGAAGCTACGAGCATTTTATGACTTAGATTTCGCCGGATGTAAATAGCGCCATTGGGAAATTGGGGAAGCATTTTATCATACCGATCTTGGTGTGGTCAGATGCTTTGAGGGCAGAGGAGAGATCTAGGGTCTAATAGACCCCAATTTTTTCAAAAAAGAGTACCTGTCACTACCTATTGCTATCATAGGGGATATTTACATTCCCCGAGATAACAATAAAAATGATTAAAAAAAAAAAATATGAAAGGAACAGTTTAAAAATAAGATAAAAAAAGCAGAAAAATAATAAAGAAAAAAAAAAAAAAAAAAAAAAAACACCCCTGTCGCCCCCTGCTCTCGCGCTAAGGCGAACGCAATCGGCGGTCTGTCGTCAAACGTAAACAGCAATTGCACCATGCATGTGAGGTATCACCGCGAAGGTCAGATCGAGGGCAGTAATTTTTGCAGTAGACCTCCTCTGTAGATCTAAAGTGGTAACCTGTAAAGGCTTTTAAAGGCTTTTAAAAATGTATTTATTTTGTTGCCACTGCACGTTTGTGCGCAATTTTAAAGCATGTCATGTTTGGTATCCATGTACTCGGCCTAAGATCATCTTTTTTATTTCATCAAACATTTGGGCAATATAGTGTGTTTTAGTGCATTAAAATTTAAAAAAGTGTGTTTTTTCCCCAAAAAATGCGTTTGAAAAATCGCTGCGCAAATACTGTGTGAAAAAAAAAAATGAAACACCCACCATTTTAATCTGTAGGGCATTTGCTTTAAAAAAATATATAATGTTTGGGGGTTCAAAGTAATTTTTTTGCAAAAAAAAAAAAAACTTTTTCATGTAAACAATAAGTGTCAGAAAGGGCTTTGTCTTCAAGAAGAGTGGGTGATGTGTGACATAAGCTTCTAAATGTTGTGCATAAAATGCCAGGACAGTTCAAAACCCCCCCAAATGACCCCATTTTGGAAAGTAGACACCCCAAGCTATTTGCTGAGAGGCATGTCGAGTCCATGGAATATTTTATATTGCGACACAAGTTGCGGGAAAGAGACACATTTTTTTTTTTTTTTTTTTTTTTTTTGCACAAAGTTGTCACTAAATGTTATATTGCTCAAACATGCCATGGAAATATGTGAAATTACACCCCAAAATACATTTTGCTGCTTCTCCTGAGTACGGGGATACCACATGTGTGAGACTTTTTGGGAGCCTAGCCTTGTACGGGACCCCGAAAACCAAGCACCGCCTTCAGGCTTTCTAAGGGCGTGAATTTTTGATTTCACTCTTCACTGCCTATCACAGTTTCGGAGGCCATGGAAAGCCCAGGTGGCACAAACCCCCCCCAAATGACCCCATTTTGGAAAGTAGACACCCCAAGCTATTTGCTGAGAGGTATAGTGAGTATTTTGCAGACCTCACTTTTTGTCACAAAGTTTTGAAAATTGAAAAAAGAAAAAAAAAAATGTTTTTTCTTGTCTTTCTTCATTTTCAAAAACAAATGAGAGCTGCAAAATACTCACCATGCCTCTCAGCAAATAGCTTGGGGTGTCTACTTTCCAAAATGGGGTCATTTGGGGGGGTTTTGTGCCACCTGGGCATTCCATGGCCTCCGAAACTGTGATAGGCAGTGAAGAGTGAAATCAAAAATTTTCACCCTTAGAAATCCTGAAGGCGGTGATTGGTTTTCGGGGTCCCGTACGCGGCTAGGCTCCCAAAAAGTCCCACACATGTGGTATCCCCATACTCAGGAGAAGCAGCTAAATGTATTTTGGGGTGCAATTCCACATATGCCCATGGTCTGTGTGAGCAATATATCATTTAGTGACAACTTTATGCAAAAAAAAAAAAAAAAAAGTGTCACTTTCCCACAACTTGTGTCAAAATATAAAATATTCCATGGACTCAATATGCCTCTCAGCAAATAGCTTGGGGTGTCTACTTTCCAAAATGGGGTCATTTTGGGGGGTTTTGTGCCACCTGGGCATTCCATGGCCTCCGAAACTGTGATAGGTAGTGAGGAGTAAAATCAAAAATTTACACCCTTAGAAATCCTGAAGGTGGTGATTGGTTTTCGGGGCCCCGTACGCGGCTAGGCTCCCAAAAAGTCCCACACATGTGGTATCTCCATACTCAGGAGAAGCAGCTGAATGTATTTTGGGGTGCAATTCCACATAGGCCCATGGCCTGTGTGAGCAATATATCATTTAGTGACAACTTTTTGTAAATATTTTTTTTTTTTTTGTCATTATTCAATCACTTGGGACAAAAAAAATAAATATTCAATGGGTTCAACATGCCTCTCAGCAATTTCCTTGGGGTGTCTACTTTCCAAAATGGGGTCACTTGGGGGGGTTTTGTACTGCCCTGCCATTTTAGCACCTCAAGAAATGACATAGGCAGTCATAAACTAAAAGCTGTGTAAATTACAGAAAATGTACCCTAGTTTGTAGACGCTATAACTTTTGCGTAAACCAATAAATATACGCTTATTGACATTTTTTTTACCAAAGACATGTGGCCGAATACATTTTGGCCTAAATGTATGACTAAAATTTAGTTTATTGGATTTTTTTTATAACAAAAAGTAGAAAATATCATTTTTTTTCAAAATTTTCGGTCTTTTTCCGTTTATAGCGCAAAAAATAAAAACCGCAGAGGTGATCAAATACCATCAAAAGAAAGCTCTATTTGTGGGAAGAAAAGGACGCAAATTTCGTTTGGGTACAGCATTGCATGACCGCGCAATTAGCAGTTAAAGCGACGCAGTGCCAAATTGGAAAAAGACCTCTGGTCCTTAGGCAGCATAATGGTCCGGGGCTCAAGTGGTTAAAATCCATACCAGACCTGAAGGGCCTGATATGGATTTTGGGGGGCCCCTACGCAATTTATTTTTTTTAATTTTGTCACGGAGTTCCCCTTAACTACTTCAATACATATGTTATATATAGTACACTGAGTTCACTGAATACAGAGTCTACACTGAATATCTAGTCTACACTAAATGCAGAGTATATATATATATATATATATATATATATATATATATATATATATTAAATACACTGCCACTAACTAACCTGCCTGCCTAATGTAGCTCAATCTATCTCCGTCCACATTCACACACTATACATGGACGCTATGTAAGCAGCCTTATATAGTGTGGGGCGTGGACTTGTGTGGTCCCCCTGAGCCATGATTGGCCAAAGGCACCCTGGCTCTTGCAGGAGAGCGCGCTGTGATTGGCCAAAGCATGCAGATCAGACATCAATGCACTGCGATCTCAAAGTGCATTATTGGACGTTCCACAGTACTTAAATTTGCCGCAAACATCGAGCTCATCCCTAAAACACAGTACTTTACATTACATGCTGTTGTTTATCCAACACCCCTTCTCAACAGCATGTGCTTTGTCAAATTATATTAAGCTTCTTCTGCATATAACTATGACGTTCCTTCAATAAAGGCTTGGTGAGTGCATCAGCAGTCTTCTCCTCTGAAGGGCAATATTGTCAATAACACCTTGCTCTTGATTATCCCTCAGTAGGACATACTTGACGTCGATGTGTTTGGTCTTGGGATTGACCCTTTCTGATTGCATAAGCCTTATACATCCCTGGTTGTCTTAAAAAATGTGAATTGATTTTGACACGTCTATCCCAATGTCCACAAAAAGTTGACTTATCCATATCGCTTCTTGACATGTGTATGCTGCTGCAATGTATTCTGCTTCAGTTGAAGATAGAGAGACAGTTACTTGCTTTCGACTAGACCAACTTATGGTTCCTTCCCTATACTGGAAGATGAATCCACTTGTGGATTTGCGGTCTGTGCAGTCCCCATCCACATATCTGACCAGTTTTGGATTTGATATTTTTGGTAGCTGTAACTTCATCTGAATTGTTCTTTGAGGTACTGCATCACTCTCTTCATTGCGTTCCAGTCATGCTGACATAGAGCTGAGACTTTCCTGCATAGTATGCCCACTGCTGTGGTTATGTCTGGTCTTGTCACAGTGGCAACCTATAGCAGCTTATTGATTGCTTTGCGATACATGTCATTGTTGGATAGCAGGTTTTCTGCTTCATTGCTCTTTTTGATAGCCTGGTTCCATAGGGGTTTTCACTTCCTTTGTATCTTGCATGTGGAATTGTTCCAAGATTTCTGAGATTTTCTGAGATTGATTGAGAAGATAACTTCCATCTTCTTCTCTCTCTATTTGGATTCCCATATAGTAGCTAATGTTCCCAAGTTCTTTGATTTCAAAATGACAGGCGTCTGCTTTACTTCTTGAGAATTCCTCTTTGGTAGGCACTTCATCCACTTTCTCATTCCACATCCTTACAGATTGTTTAAGACCATAGATGCTCTTCTAAAGTTTTACATACAAGGCTGTCTCCTTGCTCAAACCCTGGTGGTTGCTCCATGTAGAGATCTTTCTTAATGTCTCCAAATAGGAAAGCAATTTTAACGTCTAGGTATTTCACTTGTTTGCCCTTCCCGACTGCAATGCTAAGAAGCACTCTGATGGTGGAGTGTTTTACGACGGGAGCAAATGTTTCATCATAATCTTCACCAAATTTCTGGGAGTAACACAATTAGTCTGGCTTTGAATTTATGGATCTTCTAATTTCAGGCAATTCATCAGAATCTGGTAGGGAACTTGCTTTAGGCATTGTGAGTTGCACCTCTTGTTCTGACTCCTGCACAGGTTCACTTCAACTTTTTCTTCTGGTTTGCTTGGCATATTTACTTCACAGCTTTCAGGGTACAAGGCAGGGGTCCCTCCTTTCTCTGCTTCTGTTTGCACTTGTGATTGATCCATTAGCCCTGGCTGTGCGTCAGAGGAGGTGGGCATCTGATCTGGTTTGCTGGAAGAAAAAAATTCTCTCTATGCGTTGCTGTATTTAGATGGTACTGAAGCTTCAGTTGATAATCTGATGTGGGTGGTGGAGGGGTATGGGGAGGTTTCTGGACTGCGGGTTGGTTGGGACAAGTCTCTGGCCTTTCCCATTGGCCCTTTTTTGTCATATGGCTACCTAAATCGATCCAATTTACAGATAGCTCATTCCTTCCATTACTTGGGTATCCAAATCCATAATTTATTTGAGGCCCTTAGTATTACCCCTATAGTTGCGCAAATGGTAGCCAAGCTTCATACTTGGTCCTCTTTGCCACTTAAGGCGGATCTTCACACAATTTTTCAACTTTAGCTTAGTAGTTTTTAAATAGAGCATAGAGTGCTCGATGGCCTTTTTTTTTCTTGTAACTGTATATATGTGGCCCGGTCTGTTTTCGCTGCATAATGTCTCTGCGGCTGTGGGTGGGGATTTTGCCGGTATTATCGTCATTTCCTATCCTCGCCGCACTGTCTCCTGGGATCTCGTTTCATTGCTCCCAGGAGACAGTGCGGAGGGCCGCCGCAAAATCTCGTGGGAACTTCCTAAGACGCCACCCGTTGTGATGGCAACCAAGATGTTTACACCGCTCCGCGCCGTTACAACTGAGCATGCGCGGGAACCAGCAAGGAATGCTGGTACATCTACAATACTGGAACCAGGAAGTGATTGCTTGTGGGCTTCAAATGCCCACAAGCAAGATGAAAACAGCAGTAAACATTTTATATAAGTTACGATTTGAAAGAAAAACGGACATCTAGGGAGCAAAAGAACGCAAAAAGTGAATGTGACATTTGAAAGATGGGAATTTTTAAGTGTAAAAAAAAAAACAAATTGCGAGTGCACATCCGCTTTAATTTGATTGGTCATCTTAACTTCTTTAAAATTATATTTTTGCCAAAATTCTTCTATTTTTCAGAGCAGCCCCTGTTTCCTTGCCTAAAAAAGTTTTTCAACATATTGAGTCTAACTTGTCCTCCTTCCTCTGGAATGGGGCTCAACCACGTATAGCCAGGTCCTCCTTACAGGACCCTAAATCGGATGGAGGTCTAGCCTGCCCTGAAGTTCAAAATTACTTTATTGCATCTCAGCTTTCTTTTGTCTATGCCTGGTTTCACTCTACTTCCCAAAGCCCCTCCACTGCTTTTCTGTCTGCCTTCTTCATTAAAAGACGAATTACACATGTCTGTAGGTTCCCAATGCTCTTGTTACTCTCCTGTGGAAGTGTTTAATGGTTTGGTGAGAAAGGGGAAACCTTTCTGAGCTCTGTGGTCAACCCGACGTGACCTGGTGGAGTCGCCTTGGTGTCACTAATGTCTCTCATGTTTTTACAATTAACCTTTTTGTTTCTTTCGAGAACTTGAAGAGTCATCATAGTGCAGACAATAAGTTCTCTTGTAATGATCTTTTGTTCCATCTTGCCATTCTGAAGTAGTTTGGGACTCTAGAGCTCATGGAATCTCCACTGAAAGAGTTGCTATCCTTTTCAGAACTCTCTAAGTTGGTGACTACTTTTTTTACAGCCGCCTTCAGGTGGCTGGGACCAACCCCTTTCAGAATTCCCATCACAAATGGCTGGTGTTGGTGCATGGGCTTTCTGAGGAGTGTTGGGAAGAGCCACTGAGGTTTGTCTTCAAAATGTCATTAGTACAGCTGACAGGCTTAGTTGGTGACTACTTTTTATGGCCGCCTTCAGGTGGCTGGGGTCAACCCCTTTCCAAGTTGGTGACTACTTTTTACAGCCATCTGCAGGTGGCTGGATCCAACAACTTTCAGAATTCCCATCATAAATGGCTTGTGTTGGTGCCTGGGCTTTCTGAGGAGGGTTGGGAAGAGGCCACTGAGGTTCTTTTCAAGATGTGGTTAGTATGGCTGACAGGCTTATTCAATTTATGTTTATCCGTAATCTTCAATACATTGCGGCCAGATTGGCTTGCATGGGGTTTGGAGCTGCTGTCCCCTGCTGTCTCCGTTGTGGACTTGGGGGGTGGTGGACCTTTTCCACGTTTAGGGTTTGTCCCATATTGCCTGATTTTTGGCGGGATTTCTTTCTTTTCTTTGAGAACACCATTCATTTTCCAGTGCCTCGCAGTCCAGGCTGGACTTTTAGGTTTTTTGAATGACTTTGTTCCTCGGACTCATGCCCGCATTGTGCTTCGCATGCTTTTGTTTTATGCGCGTAAACTGATTTTTTTACACTGGAAAGATGCTGTTTTACCTTCCATCCAACAGTATTTTAGTTTAGTTAATGCTGATCTACCTAAATTTAAACTGATCTATAAGGGTTGGGCATGTCCTAAGAAGTTTACCAAAGTATGGCAGCAATGGTTGGATATCTCTTAATCATTTTGGTTGATTATTGTTTGATTATTTACTGTGCATATACAGTATATGGGGATTGTGGCGCTGGTGTGTCTGAGTGTATGAGCGTGTTCTGGGTTCATGTACTTATTTCTTCTCGACATTTGGTACTATTGCCCATTTATATACTACGGTTGTAAGTAGTCTTCAGGATCTGTAATATCCTCACCCCTCTTGGATGCAGTACTTCTGTCTGTTATATGCAAGTTATGTAAATTCTTATCTTTTCGTATAAGTTCATTTTGTATGTTTACACAAAATTCTAAATAAACACCTTTTTAAAAAAAGGATGCTATCTCCCTGCAGACATCTTATTGGACGAAACGCATAGGGGGAGTCTTAGTGCTGATGTCATGCTACTACTGTTGGATGCTGAGCAGCGACTCTATTTGTGAGTCTGTTTTTGCCTTTGCACTTTTCATGCATGGTACCCTAAAAGTCCTGTGGTTTATCCAGCGTTACGTATTTCGAGCTGTAGAATAGAATTTTCTCATTAGCTCAATGGTACCGGTCCTTACATTTGTACCCAAGTATGACATACAGAGGTGTTACATGTAACTGCAGCATGATATTTGATTCCCCAAAGATATCCACCCTCTTTCGGCCGGGCCTCTCCACTGTGGTTTAGTTTTGGAAGTGTGGACTATTTGCCACCGAGAATGCTATGTCCCCTGCAGACTTCCTATTGAATGAAACGCATAGGTAGGAGTCTTAACCCTGATGTCACAATGCTACTGTTGGATGGGAGCAGATGAACAGCCAACATAATTGGGATTATACTAACTCCTTTGCCACATACTCACATTCCTTAGACCCTGATAAGAAACCAGCCCATCTATCTACTGCTTACAAGTGTAATAATTACGTGATACCTATGTAATCATGTTCATAAAAAAGAAACTCAATTGTGCTGAATAAACAGAAATTTGGAAGGATGCTGGGTGTATTTTTTTTTTGTCCTCACTAAAGTATCCTTATGCCGCATACACACGATCGGACATTCCGACAACAAAATCCTGGATTTTTTTCCAACGGATGTTGGCTCAAACTTGTCTTGCATATACACAGTCACACAAATTATGTCGGAAACTCCGAACGCCAAGAACCCGGTGACGTACAACACATACGACGAGCCGAGAAAAATGAAGTTCAATAGCCAGTGCGGCTCTTCTGCTTGATTCTGAACCTGCGTGGAATTTTGTGCGTTGGAATTGTCTACACACGCTTGGAATTTACGACAGCGGATTTTGTTGTCGGAAAATTTGAGATCCAGCTCAGTCCGAATTTCCGACAACAAGCTCACATCGAACACTTGTTGTTGGAAATTCCAACCGTGTGTACGCGGCATTATCCTTACTAAATACTTGCTAATACTAATCCTTACTATCTTTACAAAGTAGTTATTATTAATTTGGGGCCCGTCATTCTTGGTGGAGTTGTTAACTGGTGGACACCACATGAATTTGCATCTGGGCTACTCTCTATGTAGATTTATATTTCTACATTACCCATTGGAATTGTTTTTATCCTTTTGTTTTTATCTCCTGCCAACTTTTATATCTTGTGTTGGGAGGGTAATTTTGGTGGTGTCTTTGGACCGGGTACCCCGTATAAAGACCTGTCGGAGTATAATACTGAATGTTTTTTTTTATTCTCTATTTGAATATATGATCTCATTTTGTGAGTTCTCTACTTTTCTTCTATTATATTTGGCTACCATACCCTACAATGAAGCAGTGTTTATTTTTACATCAAATTTTCGATTGATGGCTGAGCAGGCCTTACGTCCTTCGGAGTGGTTGTCTTGTGACGTTCTCTTAAAAGGGGCCATGCAGTGGCACGATCTGTTACTGGATGTGTCAGATGACTGATCACTATAGCGGCCCCCTGCCAGTATCATGTGATCGCTGTGACCAATTACAGCAGCATGTCAATTGTAAACAATGGATGGCTTCCTTATAAGCCATCCATTGTATACAATTGTGTTGCTAGCTGTGATTGGTCACGGCGATCACATTGTACCGACAGGGTCAATCATGGCCCATCTGTGCCATGTGATTAGCTTTGGCCCATCACAGCTAATAATGAAATGAATTGGTATAAGCAATCATAATGTGTAAAAAAGACAAAAAAATCGTGATCACTTCCCCACAGTAGTACAGTGTTATTATGGTAACACTGTATTGCTCTGGTTACAATATATTTTTAAAAAATGTTAAAAAAAAAGAAAATTGAATAAATAAGGATTTTTTTTTTTTAATTTAACAAAATAAATTATAATTGTTTTATTTTTATTTTATTTTTTACACACTGTCACCAGCTAGTGTCCCTGATCACCACCACAAAAGTTATATGATGACGCTGTACTGCACCGGTGACAGTGTGTAAACAAAACAAATTGTAATTTTTTTTTTCGTTTTTTAATTTTCCCAAAAAATTGTGACAAAAAATATTACAACTTCAAAAAACTTGCCCTATCTCTTACTACATACCTTGACCTGTCTACTTTCCAAAAAGAAGTAATTTGGGGGGCATTTGTTTTTTTTTTTTTTTTTTTTTTTTTTTTTTTTTTTTTAGTAAAAGAAATGTAGCAGAATACATTTTGAAAAAAGATGATTTATTTTCAAAGTTTTATAACAGAAACTAAAAGAAACATTATTTTTTCCTGTACAGAATAAACATGGTAAAAAGAAAAAACACAACCAAAAGAAATCTCTATCTGTCTTCAATAATGAAATTCTCCATAGTGATTACAAAAATCTGAGAACAGGCTATTGGAAAGTGCGGAGCATTCTTGTTTATTATAGAAAATCAGAATTAGTGATTAACAAACAAAAACAAAGCTAGAATCTACATCAAATCTTATATAACTGAAGAACAAACTATAAAATGTAATAACTATTGGATGGACCAATGAAAAGCCGACTTCTTCTGTGAGACATCAAAAGAGCGATAATGTACAGGAACCAATAAGAAGTGTTGTCCATGTATTGATGAATAAGTTCAGTGCTCTTAACCTTTCCTCGTAACTAATATCCTCCAGACCCTTTATTAGCTTTGTTGCCCTTCTTTGTACTCGCTCCATTTCCAGTACATCCTTCCTGAGGACTGGTGCCCAGAACTGGACAGCATATTCCAGGTGCGGCCGGACCAGAGTCTTGTAGAGTGGGAGAATTATCGTTTTATCTATGGAGTTGATCCCCTTTTTAATGCATGCCAATATTCTGTTTGCTTTGTTAGCAGCAGCTTGGCATTGCATGCCATTGCTGAGCCTATCATCTACTAGGTCCCCCAGGTCCTTTTCCATCCTAGATTCCCCCAGAGGTTCTGCCCCCAGTGTATAGATTGCATTCATATTTGCCACCCAAATGCATTATTTTAAATTTTTCTACATTGAACCTCATTTGCCATGTTGTTGCCCACCCCATTAATTTGTTCAGATCTTTTTGCAAGATTTCCACATCCTGCGGAGAAGTTATTGCTCTGCTTAGCTTAGTATCATCTGCAAATACAGAGATTGAAATGTTTACCCCATCCTCCCAGTCGTTTATGAACAAATTAAATAGGATTGGTCCCAGTAAAGAACCCTGGGGGACCCCACTACCCACCTCTGACCATTCCGAGTACTCCCCATGTATCACCACCCTCTAAACTCGCCCTTGTAGCCAGTTTTCAATCCATGTACTCACCCTATGGTCCATGCCAACGGACCTTATCTTGTACAGTAAACGTTTATGGGGAACTGTGTCAAATGCTTTTGCAAAATCCAGATACACCACGTCTACGGGCCTTCCTTTATCTAGATGGCAACTCAGCTCCTCATAGAAGGTTAATAGATTGGTTTGGCAAGAACGATTCTTCATGAATCAATGCTGATTACTGCTAATGATACTGTTCTCATTACTAAAATCTTGTATATGGTCCCTTATCATCCCCTCCAAGAGTTTACATACTATTGATGTTAGGCTAACTGGTCTGTAATTCCCAGGGATGTATTTTGGGCCCTTTTTAAATATTGGTGCTACACTGGCTTTTCTCCAATCAGCTGGTACCATTCCAGTCAGTAGACTGTAAAAATTAGGAACAATGGTCTGGCGATTACTTGACTCAGTTCCCTAAGTACACTCCAGTGCAAGCCATCTGGTCCCGGTGATTTATTAATGTTAGGTTTCTCAAGTCTAATTTTAATTCTGTCCTCTGTTAACCATGGAGGTGCTTCCTGTGATGTGTCACAAGGATAAACACTGCAGTTTTGGTTACTGAAGCCCCCCAATTCCCTTGTGAAGACTGAGGAGAAGAATAAATTCAATACCTTCCCCATCTCCCCATCCTTTGTAACCAGATGTCCTTCCTCATTTTTTATGGGGCCAATATGGTCTGTCCTCCCTTTTTTACTGTTTACACACTTAAAGAATTTGTTGGGATTTTTTTTGCTCTCCTCCGCTATGTGTCCTTTGTGTTCTGTCTTAGCCGTCCTTATTGCACCCTTAGATTTCTTGTTGCATTCTTTATATCTATATCTTGTGTCACTTCTAAATAAAAATAAAAATAAAGTGCAAAAAAAGCGTGGAAGTGAACAGGCAATCAAAAATAAAAAAATATATTGACACAAATAAAAATAAAAACAATAGTAATCAGTTTAACTACTTCCTGCAAATCGACTTACCTGTATGTTGTTTTGAGGAAGTGGTCATACCATTTTTTTTAGAGCAGGCGGTCGGAGGCAGCGGGAGGAGACGTCCCTCCGCCGCTCTGCCCAGGTCTCCCATTCCACCGGGAGACCCGAGTGACCAGCTGGTGGCCCAAGATCCAAACAAAGCCAGATTCAGCTTCAATCGGGTCTCTGATGTAGTAACCCGGAAGCGACATCACTTCCGGTTTACTCAGCTGCCAATGGCGCCTTTTTTTAAAAAAAACGATAGTGTTCACAAACGCTAATTCTGACATTTTGAATACTTTTAAATGCAAATGGAGGGATTTGGGTTTTTTAGACCCCCGATCCCTTCATAAAGAGTACCTGTCACTAGGGTTGCCGAAATTAATCGCTGCATCGATGCATTGCGATTCGGGTGTCCCCGATGCGGCATCGATGTATGCGACCGAGAAAAAGCTGCAGGCATCATCTCGGTACCGTTGTTAGAGCGGGCGGTCGGCTTTCCAGGGATAACAACCGATGTGACTAAAAGCCGCTCGTTTGTTATCCCGGAGGAGCGGGAGGGGACATCCCCCCTCCCGCCGCCTTATGCCGCTCTTACCGGGCCTCCCGTCCCACCGGGAGACCCGATCCGCGAGCCACTACTTCCGACGGCTAGAGACAGACTGGAACGAAGCGTCGGCTTTGTTTCAGTCTGTATGTAAACACGTAAGCGACATCATGACGTCACTTCTGGTTTACTCGGCTGCCAATGGCGCCAGTTTAAAAAAAAAATGACAGTATTCAGAATCACCGTTTTTGGCGATCTGAATACTTTGAAATGCAAAGGAGGGATTTGGGGTCTTTTAGACCCCCCCGATCCCTCCATAAAGTGGACCTGTCACCACCTATTACTGTCACAAGGGATGTTCACATTCCTTTTGACAGCAATAAAAGTGATCAAACATTTTTTTTTAAAACACAATGTAAAAAAAAGAAATAAATAAAATAAATAGAAGAAATTTTTTTTTTAAAGCGCTCCCATCCCCGCGAGCTCGCGCAGCAAAGAAAACGCATACGCAAGTCAAGCCCGCAAATGTAAACGGTGTTCAAGTCACACATGTGAGGTATCGCCGCGATTGTCAGAGCAAGAGAAATAATTCTAGCACTAGACCTCCTCTGTAAATCTTACTTGGTATCCATTCATTTTTTTTAAAGCGGTGCCTATGGAGATTTTTAGGTACCGTAGTTTGTTGCCATTCCACGAGTGTGCACAAAAAGACACTCACCTGTCCCACAATCCAGCGACGTGGCCACCCGAACCCTCCATTCTCTCCCCCGCCTGTCCACGCTTTAACTGACAATTGCGCAGTCATGCGACGTTTCACCCAAACAAAATTGACGTCCTTTTTTTTGCCACAAATACCACCAAAATTCTTTTGGTGGTATTTGATCACCTTTGCGGTTTTTATTTTTTACTCTATAAACAAAAAAAAGCGTAAATTTTGAAAAAAACGCATTATTTTTTACTTTTTGCTATAATAAATATCCCCCAAAAATATATAAAAAAAAAACATTTTTTTCCCCAGTTTAGGCCGATACATATTCTTCTACATATTTTTGGTAAGAAAAAAAATCGCAATAAGCATGTATTGATTGGTTTGTGCAAAAGTTATAGCGTC
The DNA here is from genome assembly GCF_042186555.1 of Aquarana catesbeiana. Lineage (NCBI taxonomy): Eukaryota > Metazoa > Chordata > Amphibia > Anura > Ranidae > Aquarana > Aquarana catesbeiana. The sequence goes on along the minus strand of NC_133331.1, from coordinate 300,709,910 downwards.
TACAAAATAGGGGATAGATTTATAGCCTTTTTATTATAATTTTTTTTTTTTTACTAGTAATGGCGGCGATCTGCGATTTTTATCGTGACTGCGACATTATGGCGGACACGTCGGACAATTTTGACACATTTTTGGGACCATTGGCATTAATACAGCGATCAGTACAGCGATAAAAATGCATTGATTACTTTGATTACTGTAAAAATGTCACTGGCAGTGAAGGGGTTAACCAATAGGCGGCAGTGAAGGGGTTAAGTGTGTCCTAGTTTTTGTTCTAATTGAAGGGGGAGGGGACTGTGCAGGGAAGATAACAGATCGCCTGTTCATACTCTGTATGAACAGGCGAACTGTCTGTTCTCCCATAAGAGATCCGGAAACTGTGTGTTTACACACACAGATCCCGGTTCTCGGTGTGCCCCGAGCGATCGCGGGAGCCCGGCGCTGATCAAGACCGCTGAGCACTTGTATCGGCTCGGGGGGGGGGGGGCGAGCGTGGGACACGTGCTCCCCCTAGTGGCCACAGGGCACAGGGTGAAGCGACGTTACATAACCTTGTTTCGCCCAGCTGTGCCATTCTGCCGCAGTACAACTGTGGCGGCTGGTCGGCATGTGGTTAAAGTACAGTGCATCCGGAAAGTATTCACAGCACTTCACTTTTTCCACATTTTGTTATGTTACAGCCTTATTTCAAAATAGATTAAAATTATTATTTTCCTCAAAATTCTACAAACAATCCCCCATAATGACAACGTGAAAGAAGTTTGTTTGAAATTTTTGCAAATTTATTAAAAATAAAAAACAAAAAAATGTACAAAATTATTCACAGCCTTTGCCATGACACTCAAAATTGAGCTCAAGTGCACCCTGTTTCCACTGATCATCCTTGAGATGTTTCTACAACTTGATTGGAGTCCAACTGTGGTAAATTCAGTTGATTGGACATGATTTTGGAAAGACAAACACCTGTCTATATAAGGTCTCACAGTTAACAGTGCATGTCAGAGCACAAACCAAGTCATGAAGTCCAAGGAATTGTCTGTAGACCTCCAAGACAGGAATGTATCAAGGCACAGATCTGGGGAAGGGTACAGAAAAATTTCTACGGCATTAAAGGTCACAATGAGCACAGTGGCCTCCATCATCGGTAAATGGAAGAAGTTTAGAACACCCAGGACTCTTCATAGAGCGGATCGAGTGATCGGGGGAGAAGGGCCTTAGTTGGAGAGGTGACCAAGAACCTGATGGTCACTTTGACAGAGCTCCAGCATTTCTCTGTAGAGAGAGGAGAACCTTCCAGAACAACAATCATCTCTGCAGCACTCCACCAATCAGGCATGTATGGTAGAGTGGCCAGACGGAAGCCACTCCTCAGTAAAAGGCACATGACAGCCCGTCTGGAGTTTGCCAAAAGGCACCTGAAGGACTCTTAGACCACGAGAAACAAAATTCTCTGGTCTGATGAAACAAAGATTGAACTCTTTGGTCTGAATAGCAATCGTCATGTCTGGAGGAAATCAGGCACCGCTCATCACCTGGCCAATACCATCTCTACAGTGAAGCATGGTGGTGGCAGCATCATACTGAGGGGATGTTTTTTCAGCAGCAGGAACTGGGAGACTGGTCAGGATTGAGGGAAAGATGAAAGCAGCAATGTACAGAGACGTCCTTGATGAAAACCTGCTCCAGAGTGCTCTGGACTCCAGACTGGGGCAAAGGTTCATCTTCCAACAGGAAAACGACCCTAAGCACACAAGCAGCCTTATATAGTGTGGGGCATGGACTTAGTCCCCCTGAGCCATGATTGGCCAAAGGCACCCTGCCCTTGGCCAATTATGGCTTTCTCAGCAGAGCACACTGTGTTTGGCCAAAGCATGAAGGTCAGGTGCATGCTTTGGCCAATCATCATACAGCAATGCACTGTGATCTTGCAGTGCATTAAGGGCGTTCTTGAATTTTCCGCAAACGCCCCATAATATTTGCTGTTCGCCAAACGGGCGAACACCTGATGTTCGAGCCGAACTTACATTCAATTCGAACATCAAGCTCATCCCTACTAGGGACACGGGCTATCCAAGTGTCCCCATGGGACTCGTCACCCCCTACAACCTGTATTGTTCTGCTATGGTTCGCAGCTTTAATTGATTTAGCACAATAAAAAGGTACAGAATCCTTCTGTTGGCTTTCTCGGTTTATTTTTTACGTCTTGGGACGTCGCCCCCCACCCCACCCCACCTCGCATCCTGGTCACTGATAAAAGGGCACAGAAGGCCGCTATTGTCAAAAGATCGTCTCTGCTTTGATCCTGAAAAAAAATGCCTAGAGTGAAAGTAAAGCAAGCAACCAATGGGGACAAAGTTTGTTCCTTTATAGGTCTGGTACAACAGTCTGAATCTGGAATCTAACTGTCATCTCCCCTCCCCTTGTGGTGGTTCTAACTTTATTGGGGTAATGTTGCCCAGGTGCGGGCGGACACAGTTTATGCTGGTGGTAATTTGGTGCTCGAGTCCTAAAAGACTGAGCAGGGTAATGTCACCCCACAGGTGCGGGTGGACAGTGTTTATGGTGGTACCTGGTGGTTGGTACAGATTTTGGGTGCCCGAGTTCTGAAAGGATGAGTAGGTGATTTGGTGAAAGTTTAACAGTGGTATTGGTCTGTGTGTGTTCAGTGTTAACGGTGTGGAAAAATTAAAGAGGTTCAAGGTTATTCAAATTCTAATTCTAAGTTTTAAAACCCTAATAAAGGGGCTGCGGCCATAGGTTTCCACACTTCAGTTCCCTGGTTTTATTTATTCTTATGATTGGTCAGATGCTTATGGGGTGGGTGAATTAGGGTGGTTGTATGTGGGGTTGTACAGTCCCATGCAGACTGCCTGACTGTCTCTCTCTGTGTGAGTGTCCCAGCTTGGCCGAGTCCCACTCCCGACTCCCGCCCGCCGTATCCAACGGACTGCATTTGCTCACCGACACCGTCCAGGGCTCAGGCAGAGGCAGGGTCCGACTCTGTCCGTCGCTCTGGTCCAAGTCCACGGCTGTGCTAAACACACCTGCTCTCTACACACCACCATGAGGCTCCTCTGTCCACCTGTTCACCTCCTGCCTTTTTAAAGGCTGGCGGCGGGAAAAATGTAAAAATGCTCTGACATCATTGCACGGTGCAGTGGCAGAGGCAGGACTCCACCAGATCCAACCTGTCACTCGGCTCAGGATCTGATCTTCTCAGGGATTTCCAGAACTGTTCTGACCTGAGCCGATCGCCGACATCTTTACTGGTAAATTGCTCCTGCTACGGGCTTTTACAGGCAGGAGAAAAATGCCTTGTTTTTATGGGCTGCCCGTAAATCTACGAGCGGTTGCCAACACTGATATAGATGGTGGGCAGTGCTATAGTACTTATGGTTTGTTGCATCATTCCAGAGTTATGCTTCTAGGATCTTGCCTCCAAATATCACCCAAACTGTCCTCTCCGCTCCTCCCAAGACCTCCTACTCTCAAACTCCCTTGTCTCCTCCTCCAATGCTCATTTCCAAGATTTCTCCAGAGCCTCTCCCATCCTGTGGAACTCGCTCCCTGTACCTGTCCGGCGATCCCCTACTCTTGCAAACCTTCAGGCGATCCCTGAAGACTCATCTCTTCAGGGAAGCCTATCACTCATCCATCTAATCTTTTACCACTTCCATCAGCTCATTCCCCACAGTTACAACCTTTTGTACCACCTGCCCTACCCTATTAGATTGTAAGCTCTTCTGAGCATGGTACTTTTAATGCCCCGTACACACAAGCGGAATTTCCGTTGGAAAAATCTTGGATGTTTTATCCGACGGAATTCCGCTCAAGCTTGGCTTGCATACACACGGTTACACAAAAGTTCTCTGCAGAAAGAAAATGAAGTTCAATGCTTCCGAGCATGCGTCAAATTGTTTCCGAGCATGTGTAGGAATACCGACCGAAAAATGGAGAACATGCTCTCAATCTTTTGCTGGCGGTAGTTCCGCCAGCAAAAGTCCGATGGAGCATACACACGGTCGACCAAAAGCTCTCATCGGACTTTTGCTGGCTGAATTTCCAATCGTGTGTACGGGGCATTTATCCTCTTGTATTATAACTGTATGGCTTTGGGAAAAAAGGTATTTCATTTTAAAAATGGTTGTTTAGGATCATGGTCAGGTCTTTCAGGGATGGAGAGAGTGGGGATTTCCACTTCCTAGGATTTCCATTTCCTAGCTATTGCTAAACGTGCGGCAATAAGGATGTGAGCGGCTAAGGTTTGGAAATGAATAGGCCACGCGGGGATTGCCAAACCTAGGAGAAGCTCCACTGGAGATAGGTAAGCTGACTTGGGAATGATTGAATGAAGAAGATCTAGTGTTTGAGTCCAGAAAATCTTTGATGGATCTTCTCCCACACTTTTTGTGCACTTCATTTTTATATATTATTTAGAAGTGACCCATGATATACGATTGCAGGATTGTTTATGTGATTGATTTGCATGTTTATTTCACTGAGATTTAGCGCCACTCCATTAATTTGATTTTCTTTTCGAAAAAAAGAATATTGTTGCCCTGCCCCCAAGACATCACGAGCATGACAAAGGTTGTTAGCTTGTGTGAATTTTCTGGTGTTTAACAAGACTTTTTTTATGAACGAAACATTTCCCGCACTCTGAACATGAATAGGGACACTCATCCGTGTGAATTCTCTGGTGTATAATAAGGTTTTCTTTATGAGTGAAACATTTCCCGCACTCTGAACATGAATAGGGACGTTCACCGGTGTGAATTCTCTGGTGTTTAAGAAGGCTTGTGCTCTGACTGAAACATTTTCCACACTCTAGGCATGAATAAGGACGTTCACCCGTGTGAATTCTCTGGTGTTTAACAAGGTCTCCTTTATTAGCGAAAGAATTCCCGCACTCTGAACACGAATAGGGACGCTCGCCTGTGTGATATCTCTGGTGTATAAGCAGGTTTGTTCTCTGACTGAAACATTTGCCGCACTCTAGGCATGAAAAGGGTCGCTCACCTGTGTGAATTCTCCGGTGACCAAGAAGGTGTCCTTTGCGACTGAAACATTTCCCGCACTCTGAACATGAATAAGGACGCTTGCCTGTGTGAATTTTCTGGTGTTTACCAAGGTCTCCTTTATTAGTGAAAGATTTCCCGCACTCTGAACATGAATAGGGACGTTCACCTGTGTGAATTCTCTGATGATTTAGAAGGTCTGAATTACGAATGAAATGTTTCCCGCACTCGGAACATGAATAAGGTCGCTCTCCTGTGTGAATTCTCTGGTGTATAACAAGGTCTCCTTTATAAATGAAAGATTTCCCGCACTCTGAACATGAATAGGGACGTTCACCTGTGTGAATTCTCTGATGATTTAAAAGGTATTCATTACGAGTGAAACTTTTCCCGCACTCAGAACATGAATGAGGACGCTCGCCTGTGTGAATTTTCTGGTGTTTAGCAAGGATTCCTTTATTAAAGAAAGATTTCCCGCACTCTGAACATGTATAAGGGCGTTCACCTGTGTGAATTCTGTGATGATTCAGAAGGTCTCTATTTTGAGTGAAACATTTCCCGCACTCTGAACATGAATAGGGACGCTCACCTATGTGAATTTTCTTGTGCCTAAGAAGTGCCGTTTTTTTTTTAAACAATTTCCCGCACTCTGAACATGACAATGAACTCTCTTCTGTGGGAACTCCTTCATGGTTTAAAGAAGATTCCTCGGGAATAGATGGATCTATTGAAGTATCTGTACTGTGAGATCCTATAGTCTTGGTGTGTGATCCATCAGAAGATTCCTCAGGATTAGAGGGATCCATTGATCTCCCCAATTGGGAAGGTCTGGGATGTATATTTGGAGTAACGGGATTTCCTCCTGGAGAATATTGTACAATGTTATTATCTTCTGCTTTATAATCTGGAGATACAATGAGATGTTCCTCAGAGGTATTCCGGACATTGTGTCCACCTGTTGAGAAACAATTTAACATTAAATGTTATAACCTTCCATTCAGGAGTCATTTATGTTGGTCCATCACCAAATAATCTATAAGAGCTCTGGCATGGATTTGGGGGCAATTAGAAGAGAAAAATATGAATACAAACCAAGCGAAAGTGTTCGGCGCTCCAAACACAAAGTGCACAGTGCTATGTCTCTTCTGTTCTCGTGTGCAAAATTCTCTTCCAGAGTTTAATAAAAATGTTCTCAGTGCTCCACACCACCCGCTATCCTCCACCTTCACATCGGAGAACTCACCGGAATATTTTAACCCCTCTCTTACCAATGGGTCATTAAACGCTTGTATCCCCCAAGGGGGGGGTCACCAAGGACCACCATCTCTATACTACCTCTCCAGTTATCTCATACCATACCTGCCGATATCTTCTTACCTCAGATCCATCCCAGACACATAGAATACCGCCAACATCAGAGAGCACCTCCGACATCTCTTTAAGGAGCCCAAAATGGGAGGAGTCGCACTGCTGTCAATGATAACATCGAGGAGGTGGTTCTGCATGATCTTCTGCTTAATGTATAAAACCTCTTAATGACCCAATGGTAAGCAAGAAGTCCTGGAATTCCGGTGAGTTCTCTGATGTGAAGGTGGAGGATAGCGGGTGATGTGGAGCACTGAGAGCATTTTTATTCATCTCTGTAAGAAAATTTGGGTGTGTTTGGAGCACTGGACACTTTCTTTTTTGTATATTGAAGCACTTTCATTTTTTTAATTACTTTTGCTAAATTTTATGAAAGACACACAGTACAGGAGAGTGGCCTTGACACAACATCAAGCCACTCCAACGACCAACATGGCCGAAAAATACAGATAACAGCCGTACTAACATAGTCTTCTGGCTAAAAGTCACAAAAACACCCTTACCCTCCCCCCCTCCCTCCCCCCAACAGCCCACAACTCAGTTCCTCTCTGTCCTCAGATGGCATTATAACCTAGGGAAGGAGAAGGACTAAAGAATATGCACCAAATGCACCAGTGTAACATATTCGGCATTAGTGTAGGCAGGGGAGGGCTGGCAGCCTTAAGCCTGGAGGGCAAGTCCAATCGAGTGGCCCATTGTACCACCTCACCATCCATGGTCATTTGGTTTTTTAACGGCTATTGATGTTATGAAGCAGGACAAATATGACACAGCATGACCACGATCTTGGTAAAGAGCCAATGACGCGTCTCTTTACCCATGTGATCAGCTGTGTCCAATAACAGCCAATCACAAGTCAGCGTGTGAGGTGAGGAGAGGAGAGCCGATCAGCGGCATCTCCTTGCAGGGGAGACTGTACAGATAATCAGGGCACTGATTACAGTGTAGCCCTAGCAGTGCCCAGCAAGTGACGTCAGTCTGTGCCCATCAGTGACACCAATCAGTGCCCATCAGTGACACCAATCAGTGCCCATCAGTGACACCAATCAGTGCCCATCAGTGACACAAATCAGTGCTGCCTTTCAGTGCCCATCAGTGCTGCCCATTATTGCCCCCTATCAGTGCCACCCATCAATGCCCATCATTAGTGCCCAACAGTACCGCCCATCAGTGCCACCCATCAGTGCCACCCCCTATCAGTGCTGTCCATCAGTGCCACCTATTAGTGCCCATCAGTGCCACCTATCAGTGCCCATCAGTGCCATCAATCAGTGCCCATCAGTGCCGCCAATCAGTGCCCCATCAGTGCCATCATCTATCAGTGCTGCCCATCACTGCCACCTATCAGTGTCACCCATAAGTGTCACCTATCAGTTCCCATCAGTGCCACCTATCAGTGCTGCCTTTCAGTGCCGCCCATCAATGCCACCTATCAGTGCTGCCCAGTGCCAGCTATCAGTGCCACCCATAAGTTCCACCTATCAGTGCCACTTATGAGTGCTGCCTATTAGTGCCCATCAGTGCCACCTATCAGTGCTTCCTGCCAGTGCCTCCTCATCAGTGCCCTTTAGTGAAGGAGAAAAATTACAAATGAACCTTTTTTTTTTTTCAAAATGTTCGGTCTTTTTTCATTTTTTAGCAAACAATAAAAACCCAGTGGTGATTAAATACCACCACAAGGTAAACTCCATTTGTGTGAAAAAAAATGAGAACAATGTAATATGGGTACAGTGTTGCACAACCGCGTAATTGTCATTCAGAGCCCAGGTTCACACTGACAGCAGGAATGAAATTGTGCAAATTCAGCTGAACTCACACGACTTCATTCCCGCATGTCAGTCTGACTTCGTGGGCGATTTCAGAGACATCTGTGCGGGTTCCTGCACAGATGTCTATGGAAATCGCACCCCAAAGTCACCAAAAGTAGTACAGAAACTACTCTTGGGAAACGGTGCGGCGCCGCAAATGCGGCGTCACACCAATTCGGACGGTGCCATTGCCGCTGATTCGCCATGCGATTTGACATGTCAAATCGCATGCCAAATATGTGAACCAGGGTGAAGTGTGAGAGCACTGAAAGCTAAAAATGATCCTGGGCAGGAAGCGGGGGGGGGGGGGGGGGGGGGGGAGTGCCCGGCAGGCAAAGTGGTTAAATTATAAGGATGAGGGAGAGAGGAATTTGGGAGAGACAGAGTAGAAAGGAAGAGAGGGAGGAGGGGAGAGTCTGGTCATCGCTCACTTACTCGCACAGTCCCAGTAGGAGGTTCATTGGCTCAGTCAGGGTCTTCATGTTGTGACATTGTGATTTGTGACTGCTGACTTTAAAGTTTCCCCGCCCGCACATCCCCTTCACAGCACACGGGCTGCATCGAGTGGCACACGGGCACAAGGAGTAGGCAGAGCAGATCCGTTCTCCCAAGTTTAGAGCAGGGATCTCCAAACTACAGCCCTCCAGCTGTTGCAGAACTACACGTCCCATGATGCATTGAAAAAAAATCTGACATTCACAGACATGACTAGGCATGGTGGGAATTGTAGTTCCTGAACATCTGGACGGCTGTAGTTTGGAGACCCCTGGTATAGGGCATAGTCAACTCCAACTCATATTATCATTAACCAAAGCTTGAGGAACCAGTGTTTCTGATTACCCCCTCTTTAGTAAGGAAAAGATTATAATCCTCCCACCCCTGACTCATCAGTTGACGGAATAACGACTCATAGGGCCTCAAGCTCCGTTATCTAACCGTTACATCAGAATTGTACCAAGCCTTCCATACTTTATCAAACTTTTTCACACAGCCTCTGGATAGGTATTTCGCCTTATAGTAGGGCATCATAGAGTTCACTAACCCCTTCCAGAATGTCAGAGTGGGGGCTTCCGGCTTCCTCCAATTTAACAATATAGCTTTCCGTCCATAGAATGAAAGGATATTTAGCAGCATTGCGCTCTGGACGGGACAACCTCCTCCACCAGGCCCAGTAGACACACTCTAATTGAAAGGGGAATTGGCACCATCAGAATCTCCGCTATGCAGGAAGTCACCCCAGATCAAAGAGCTTTGATCCCGGGGCACTCCCAGAAAACATGGTTTGCGTCCGATGGGGAAAAAGAGCATCTCCAGCTGTCCGCCGGAATGGATGGATAGATAGCAGACAGTCTGAACGGTGTAAAATAAATTTTGTGCAAAAATTTGAAGTGTATCAGTCTATCCCTTGCAGAAACCAAATGTTGGAAGGGGTGGTCCCACATGTCATCCCATTCCTCCCCCTGAATGTCAGATACCTCCACCTCCCATCTATCCCTACATTTTGTTACTGCCGGTGGCCTCTTTTTAAACAGCTCTTTATATGTCACAGATAGCTTTTTGGAAAGGTCTTCTACCCTGAACAAATCTTCCAAGGCAGAGGGAATTGATATTCTCAGGTCCTTAAACTGAGCCTGAAAGGCATAGCGAAGTTGTAAGAACCTGAAAAAAAATGGGTTAGGAAGTGAATATCTAGCCTTGAGTTGATCAAAAGTCAGTAGTTGCCCATCCACAGTAATATCTTTAAGTAGCTTGATACCTTTAGTCACCCATACCATGAGATCTGAAAAGGAGTAAAAGTGGGGTACCGTAGTTTAGGGTTCATCCATAAAGGAGTTAATGGTGAGAAACCTAAGTGATTTGGGCACGCCAGCTTGACCGACTCATCCCACGCATTATTAGTGGCCTTCATGGACATTGTAAGGGGCAGGTCAGACTTGGGACCTCTATATATGGCCAATCTCAGGGACTCATAGGACCCCAAATGAGCCGCCTCCAACACTGTAGCCAAATCCCCATCACCAGACAATAACCAGCGGCGTACAAACACCATTTGACTAGCTAGATAGTATTTCCTCCAATCTGGTAACACTAGCCCCCCTTGAAAACATGGTTCCTATAACACCTTAAGCCCTATGCGGGGCGGTTTAGGGGCCCATAGGAACAAGCTAGTGATTCCATCCAGTATTTTAAAAAAGAATTTATGGACCCACACTGGGGCATGCCTTAAGAAATCTAGTATGACCGGGAGAATCTTCATTTTCACTAGGTTTATCCTTCCTATAAGTGACAGAGGAAGCTTCTGCCAGGCCTGAGATTTTTGTTTAAAGAAATTGACCAGGGGCAACAAATTATGTGCCATGTAATCAGAACTCCTTGCTGTGATTTTAACCCCCAGATATGTAAGGGAAGACACCCACCTCAACAGCAGATTGGGGTCTGCCGCTTCCTTAGCCCTGTCATCCAAGGGTAGGATGGAGGACTTATTCCAATTGACTTTTAGGCCTGAAAAGGTGGTAAAATCATTCATAATTTTAAGTTTCGCTCTTAGTGAATTTCCCAGATTATTAAGGAACAACAGCAGGTCATCCGCATATAGAGCCAGGCATTCATTAATGTTTCCTACTCTAATACCTTCTACTTCCCTGGATGATCTGAGTGCGATCGCCAGTGGCTCCATCATGAGGGCAAAGAGAAAGGGGCAAAGGGGGCACCCCTGCCTTTTGCCTCTACCAACTGAGAAGAAAGGAGAAATAGACAGGCCCAGCCTAATTGCCACTCTGGGATTGCTATACAGTAAGGATATCCACTGCCTAAAGACCTGACCAAAACCCATCACCTCTAAAACCCGAAGCATGAACTGCCAGTCGAGTGAGTTGAACGTCTTTTCTATGTTGATCGACACTAGGGGTGCAACGGATCAAAAAACTCATGGTTCGGATCGTTCCTCGGATCAGGAGTCACGATTCGGATCAGCAAAAAAAAATCTCCCCCACTGTAATATCCACGTCATCTCCCCCACTGTAATATCCACAATCTCCCCCACTGTAATATCCACAATCTCCCCCACTGTAATATCCACAATCTCTCCCACTGTAATAATATCCACAATCTCCTCCACTGTAATAATATATTAGCAGGGTATTGGCATAGTATTGGCAGGGTATTGGCGGGTATTTCAGAGTATTGGCAGGGTATTGGCAGGGCATGGCAGGGTATGGCATAGTATTGGCAGGGTATTGCAAAGTATTGGCAGGGTATTGCAGAGTATTGGCAGAGTATTGGCAGAGTATTGGCAGGGTATTGGCAGGGTATTGCAGAGTATTGCAGAATATTGGCAGGGTATGGCAGAGTATGGCAGGGTAATGCAGAGTGTTGGCAGGGTAATGCAGAGTATTGGCAGGGTATTGCAGAGTATTGGCAGGGTATTGCAGAGTACTGGCACTGCTGCCATCCGATCTCTCCCCTCCACTGCACAGATCAGTACACAGAGGGGAGAGAGGAACCGGCGTCATTTGACAGAGCAATCACGTGGTAAACAGCAGCCGCTCTGGAGCTAGGCCGAAGCAGCGGCCTTTCCTAAGGCCGAGGCAGCGCCGCGCTCCGCGGAGCGCATGTGTGCCGATCCAAACAGGTTGAACCGTTCGGATCACGGATCGGTGACGATCCGTTGCACCCCTAATCGACACTATGACTCTGTTAGGTGACTTATCATTTGGAAATTGAAGGTGTGTAAAGAGTCTCCATAGGTTCGTGCCTGTATACTTGCCAGGCATAAAGCCCGCCTGGTCGATATTGACCAGGGAGGAAATAACTCCAGCAAGCCTTTTGGCCAACACTTTTGTTAAGATTTTGAGGTCCATGTTTAACAGAGGTATGGGTCGATATGATGAGCATTCTAGAGTCCTTTCTGGGCTTTAATAATAAAACCATGTAGGCATCTAGCAGAGTCCGGAAGCCTATTCAGCCTTAAGCATTGTGTCAAAAGTACATTGAGTTTAGGGGCCAAATCATCTGCAAAGCACTTGTAAAAGTCAACAGGGAAACCTTCAGGCCCTGGAGCCTTATGAGGAGGGAAGGAAAAAATGTCTGCCACTATTTCTTTAGTCGCGATCTCTAAGGCTACTCGGTCCGCGTCCGACAACCTCAGGAGGGCTAAGCCCAGCAGGAGGGCATCCAAGGCCGCGGAGTCATATGCTGGAATAGGTGCATAGAGGGCGGAGAAGAAATCAGTGAACTCCGTCAGTATAGCAGAAGGTTCATTAACAAGATCCCCACCCCTGCCCCTAATGATCGAGATATTGGTCATCTGATTATTGTCTGCCACCAGTCATGCCAGCAATTTCCCATTTTTATCACTCTAGCAAAAATATAGAGTTCGCTCTATGAGTTGCTTCTGTATGGGCTAGATTGGAGAAGTGTAGGGAAAGAAGACGCCTGGCCTCCAGCAGAGATGAATAGGAAGTGTCTGAAGGATGGTCGGCGTGTTCCTCCGCACACTCCCTTTGTCTTGTAGCAGCTACATCTCAGCATTATTAGCCACCCTCTCTGTTTTGATAGCAGAGATACACTCGCCTTGAATGCAACCCATACAATAGAGGGTCCGCAGACTCCTCATTAGTTGACCAATAAGAGGTGACTGAATCCTGTATGCGGGAGGACACTTGCTCATTCTGCAACCAACCTTGAGAAAGCCTGCAGCCTCCCATCCCATCCTCCTCCCCGCTGGAAAGCTGAGAGAGAGAGAGAGAGAGAGAGAGAGAGAGACCAGAGCCTGGGTGAAATACCCTATATAATGTTAAAGTGCTTTTAGAGATATGGGAACAATGCCAAACATAGTCAGCGCTAGATGTCCAAGATGGGTGGTGAGCCGAGTTAAAACAATCCCCCCCCTGTCATTATACCAGAACCAAACTGGAAAAGAAAACAAAGTCCGGTATATAGCTTGATCCCAAACCCGAACCAAAAATAGTGCTGGAAGTTTTAACCGTAGAACCAGCTGTTCGACAACTCAAGGTAATTTTCTTGTGTTTCCACACAGAGCCCCATGTAGAAAAAGATCAAGGAGCAAAGTGATAACATAGTGTGAACTGGAGAAAGACATTAGAGCTGATGATCTCCTGGCCCCATCTACTGATGCTGTATAGGAATGACAACTTAACAGTTGTAAGTGAAAAACAAAATGAATGATGAGATCCATGGGTATAACAGCAGAATGGAAGTCCAGGGAAAAGGCACGACAAATTGGAATAGCAGGTGGGAGACGGAATCTCCAGGGGCCATCCTGCAATAGCGAACAGGAAAACAAGTATAGCAGTGTAGATTTAAGGATCTCTGTCAAGCCACTCGCTGTCCTCAAGTGAGTTATTAAAGAATTTAACAGCTCCCTTATATTGCACCCATAGCCTGCTGGGATAGAGCATACTGTATTGGATTGCTTTATCTCTCAACCTCTTCCTGACATCATTAAAGGAGCCTCTTTTTTTGGGTTTCAGCTGAGAAATCAGGGAACAACATTACTCGAGTGTTCTCAAATCGCAGCTCCTGGTGTTTCCTCGATCCTGCCAGGATCATATTCTGGTCTTGATAATTTAAGAACCTGACCAGAAAGGGCATGGGGAATGCACCATGTTGATGGACACCTGTGGGAACTCTATGAGCGCGTTCCAACACATAGGTGGGGGGCAGGTCACCCAGTGCCAGGATCTGTTTAAAGAACTGCTCTGCAAACATGGTGGTCTTGGACCCCTCAGCCCCCTCTGGTAGCCCCACCCGCACATTATTCCACCTCTGTTTGTCCTCAGCGTCATCTGCCCTGTGTTGGAGTGATCTTACCATTTCTTTTAGCTCAGCTAGCTGCGAGCCCTGCGAGTGGGATACATCCTCTACTTCAGAGATTCTGTCCTCCGCTGTAGTAAGCCTGCCACGGATTTTATCCAGGTCATGTCTTATGAGCGTGCATTCGGTGGCCAGGTGATCTATGCTCACCATCACCGCAGCCCTGCTAGCGTCGATAGCCTCTAGGATGGGTCTGGTGATGGCGTCGGGAGTGATCTCCAGCTCTGGAGAAGCAGATTGTGAAGCCTCCTGGCCGAGAACCGCCGCAGCTGCAGCTTTCCCCATCCTCTGCACCTGCTTTTTGGCGCTCTGTGATGTCTGCACAGGAGGCAAGATGGTGGAGATGTCCCGGGCCTTGTGTGGAGTGGGTCTGGGGCTGTGCTTGCTAGTAGGGGTGCAACGGATCAAAAAACGCAGGGTTCGGATCGTTCCTCGGATCAGGAGTCACGGTTCGGATCATTTTCGGATCAACAAAAAAAAATCTCCCCCACTGTAATATCCACGTCATCTCCCCCACTGTAATATCCACAATCTCCCCCACTGTAATAATATCCACAATCTCCCCCACTGTAATAATATATTAGCAGGGTATTGGCATAGTATTGGCAGGGTATTGGCGGGGTATTGGCAGGGTATGGCAGGGTATGGCATAGTATTGACAGGTATTGCAGAGTATTGGAAGGGTATTGCAGAGTATTGGCAGGGTATTGCAGAGTATTGGCAGGGTATTGCAGAGTATTTGCAGAGTATTGGCAGGGTATGGCAGAGTATTGGCAGGGTATGGCAGAGTATTGGCAGGGTAATGCAGAGTATTGGCAGGGTAATGCAGAGTATTGGCAGGGTATCGCAGAGTACTGGCACTGCTGCCATCTGATCTCTCCCCTCCACTGTACAGATCAGTACACAGATGGGAGAGAGGAACCGGCGTCATGACAGTTTGTTTACAAGTGATTGCTCCATCGGAGCGATCACGTGGTAAACGGCTGCCCGGTGTACCAAGATTGCCGCCGCTCCGGAGCTAGGCCGAAGCCGCGGCCTTTCCGCGGAGTGCATGTGTGCCGATCCGAACAGGTTGAGCCGTTCGGATCACGGATCGGTGACGATCCGTTGCACCCCTAATCGACACTATGACTCTGTTAGGTGACTTATCATTTGGAAATTGAAAGTGTGTAAAGAGTCTCCATAGGTTCGTGTCTGTATACTTGCCAGGCATAAAGCCCGCCTGGTCGATATTGACCAGGGAGGAAATAACTCCAGCAAGCCTTTTGGCCAACAGCTTTGTTAAGATTTTGAGGTCCATGTTTAACAGAGCTATAGGTCGATATGATGAGCATTCTAGAGTCCTTTCTGGGCTTTAATAATAAAACCATGTACGCATCTAGAAGAGTCCGGAAGCCTATTCTGCCTTAAGCATTGTGTCAAAAGTACATTGAGTTTGGGGGCCAAATCATCTGCAAAGCACTTGTAAAAGTCAACAGGGAAACCTTCAGGCCCTGGAGCCTTATAAGGAGGGAAGGAAAAAATGTCTGCCACTATTTCTTTAGTCGCGATCTCTAAGGCTACTCGGTCCGCGTCCGACAACCTCAGGAGGGCATCCAAGGCCGCGGAGTCATATGCTGGAATAGGTGCATAGAGGGCGGAGAAGAAATCAGTGAACTCCGTCCGTATAGCAGAAGGTTCATTAACAAGATCCCCACCCCTGCCCCTAATGATCGAGATATTGGTCATCTGATTATTGTCTGCCACCAGTCGTGCCAGCAATTTCCCATTTTTATCACTCTAGCGAAAATATAGAGTTCGCTCTATGAGTTGCTTCTGTATGGGCTAGATTGGAGAAGTGTAGGGAAAGAAGACGCCTGGCCTCCAGCAGAGATGAATAGGAAGTGTCTGAAGGATGGTCGGCGTGTTCCTCCGCACACTCCCTTTGTCTTGTAGCAGCTACATCTCAGCATTATTAGCCACCCTCTCTGTTTTGATAGCAGAGATACACTCGCCTTGAATGCAACCCATACAATAGGGGGTCCGCAGACTCCTCATTAGTTGACCAATAAGAGGTGACTGAATCCTGTATGCTGGAGGACACTTGCTCATTCTGCAACCAACCTTGAGAAGCCTGCAGCCTCCCATCCCATCCTCCTCCCTGCTGGAAAGCTGAGAGAGAGAGAGAGAGAGAGAGAGACAGGGGGTTATGATCAGATATGCTCCCAGCCAGGTACTCAATTTCATGTGTATAGGGTAACAAGGAGGAATTACCGAAGGCCAGATCTATCCTGGCCTATGAGCGATGGGATGCCAAGACGTGCGAGTAGGATCTACCCGAAGGGTTCCTTGATCGCCACAGCTCAGCCAGCCCAGTCACCGAAGCCCAGGAGAGGAGACCAGCGACCCTGCCCTCCCAGGATTCGATGAGTCCAAGGCATCCAAGATGGCATTAAAATCACCCATCAATAGCAGTGGGAGATGAGCGAAGGGAGCCAGCTTAACAAAAAGGTCATACAGTAATTGAATATTAAATGGAGGGATAAGTATACATTCACCAGTAACAATTTATAGTAACAAATATGCAGAACCACTGCCAGATATCGCCCCCCCCGGGTCTGAGAACACCTGGTGTATAGTACATGGAAAAGCCTTATTGATGAGAATTGATATTCCTCTAGCAAAAGTGGAAATAATAGCATGGAAGGCTTTTTGAATCCAGGGCCTCCGCAGAGCAAGATCCCTGTTGCCATCCAGAAGCGTCTCTTGCAGGAAGGCGGCATGTGCCTTGGATTGCTTGAGATACTGGAACATTGAGGCTCTCTTGAATTTGCTATTCAACCCTCTAACGTTCCAAGATACAATTTTTACATTACTAGCCATTCAAGTGCATTTCAAACTCTTCATACCAGGAGCCTGGGTGAAATACCCTATATAATGTTAAAGTGCTTTTAGAGATATGGGAACAATGCCAAACATAGTCAGTGCTAGATGTCCAAGATGGGTGGTGAGCCGAGTTAAAACAATCCCCCCCCTGTCATTATACCAGAACCAAACTGGAAAAGAAAACAAAGTCCGGAATGTAGCTTGATCCCAAACCCGAACCAAAAATAGTGCTGGAAGTTTTAACCGTAGAACAGCTGTTCGACAACTAAAGGTAATTTCCACACAGAGCCCCATGTAGAAAAAGATCAAGGAGCAAAGTGATAACATAGTGTGAACTGGAGAAAGAAATTAGAGCTGATGGCCCCATCTACTGATGCTGTATAGGAATGACAACTTAACAGTTGTAAGTGAAAAACAAAATGAATGATGAGATCCATGGGTATAACAGCAGAATGGAAGTCCAGGGAAAAGGCACGACAAATTGCAATAGCAGGTGGGAGCCGGAATTTCCAGGGGCCATCCTGCAATAGCGAACAGGAAAACAAGGATAGCAGTGTAGATTTAAGGATATCTGTCAAGCCACTCGCTGGCCTCAAGTGGGTTATTAAAGAATTTAACAGCTCCCTTATATTGCACCCATAGCCTGCTGGGATAGAGCATACTGTATTGGATTGCTTTATCTCTCAACATCTTCCTGACATCATTAAAGGAGCCTCTTTTTTTGGGTTTCAGCTGAGAAATCAGGGAACAACATTACTCGAGTGTTTTCAAATCGCAGCTCCTGGTGTTTCCTCGATTCTGCCAGGATCATATTCCGGTCTTGATAATTTAAGAACCTGACCAGAAAGGGCCTTGGGAATGCACCATGGGGACAGACACCTGTGGGAACTCTATGAGCGCGTTCCAACACATAGGTGAGGGGCAGGTCACCCAGTGCCAGGATCTGTTTAAAGAACTGCTCTGCAAACATGGTGGTCTTGGACCCCTCAGCCCCCTCCGGTAGCCCCACCCGCACATTATTCCTTCTCTGTTTGTCCTCAGCGTCATCTGCCCTGTGTTGGAGTGATCTTACCATTTCTTTTAGCTCAGCTAGCTGCGAGCCCTGCGAGTGGGATACATCCTCTACTTCAGAGATTCTGTCCTCCGCTGTAGTAAGCCTGCCACGGATTTTATCCAGGTCATGTGTTATGAGCGTGCATTCGGTGGCCAGGTGATCTATGCTCACCATCACCGCAGCCCTGCTAGCCTCAATAGCCTCTAGGATGGGTCTGGTGATGGCGTCCGGATCTCCAGCTCTGGAGAAGCAGATTGTGAAGCCTCCTGGCCGAGAACCGCCGCAGCTGCAGCTTTCCCCATCCTCTGCACCTGCTTTTTGGCGCTCTGTGATGTCTGCACAGGAGGCAAGATGGCGGAGGCGGGGCCTTGTGTAGAGCGGATCTGGGGCTGTGCTTGCTGGACTTGCTTACCGTTTTTGGGCACCGCGGTTTGCATGTCCAGGATGTCCCCCACTCAGTCTGGTACCTCCATGACTGTAGGATAACAGATGTAATTAACATGCCCTTCTGCCACCACTAAAAACCCTTACCCCAATAATTCAGACCACACCGATATTGGAGTATAAAAGGCCGTAGCAGCCTATTTTATTTAAACAAATATACCTTAGAATATCAACACTATGGATATAAAACATATCCAACATAAAACAGCAAAACAACAACATCTGTTAAACAACCTGTCTAATTTCTCAAGCGTTGGTCTGAGCAATATCTTCATAATCATCAGTGTCCAATAACAAAAACTTACCCTGCGGTCCCATCAAATTTGTCACATAGGCCTCAAGCCGACAAGCTGGCTCAGAGACTACCAATGACCGCAGAGCCCCATTATCACTTCCCGGTTAACCTCCATTAACCGGGAACCACCATCATGAGCCATATCAACGCTGGCTCCCAAAAAAACTCTTACTTTTTTCCATCTTTTTTCTCTTGCCCAGACCAACGCCCGCCCCTGCCACGACGTATCTGCGACCATCACCTGTAGAAGAAACAATACAATACCCTACATCCTAACAATACTTTACCAATATAAGGGAGGGTGGGCGGGAACTTTCTTCAGGAAAACTGTTACTCCCCCCAGGGCGGGATGAACTTATAAAGACCCTCCTAGTGCCTCCCCCTCGGTTAACTAATATACACTCCCCCTCTGTGTTAACTCCACTGCTGCCACAGTCATGTACTCCCTCCACCTATGCATTACATGCTGTGTTCCGGTCCTTTCTTGACTGTAGGATAACAGATGTAATTAACATGCCCTTCTGCCACCACTAAAAACCCTTACCCCAATAATTCAGACCACACCGATATTGGAGTATAAAAGGCCGTAGCAGCCTATTTTATTTAAACAAATATACCTTAGAATATCAACACTATGGATATAAAACATATCCAACATAAAACAGCAAAACAACAACATCTGTTAAACAACCTGTCTAATTTCTCAAGCGTTGGTCTGAGCAATATCTTCATAATCATCAGTGTCCAATAACAAAAACTTACCCTGCGGTCCCATCAAATTTGTCACATAGGCCTCAAGCCGACAAGCTGGCTCAGAGACTACCAATGACCGCAGAGCCCCATTATCACTTCCTGGTTAACCTCCATTAACCGGGAACCACCATCATGAGCCATATCAACGCTGGCTCCCAAAAAAACTCTTACTTTTTTCCATCTTTTTTCTCTTGCCCAGACCAACGCCCGCCACAGCACACGAGAATAAAACCTTATTCTTGTGTGCCCCTCCACACCCGAAGTGCTCGCTGTATGCCATCTTGTAAACCTAAGGCCCACAAGTCTATACCCACTTCGTTCAAGTGAACCCCATCAGACCTTAAATACCTCCAGGTTTCAAACTCAAGTTCAAGGTGTCTCACCGTTAAACCACCATTATTAATCACAAACTTGCTCACTTCTCTGTTTATTTTTCTCCGTGCCCTGTTCACACCTTCTACCGACCTAGCCATCCTCCATGATGTCTGCGCCACCATGTCGGACCAGACAATCACCATCTGAGGAAAAGCTTCCTTCAACTGCCAAACGTCCTACTTTATGTCCCGTTTAATGTCTATCATGGCCCTAACGCACAAGTCATTGCCGCCTAAATGAATAACTAATACGTCCGGCGGCCTATCTCGTTGTGCATACCGATGAACCTCAGCAACCAACCTTCCCCACAACATGCCGGGGAACCCCAACCACTTGATACATGCCTCCCGTTTGCTGAAACCCAATTGCCTACCCTCAAAAACGTGCATCACCTCTCCGTGCCCCCCAGGACACGTAAGAATGGCCCATGATCCAGACCATCCTCAGCAACGAATCTGAAACAGAAGAAAAGAAAAACAACCGAACAATAAAAAACTCCTATATTCCACCTTCTTTACCACATCCCCATAACAGTGATCCCATAACCGAGATCCCATAACAGAGATCCCATAACAGAGATCCCATAACAGAGATCCCATAACAGAGATCCCATAACAGAGATCCCAAAACAGTGATCCCATAACAGAGATCCCAGAACAGTGATCCCATAACAGAGATCCCATAACAGTGATCCCATAACAGAGATCCCAAAACAGTGATCCCATAACAGAGATCCCAGAACAGTGATCCCATAACAGAGATACAATAACAGAGATACCATAACAGTGATCCCATAACAGAGATCCCATAACGGTGCATGCATACCGTTTCTGACTGCTTCCGTAGCTGCTCCTATCCTAAACGAATAGGACGAGAAATCATTCTCATCCAGGCCCAAACCCCGTATGCATTTTGTAAAGACTGCCGCAAATTGAAATCTAGATAAAAATTCACCACTTAAATGTACCAAAAAAGGGGGCCCGGTCGTTCTGAACGAACTTTTAAAAATTCCCGAACTGCTTCTACCGGGCATAATTGTGATCCCTTCACTGGGTAAACTTGCACCAGTCTTTAGAGTACGCTGCCCATGTAGACCCACTCACCGACTTCCTTATCCATCCCGCGATGAGGCCAATGTTATCCCCCACAGCCATTCGGGACAAGGTACTCCTTGCTGCTCCGCCTCCGGCGCCAACTCCCGAAACCTGTCCCACTGAAAGTGATACAACGCATCAGCTATCACATTTTCCACCCCTGGTAAGTGTACCGCATGAATGAAAACATTCAACTGCAGACAGCGCAATACTAAGTGTTGCAATAACCTGATCACTGGCGTGGATGATGCCGTAATCCCATTGATAACTTGCACCACCCCCAAATTGTCCCCATGGAAACGCACCTTCAGATCCCTGAATGATGTTCCCCACAGCTCCACTGCCAGCACTACCGGAAACAACTCCAGCAGCACCAGATTCTTCGTGAATCCTGCCTCCACCCATGCTTGGAGCCATGTTCCTGCACTCCATTGTCCCTGAAAAAATGCCCCAAAACCTGTGGAACCTGCGGCATCCGTGAATAGTTCCAGGTCAAAGTTGCTGACTGGACCAGATATCCACAGTGCCCTACCGTTAAAAGCTTCCAAAACATATACCACACTCTCAAATCTGCCCTGTGCGTTTCTCTTAATCGCACGAAATGTCACGGTGATTCTATTCCACTCGTGCTAGACGCAAGCCTGCGACTAAACACCCTCCCCATCGGTAATATGCGGCGTGCAAAATTCAGCTTGCCCAATACTGACTGTAGTGTCCTTAACTGCACTTTCTTTAAACCCAAAAGCCCTGCAATTTCTCTCTTCAGATCTTCCCGCTTATCGTCCGGCAGCCTCCATTCCATTGCGTCCGAATCTATGACAATGCCCAAAAAACTGGATGACCGTTCACGGTCCCTCCGTCTTATCAGCAGCCAATGGAATGCCAAATCTATCTGCGATGTGCTCCAGCGTGGCTAACAGCACCACACAAATCCTGGAGGCCGCCGGACCTATACAAAGAAAAATCGTCTGGGTGTTGAATAACAGAATTCACCCCCGACACATCCCGCACAACCCATTCCACGAAGGAGCTAAAGTGTTCAAATATTGCGCACGATATTGAGCAGCCCATGGGTAAGCAATTGTCCACGTAGAATTCATTGTTCCAATGACAACCTAGTAGCCTAAAACTATCCTGGTGCACCGGCAGTAGTCTGAAAGCAGATTCCACATCCGCTTTCGCCATCAGGGCCCCCTAACCGTAACGACGGACCCATCCCACTGCCGCGTCGAATGAAGTATAGGTCACGGAGCACGCCCCCTGATCTATAGCATCGTTCACTGACCCCCCTTTTTGGGAAAGATAGGTGATGAATTAGCCTAAATTTACCTGGTTCCTTTTTTTTTTGGTACCACTCCCAGCGGCGAGACCACCAGATCGTCAAACGGCGCCGCTGGAAATGGGCCACCCATCCGCCCCAATGCAACTTCCTTCCTTAGCTTCTCCAAAACACATCCGGATGTTGCATTGCTGACCGCAAATTGCGTGGAACCGGTGGAATTACCGTCAACTCGCATGGGATCTTAAAGCCAACCGAAAAAACCTACCTCCAACAATTGAGCTGCTGCCCTGTCCGGATACCTACCTAGAAACGGTCGCATCCTTTCCACCTTCACTGGGGTCCTCCCTTTTGTTTGCAGTCTCTCCTGTACGTGCATTTTCCCTGCTTGGAACCTCTGGACCCGGGGTGAGATCCCCCCGCCCTGAACACTCGTGTTTATCCTTACATGCGACTCCAACCTGCATGTCCCGGTGTTGTATAGCCAACAAACCCCTTTTCTATTTCCGACCGAATGTCCCTGGGACGAAGGTCCACCGCCCCCCCCCTGAAAAAACTGATTGGGGGCCCTCACCGTCGTCATCAATTTCATCCACAGGCTGATGTCCTTGTGATCCCAACGCAGAGCCGGCCTGACCACCCTCCGTTGTCAGAATTGTTCGTCATACCTCAACCATGCTGTTCCCCCATAAACTCTGTACGCCTCACCAAATAGCATCTTGATAACAAAACAGTGCCGAACAATGCTCGGGTTGTTTTTTCCCCTATCACACTTGCCATAATCGCAAACGCTTGCAACCAGTTAGCAAACGTTCTAGGGATCAAACGATATCTCCTCTTCTCCTCATCCTCCTTCTTAGAGCCATGCGGCTTAACTCTATCAAGATTAAATTTTTTCAATGGTAGCAGTGAAAAAATTTCCACATACTCACCTTTCCACAGTTTTTCACGCACTACTTGTTTTGAATGCGACCCTAACGGTCCCTCATAGCAAACATAGACCTCGCCTTTTGCCGCGTCAGCCAACCTTGTTATGTCCTGCCTGCCAGCTGCCTCCGCTGATTTTTCCGTCCCTTCCGCGGCCCCACTCCCTGTCACCGCTGGGCTGGGCAATGCGACTGCGGCCTGCACCACCGGCCCTCCACTTTTTTCTGCTCCACCTGCAACCCCCGTCGGAACCCATGCCGCCGCCGGGCCCGTGCGACCCTTTTCTGCCGCTTCAAAACGCTGTAAGAGCTCATTTATGCCTGCCAAGAAAACCCCCTAAGCCAGAGGCCCCCCGTTTGTGTCATTCACTCTGCCAGCTTCACTCACACCTGCAACCCCCAGCCCCCCACTACTCGGCAGACCTGCAACAGAAATCATGACATTAGACTCACCAGGCTGCACAGGCGTAGCCTCATCAGCCGGACTTCTGTTCTCCACCGCTGTTGTCCTCCTGGAGGGGGGGGGGGGGGGCCGCCTCTTCCTCTGACCCGGACCGCTCATCCTCCCCAATGCACTCTCCTTCTTCCTCCTCAGCCGATGAATGCCCACCCGGCCTGGACACCAAGGTTGCCGTGGAAACCGCGGCCGTACACCCCCGCCTCCCCGTATCCCATCTGCCTGTCGTTTTTTGCTGTACCTTGCCCGGACCGGTGTTGGGAACCACAGTCCTGCCGTCAGGTACTATCGCTGCTCTACCCGGCCGTCCTCTCTCGCTTCTACTGCGACCCCCTGCCGTGGAACCAGAAGGCCCAGGGATCTCTCCTCGTGCACCGCTGCGCACATCCGACTCCCTGACTCTGGGGGCGGGGCTAACACTTCTCTCCACTCTGGCTGTGCTAGGCCGCTGCGCCGCTCCCGCTACATCCCGCTGACCGCCATTCGGTCCACCTTCGGTTCTCCCCCGTCCCTACCGTTCGCTTGCCACTCTATTTGGCGGCGGGCCCGCTGAGGGACCGGAGTGAGTCCCAGGCTGCCGCTGTTCAGGGGAAAAACCTCTCTGGGGGCCGCGACCGCCGAGTCCTAGTGTCGCTCGTTACCCCCCTGCTAGATGCAGGCTCTGTTCCCCTCACTGCTTCCTCTAAGGTGTCCTGGAGCCAGGCTGCCCCTCTCACCATTGCTTCTACTCTCATCTGCTCCATCAGGCGCTCCAGGTCAGCCATGCTGCTCTTCAGGGAACTTTCTTCAGGAAAACTGTTACTCCCCCCAGGGCGGGATGAACTTATAAAGACCCTCCTAGTGCCTCCCCCTCGGTTAACTAATATACACTCCCCCTCTGTGTTAACTCCACTGCTGCCACAGTCATGTACTCCCTCCACCTATGCATTACATGCTGTGTTCCGGTCCTTTCTGGAATGAAAAAGTTGCAGAAAAGCTCCTAAAATCGGATGAGTTTCAGGAGAGTTGTGGAGCTCCAGAGAAACCCTTGCTGCCTCGTTCACAACCGGGCATGCCCCTATTGAAACACTTTCATGTTGGAAATTGAGAAAGGAGATGGACCTTAATCCACCTCATTTCTTCAAATAATGATGACATAATAATGGAGATGGACCTTTCATATGGTTTACAGTATCGCCTCCTCATTTGTGGGGAACATGACGTTATATTGATGAATGGAGATGGACCTTTCATATGTTATACAGTATCTCCACCTCATTTGTTGGGAACAATACACATGATACATTGGGTCGTGGGGTGGGTACATCGATGATGTTCTTGCTAACGACAGTTACGTTTTCTCAGTATTTCCTTTACAGAAGGATGTGATGATCTCTATTTTGTACATGAGCAGCACATTTTGTGTGTAATTAAATAACAAAAACCTCTGTAAATGGAAGGGGAGCCTTGTTTTTAGAGCTTGGTTTTAGAGCTGCCTCCCGCCGAATGCCTCCTCTTCGCTTTGACATTTCTTTTATAGGTAAGGGGTGGGGGCACCTATGTCATCAGGTAGCACCGCCCCCTTCTGACATCACAGATTGGTGCATGCTGGGCATGTGACGTCACGTGGTGGCAGGGCCACCGGGAGACGTAGCTAGGTGTCCCTGCCCATTTTTTTCCTATTTTTGGGGTCTGTCGGGCAACGTGATAAAAGGTGGATAGACATTGTGGGGCACTATTTTTTAATTCTTTAATAAAGGACTTGTCAAAAACTCTCTAGAGATGAGCCGAACACCCCCTGGTTCGGTTCACACCAGAACTTGTGAACAGGCAAAAAATTTGTACGAACACGCGAACACCGCTAAAGTCTATGGGACATGAACATGAAAAATCAAAAGTGCTAATTTTAAAGGCTTTTAAAGGCTAATTTTAAAGGCTTATATGCAAGTTATTACCATAAAAAGTGTTTAGGGACCTGGGTACTGCCCCAGGGCACATGTATCAATGCAATAAAAAGTTTTAAAAACGGACATTTTTTCAAGAGCAGTGATTTTAATAATGCTTAAAGTGAAACAATATAAATTAAATATTCCTTTAAATATTGTGCCTGGGGTGTCCTTAGTATGCCTGTAAAGTAGTGTATCTTTACCGTGTTTAGAACAGTACCACAGCAAAATTACATTTCTAAAGGAAAAAATGTCATTTAAAACTGCCCACGGCTGTAATGTGTTGTCAGATCCCGGCAATATACATAAAAATCATTGAATAAAATGGCATGGGTTCCCCCCAGTCCATTACCAGGCCCTTTGGGTCTGGCATGAATATTAAGGGGAACCCCGAACCAAAAAAAAAAAAAAATTACGTGGGGTTCCCCCCAAAATCCATACCAGGCCCTTCAGGTCTGGTATGAATATTAAGGGGAACCCTGTGCCAAAATGTAAAAAAAATTGGCGTGGGGTTCACCCCCAAAATCCATACCAGGCCCTTCAGGTCTGGTATGGATTTCAAGGGGAACCAGCACCAAAATAAAAAAAATGGCGTCGGGGTCCCCCCAAAATCCACACCAGACCCTTATCAGAGCACACAACATGGCAGGCCGCAGGAAAATAGGGGGGACAAGAGCCTCATCCCCACAACCCTTGCCCGGTAGTTGTGGGGGTCTGCGGGCAGGGGGTTTATCGGAATCTGGAAACCCCCTTTAACAAAGGGAACCCCAAATCCCGGCCCCCCTATGTGAATGGGTACATTGTACCACTCCTACTCATTCACCAAAAAAAGAAAACATTAAAAAAGAGACAGTTTGGGACAAATCCTTTATTAAAAAATAAAAAAATAAAAATATCCCGTGATGTAACTATCAATCACGTCGCCCGACGGACTGAAAAAAGAAAAAAAACGCAACTCTGCCTCCATGGGAGGATCCCGCTGGCTTTTTGGTTTGACAGCTTTTATATAACTAAAGGCGGGGCCACCCGGTGACGTAAACAGGTGACCCCGCTCCCCCCTGACATTTGCCCCAAACTGTTTTTCATTTTTACTTTTTTTTAAACTTTTTTTGGTGAATGAGTAGGGGTACAATGTACCCGATACCCATTCACATAGGGGGGGCGGGATCTGAGGTTCCCTTTGTTAAAGGGGGCTTCCAGATTCTGATAAGCCCCCCACCCGCAGACCCCTACAACCACCAGGCAAGGGTTGTGGGGATGAGGTCCTTGTCCCCATCAACATGGGGACAAGGCGCTTTGAGGGGACCCCAAAGCACCCTCCTCAAATTGAGGGCATGTGGCCTGGTACGGTTCAGGAGGGGGGCGCTCTTTAGCCCCCCCTTTTCCTGCGGCCTTCCAGGTTGCATGCTTGGATAAGGGTCTGGTATGCATTTTTTTAAATTATGGCACAGGGTTCCCCTTAATATCCTGAAGGGCCTGGTATGGATTTTGATGGGAACCCCACGCAATTTTTTTTTTTTAATTTTGGTGAGCTTTTTAAAAAATTATTTTATTTATATTGCCGGGATCCGACAATACATTACAACCGCGAGCAGTTTTAAATTAAATTTTTTCCTTTAGAAATGTAATTTTGCTGTGGTACTGTTCTAAACAGGGGAAAGATGTGCTACTTTACAGGCAGACTTAGGGGACCCCCAAGGCATTTTATTGTTTCACAAGCCTTTATAAAATCACTCATATTAAAAAAACGGCCATTTTTAAAAAAAATTTTTGCATTGATTTATGTCCCCTGGGGCAGGTCCGGGGTCCCCAAACAAATTTTATGGCAATAACATGCATATAAGGCTTTAAAATGAGCACTTTTGATTTTTCATGTTAGTGTCCCATAGACTTTAACGGCGTCCCACGGCTTTCTTGATGTTCTCTGTTAGGCAAACATTGGGCTCATCCCTAGTGTTTATTACTTTTTGCCACTTTTTTGGTGAATGGGTAGGGGTACTATGTACCCGATACTCATTCACATGGTGGGGGGGCAGGATTTGGGAGCTCCCTTGTTAAAGGGGGCTTCAAGATTCTGATAAGCCCCCCCCCACCCGCAGACCTTGACAACCACAACCCAGGGTTGTCAAGAAGAAGCCCTTGTCCCCATCAACATGGGGACAAGGTGCTGTGAGTTGTGGGGGGGGCAGAGCACTCACCCACCCATGTTGAGGGCATATGGACTGGTATGGTTCAGGAAGGGGGAGGGGCTCACTCATTCCTCCCGTTTCCTGACCTGCAAGGGTCTGGTATGGATTCTGGGGAGGACACCATGCCATATTTGAATTTATTTTTTAACCGGCACTTTTTATTGTTCAGCTGTCAGCAGGGAAACCCATAGACAGCTGATGAATCGGTTGTTAAGGACACCGTGGCTGTTTTCCCGGCCCAGCTCCTTAACAACCAGCGTACACTGCTGTGCCCAATCAGGGAGCAGAATGCACTGTGCAGCGCTCATTCTATACCCTGAAAGGACAAATGTTCACCCATCCCTACTGAATACATTATTCCTATGTGTTTATCAGATGATGGGGGATCTACTGTAGGTGGATCCTCCATACTGCTCGCTCTCTTTTACAATAAAGTCTCCTCTTACCCAGTGATGTGAGGGGCGGCTGATTCTCCATCATGATGTCCTTGTAGAGATCCTTATGTCCTTCTAAATACTCCCACTCCTCCATGGAGAAATAGACAGTGACATCCTGACACCTTATAGGAACCTGACACACACAATGATACAGTCACCATCCAGACACATCCCTTGTCTGTTACTGGATAATGTCCCAGAATTCCCAGCACCGCTCACCTCTCCTGTCAGCAGCTCCATCATCTTGTTGGTGACTTCTAGAATCTTCTTCTTCTTATTTTTCTGTAGGGTTAGGAGGGGTGGTGGATTCATGGTGATAGGGCCTTGTCTTTCTCTTTGTCTTGTGGACAAGCGGTGACTTCTTCTTAAATTCTTCTCAATAGATGACTTCATAACTACAGTACAGTCCTGTAATATACATCAATTATTAGCATATCAGAATCTTCCTCACCTAACAAAGCAGGTCTGTATTTTATTCATAGAGTTAAGAATGATTAAACATTCCCAGAATCCTCCTCACCTCTCCAGTCAGTAGACAGATGATCTCCAGCGTGAGTAATAATATCCCATTAAGGAGATTATTTTTTTTCATATTTACAAACTGTTGATTCTCCATCATGACGTCCTTGTAGAGATCCTTATGTCCTTCTAAATACTCCCACTCCTCCATGGAGAAATAGACAGTGACATCCTGACACCTTATAGGAACCTGACACACACAATGATACAGTAACCATCCAGACACATCCCTTGTCTGTTACTGGATAATGTCCCAGAATTCCCGGCACCGCTCACCTCTCCTGTCAGCAGATCAATGATCTTCTTGGTGACTTCTAGAATCTTCTTGGCACTGGTTACCTCTGTTGTCAGGCAGTGAGGTGGAGGCACTGTGATGGGTGATGTCCTGTGAAGACGGATGCTGGGTGTTAATGGATCTCCAGAAATTTTTCTTACTACTTTATGATCCTGTGTAAAGAGAGAAAGTAACAAATTTCACTACAGACCTCCCAGAATCCTCCTCACCTCTCTGGTCAGGTCTGTGTTTTATTAATAGAGATAAGAGTGATGTCATGTGATCTCCCAGAATCCTCCTCACCTCTCCGATCAGCAGGTTGATGATCTCCAGGGTGAGGTCCAAAATTCTTTCAGTCATGTGATTTTGGCCCGTCTCCATCCTCATTGATGTAGTCATGTGATCTATACAGGACTTTCCTCTCTGTAGACAAATAATAAACTGAGAATTATCTGAACTGTAATGGGATGAAAAATGCCCTTTAAATAACAACCCCTACCGAACTCTGGGCAAGAGTTAGGACTTTTTTCAAGGTATTATTCTGTGTCCTGGTTGTGGAGATTTCCTTTGACTTCCTATCCAGCATGTATCTGGACTATAAACCAGAGGTTCTGGATGGACAGTTGGATAAATGGTTCTATATTTAGGATATATCTGGTCTATAAACCAGAGGCTCTGGATGGACAGTTGGATAAATGGTTCTATATTTAGGATGTATCTGGACTATAAACCAGAGGCTTTGGATGGACAGTTGGATAAATGGTTGTATATTTAGTATGTATCCGGTCTATAAACCAGAGGCTCTGGATGGACAGTTGGATAAATGGTTGTATATTTAGTATGTATCTGGTCTATAAACCAGAGGCTTTGCATGGACAGTTGGATAAATGGTTCTATTTTTAGAATGTATCTGGTCTTTTAACCAGAGGCTCTGGATGTATCTGGGCACATATTAATAAACAACCCCTGATAACAGTTGTAGCGCTGGTAGATTTTTCAATCTACCGCTTATAGGTAAATTTAGTGGGTCATCTGTCTGTATATAGTTCAGATTCAATATAATGTTAGATTAGCCTCTGTTCCAGCTTGGCTGTGTTGCGTGCAGTTCCACATTGTGCCTGTGGGTGTCGTTGTCATCATGGGTCAGTGTTGGAAAGCAACAAGCTGAAGTGTATGGGTGCTCTTCTGTCCTGGAGATAACTCGGCGGAGGTGGTCCTCCGAGTTGCATTCTGGGAGAGGGTATTTATGGGACAGACGCCATGTTACGGGGGTTCTTTTCTTTGTGCCTCGTGGCCCTCCTGGCCTAGAGGTATGTGTCAGTGAGTTCTATCTCGCAGCCCTCCGGCCTGGAGGGTTGCGTTGCTGCAGCCATGCGGGTGGACCCAGAAGCCTGTCTGGGGCCTGCTAACGCTGGGATTTTCCTGTGCTGTCTGTCCTGCGGGAAGAAGTCGGACAATCGGGAAGATCCAGGGGAGGACCCATCTTGGAAGAGACCATGCAAGGCTGGTCTTAAGAAGGGCATGGTGACTCGATTGGAGGACATATCCTAAACTACACTACCGCACAAGTACTGCCGGGTCGGCTTAAAGGTTCTGGTACTGTGTTTTCTGTTCATCGAAAACCACTACATCCTGTGGCAGAGGATCGTACGGGTTTTATTTCACTCAAGTCTGTGGCAGAGACTTTTTGTTCGTGCTGTGTACCGGCTGCTAGGTTGGTGAGAGAGACCTATCCGGGCGGGCAAAGATTTTAATCCTGAGCTGAGGAAACATTCATCCCAAAGATTTCAATTCCTTAGGGCTACCCCAAGAAAAGGTATTTGAACTTCCCTGCAACTTTTCTTCTACCTCTTTCCTGCTACTTCTTCCAGTTATCTCCCATTAAAGCATTGGAAAAAATCCTCAAGTGACTGGTGCCTTCACTGTCTGGTAATAAACTCAACCGGACCCTAGACCTGCTACTGGTGAAACTACAGGTAACAAGGTGACGGTAACAGCCCATTTTAAATCAGCAGCTCCACCGTGAGTTAGTGCTACACAGTATTTTAGGTTTGTGTAGTTGTGGATGTTGGAGATAAAGACATCACAGTGACTATGGAGGAAGAGAACGTACATGACAGGGGGGGTGGGGGTGGAGGGTGATTTCTTGGTTTAAATAGAAAAATAATCTTATTACCATCTTTGTGTGTTCCAGCGATGTGTGCTCTCTTTTTCCTCCTACTTTCACCTTGGATATTGAACGTTATACAACGTTCTATGCTTATCTTTCATCAGTTCCCGTCAGAGTGGTCCGCGCACAATATGCGATATTGCTATCCTATATCAAGCCTACCCTCTGCCCATACTTCCTGTGTTACTTCTGCTAACTCATCATCGGTTTTCTGCAAACATGCAAAAAAGGAGAAGTAAGGTCCACCCTTCCCCCCCATCTCCAATTGCTATAACTACTTGTATTTTGGCCATTAAATCTCTCTCTTCCAAGTAAATTCACAGAGCACCCGGGAATGACTCTACAAGGGTGATACACTGTTCATCTATCATCTAAACTGCTCACAAGTAAGCAACGGGTTTCCCAGGTCTTTGTCAGGACCCCATTTATACCCACAGAAGGCTCACATTCTGTCAGAGTTCCAGTATATTCTCTCTCCTTCACACTAGGTTCACACCTATGCGCTTTTTAGTGCATTTTGCAATTTGCAGAAACGCACTACTATCCATTTATCATTGTTTCCTATGGTACACATTCACATCGATATGTTTTTCAGTCAATGCGTGTTTGGAAATGATCAGGGATTTTTTTCCCACAGCAGAATACGTTTTGTGTGTAAAACACTTCAATGTACCCACACCAAAAACACAAGTGTTTTGCATTTTTTCTTTTCAATAACAAACTGTGAATTCACTGGCAATAATAAAACAGCATGGGGTCCCCCTCCAAATCCATACCAGGCCCTTTGGGTCTGGTATGGATTTGGAGGGGAACCCCACTCTAAAATGTTTTTTAAAAAATGGCATTGGCACCCCCCCAATCCATACCAGGACTGATCTGCACGCTCACCCCTAAATATAAATTCCCTCTGCAGGCCAAAATCTCTCCAAACAATGTAAAAATTCTCCCTCCTCCCAGTCCAAATCCCCCCTCCTAGGACAAATCTCTCCCACCTAAAGAAAATCACCCTCCTAACACTCATCCTCTTTCCCCTGCAATTTCCATCCTAGCACAAATCCTCCCCACCAAATCCCCCCGAACACAAATCCCCCAAACAGGGCCGCCATAAATGGGGTACAGCCGTTACAACTGTAAGGGGCCCCGTGGCCCGAGGTGTCCGCCTGGGCCAGAAGAAGTCAGGACGGGGGAAGGGGAGCCATGCTGTGCATTACAGAAACGATCTCACAGCTTGTGCTTTCTGTGGCATTGAGCTCAGACATCGAGCTCTTTACTGACACCTCTGGCTACTATGTGCATGTGCACCCTGGGCAGCCATCAGAAATTTTACACAGCTTCAGGCCTGACCCCCCGGGGCGTGACCACCAACATTCCCAAGGCCCACCCACTGGCCATCCCACTGTGTCCTTCGGTGCACCCATTTTTATTTTAACACTATCCCCACCTCCGCCCAGCACCATCCATCCCTCTCCACAATATATCCCCACCTCCACCCAGCACCATCTATCCCTCTCCACAATATATCTCCACCTCCGCCCAGCACCATCCATCCCTCTCCACAATATATCGCCACCTCCGCCCAGCACCATCCATTACTCTCCACAATTTATCCCCACCTCCGCCCAGCACCATCTATCCCTCTCCACAATATATCCCCGCCTCCGCCCAGCACCATCCATTACTCTCCACAATTTATCCCCACCTCCGACCAGCACCATCCATCCCTCTCCACAATATATCTCCACCTCTGCCCAGCACCATCCATCCCTCTCCACAATATATCGCCACCTCCGCCTAGCATCCATCCATTACTCTCCACAATTTATCCCCACCTCCGCCCAGCACCATCCATCCCTCTCCACAATATATCCCCGCCTCCGCCCAGCACCATCCATCCCTCTCCACAATATATCCCCACCTCCGCCCAGCACCATCCATCCCTCTCCACAATATATCGCCTCCTCCGCCCAGCATCCATCCATTACTCTCCACAATTTATCCCCACCTCCGCCCAGCACCATCCATCCCTCTTCACAATATATCCCCGCCTCCGCCCAGCACCATCCATCCCTCTCCACAATATATCCCCACCTCCACCCAGCACCATCCATCCCTCTCCACAATATATCCCCACCTCCGCCTAGCAACATCCATCCCTCTCCACAATATATCCCCACCTCCGCCCAGCACCCTCCATCCCTCTCCACAATATATCCCCACCTCCGCCCAGAACCATGCATCCCTCTCCACAATATATCCCCACCTCCGCCCAGCACCATCCATCCCTCTCCACAATATATCCCCACCTCCGCCCAGCACCATCCATCCCTCTCCACAATATATCCCCACCTCCGCCCAGCACCATCCATCCCTCTCCACAATATATCCCCACCTCTGCCCAGCACCATCCATCCCTCTCCACAATATATCCCCACCTCCGCCCAGCACCATCCATCCCTCTCCACAATATATCCCCACCTCTGCCCAGCACCATCCATCCCTCTCCACAATATATCCCCACCTCCGCCCAGCACCATCCATCCCTCTCCACAATATATCCCCACCTCCGACCCAGCACCATCCATCCTTCTCCACAATATATCCCCGCCTCCGCCCAGCACCATCCATCCCTCTCCACAATATATCCCCACCTCCGAACCCAGCACCATCCATCCCTCTCCATAATATATCCCCACCTCCGCCCAGCACCAACCATCCCTCTCCACAATATATCCCCCCTCCGCCAGCACCATCCATCCCTCTCCACAATATATCCCCACCTCCGCCCAGCACCATCCATCCCTCTCCACAATATATCCCCACCTCCGCCCAGCACCATCCATCCCTCTCCACAATATATCCCCACCTCCGCCCAGCACCATCCATCCCTCTCCAGGAATCTGGGTGGGAATGGGGATATATTGTGGAGCGGGATGGATGGTGCTGGGCGTGGATGGGGGATACTTTGTGGAGACTGGAGGGATGGATGGTGCTGGGTGGGGATGAAGATTATTAAGTTGCAGTATGAAAATGGATGAGAATGACTCTCCACAATGTAACTCATCTCCACCCAGAGTCATCCTCATCCATTTTCACACTGCAACTCAATCATGCCAGCTTGTCAGCCAAGGAGAAGGAGATTAAATAAAGTCCAAATCGACTACAGCACAGGGGGCACAACAACACACACTAATGCCCTGTACACACGGTCGGATTTTCAGACGGAAAATGTGTGATAGGACCTTGTTGTCGGAAATTACGACCGTGTGTAGGCTCCATCACACATTTTCCATCGGATTTTCCGACACACAAAGTTTGAGAGCAGGCTATAAAATTTTCCGACAACAAAATCCGTTGTCGGAATTTCCGATCGTGTGTACACAAATCCGACGTACAAAGTGCCACGCATGCTCAGAATAAATAAAGAGATGAAAGCTATTGGCTACTGCCCCGTTTATAGTCCCGACGTACGTGTTTTACGTCACCGCGTTCAGAATGATCGGATTTTCCGACAACTTTGTGTGACCATGTGTATGCAAGACAAGTTTGAGCCAACATCCATCGAAAAAAATCCTAGGATTTTGTTGTCGGAATGTCCGATCAATGTCCGACCGCGCAGGTGACAGTTATATTTCATGTGCTGCTGCAGGGGGAGCGGGCCCTGGCCAGGCGGGCCCCTAGGTACGTTCGGGTCCCTTACATGGGTACTGCCTGTACCCCCCTGATGGCGGCACTCCTCGTGTACTGGGCTTTTCTGTGTCAGCAACATGTCAGCTTTGTGAAAATGAACTGGGACCAGGTAGGAAGAAATTCTTTACAAGTAGGGGCTGTGAGGGAAAGGGAGGGGGGCTGTTTGTGTACAGGGAGGGGCCAGAGCCTTGTGTGTTTACAGATTTGTGTATGTGTGGGGCTGGCATACATACAGGCAGTGGCGGTGCGCCCATTAAGGGCGCACGGGCGCCGCCCCCTCTCTACAGCCACCCACCTCTATGTATCATAGATAGATTCATGCATTGCATTGCATGAATCTATCCATGGCCGTTGTAGCCACCCCCTATTCAGGAGTCCGGCCCCTTTTGGGACAACTGGCGCCTGATTTACAGCAGCGGGGGTATATTTTTGAAGAACCTGGTTAGAGCCATAGGCTCTAATAGGCTTCAAAAAAAGGTGAACTGCGAGCGCAGAGCATTGCACTCACAGTACACCCAGGTGTGTTAGAACAGTGAATGAATATTCGCTGTTCTAACACTGAACCACCTCTCTGCCAATCAGGAAGCGTGGGTGTGTTACCCGTCACCTGATTGGTTAAAACTACAGGCGCTGTGATTGAACACCTATCAGGAGGAGAAGAGGAGACGCATGGAGGACACAGCTCGTCGCCGTCACTCGCTGCCCCACCGAGATAGGGTAAGTGTCGGGCAGACAGCAAGCGGGCGAGGGGGTGACAGTGTTAACTTTTAAAATGGACACAGTGGCTGCATTCGATGGGCACAGTGGCTGCATTCGATGGGCACAGTGGCAGCATTTGATGGGGCACAGTGGCAGCATTTGATGGCCACAGTGGCTGCAATTGATGGGCACAGTGGATGCGTTTGATGACACAGTGGCATGCGTTTGATGGGCACAGTGACTTCATTTGATGGGGCACAGTGGCTTCGTTTGATGGCACAGTGCCTGCAATTGATGGGCACAGTGGCTGCAATTGATGGGCACAGTGAGGCTGCAATTTTTTTCAAAATTTTTAGGTGTGTGTGCTTGGGGGGGGGGGGGGGCTTGCATTTATACAGGGGAGAGGGGGGCTGACATATATACAGGTGTGTGGGGGTCTGACATATATATAGGTGTGTGGGGGGCTGACATATATACAGGTGTGGGGGGGCTGACATATATACAGGTGTGGGGGGGGGGCTGACATATATACAGGTGTGGGGGGGCTGACATATATATACAGGTGTGGGGGGGGGGGGCTGGCATATATACATGTGTGAGGGGGGCTGACATATATACATGTGTGAGGGGGACTGACATATATACATGTATGAGGGGGACTGACATATAAACATGTATGAGGGGGGCTGACATATATACAGGTGTGAGGGGGGCTGACATATATACAGGTGTGTGGGGGGCTGACATATATACAGGTGTGAGAGGGTCTGACATATATACAGGTGTGTGTGGGGGGGTCTGACATATACTGGTGTGAGGGGGGCTGACATTTATACAGGTGTGAGGGGGGGCTGACATTTATACAGGTGTGAGGGGGAGCTGACATATATACAGGTGTGGGGGGGCTGACATATATACAGGTCTGTGGGGGGGGGCTGACATATATACAGGTGTGTGTGAGGGGGCTGACAAATATACAGGTGTGTGGGGGGCTGACAAATATACAGGTGTGTGTGTGGGGGGGGCTGGCATATATACAAGTGTGTGTGGGGGGCTGACATATATACAGGTGTGAGGAAGGCTGAGATATATACAGGTGTGTGGGGGGCTGGCATATATACAGGTGTGTGTGTGGGGGGGGCTGAGATATATACAGGTGTGTGGGGGGCTGACATATATACATGTGTGAGGGGGGCTGACATATATACATGTGTGAGGGGGGGCTGAGATATATACAGGTGTGTGGAGCTGACATATATACATGTGTGAGGGGGGCTGACATATATACATGTGTGAGGGGGGCTGACATATATACAGGGGTGAGGGGGGCTGACATATATACAGGTGTGTGGGGGGTCTGACATATATACAGGTGTATGGGAGGCTGACATATATACAGGTGTGTGGGGGGGGACTGACATATATACTGGTGTGAGGGGAGCTGACATATATACAGGTGTGTGGGGGGGGCTGACATATATACAGGTGTGGGGGGGGGGCTGACATATATACAGGTGTGTGGGGGGTCCGATATATATACATGTGTGAGGGGGGCTGACATATATACATGTGTGAGGGGGGCTGACATATATACATGTGTGAGGGGGGCTGACATATATACATGTGTGAGGGGGACTGACATATATACATGTGTGAGGGGGGCTGACATATATACAGGTGTGAGGGGGGCTGACATATATACAGGTGTGAGGGGGGCTGACATATACAGTTGTGAGAAGGTCTGACATATATACAGGTGTGTGGGGGGGGCTGACATATATACTGATGTGAGGGGAGCTGACATATATACAGGTGTGTGGGGGGGCTGACATATATACAGGAGTATGGGGAGGGGGCTGACATATATACAGGTGTGTGTGGGGGGCTGACATATATACAGGTGTGTGGGGGGGCTGACATATATACAGGAGTATGGGGAGGGGGCTGACATATATACAGGTGTGTGTGGGGGGCTGACATTTTGTCATGACCTTGCAGTAATACATTCATGACCTGTCTGTCTCTTACCTGGTCTGTGTATCAGCCTTGAGGCTTGTACTCTCACACCTGCATGCTTAAGTAATCTTCCCTCTGTGTGGCTCCACCCTAGCCTCAACAGGAACCACTATTTAACAACGTATTCTCCAAGCCTGCCTTGCCGTGCAATATTGTGTGTTTGGCTTCCTGTTTGCCGTGTGCTTTAAGTTTGTCTCTGTCTCTGATCTTGGCGTGTTCCCGACTATCCCTGTCTGCTTGTGACCCTGACCTTTGGCATGTTCTCGACTATCCCTGTTTGCCTGTGACCCTGACTTTTGGCGTATTCTCTGTTACCCTTGTCTGCTAGTCGCCCCGACCTTTGGCTACCTCTTTACTATCCCTTGCTGTCCTGGGCTGCTGTTTCCTCTCCATCCTCCTGTAGCCTACCGTGAGTGTGAGCTGGGAGACCCTGGGGGCCGCGAACTGAAGCCAGCTGCAGCCCAGTCCATCCTCACCACTAGAAGCTCTGGTGAACACCTGCTGGCTCTTAGTCTCCACGCCCTGGGGAATCTATGCTCTAACTCACTGTGGGATCCGTGCTGGTGCTCCAGGGGACCTGCCTTCCTGAACCACCCCGAGTTCCATCCGCAGCAGTCAGCTTTAGGGCCCACTATCATAGCGGTGCACTCCTGACCCCACCGGGGTGCATCTGTCACCTGGATACAGGTGACCTGACAGTTTGCACGGCCATGGACCCGTCTGATGTGCCACTACCTGCCGATGATCAGCTGCATGGCATAGTCCACAGACTCGAGACCCAGGAATCTAATCAGACCAAGGTGATGCGAATCCTTCAGGATTTGGCTTCCCGCTTTGAACAACTTCAAGCCTCTTTAGGCACTCCGGTTCCACAACCGCAATCAGCTGCCGTATCAGCTCCGCTTACAGTCGCAGCCGCTAACCCTTTGCACTTACCTGCTCCGTCCCGTTACTTTGGGGATTCCAAGGTCTGCAGAGGGTTCCTTAACCAGTGTACCATTCATTTCGAACTCCAACCCCAAAACTTCCAGTCTGATCGGGCAAAGGTAGCCTATATTATTTCTCTCCTGTCCGGCGAGGCTTTAGCTTGGGCTGCCCCTATGTGGGAGAGGAAAGACCCAGTGGTTTCCAGCCTCTCTAATTTTCTGAAACTCTTCCGGAATATCTTTGAGGAACCAGGTCATGTCTCTTCAGCGTCCAGCGCCCTTTTACATCTCCGCCAAGAGTCTGCTTCTATGGGACAGTATGCTCTTCGTTTCCGCATACTGACGGCTGAGCTGAGCTGGAACAATGAGGCCTTAGTCGCAACCTTTCTGCAAGAGAGTCACGGAGCCAAAGGGGGACCCTAAGCGCAGGGACGGCATGACAGTGCTGGACTGCACATCTGCCTGTTTAAGAGGATGATTTCCCCTTTTAGAGAAAGGGAGGGGCTGAATGAGGAAATTAAGGAGATGTGTGAGAAGGGGAAGTGACGTCAGTCGAAGAGCGGTGGAGGAAGAGATTAGTCAGCACACCTCACCGCTCTTCATCTTCCCTTGCTTCTCACACGGAATGGCGGCGATGGAGGGCTTCATGGAGCAGTTGAGAGCGGCGGTTGCCGCCAACGGCGCGGACTGGCTCCAGCAGCAGCTAAGGGCGATAGCGGACGGCGGGACGACGGTGAGCGGGGGGGCCAACAACTCCTAGGGCGCGGCGGTCACGGCCGCCAGAGAGATACAGCCCTGAGGCAGGCTTGGGCTCATCCCGATCCGAGCAGCGTGGGATAGCAGCAGGAGAGGCACAGACACCCAACACGCAGGGTAGACAGAGGGATAGACGAGGAGAGGCCCGGGGGACTCGGCGGAAGGTTGGAGTGACCGGAGGAAGGGTGCCCAGCAATGCACGTGGCTCTTCCCCCCCAGCAAGGCGCAGATGCATGCAACAGCCTGAGGGGTCTGCAAGAGAGGGACGGAGGGATCGGGTCACACGAGAGCGCACCACGACAAGTGGTGGAGGGGCACAGGCGACAGAGATGGCCAGTAGTCCACTGCATGGCGGAGGAGGGTCAGCCAGAGACACCAGGGCCAGTGTGAGTGGAGGAAAAGGACGGTCAGCACACACCCCGCGAAACAGCAGGCGTAGGAGTCCGTCACCAGGGGCATCCAGCGGGTCTAGCGGTAATCAAGGGAGGAGTGGTCTAGCTCAGCACCGCAGGCCCTCGGCAACCACTGCGACCGCAGCTGGGGTGCAACAAGAAGTCAGCAGGATGGACGACTGCGACGATCGGTCGGAAGGAGAGCTGTCCGGGTCTGACGGAGGCGACGACCAAGGTCATCAGGCAACGGTGGTTCCAGGAGTGGCGGCTGTTGGGCCCAGTCAAGGGCAGCCCGGTGAGTGCGATTCTACTAATCCTGTTACTATTCTATTGCATAATTTATTGGGGCGGAATGTGCAGGGGGGACGTTCAGGGTTGGGGGGTTTAGCTAGGCCAGGGGGGGCTGAGAACGGGTCGGCTCCACCGCCAGCATTGGCGCCCCAGACAGGGAATGAGGGTTTGCGGGAGTTGTTAGCAGGTCTAAAAGAGCTAGTAGCACGCGTGGAATCAGGGTCAGGAAGTGGTCCGGCTACAGCCTGGACAACAGAGAGGACTACCCTGCAGACGGGGACCGCCTCACCTCTTTCGGGTGACGTATCGGTTTCGCCGGTGGCGGCTGTTGCAGCTGTTGGGGTGCCCCCCACTACGGCAGTAGTGGCTACGACTTCGGGGGACCAGGTGAAGACAGCGGAGAAAAAAGCTGATTCGGTTAGATTAGCTGACGCGGCAAGGAGTGAGGTATATGTCTGCTTTGAAGGCCCGTTGGGGGCTCATTTAAAAGCGGAGATAAAGGAAAAAATATGGAAGGGCGAATACGTTGAAATTTTCACGTTGCTGCCGTTAGAAAAATTTAATCTTGATAGGTTAAAACCGGTGGAAGGAAAAAAGGAGGATGAGGAGAAGCGTAGGTATCGCTTGATTCCGCAAACGTTCTCCAATTGGCTACAAGCGTTCGCCATTTTGGCGAGTGTGGTAGGCGAGAAGGCGCCAGAAAATTGTTCTGCGCTGTTCATGTACCTGGAGGCCATTAGCGAAGCCCATAGAACATACGGGGGCATGGCGTGGCTACGCTATGATGAGCAATTTCGTCAGAGGATGGCTGTGAGACCGAATCTACGCTGGGATCACAAGGACATCAGCTTGTGGATGAGGTTGATGACGGCAGCGAGGGCCCCTAGTCAGTTTTTTCAGGCAGGTGTCGGAGGTTCAGCAGCCCCAGGACAACCGACTGAGAAGAAATGGGGATATTGCTGGCAATTCAATGAAGGAACCTGCAGATTTGGATCCAACTGTCGGTTCAAGCACTTGTGTTCCGGCTGCGCGGGATCCCATGCATTGGCAAAATGTTTTAAAAAAGGAAAAGGTCGCTCCGGAGATACTTCAGGTAAGAGGGAGGACTCCGGTATGGGTGGAAATGATGCTGCCTTTCCTCAACAGATACCCAGATCGGGCAGCGGCCGCCACGCTGGAGGCAGGTTTTAGGGATGGTTTTCACATTCCTTGTGCCTTGGCGGAGGTGCCGCCCGAAGCCAAGAATTTGCGGTCAGCCTTGCTGCATGCAGCGGTGGTCACTAAAAAATTGGATAAAGAGGTCTCACTGGGACGCATGGCGGGCCCTTTTCGGGAAATACCACTACAAGGGTTGGTGGTCTCCCCCTTGGGTGTGGTACCAAAAAGAGAGCCGAAGAAGTTTAGACTCATACACCACCTCTCTTTCCCAAAGGGAGGGTCAGTGAATGATGCCATAGCACCAGAAGAGTGTGCGGTTACGTACACATCTTTTGACGCAGCGGTCGCATGGGTTAGGAGGTATGGGCAGGGGTCCTTAATGGCCAAGTCCGATATCGAATCGGCTTTTCGGCTTTTGCCAGTTCATCCTGACAGCTTCAGATGGCTAGGCTGTAAATGGGAAGGAGCCTACTATGTAGACCGATGTCTTCCAATGGGATGCTCTATATCCTGTGCTCTTTTTGAAACTTTCAGTTCGTTCTTGGAATGGGTAGTTCGGGATGTGGCAGGTATCAATTCAGTTATCCATTATTTGGACAACTTCTTATGTGTTGGCCCAGCGGGTTCCAACATATGTGCAGTGCTTTTGGGGACATTGCAGTATTTAGCGGAAAGATTTGGGGTGCCGCAAGCCCCGGAAAAAACGGAGGGTCCAGCGGTGACTATCACATTTCTCGGAATAGAGATAGATTCGATGAGGATGGAATGCAGGATTCCGCAGGACAAACTGTTGAAGTTGAAAGAGGAAGTTTGCGGGACTGTTGGAGTTAGGAAATTGCAGCTTTGCCAACTCCAATCTCTGTTGGGTAAGTTAAATTTCGCTTGCCGAATCATCCCTATGGGCCGAATTTTCTGCAGGTGGCTGTCAGCCGCCACTGCAGGGGTCCGGGCACCAACACATTTCGTGAGTCTGAATAGAGAGCATAGGGAGGATTTACAGGTGTGGCAGGTATTCTTGGAGTCTTTCAATGGAAGGGCTCTCTGGATGTCTGGGCCGATCAGCAATTGTGACTTGGAATTATTCACGGATGCGGCTGGTTCAACTGGGTTTGGTGCTTTCTTTAAGGGTCATTGGTGTGCTGCCAGGTGGCCAGTGGCTTGGCAGGAGGCTGGGTTCTTGAAGAACCTGGTACTTTTGGAGTTGTTCCCCATTATAGTGGCCATGGAGCTGTGGGGCGAGTCATTCAAAAACCTTAAGGTCCGATTCAATTGTGACAATCTGGGGGTGGTGCAAGTGGTTAATCGGCTGACCGCGGCATCAGTGCCGGTGGTCAGGCTTTTGCGCCATCTAGTACTTCGCTGTTTACAACTGAATGCATTCATTTATGCTGTGCATCTACCAGGGACTGAGAACACCTTGGCTGACGCTTTGTCTCGTTTTCAGTGGGACAGGTTCCGGAGGTTGGCACCGGAGGCAGATCATCAGGGGGTCGCCTGTCCCAGCTGGATATGGAACATTGCCTTGGAACAGCAGCAAAATGGATTCAGCGATCCGTGAGTATTGCTACATGGAATGCCTACTCTAAGGTATGGAAGGATTGGTTCGCCTTTCTGAATGACTTGGGCATGGGATCTGATGATCCGGAAGTGGACAAGGCAGTGCTGTACTTTATCATTAGGGACTTTGAAAAAGGTATCTCGGCAGCTGCCATCAATCGTGAATTGGCAGGTTTGCCCTTTTTTTTTAAATTGCAGCGGAGTCAGGACCATACTAAGGACTTCTGGTTACGACAGGCAGTCAAGGGGTATAGAAAAGCGTACAAACAGAGGGATGGGAGGCGCCCCGTCTCATTTGAAATGCTTAAGCACTTGATGCTTAGTTTGGAAAGGGTCGGTAGATCCGATTACGAATGTGCACTATTCAAAGCTGCGTTCGCGCTGGCCTTTTTTGGGGCACTGAGGGTAAGCGAGCTGGTGAGCCCTTCAAAGACAGTTCCGGGCGGGCTTTTACACGGGGAGGTTGAAGTATGGGGGGATAAAAACGGGGGGGGGGATAA
The DNA here is from genome assembly GCF_042186555.1 of Aquarana catesbeiana. Lineage (NCBI taxonomy): Eukaryota > Metazoa > Chordata > Amphibia > Anura > Ranidae > Aquarana > Aquarana catesbeiana. The sequence continues at coordinate 300,666,846 of NC_133331.1, read as the reverse complement.
AAAGGGATCAAGCTGGGAGAGGCAGGTATTTGGATTTTGGGAAGATTGCGGAGTGTAGCCCGGTCAGGATAGTGGGAGCTTTCATGGGGGACAGGCCCCTTTTTGATACATGAGGATGGTTCGTGTCTTTCAAAATACCAGTTTGTAACGGTTTTTAGAAAATGTGTGGTTATGGTGGGATGTGACCCTTTACAGTTCTCCTCGCATTCTTTCAGGATTGGGGCGGCCACGGAGGCCGCTAGGACGGGTCTGAGTCAGGAAGTAATTAGATGTATTGGCAGATGGGATTTGGATAGATTTAAACTTTATGTCCGCCCTCACATGGTTCAACTGTAATGTTAGTTTTGGTGATGTTTACGAGTAGGAGTTGGGTATTAAGTGTTCATGTGGTTTTTTGTATTATTTATTTTGTTAACAGGTCAAGAAGTGTGTCTTGTTTGGATACTCGGGCACTCCTATGTGTTTTGGGGGGCCAAGAGAGCTGACGTTCATCCGAATGGCAGGCAGCTACGTATTCCCAGACAAGAGGCTCTCATAAGGTGGATTGGGTTCCCTGGCATGCAGTGGAATAGGGTGCTGGGAGAAGTGCATAGATTCGCTAGCCTGGATAGGGCCCCTGACGTATTGTTATTGCATGTGGGTGGAAATGACATGGGAGCCAGATCCATGAGGAACCTTATCAGAGACATCAAGTGTGATTTTTTGCGTTTGAAAGCTGCTTATCCCAAGATGGTCTTAGTGTGGTCTGATATGGTAGGGAGGTTGTCATGGCGCTGGGCTTTGTCGGATAAAAAAGTGGACAGGGCCAGGATAAAAGTTAATAAAGAGGTGAGCCGGTTTTTTATAAGGAACGGTGGTTTAGCCATTCGTCACAGAGAGTTGAAGGTTGACACATGGCGTTATCTACGTAGCGATGGTGTACATCTTAATGAGGTGGGGACAGACTTATGGTCATTAGGCTTACAGGAAGGGATACATAGAGGGCTGAGGGTGTGGAGGTGCTCGCAAGGGTAAGGGGTTACCCCTTTCGTGCTGTGGCAGTTTTTGGTTTCCTTTAATAGGATAAGTTATGTTACAAGTTGTAACATGTGTTACCCATCCAAGGATGGGGGGGTTGTTTGATGGTACCCATCCATATGATGGGGGTTTTTTGCTGGTACCCATACATGGAAGGATGGGGATTGAAGTTGGTACCTTCAGGCCCTAAGGGGTTAACCTGGAGGAGTTTAAAAAGGTTAGGTCACTGGGGTAGGTTGTGATTATGCCGTGTCAGGGGTTTCCGACTGGCAGGTTTAAAATAATGAGGTTGTATCAGTGACCAGGGTTATAGTTATCATTCTTACAGTAAATTTACCCTCACAAGTTATTTAAGATAGTACAGTTATTTATGATATTTATGTTAATTTATACGTTTTAATAAATAGGCCGCAAGGCCATTTTACTCCAAGAACTAGTCTGAGTCATCCATGATGTTTTTGGAGGGAGGGTATGTGGGGAAAGGATGGTATTAGATATATGGGCTTAAGTCCTACAGTGTCATGGCCTTTCTGATACAGTGAAGGACGAATTAGCAGGAAGAACCATCCCCACTGATCTGGACGAAGTTATCTCCCTGTGTAACCAGATTGATATTCGTTTTCAAGAAAGGACCCTAGAAAAGCGACACCAGCACTCCTTGGTCCTTAGTCAGCCCGAGCTCCCCTCTTTTCGTCCTGTGGAGCATATCCTGCCAACTAAGGAACCCATGCAGCTGGGCCAGACCAGGCCATCCTCCGAGGAACGTGCTAGGTGCAGAACTCTGGGCCTGTGTCTCTGCTCTGGGGGCAAAGGTCATTTTCGTGACACATGCTCATTTCATCCAGAAAAAGCTCGGGTAATGCATCTGGAAGGTGGAGTATTGGACCCAGAAAAGTCATTGTCTCGTCTCCTTCTTTCTGTGTTTCTTCATGTTGGCATTTCCTCCCACTCGGCCTTGGCTTATCTGGATTCGGGAGCCACTGGCAACTTTATGGACTGGAGAACTGCATCTTCCATGAAACTTCCCCTTTTACCCCTCACCACTCCATTGGTGGTCTCGGCAATTGATGGCACTGTTCTTCCAGGGGGCCCTATCCGCTTCCAGACCCCTCCTGTTAAGATGTCGGTAGGGATACTCCACCAGGAGTGGATATCCTTTCTTATCCTTCCTAAGGTCTCGACCCCTATCATATTGGGGCTTCCGTGGCTGCAGCTCCACTCTCCACACATTGACTGGACTTCTGGGCAGATCCTGGCTTGGGGTCCCTCCTCTTTCTCTTCCTGCCTACTCAAGGTTGCCCCTAAGGGGAGACTTCCCGTGGCTACCACCTCAGTATCCTCTGCCCTTCCCACTGCATATAGCGATTTCCGGGATGTGTTCTGTAAAAAGTCAGCTGAGGTGTTTCCTCTTCACAGGTCCTTTGACTGTGCCATTGACCTTGTTCCCGGAGCAGCTCTACCCAGGGGTTGTACCTACCCTCTGTCCATCCCAGAGACCCAGGCCATGTCTGAGTATGTTGCAGAAAATCTAGAAAAAGGATTCATCCAGAAATCCTCATCGCCTGCAGGAGCAGGGTTCTTTTTTGTTGCCAAAAAGGATGGTACCCTAAGACCCTGCATTGACTACCGAGGCCTAAACGCAGTAACGATCAAAAATCGATACCCCCTACCCCTAATATCGGAACTATTTGACAGGTTGAAAGGTGCCTCCATTTTTACCAAGTTGGATCTCAGGGGTGCATACAATTTGATCCGAATATGGGAAGGGGATGAATGGAAAACTGCGTTTAACACTAGAGATGGGCATTACGAGTACTTGGTCATGCCCTTTGGTTTGTGTAATGCCCCAGCGGTGTTCCAAAACTTTGTTAACAAAATCTTCAGGGATCTGCTTTACCAATATGTTGTCATCTACCTGGATGACATTCTCATCTTTTCGGATAGTCTGTCGGTTCACAGAGACCATGTCCGGATTGTACTTCAGCGCCTTTGAGAAAATAATCTGAATGCCAAGCTGGAGAAATGTTCTTTTGAATGTTCTGAAGTCCTGTTTCTGGAATGCTTTGTCTCTAACTTCGGTCTTCGTATGGATCCTGGGAAGGTCTCGGCCATTACCAACTGGCCTCCTCCTGCCGGCCTCAAGGCCACGTAGCGCTTTCTTGGGTTCACTAATTATTACAGGCAGTTCATTAGGAATTACTACTCTATTGCTGCGCCAATTATCGCCTTGACCAAGAAGGGTGCTAATGCCAAGGAGTGGTCCCCCCGAAGCAGTCTCTGCCTTTCATGATTTGAAACAGGCCTTCATTTCTGGACCTTTGTTGAGGCGACCTGACCCGGGGGATCCATTTTTTATTGAAGTGGACGCTTCCTCAACTGGGGTGGGAGCTGTGCTTCTTCAATCCTTTGGGAAAAACGTCTACCATGTGCGTTTTTCTCCAGAAAATTTTCTCAGGCGGAGAAGAATTACGCTATTGGTGATCGGGAACTTCTTGTGATTAAATTGGCGTTGGAGGAGTGACATCATCTCTTGGAGGGTTCCCCACATTCCATAACAATTTTCACTGACCATAAAAATCTGCAGTACTTACAGAATACCAAACGATTGAATCCCAGACAAGCCAGGTGGAGTCTCTTCTTTTCCCGTTTTAACTTCACCATTACATTCAAACCTGGTTCCTGCAACAGTCGGGCTGATGCACTCTCTAGATCTTTTGACATTCAGGATGAGGAGCCTACCATTGAACCTGAGCTGATTATCCCTACTTCATGCATCCTTGCCCATTCTACCACCCTGGAGTCAAAAATTCCTCCTGGCAGGACCTTCGTCCCCGCTGAGCTAAGAGCTAAGATCCTTCGTTGGGGACATGACTCCAAGGTGGCAGGTCATGCTGGGTTTCTTCGATCCTTCCTCCTCATCAGTCGCCACTACTGGTGGCCTACTCTCCGTTCGGATATCAAAGACTATGTTAAGGCTTGTCATGTTTGTGCCCAGTCTAAGTCCTCCACGCAGACTCCTGCTGGTCTTCTCATGCCCTTGCCCATTCCCAAGGAGCCCTGGTCTCACATAGCCATGGACTTCATCACCGATCTTCCACCTTCTGAGAAGAATACGGTCATTTGGGTGGTAATTGATCAATTCTCCAAGATGGCTCATTTTGCTCCTCTTCCTGGTCTCCCTTCTGCTCCTGCCTTGGTTCCCATTTTCGTACGAGAGATTTTCCGTCTTCATGGTGTCCCTTCCCATGTCATTTTGGACAGGGGTGTTCAGTTTACTTCTCGCTTTTGGAGAGCCTTTTGCAAATCCCTCAACATTACCTTGGATTTTACCTCTTCTTACCATCCCCAATCCAATGGCCAGACTGAAAGGGTTAATCAGGAGTTGGAGGTCTTTCTCTGTACCTTGGTCTCGGCTCATCACGATGATTGGGCATCATTACTCCTGTATGCAGAGTTCTCTCACAACAATCATGTCAACACCAGTTCTCAGAAGACACCCTTTGTCACTGTTTATGGAAGACATCCTCAGCTCCCTCTTCCTATGACCTGTTCTTCTGACATCCCAGCTTTGGCTACTGTTCAGGAATCATTCAATTCCTTGTGGGTTGACGTTCATGATTCCCTCCAGAAAGCTGCCAACAAGTTCAAAAGTTTTGCTGACCGTCGCAGGCGTAAGCCGCCTTCTCTACAGCCAGGAGACAAAGTCTGGCTTTCTACCAGGAACATCAGACTCCGGGTTCCTTCTCTCAAGTTTGCCCTGAGATTCATTGGTCCTTACAATATAATTTCTAAGCTGAATCCTGTTTGTTTTAAACTCCAGATCCCTAAAAGCCTCAGGATCTCAAACTCCTTTCATGTATCCCTTCTGAAACCTTTAGTTTTCAATAAGTTCTCTCGACCTCTCCCTACCTTGGCTCCAGTCTCTGAAGATGATCAGGAATACGAGGTTAGTCAAATTTTGGATTCTCGCTTCTATAAAGGTGTCCTTCAATATCTCGTGGATTGGAAAGGTTTCGGTCCTGAGGAGAGATCTTGGATTTCTGCAACTGAAGTCTTCGCACCTCATCTTCTGAGGAAGTTCCATTTGAATTTCCCCTCCAAGCCTGGTCCAAAGCGGGGGGGGGGGGAGGCCTCGTAAGAGGGGGGGTACTGTCATGACCTTGCAGTAATACATTCATGACCTGTCTGTCTCTTACCTGGTCTGTGTATCAGCCTTGAGGCTTGTACTCTTACACCTGCATGCTTAAGTAATCTTCCCTCTGTGTGGCTCCACCCTAGCCTCAACAGGAACCACTATTTAACACCATATTCTCCAAGCCTGCCTTGCCGTGCAATATTGTGTGTTTGGCTTCCTGTTTGCCGTGTGCTCTAAGTTTGTCTCTATCTCTGTTACCGATCTTGGCGTGTTCCCGACTATCCCTGTCTGCTTGTGACCCTGACCTTTGGCGCGTTCTCGACTATCCCGTTTGCCTGTTACCCTGACTTTTGGCGTATTCTCTGTTATCCTTGTCTGCTAGTCGCCCTGACATTTGGCTACCTCCTTACTATCCCTTGCTGTCCTGGGCCGCTGTTTCCTCTCCATCCTCCTGTAGCCTACCGTGAGCGTGAGCTGGGAGACCCTGGGGGCCGCGACCTGGAGCCAGTTGCAGCCCAGTCCATCCTCACCACTAGAGGCACTGGTGAACACCTGCTGGCTCTTAGACTCCGCGCCCTGGGGAATCTATGCTCTAACTCACTGTGGGATCCGTGTTGGTGCTCCAGGGGACCTGCCTTCCTGAACCACCCCACGTTCCATCCGCAGCAGTCAGCCTTAGGGTCCACTATCATAGCCGTGCACTCCTGACCCCACCGGGGTGCATCTGTCACCTGGATACAGGTGACCTGACACATTTATACAGGTGTGAGGGGGGCTGACATATATACAGGTGTGTGGGGGGGCTGACATATATACAGGTCTGTGGGGGGGGCTGACATATATACAGGTGTGTGTGAGGTGGCTGACAAATATACAGGTGTGTGGGGGGTAGACAAATATACAGGTGTGTGTGTGGGGGGGGGGGCTGGCATATATACAGGTGTGTGGGGGGCTGACATATATACAGGTGTGAAGAAGGCTGAGATATATACAGGTGTGTGGGGGACTGGCATATATACAGGTGTGGGGGGGGGCTGACATATATACAGGTGTGAGGGGGGCTGACATATATACAGGTGTGTGGGGGGGTGACATATATACAGGTGTGAGGAAGGCTGACATACTATATATACAGGATTGAGGGGGGCTGACTGTGTACAGGTGGAGTGGCCAATGTGTGGATTCGGTAGGATGGCCCGTGGGCAAGCCCTGGGGAATGTTGGTGGTCAGGCTCGGGGGGGGGAGCCCAGGCCTAAAACTGTGTAAGGGGCCCAAAAATTTCTGATGGCTGCCCTGCCCCCAAATCCCTCCTCCTAGCACACCCCCTCCAAATTTCTCTTCCTAGCACAAATCCTCCTTCCGCACCCAGCTACCCCCAATTTCCCCCTCCTAGCACAAATCCTGCCCCCCGCCCCCTCCTCTTAACCCAAATTCTCCCACCCCCTCCTAGCACAAATTTCCGAGTTATGGAACGCTGGCCTGAGGGCGAGAGTCAAATGTATGTGTTAGGTCTTGCGGGTGGGGGTATGGGAGGAGCATACTCTAGTAGGCTGACATGGAGCTCATCAGGAAAGGAAAATTGCAGTTTTGTGCTATCTTGGCATTTCATGGCCTCCGAAACTGTGATAGGTAGTGAGGTGTGAAATCAACAATTTACGTCCTTAGAAAGCCTGAAGGTGGTGATTGGTTTACGGGGTCCTGTACATGGCTAGACTGACAAAAAGTCTCACACATGTGGTATCATGCCTCCCCCCTCCCGCTATGCTCCGGTCGTCTCCGTCGGTAGCAGCGGAGACGATCCGATCCTCTTCCCTTCTCGGGCAGTAATTCGAGTGAGGGCAAGATGGCCCCCACTCGACTCTATGCCCTTGGAGGACTGGAGCGATGCCAAACGTCACTTCCGCCCTCTGGTCTTAAAGGGACAATTTAAAAAAAAATACTTTTTTTTTTAATTAATTTTTTTATTGCTTTTAAGTGTAAATGTGAGATCTGAGGTCTCTTTGACCCCAGATCTCACATTAATCACTTCAGCCCAGAAGGATTTACCCCCTTCCTGACCAGGCCCTTTTTTGCCATACAGCACTGCGTCGCTTTAACTGACAATTGCGCGGTCGTGGGACGTTGTACCCAAACAAAATTAACGTCCTTTTTTTCTCACAAATAGAGCTTTATTTTAGTGGTATTTGATCACCTCTGTGTTTTTTTTTATTTTTTGCGCTATAAACAAAAAAAGAGCGACAATTTTGAAAAAAAAGCAATATTATTTACTTTTTGCTATAATAAATATCCCCAAAAAATATATATAAAAAAAAATTTCTTCCACAGTTTAGGCCAATATTTATTCTTCTACATATTTTTGGTAAAAAAAAATCGCGTCTACAAAATAGGGGATAGATTTATAGCATTTTTATTTTATTTTTTTTATTAGTAATGGCGGCGATCTTTTTATCATGACTGCGACATTGCGGCGGACAGATCGGACACTTTTGACACTATTTTGGGACCATTGGCATTTATACAGCTATAAAATGCACTGATTACTGTGTAAATGTCACTGGCAGGGAAGGTGTTAAACACTAGGGGGCAATCAAGGTGTTAACTGTGTTCCCTCAGCATGTTCTAACTGTAGGGGGGATGGGCTTACTAGAACATGACAGAGATTACTGCTCCTGATCACAAGGAGCAGTAGATCCCTGTCATGTTACTAGGCAGAACAGGGAAATGCCTTGTTTACATTGGCATCTCCCCGTTCTGCCTCTCCGTGTCACAATCGCGGGCCACCGGCAGACATTGAGTCAGCGGGGCATGCTCCCGCGGAGTGCCGCGGATGACGCAGCGACGTACGGGTACGTTGTTTTGCGCACCCGTGCCACTTTGGTGACGTATATCGGCGTGAGCCGGTCGGCAAGTGGTTAAAGAGGTCCTGTCCTGCTTATTTCTATTGCAAGGGATGTTTACATTCCTTGTATTAGGAATAAAAGTGATCCAATTTTTTTTTTACAAGGACAGTGTAAAAAACTAAAATAAAAAGTAAAATAAATAAGAAAAAAAAAAGTAAAGTGGCCCGTATCTACAAGCTCGCACGCAGAAGCGAATGCATACATAAGTTGCACCCACATATGAAAACAGCGTTCAGGTGTGAGGTATGGCCAAGATCGTTGGAGCGAGAGCAATAATTATAGCAAAAGACCTCCTCCGTAACTCAAGTCTGGTAACCTGTAGAAATTTTTAAATGTCGACTATGGAGATTTTTAAGTGCCAAAGTTTGTCGCCATTCCACAAGCGGGCGCAATTTTGAAGCGTGACATGTTGGGTATCAGTTTACTCTACGTAACATTATCTTGCACAATATAGAAAACAATTGGGCTAACTTTACTGTTTTCTTATTTTTTAATTTAAAAAAGTTATTTTTCCCAAAAATTGTTTGTAAGACCGCTGCGCAAATACAGTGTGACGTAAAGTATTGCAACGACCGCCATTTTATTCTCTATGGTGTCTGAAAAAATATATATAATGTTTGGGGGTTCTAAGTAATTTTCTAGCAAAAAAAATGATTTTAACTTGTAAACAACAGATGTCAAAAATAGGCTCGGTCCTTAAGTGGTTAAAATCCCTGCTCCTGAAAAAACAATAGTTTTTTGGGGTTTTTTTTTCATTGATACATGCCCCCAGGGCAGTACCCAGACCCCCATACACCTTTTTTGGCCAATTATCTGCATATAAGCCTTTAAAATGGGCACTTTTGATTTTTCCTGTTCGGCTCCTGTAGACTTCAATGGGGTTCACTGTTTGAGCTAGAACATTTCCCCTGTTCGGGAGTTCTGCTGCTAACCAAAACAGGGGGGTGTTTGGCCCATCCCTAGTTCTCGGGTTTCAGTGGTTATACTGGGATGATGCCTGCACCTACAGGCATCATCCCAGTATCATTCTTTTCAGCCGACAATTCTGAGTAGAGCAGAAGTGATCTGAGTGGCTAATTAGCCAGTTGATCACTTCTGCGTGTGACGGAAAGGGGTCCCACCCCCTCCCGTGGCAGCCCCCGCCTTTCCCAAGCTCTCCTGTCCTATCACGGAGGCCAGGAGCGATGCGGCTGGCTGTGATGGCTGCTCCCTACAGAGAGAGAGGAACTGACGTTGTTCTGGCTGCTCTGGAAACCAGGAGCGTTGAGTAGTTTCTCACTTCCGGTTCTGTCCCTTTGTTTACCTGGCCACCAACAGCCAGGAGAGAAGCCAAGCAGACCGATCTGTGTCTAATTGGCTGCATTGGAGGCCAGAGGAGCGATTTGGGGTCTAATAGACATTAGGGTTCCCATCAGAACCCCTAACCTTGGTCCCACCTATTAAACCCTTCCGATGTCCCTTTAACCTCTAGCTGGACATTAGCTTTCAAAAACCAACAGGAGCAGTCTGATTTCTTCATAATCCTCAAGATCGGAGAATGCAGACCCAGGAACTCCAAACAGGAGGTGTCCGAGCTCTTCATAATCTTTGAAATCTGAAAATGCAGACCCAGGAACTCCCAACAGGAGGAATCCGAGCTCTTTATCATCTTTGAGTTATGAGAATGTAGACCCAGGAACTCCCAACAGGAGGAGTCCGAGCTCTTCATAATCTTTGAGTTCTGAGAATACAGACCTGGGAACTCCCAACAGGAGGAGTCTGAGCTTTTCATCATCTTTGAGTTCTGAAAATGCAGACCCAGGAACTCCCAACAGGAGGAGTCCAAGCTCTTTATAATCTTTGAGCTCTGAGAATGCAGACCCAGGAACTCCAAACAGGAGGTCTCCGAGCTCTTCATAATCTTTGAACTCTGAGAATGCAGACCCAGAAACTTCCAACAGGAGGTGTCCAAGCTCTTCATAATCTTTGAACTCTGAGAATGCAGACCCAGGAACTCGCAACAGGAGGAGTCCGAGCTCTTCAGCGTCTTTGAATTCTGAGAATGCCGACCCAGGAACTCCCAACAGGAGGAGTCTGAGCTCTTCATAATCTTTGAACTCTGAGAATGCAGACCCAGGAACTCCCAACAGGAGGTGTCCGAACTCTTCATCATCTTTTATTTCTGAGAATGCAGACCCAGGAACTCCCAACAGGAGGAGTCCTAGCTCTACATAATATTTGAACTCTGAGAATGCAGACCCAGGAACTCCCAACAGGAGGTGTCCAAGCTCTTCATCATCTTTTATTTCTGAGAATGCAGACCCAGGAACTCCCAACAGGAGGAGTCCGAGCTCTTCAGCGTCTTTGAGTTCTGAGAATGCAGACCCAGGAACTCCCAACAGGAGGAGTCCGAGCTCTTCATCATCTTTGAGTTCTGAAAATACAGACCTAGGAAATCCCAATAGGAGGAGTCCAAGCTCTTCATCATCTTTGAGTTCAGGAGGAGTCCAAGCTCTTTATCATCTTCGAGTTCTGAGAATGCGGAACCCAGGAACTCCCAACAGGAGGAGTCTGAGCTCTTCATAATCTTTGAGTTCTGAGAATGCAGACCCAGGAACTCCAATCCCGAATGACCCTGAATCTCTGCATAAAGAGTACCTGTCAGGGCCCATGCTGTCACAAGGGATGTTGTTCATCCCTTGTGATAGCAATAAAGTTAGTACCAAAAAAAGAAAAAATATTGTATAAAATAAATAAATTCATTAAAAAAATGCGCAGATGCAAACGCATACAGTACTCCCACACGCATATATAAAAGGTTATCACTCCACACATGTGAGGTATTGTCACGAACATCAGAGTGAGAGCAATAATTCTAGCACCAGACGTCCTGTACAACTCTAAACTGGTAACCTGTAAAGGCATTTAAAGCATCGACCTATGGAGAATTTTTAGTACCTTAGTTTGCCGCCAATTCCGCGGGCAAACACAATGTTGAAGTGTCACATGTTAGGTATCTATTTACTCGGCGTAACATTATCTTTTACATTTTACAAAAATAAATTGGTCTAACTTTACTGTATTGGTTTTTTTCAATTCATAAAACTGTTATTTTTTGCCAAAGAAATTGCGTTTGAAAAACCGCTGTACAAATACCGTGTGACATAAAAAGTTGCAAGAACCGCCATTTTGTTCTTGATCTCTGCTAAATATATATATATATATATATATATATATATATATATATATATATATATATATATATATATGATGTTTGGGTGTTCTAAGTAATTTTCTAGCAAAAAAAATAGATTTTTACATGTAGGAGTGAAGTGTCTGAAATGGCCCAGATGGCAAGTGGCTAATTTCTTCATTTTCCCAAAAATTACAATTTCAAAAAACTCTCCATGCCTCTTACTAAATACCTTGGACTGTCTACTTTCCAAAAAGAGGTAATTCGGTGGGTATTTGTACTGTCCTGGCATTTTAGCTGCCTCATTAAATGAGATCGGCCATCAGAACCTCAGGATTGATCGATTTTCAGAAATTGATATCATAGTTTGTAGACTCTAAAACTGTCACACAGACTAAATAATACACATTTTTTTTTTATTTTGTAGCAGAATAAATTTTCAGAATTAATCATAATGAAATCATAAAAAAAAAAAATGTGATCACTTCCCCACTGTATTGCTCTGGTCACAATATGTTAAAAAAAAACGTAAAAAAATAATAAAAATGTAATAAAAAGAAGAAATACATACATATTATATGTTTTTTTACACACTGTTACCAGTCAGTATCCCTGATCACCGCCACACCAGTTATGATGACGCTGTACTGCACTGGTGACAGTATGTAAAAAAAACAATTGTGAATTTCCTTTTTTTTTTTTTGATTTATTTATTTTCCAGAAAAATTGTGACAAAAAATTACAACTTCAAAAAAACTCTCAAAAATATCTCTTACTAAATACCTTGGACTGTCTTCTCTCCAAAGAGAGGTCATTTGGGCGGTATTTGTATTGTCCTGGCGTTTTTGCTGCCTCAGGGAATGAGAACATCAGAATTGATCGATTTTTCTGAAATTTCCATCATAGTTTTAAGACTCTAAAACTGTCACACAGAATAAATAATACACACTGATTTATTTTTTTTATATATATTTTTTTATTTTATAAAAGAAATGTAGCAGAATATAGATAAAGATGATTTATAAGATTTATAAGAGAAACTAAAAGATTTTTTTTTTTCCTGTACAGAATAAACATGAAAAAAAAAAACACAACCAAAAGAAATCTCTATCTGTCTTCAATAATGAAATTCTCCACAGTGATTCCAGAAATCTGAGAACAGAGTATTGGGAGGTGCGGAGCGTTCTTGTTTATTATAGAAAATCAGAATTAGTGATTAACAAACCATAAAAACAAAGCTAGAATCTACATCAAATCTTCTATAACTGAAGAACATAAACTATAAAATGTAATAATTATTGGATGGACCAATGAAAAGCCGGCTTCTTCCGTGAGACATCAAAAGAGCGATAATGTACAGGAACCAATAAGAAGTGCTGTCCATGTATTGTCATATCTGGCCATGTATTAGCACAGTTTAGTTGTATGGTGTGGCCTGTGTGAGTGCGGGACCGAGTCATCTCTGTATGTTTAGAGGATCGTATTACTAGAATTCAATTCCAGGCGTCCCAAACCAAAGTGTACCCGAAAATAATATTGTTGCCCCTCCCCCAACACATCATGAACATGAAAAAGGTTGTTAGCGTGTGTGACTTCTCTGGTGTGCAACAAGCGATTGTTTGCGACTGAAACATTTCCCGCACTCTGAACATGAATAAGGACGCTCACCTGTGTGAGTTCTCTGGTGTACAAGAAGGCGTGCTTTCAACAAGAAAAAGGATACTCATCAGTGTGAATTCTCTGGTGTTTAACAAGGTCATTTTTATTAATGAAACATTTCCCGCACTCTGGACATGAATAGGGACGTTCACCTGTGTAAAGTTCTCTGGTGATACACAAGGCTTTCTTTCATCGTGAAACATTTCCCGCACTCTGAACATGAATAAGGACGCTCACCTGTGTGAACTCTCTGGTGTTTAACAAGGGTTCCTCTAACACTGAAAGTCTTCCCGCACTCTGAACATGAGTAAGGACGCTCACCTGTGTGAACTCTCTGGTGTTGAACAAGGCTTGCTTTATAATTGAAAGATTTCCCGCACTCTGAACATGAATAAGGACGCTCACCTGTGTGAGTTCTCTGGTGTACAAGAAGGTGTGCTTTATGACTGAAACATTTTCCGCACTCTGAACATGAATAAGGACGCTCACCTGTGTGAGTTCTCTGGTGTACAAGAAGGTATGCTTTATGACTGAAACCTTTCCCACACTCTGAACATGAACAAGGATGCTCACCCGTGTGAATTCTCTGATGATTTAGAAGGTGTCCCTTCTGAATGTAACATTTCCCGCACTCTGAACATGAATAAGGACGCTCACCTGTGTGAGTTCTCTGGTGTCTAACAAGTCTTCCTTTATGACTGAAAGTCTTCCCGCACTCTGAACATGAATAGGGGCGTTCACCTGTGTGAATTCTCTGATGTATTAGAAGGTCTCCACTCTGAATGTAACATTTCCCGCACTCTGAACATGAATAAGGACGCTCACCTGTGTGAGTTCTCTGGTGTATAACAAGGACTTCTTTAATAAGAAAAGATTTCCCGCACTCTGAACATAAATAAGGACGCTCACCTGTGTGAGTTCTCTGGTGTCTAACAAGACTTTTTTTATGATTGAAAGTCTTCCCGCACTCTGAACATGACAATGAACTCTCTCCTGTGGGAACTCCTTCATGGCTTGAAGAAGATTCCTTGGGAATAGAAGGATCTATTGAAGTATCTGTACTGTGAGATCCTATAGTCTTGGTGTGGGATCCATCAGAAGATTCCTCAGGATTAGAGGGATCCATTGATCTCCCCAATTGGGAAGGTCTGGGATGTATATTTGGAGTAACGGGATTTCCTCCTGGAGAATATTGTACAATGTTATTATCTTCTGCTTTATAATCTGGAGATACAATGAGATGTTCCTCAGAGGTATTCTGGACATTGTGTCCACCTGTTGAGAAACAATTTAACATTAAATGTTATAACCTTCCATTCAGGAGTCATATATGTTGGTCCATCACCAAATAATCTATAAGAGCTCTGGCATGGATTTGGGGGCAATTAGAAGAGAAAAATATGAATACAAACCAAGTGAAAGTGTCCAGAGCTCCAAACACAAAGTGCACAGTGCTATGTCTCTTCTGTTCTCGTGTGCAAAATTCTCTTCCAGAGTTTAATAAAATTGTTCTCAGTGTTCCACACCACCCGCTATCCTCCACCTTCACATCGGAGAACTCACCGGAATTCTACGACCCTTCTCTTACCAATGGGTTATTAAGCACTTGTGTCCCCCCAATGGAAGATCATCCGGGACCACCACCTCAATACTACATCTCCAGTTATCTCATACCATACCTGCCAGTATCTTCTCACCTCAGATCCATCCCAGACTCTGACACATCGACAAAGATGGCTGCCATGCCATCACCTTCTGCAGAGCTCTCCACCAATCAGCACATAGAATACCGCCAACGTCAGAGATCACCTCTGAGAGCTCTGCAAGGTGACCGAAAGGGAAAGAGCCGCAGTGCTGTTAATGATGATGTTAAGGAGGTGATCCTGGAGGATCTTCCCTGTAATGTATAAAACCTCTTAATGACCCATTGGTAAGCGAGGAGTCATGGAATTACGGTGAGTTCTCTGATGTGAAGGTGGAGGATAGCGGGTGATGTGGAGCACTGAGAGCATTTTTTTTAATCTCTTGGAAAAAAATTTTGTGTGTTTGGAGCACTGGACAGTTTCATTTTTGTATATTGAAGCACTTTCATGTTGGAAATTGAGAAAGGAGATGGACCTTAAAGGGATTTTAGGAGCTGTGCGGATGAAGGACAGTCTTGTTTTAGATGACTATACCCAATATATAAATGAGGGATTGTGCAATCTTCCTGTGTGGAATCCCAGGAATACAGAGGATGGGGCCATCTCTCTGGTGGGTTCCCATTACTGGATCCATCTGTAGGAAACACACACACACTGACTGAATACATTGTTTCTATGTGTTTATCAGATGATGGGGGATCTAGGTGGACCCTCCGTACTGCTCTCTCCTTTACAATAAAGTCTCCTCTTACCCGGTGATGTGAGGGGCGGCTGATTCTCCATCATGACGTCCTTGTAGAGATCCTTGTGTCCTTCTAAATACTCCCACTCCTCCATGGAGAAATAGACAGTGACATCCTGACACCTTATAGGAACCTGACACACACAATGATACAGTCACCATCCAGACACATCCCTTGTCTGTTACTGGATAATGTCCCAGAATTCCCGGCACCGCTCACCTCTCCTGTCAGCAGCTCCACCATCTTCTTGGTGACTTCTAGAATCTTCTTCTTCTTATTTTCCTGTAGGGCTAGGAGGGGTGGTGGATGCATGGGGATGGGGTCTCGTCTTTCTCTTTGTCTTGTGGACAAGCGGTGACTTCTCCTTCTTATTTTATTCTCAGTAGATGACTTCATAACTACAGTACAGTCCTGTAATATACATCAATTAATAGTATATCAGATCCTCCTCACCTCGACCCCAAAAGCGGTGTCAAGGGGGTGGGAGAGATACAGTAGGGGGAGGATAAAAAATAAATGAAGGATTGTGTTTTTTGTTTTTTTGGGTGGGTGAACTTTAGAAGTAAGATATATGTATCTGGAAAAAAATGTATGTGTAAATTTATAACTTGTACTGTTATCAAAAGAATAAGAAAAGTACTGAATTAAAAAAAAAAAAAAAAGAATCCTCCTCACCTAACAAGGCAGGTCAATATTTTATTCATAGAGTTAAGAATGATTAAACATTCCCAGAATCCTCCTCACCTCTCCAGTCAGTAGACAGACGATCTCCAGCGTGAGTATTAATATCCCATTATGGAGATTTTTTTTTTTCATATTTACATCATTGAGAAGCTGTTGATTCTCCATCATGACGTCCTTGTAAAGATCCTTGTGTCCTTCTAAATACTCCCACTCCTCCATGGAGAAATAGACAGTGACATCCTGACACCTTATAGGAACCTGACACACACAATGATACAGTCACCATCAAGACACATAATTATATATTTACATAGTAGGTGAGGTCAAAAAAAGACACAAGTCCATCAATCCCAACCTATGTGTGTGATTATATATCAGTATTACATTGTATATTCCTGTATGTTGCGGTCGTTCAGGTGCTTATCCAATAGTTTCTTGAAACTATTGATGCCCCCTGCTGAGACCACTGCCTGTGGAAGGGAGTTACACATCCTTGCCGCTCTTACCATAAAGAACCCTCTACGTAGTTTAAGGTTAAACCTCTTTTCTTCTAATTTTAATGAGTGGCCATGAGTCTTGTTAAACTTCCTTCTACGAAAAAGTTTTATCCTTATTGTGGGGTCACCAGTACGGTATTTGTATATTGAAATCATATCCCCTCTCAAGCGTCTCTTCTCCAGAGAAAATAAGTTCAGAGCTTGCAACCTTTGCTCATAACTAATATCCTCCAGACCCTTTATTAACTTTGTTGCCCTTCTTTGTACTCGCTCCATTTCCAGTACATCCTTCCTGAGGACTGGTTCCCAGAACTGGACAGCATACTCCAGGTGCGGCCGGACCAGAGTCTTGTAGAGCGTTAGAATTATCGTTTTATCTCTGGAGTTGATCCCCATGCCAATATTCTGTTTACTTTGTTAGCAGCAGCTTGGCATTGCATGCCATTGCAGAGCCTATCATCTACTAGGACCCCCAGGTCCTATTCCATCCTAGATTCCCCCAGAGGTTCTCCACTCAGTGTATAAATTGCATCCTTTTTTTTGCCACCCAAATGCAATATTTTACACTTTTCTACATTGAACCTAATTTGCCATGTAGTTGCCCACCCCATTAATTTGTTCAGATCTTTTTGCAAGGTTTCCACATCCTGTGGAGAAGTTATTGCCCTGCTTAGCTTAGTATCGTCCGCAAATACAGAGATTGAACTGTTTATCCCATCCTCCAGGTCATTTATGAACAAGTTAAACAGGATTGCTCCCAGCACAGAACCCTGGGGGACCCCACTATTACCCCTGACCATTCCGAGTACTCCCCATTTATCACCACCCTCTGAACTCGCCCTTGTAACCAGTTTTCAATCCATGTACTCGCCCTATGGTCCATGCCAACGGACCTTATTTTGTACAGTAAACTTTTTGTCAGGTCACCTTGAGGCTAGGTGACAGATGCACACCGTAGGGATCAGGAGTGCACCGCAAGGTAGTGGACCCTATGGCTGACTGCTGTGGATGGGAGTCAGGGTTGTAAGGAAGGCAGGGCAGCTGGAACACCAGCACGGATCCCACCGGGGTTAGAGCTTAAGATTCCCTGGGGCGCGGAATCTAAGAGCCAGCAGGTGTTCACCAGAGCCTCTAGTGGTGAGGATGGACTGGGCTGCGACTGGCTCCAGGTCGCGACCCCCAGGGTCCCCCAGCTCACACCCACAGTAGGAAACAGGAGGATAGGGATAGTAAGGGAATAAGCCAAGGTCAAGGCCACAAGCAGACAAGGACAACAGAGTTCACGCCAAAGGTCAGGGTCACGAGCAGACAGGAATAGTCAAGAACAGGCCAAAGTCGGTAACTGGAATCAGACGCAGGAAACACAGCAAGTACACACGAAAGCTAACACACAATGGTTGATCAGCACTGCTGGCTTGCAGTGCACAGGTTAATATAGGGTTCCCTGATAGGGCCTGGGGTGGGGCCATGCTTAGAGGAGAGGTTATAAAACCAGTCAGGTGAGAGTCAGCTGGTCTTTAGAGATGAACACATGGAGACAGGTAAGCTGACAGACAAAACTCTATTGCATAACCATGACACTTTTTTGGGGAACTGTGTCAAATGCTTTTGCAAAATCCAGATACACCATGTCTACGGGCCTTCCTTTATCTAGAAGGCAACTCACCTCCTCATAGAAGGTTAATAGATTGGTTTGGCAAGAACGATTCTTCATGAATCCATGCTGATTACTGCTAATGATATCATTCTTATTACTAAAATCTTGTATATAGTCCCTTATCATCCCCTCCAGGAGTTTACATACTATTGATGTTAGGATAACTGGTCTGTAATTCCCAGGGATGTATTTTGGGCCCTTTTTAAATATTGGTGCTACATTGGCTTTTCTCCAATCAGCTGGTACCATTCCAGTCAGTAGACTCTCAGTAAAAATTAGGAACAATGGTCTGGCAATTACCTGACTGAGTTCCCTAAGTATCCTCGGGTGCAAGCCATCTGGTCCCGGTGATTTATTAATGTTAAGTTTCCCAAGTCTAATTTTAATTCTGTCCTCTGTTAACCATGAGGGTGCTTCCTGTGATGTGTCATGAGGATAAACACTGCAGTTTTGGTTACTGAAGCGCCTCGATTCCCTCGTGAAGACCGAGGAGAAGAATGAATTCAATACCTTTGCCATCTCCCCATTCTTTGTAACCAGATGTCCTTCCTCATTCTTTATGGGGCCAATATGGTCTGTCCTCCCTTTTTTACTGTTTACATACTTAAAGAATTTTTGGGGATTTTTTTTTGCTCTCCTCCGCTATGTGCCTTTCATGTTCTATCTTAGCTGTCCTCATTGCACCCTTACATTTCTTGTTGCATTCTTTATAAAGTCTGAATGCTGATGATGATCCCTCTACCTTGTATTTTTTGAAGGCCTTCTTCTTTGCTTTTATATATATATATTTTTTACATTGGAGTTAAGCCATCCAGGACTTTTGTTCACTCTTTTAAATTTATTACCCAATGGGATGCATTGGCTAATGCCCTTATTTAATATGCTCTTAAAGCAAACCCATCTCTCCTCCGTGTTCTTTGTTCCTAAGATTTTATCCCAATTTATGCCTTCTAGCAAGGTTTGTAGTTTAGGGAAGTAGGGTCTTTTGAAATTCAGTGTCTTTGTATTCCCTTATGTTTCCTATTTGTGTGATTTATACTGAAGCCAATTGACTTTTGATCGCTGTTACCTAAATTGCCCCCTATTTCCACATCCGTGATCAGGTCTGTGTTGTTGGTAATCAGTAACGCTTTATTTCTAGTTGGTGCATCTACCATCTGACCCATAAAATTGTCCTGCAAGACATTTAGGAAATGGCGAGCCTTAGATGAATGGGTGGTTCTCTCCGCCCAGTCTATGTCTGGATAATTAAAATCCCCATTATGATAACACTTCCCATCCTTGCTGCTAATCCAAATTGTGATAGGAGATCTCTACCCTTCCTCCCTCAGGTTATGGGGCCTATAGCATACTCCCAGTATTATTTTCCCCTTTGCTTCATCCCTTTGGAGCTCTACCCATAAGGATTCCACCTCCTCCATAGCATGTACATTATTCTTGATATATAGGCATACCCCTCCCCCTTTTTTACCCTCTCTATCCTTGCAATAAAGGGTATACCCTTGAATGGTTGCCAGCCAATCATGAGAGCTGTTGAACCAGGTCTCTGAAATTCCCACAAAATCCAAATCCTCCCCATACAACAGTATCTCTAGTTCACCCATCTTGTCCGCCAGGCTCCTGGCATTGGTGAACATGCCATGTAGTTTAGACCAGTCACATATTATCCTCTTATTGGGTGTTCCAAGATTGCAACAAGGACTTGCTACTATACTTACCTTGGGTTTATGTGCTTTGGTCAACCTACCACTAATGCCCAAAACAATACCCTCTGGAATATGTTCCGCGCTGACTATCTCTACCTCTGGACCCTCCCCCCCATTGCCTAGTTTAAAAACCCCTCTAACTTTTTGGCCATCTTCATTCCCAGCTGATCTGCACCCTTCTCATTTAGGTGCAGTCCATCCATTCTATAGTACTGGTTATCGACTGAGAAATTGGCCCAGTCCTCCATGAACTCAAACCCCTACTTACTAAACCAGCTCTTCAGCCACTTGTTTACTTCCCTAATCTCCCTCTGCCTTTCTGGTGTGGCCCGATGTACCGGTAGTATTCCTGAGAATACTACCTTGGAGGTCCTTTTCCTCAATTTAGCTCCCAAGTCCCTAAAATCGTTCTTTAGGACACTCCATCTGCCTCTGACTTTGTCATTGGTGCCAACATGCACCATGACAGCCCGGTCTTGCCCAGCCCCTCCCAGCAATCTGTCCACCAGATCCGTGATGTGCCAAACTCGAGCGCCTGGTAGACAACATTCAGTTTGGTGCTTCAGGTCTTTGTTACAGATTTGCCTCTCTGTCTTTCTAAGAATTGAGTCCCCTACAAGCGGAATCTGTCTTTCCTTTCCCTTCGCCCCCCCCCTCACTGGAGGAGTTCTTGCCCCGGCAGCTAGGAGAGTCCCTCAGCTCCAGCAGTGCTGGTCCCTGACTGGTTTCACCAATGTCACTCAATGGAGCGTACGTATTGGGATGCTCCAGCCCTGGATTGGCCTCCCTGCCACTTCCCCCTCTATCCTTCCTGACTGTCACCCATCTACTCTTTCCTAGTGCCTGAACCTGTTTGTCTCCACCCGCCTCTGTGCTGGCCCCTGCTGGCACTTGCTGCCGTACATTCCTGGCTCTCCTTTAGTATGGAGGGACTTCTCAGTGCTGACAGTTGCTTCCCCAGATTCAGAACCTGGGCTTCCAGGGAAAAAATGTGCTTACATTTTACACAGCAGTATTCACCCTCGATCGGATGATCAAGGAACACCTATATGCCGCAAGATGTACAGTGAGTCGCCTCTTAACACCCGCCGGGCATTGTACCTATTATATAAAATGAGGATTGTGGATTACACCCTGTACACTTATGCCGCGTACACACGGTCAGAATTTCCGACAACAAATGTTCGATGGGAGCTTGTTGTCGGAAATTCCGACCGTGTGCAGGCTCCTTTGGACATTTTCCATCGGAATTTCTGACAAACAAAATTTGAGAGCTGGATCTCAAATTTTCCGACAAAAAAATCCGTTGTCCTTAATTCCGATCGTGTGTAGACGATTCCGACGCAAAAAATTCCACGCATGCTCGGAAACAAGCAGAAGAGCCGCACTGGCTATTGAACTTCATTTTTCTTGGCTCGTCGTACGTGTTGTACATCACCGCATTCTTGGTGATCGGAATTTCCGACAACATTTGTGTGACCGTGTGTATGCAAGACAAGTTTGAGCCAACATCCGTCGGAAAAAAAACATGGATTTTTTGTCAGAATGTGCGATCATGTGTACGCGTCATAATACTCAACAAGACAATACACTAATACTCAACAAGACAATACACTATTACTCAACAAGACAATACACGTGCACTCGCAGAACCTACGTGCACTTGCATCCCTTGTCTGTTACTGGATAATGTCCCAGAATTCCCGGCACCACTCACCTCTCCTGTTAGTAGTTCAGTGATCTTCTTGGTGACTTCTAGAATCTTCTTGGCACTGGTTTCCTCTGTTGTCAGGCAGTGAGGTGAAGGAACTGTGATGGGTGATGTCCTGTGAAGACAGCTGCTGTGTGCTAATGGTTCACCAGATATTTTTCTCACTACTTTATAATCCTGCGTAAAAAGAGAAAGTAACAAATTTCACTACAGACCTCCCAGAATCCAGAATCCTCCTCACCTCTCTGGTCAGGTCTGTGTTTTATAAATATAGATTAGAGTGATGTCATATGACCTCCCAGAATCCTCCTCACCTCTCCGATCAGCAGGTTGATGATCTCCAGGGTGAGGTCCAATATCCTTTCAGTCATGTGATTTTGGCCCGTCTCCATCCTCATTGATGTGGTCATGTCATCTATACAGGACTCTCCTCTGTAGACAAATAATAAACTGAAAATTATCTGAACTGTGATGGGATGAAAAATTTCCTTTAAATAACAACTCCTATCAAAATCTGGGGAAGAGTTAGGGCGTTTTTCAAGGTATTCTTCTCTGTCCTGGTTGCGGAGATTTCCTTTGATTTCCTGTCCAGCATGTATCTGGACTAGGGATGGGTTGTCTGTTCGGGTCGAACATGAGTTCGACTCAAACATTGGCTGTTCGCCCGTTCGCCGAATAGCGAACCATTTGGGGTGTTCGTGGCAAATTTGAAAGCCGCGGAACACCCTTTAAAAGTCTATGGGAGAAATCAAAAGTGCTAATTGTAAAGGTTAATATGCAAGCTATTGTCATAAAAAGTGTTTGGGGACCTGGGTCCTGCCCCAGGGGACATGTATCAATGCAAAAAAAAGTTTTAAAACGGCCGTTTTTTCCGGAGCAGTGATTTTAATAATGCTTAAAGTGAAACAATAAAAGTGAAATATTCCTTTAAATTTCGTACCTGGGGGTGTCTATAGTATGCCTGTAAAGTGGCGCATGTTTCCTGTGTTTAGAACAGTCCCTGCACAAAATGACATTTCTAAAGGAAAAGAAAGTCATTTAAAAGTACTAGCGGAACCGCTGGCAGCTATAATGAATTGTCGGGTCTCTGCAATACTCATAAAAGTCATTGAAAAAAATGGCCTGGGATTCCCCCACAGTGCATTACCAGGCCCTTCAGGTCTGGTATAAATATTAAGGGGAACCCCGAACCAAATTTTTTTTTAAAAATGCGTGGGGGGTCCCCCCAAATTCCATACCAGGCCCTTCAGGTCTGGTAGGGATATTAAGGGGAACCCCGTGCCAAAATTAAAAAGAAGATGGTGTGGGGATCCCCCTAAAATCCATACCAGACCCTTATCTGAGCACGCAACCTGGCAGGCCGCAGGAAAAGAGGGGGGACGAGAGAGCTGACTCCCCCTCCTGAACCGTACCAGGCCACATGCCCTCAACATGGGGAGGATGTCCCCATGTTGATGGGGACAAGGGCCTCATCCCCACAACCCTTGCACGGTGGTTGTGGGGGTCTGCGGGCAGGGGGCTTATCGGAATCTGGAAGCCCCCTTTAACAAGGGCACCCCCAAATCCTGGCCCCCCCCTGTGTGAAATGGTAATGGGTACAAATGTACCCCTACCATTTCCCAAAAAAGTATCAAAAATTTAAAAAAAGACAAGAGACGGTTTCTGACAATTACTTTATTAATGTCTTCTTCTTTCCCCGCTTCTTCTTCCATCTTCTTCTGGTCTTCATTTGGTTTTCTTCCTCCATCTTGTTCTTCTCCCGCTTCTTCCTCTTCTTCCTCTGATCCTCTGCTTCTTCCTTCGGTCTTCTCGTTCGCATCTTCCTGTGGCGTCTTCGTTCTCCGGACGATCCGCATCCATGGGGGGTTCCCGCTGTGTGACGCTTCTGTTCTGACAGTTCTTATATACTGTAACTGCGGTCACGCCCCCTTATGACGCCAGAGTCCCTGCGCATGCTGGGACCGTGACGTCACAAGGGGGCGGGGTCACCGCCTATATAAATGGCTCCGCAGCTCGCACACAGCATTCCAGCCAGAGAGCGTCGTGTCAACATCAGAAGAAAAGAAGAAGCGACGAGACAGCGGTGAGACAGCGGCGGCGAGACATCGGCGACAAGACAGCGGCAGCAGACCACGCCCCTGCTGGCAAAAGAGCTGGAAGAAGATAGCGGAGGGGCCCAGAGAAGAGGCGGAACACCGGGAGAAGTTGGAAGAAGACCCCCCCGAAGGCAGAAGAAGACCCCGGAGCTGCCTAATAAATTACTCTTAAAACCTGTGTACTGTGTTTTTTTTTTCTTGACATCTTTTTCCCTAGGTGAATGGGTAGGGGTACCATGTACCCCATACTCATTCACATAGGGTCGGGGGCCGGGATCTGGGGGCCCCCTTATTAAAGGGGGTTCCCGGATTCCGATAAGCCCTCTGCCCACAGACCCCGACAACCAACGGCCAGGGTTGTCGGGAAGAGGCCCTTGTCCTCATCAACATGGGGACAAGGTGCTTTGGGGTGGAGGCAGGGCGCCCCTCCTCCCCCAAGGCACCCCCCCATGTTGAGGGCATGCGGCCTGGTACAGCTCAGGAGGGGGGGCGCTCGTCCCCACCCCCTTTCCTGGCCGGCCGGGCTGCATGCTCGGATAAGGGTCTGGTATGGATTTGGGGGGGGGACCCCCATGCCAATTTTTTGGCGTAGGGGTTCCCCTTACAATCCATACCAGACCTAAGGGCCTGGTATGCCCCTGGGGGGAATCCATGCCGGTTTTTTCATTTAAAATTTGGCACGGCATTCCCCCTCAGGATTCATACCAGACAGCTGTCAGCACTGCCTGTCGCTCATCGCGGAAGGAAAAAAACGTTTCCTTTCCCGATGAGTGAGCCATCTCGGCGCTGGCTCCCGCGATGGGGCTCGCAGGTGTCAAATCTCGCCAATAATTGCGGCGAGATTGACACAATATCGCGGTCACCTACTGTAAGTCACAACAATAGACAATAACAGTCTGCTTAAACTAATAACACACAAAGAATTAAATTTTAGCATGTTTTTATTGAACACACCATGTAAACATTCACAGTGCAGGCGGAAAAAGTATGTAAACCCCTAGACTAATGAGATCTCCAAGAGCTAATTGGAGTGAGGTGTCAGCCAACTGAAGTCCAATCAATGAGATGAGATTGGAGGTGTTGGTTACAGCTGCCCTGCCTTATAAAAAACACACACCGGTTCTGGGTTTGCTTTTCACAATAAGTATTGCCTGATGTGAATGATGCCTCGCACAAAAGAGCTCTCAGAAGACCTACGATTAAGAATTGTTGACTTGCATAAAGCTGGAAAGGGTTATAAAAGTATCTCCAAAAGCCTTGCTGTTCATCAGTCCACGGTAAGACAAATTGTCTATAAATGGAGAAAGTTCAGCACTGCTGCTACTCTTCCTAGGAGTGGGCGTCCTGTAAAGATGACTGCAAGAGCACAGCGCAGACTGCTCAATGAGGTGAAGAAGAATCCTAGAGTGTCAGCTAAAGACTTACAAAAGTCTCTGGCATATGCTAACATCCCTGTTAGCTAATCTACGATACGTAAAACACTAAACAAGAATGGATTTCATGGGAGGATACCACAGAGGAAGCCACTGCTGTCCAAAAAAAACATGCTGCACATTTACAGTTTGCACAAGAGCACCTGGATGTTCCACAGCAGTACTGGCAAAATATTCTGTGGACAGATGAAACCAAAGTTGAGTTGTTTGGAAGAAACACACAACACTATGTGTGGAGAAAAAGAGGCACAGCACACCAACATCAAAACCCCATCACAACTGTAAAGTATGGTGGTGGGGGCATCATGGTTTTGGGCTGCTTTGCTGCATCAGGGCCTGGAGGGATTGCTATCATCGAAGGAAAAATGAATTCTCAAGTTTATCAAGACATTTTGCAGGAGAACTTAAGGCCATCTGTCCACCAGCTGAAGCTCAACAGAAGATGTGTGTTGCAACAGGACAACGACCCAAAGCATAGAAGTAAATCAACAACAGAATGGCTTAAACAGAAGAAAATACGCCTTCTGGAGTGGCCCAGTCAGAGTCCTGACCTCAACCTGATTGAGATGCTGTGGCATGACCTCAAGAAAGCGATTCACACCGGACATCCCAGGAATATTTCTGAACTGAAACAGTTCTGTAAAGAGGAATGGTGAAGCATTACTCCTGCATGTTGTGCACATCTGATCTGCAACTACAGGAAACATTTGGGTGAAGTTATTGCTGACAAAGGAGGTTCAACCAGTTATTAAATCCAAGGGTTCACATACTTTTTCCACCTGCACTGTAAATGTTTACATGGTGTGTTCAATAAAAACATGGTAAAATTTAATTCTTTGTGTGCTATTAGTTTAAGCAGACTGTGATTGTCTATTGTTGTGACTTAGAGGAAGATCAGATCACATTTTATCACCAATTTGTGCAGAAATCCATATCATTCCAAAAGGGTTCACATACCTTTTATTGCAACTGTATAGGATGTATCTGGTCTATAAACCAGAGGCTCTGGATGTATCTGGGCACATATTAAAGAATAACCCCTGATAACAGTATTTTAGGTTTGTGTAGTAGTGGATGTTGGAGATAAAGACATCACAGTGACTATGGAGGAAGAGAACAGAAATGACAGGGGGGTGGGGGTGGAGGGTGTTTTCTTGGTTTAAATAGAAATAGAATCTTATTACCCTCTTTGTGTGTTCCAGCGATGTGTGCTCTCTTTTTCCTCCTCCTTTCACCTTGGATATTGTACGTTATACAACTTTCTGTGCTTAGCTTCCATTAGTTACCGTGATCCGCGCACAATATGTGATATTGCTGTCTTGTTACAACTGCATCATGTGTGGCTTCTCAGGGTATGGAGTAAATCTATCCTATATCTAGTCTATCTTCCGCCCACACTTCCTGTGCTTCTTCTGCTAACTCATCTACGGTTTTCTGCAAACATGTAAAAAAGGAGAAGAAAGGTCCACCCTTCCCCCATCTCCAATTGTTATACCTACCTGTATTTTGGCCATTAATTCTCTTCCAAGTAAATTCACAGAGCACCCGGGAATGACTCTACAAGGGTGATACACCATGCATCTATCATCTAAACTGCTCACAAGAAAGCAAGGGGTTTCCCGGGTCTTTGTCAGGACCCCATTTATACTCACAGAAGGCTCACATTCTGTCAGAGTATATTCTCCCTCCTTCCCACTAGGTTCACACCTATGCGCTTTTTAGTGCATTTTGCAAGTTGCAGAAGCGCACTACAATCCATTTATCATTGTTTCCTATGGTACACGTTCACACCTATATGTTTTTCAGTCAATGCGTGTTTGGAAAGGGTCAGGGACTTTTTTTCCCACAGCAGAATACGTTTTGTGTGTAAAAGACTTTAATGGATCAAAACCAAAAACACAAGTGTTTTGCATTTTTTCTTTTCAATAACAAACTGTGAATTTGCTGGCAATAAAAAAGCAGCGTTGGGGTCCCCCTCCAAATCCATACCAGGCCCTTTGGGTCTGGTATGGATTTGGAGGGGAACACCACTCTAAAATGTTTTTTTTTAAAAATGGCATGGGTTCCTCCCCAATCCATACCAGGACTGATCTGCACGCTCACCCCTAAATATAAATTCTCTCTGCAAGCCAAAATCTCTCCAAACAATGTACAAATTCTCCCTCCTCCCAGTCCAAATCCCCCCTCCTAGGACAAATCTCTCCCACCTAAAGAAAATCACCCCTCCTAACACTCATCCTCTTTCCCCTGCAATTCCTATCCTAGCACAAATCCTCCCCATCAAATCCCCCCCAACACAAATCCCCCAAATCCCTCCTCCTAGCACACCTCCTCCAAATTTCTCTTCCTAGCACAAAGCCTCCTTCCACACCCAACTACCCCCAATTTCCCCCTCCAAGCACAAATCCTGCCCCTAGCCCCCTCCTCTTAACCCAAATTCTCCCACCCCCAAATCCCCCTCTTAGCCCAAATCCCCCCACCCTCAACTACATGTCTGCTCCAAAAAACCATGATAAAGTTGTCGTTAAAGACCACTTTCCTGGTGGCAGTAGCCTCAGCTAGGAGGGTTTCTGAGTTGAGGGCTCCTTCGTGCTGGACAGAGTTGTTCTGCTCCAGATGCTGGATTCTATTCCAAAAGTGGCCTCAAGATTCCATGTAAGTCAAGAAATTGTATGCCTACTTTTCATCTGGAAGGCGGACAAAGAGCCCTTTGGATGCCGGGGAGCCCAACTTTCAAGGCATCAGATTGCCTGTTTGAGGTTCCTAGAGGTTAAAGCAAGCGGGCCAGAGCTTCGAGCAGAGTAATTGCTTCTTGGATTGTTTAAGTGATCTCCCTCTCATATAAGGATAGGGGGTAAGCCATTTCTGAAGAAATAATGGCGCGCTCCACAAGAAGCATCACAACCTCCTGAGCAGCCGCCTGTAGAGACTTAATAAAGTCAATATTCAAGGCGGCAACGTGGTCATCCATACAAACCTTTTATTTCTCATTATCACATAGATCCGTCATTGTTGACAACTGTTAATTTTGGCAAAACGGTTATCTCGTTAGCCAGAGGCCATAATTAACCCTATTTTGTTTCCGTATAATCCCACCCTGGGTAGCTAGTTAGTTCCCAGTAGTAGACTGACATGGAGCCGTCAGAAAAATGGAAAATTGAATATCAAATAACTATTGCAATTTTCCTTTGCTGACGAGCTCCATGCCAGCACAAACTCCCACCCAGGTGCAGAAATCGAGTTATGGAACGCTGGCCTGAGGGCGAGAGTCAAATTTATGAGTTAGGTCTTGCGGGTGGGGGTATGTGAGGAGCATACCCAGTAGTAGGCTGACATGGAGCTTATCAGGAAAGGAAAGTTGTGATTTTGGGCTATCTTGGCATTTCATGGCCTCCGAAACTGTGATAGGTAGTGAGGTGTGAAATCAACAATTTATGTCCTTAGAAAGCCTGAAGGTGGTGATTGGTTTTCGGGGTCCCGTACGCGGTAAGACTGCCAAAAAGTCTCACACATGTGGTATCCCCGTACTCAGGAGAAGCAGAATGTATTTTGGGGTGTAATTTCACATATACCCATGGCATGTTTGAACAATATATCATTTAGGTGACAACTTTGTGTAAAAAAATTATATATATATATATATATATATTTTTGTAATTTTTCAATCACTTGTGACAAAAAAAAAAAATATTCAATGGGCTCTACATGCCTCTCAGCAAATTCCTTGGAGTGTCTACTTTCCAAAATGGGGTAATTTGGGGGGGTTTGTACTGCCCTGCCATTTTAGCACCTCAAGAAATGAGATAGGAAGTCATAAACTAAAAGCTGCGTAAATTCCAGTAAATATCCAATAGTTTGTAGACACTATAACTTTTGCGTAAACCAATAAATATATGCTTATTGAATTTTTTTTACCCAAGACATGTGGCTGAATACACTTTGGCCTAAATGTATGACAATAATTACATTTATTGGCTTTTTTTAATAACAAAAAGTAAAAAATATAATTTCTTTTCAAGATTTTCTTTTTTTTTTTTTTCTTTTAATTTTAAAACATTTATTGAAAATCGGTACAATACATCTTCATTCCATCTTTTTACACTGAATCAGTATAGAATACCATCAGAATTCTTCACATTAGAATAACGTACCCGCTATATAAAAGAGAGAAAAGCTAACAAAAAAAAGATAAAAAAGAAACACAAATTTAAGACACAAAGTACTGTCGAGCACTACAGATTTGGGTCAGACCTGACACCCCATAAGGGATCACACTGTGCCAGGTGCTGGCCTTATCAGACGAACAGAAAAGTGCTCTTTTGAGGACTGGACTTGTCGTGCCTCTCTGGAACAACAGTACTGCTCCCGAGAAGTATAACTGCCCTCTGGGGGGAGTTCTGTAAACTGCTATTGTAATTTCTCTAAATACAATAATCACCCCAATGGTGTGAGGTTAGAGCTCAGATGCTCTTGCCCAAGTTAAGATGGAGTATAAGTATTCTTAAACAGTCGGTTGATAAAAAAACGGTACAATCTATCGTGAACTTTAGTAATCTGAACAAGGAGAAAAGAATAGGAAGGAAAGAACAGAAAGAAGGGAGGAAAAAGGGGGAAGGATGCCAGTACCCAAATCGTGTATAACTTTCAGACTGCATTGTTCCCTGGGATGAGGGATAAGCCTAAGTACCCAGCCCAGGGTTCCCAGATTGCTCCAATCTGTTGTCCAGGATGGTGCTGACTATTTTTTCTTGGGACATGATCCAAGAGATCTTTCTCTTAGCGGCTTTGAGGGAAATTGTCGGTGTCTTCCATGCCTTAGCGACAGTGATTTTAGTTCCCAAAAACATAAATGCTATCAGTCTTTGGGATGTGTGCGTTCAGCAAGGCTATTTGTGGGTTTTTTGGGATTGCGAGACCTGTGACTCTACGGATAAGATTAAATAATTTATTCCAAAAATCCTTGGACATTCCCACCATATGTGAAGCATGGATCCCTGGGCTTGGCAGTCCCTAAAGCAGAGTGGGGAGGTAGAGGGAAACATCCTAGCTAATCTCGTCAGTACCAAGTACCATCTGGTTAGAACTTTCAAATTTGCTTCTATCATTGAGATGTTCAAAATACCTTTATAAGCTCTCAATCCTCTTTTATGCCATTCCTCCAGGTCCCAGGCTTCCTGCAAGTCTTTTTCCCAAGCTTCCATATACGAGAATTTGGAGGAGGGTTCTGATAATGAAGTGTAGATTATGGATATACCCCCCTTTTGCTCTGTACCCTGGCCACACCAGGGTTCATAGTTTGAGAAATCTGGGGGGGCAGGTTTGTTTTTCCAGATTGAGGTTAAGAAGTGGGAAATCTGATAAAATCTGAATTTCTCCGAATTGGGGAGATCCAACTTTTCGATGCAGAATTTCAATGAGATCAGACCCGATGGGGAGAAATAGTGGCCAATACTATACATCCCCTTATCCAACCACCATTGGAAGGATTTGAGATCCAGACCTGGTTTGAAGAGGGGATTATGAAAAATGTGAGCTAATGGGTGAATTTCTGATGTCAGAGTAGATAAATGTTTCAAGTCATCCCATAATTGCATGGAATGGGATAGGGTAGGAGACATTATCGGTGATTTTCGGGGGCACCATAACAGGTAATCTAATGTGTATGTGGGGACCGCCTGTCTCTCTATAGTGATCCAGTCCGGTTTCTCGTGTCTGAAGTATACCATTGAAAGTTGTGCTAATCTAGCAGATTGATAGTATCTAAAGAGTTCTGGGAGGCCCAATCCTCCCTGTGTTTTGGGGCTGTATAGAATACATCTTGCCAATCTGTAACCCTTTTTGCCCCAGATAAATTTGATTATCTTTCCCTGGAATGACTTTAGATGATCTTTCCTAATCGCTATTGGGAGGGATCAAAATAAATAGAGAAGCCTAGGTAGAAGGGTCATCTTAATGGAGTGTATTTTGCCTAGCCAAGAAATGTTGTGTAGACACCATGATTGAAGGTCGTTTTCCAGTTTACGATACATGGGGGGAAAGTTTGCCTGATAGAGTTGATCAATCTTCGGGGTAAAGTTTATTCCTAGATAACGTATTGATGTACTACTCCACTTAAATTTATATGAATGTTTCAATTGTTCGGCCAAGGATGGGGGTAGTGATATATTCAGTGCTTGTGATTTGTCCATATTCACCTTTAGGCCTGATATGTTCCCAAAGGATTCCAAAAGTCTATTTATGTTAGGGAGGGAGGTTATTGGAGAGGTGACACAGAGCAGGATATCTTCTGCAAAAAGGGTGCACTTGTAGACTGATTGTCTGCACCGAACCCCCTTGATATTTTGGTCTTATCTAATTGCGATGGCCAGAGTTTCGATCGCTAGAGCGAAGATTATTGGAGAAAGAGGACAGCCTTGCCTAGTGCCTCTGGAAATTTTGATGGTATTGGAGTAAAAGCCCTAAAGTTTGACTCTAGCTTTCGGATTGGGATACAGGGATTGTAATAACCCCAGGAAACAATCCCCAAACCCCCATCGCCTTAGGATTGTAAATAGGTATGACCATGAGAGGGAATCGAAGGCCTTTTGTAAATCTAACGATAGTAGGAGGCCTTCCTGATGGGGGCTTCCATCCCAGCTGGATTGTAGGATAGAGCTGATGTCTATTGCCCTCCTAATTTGATCGGGACCCTGTCTCCCTGGGATGAAACCCACTTGATCCTTGTTAATGTATTGGTTTATAAAAGAGCTCAATCTGTTGGCCAGTATTTTGGTAAGTATTGTCAAATCATTGTTAATAAGGGATATGGGTCTATAATTTACTACTTATGTTGGGTCTTTATCTGGTTTGGGTATAACGAAATGAAAGCCGTGTTCATATAGGTGTCTATGGCTTCTCCCTGCCGTTTGGAATTGAAAAATTTAGTGAGGCGTGGGGCTAGGGTGGCAGCAAATGTTTTGTAGTAGAGGGTAGAGAACCCGGTCCCGGGGCTGAGCCAATTTTTAGATTTTTAATCACTTCCAGGGTTTCTTCTGTAGAGAAGGGGGCTTCCATAAGGTCCTTGTGGTTTTTGCTAAGTGAGGGGATATTTAGGTCTTCTAGGAAGGCCTCCATAGCAGATTTGTCAGCCGAACTGCCTTTCTGATATAATTTAGCATAGAAATCTTGAAATGATTGCAGAATACGTTGGGGATTTAAGGTAGTTGAGCCATCCTGTTGTCTGATCTTAGGTAGTGAATAGTTACGGGGTTTGGGGGATAGTTTAGAGGCTAGCATAGTACTCATTTTATCTTTCTGTTGATAAAATTTCACTCCAATCCAACGCAGGGAAACCTCGGCTTTGACCGTGAGCGCTAAGTTTAATGCCACTCTTGCAGCATCTAATTGTGCAGTTTGGACCTTCGATGGGTCCTTTTTGTGTTGTTTACATAAAGCTGTAAAATTATTCTCAAGTTTCTCTATGTCTGAGGCTTTCTCTTTTTTAATTTGCATTGTCAATTGGATTAGCTGTCCCCTGATCGTAGCTTTATGGGCCGCCCATAAAGTTTCAGCCAAGGTTCCCTCCACATCATTTAGGAGGAATAATTTTTTCAGAGCTTTATCAATTATTGTCACCTGGACTGGGTCCTTAAGTAAAGATTCCTTAAGTCTCCACTGTGGGAAGGGGGGTTTGGAAAGGTGGCCCTGTAAAACTAAGATGACCATTGAATGGTCCAGAGAGGGCTGAGTCCCTGATGTAGGCTTTTTTAACTATGGGAATATGAATTGCAGAGATAAAAATGTAGTCAATCCTGGAGTAAGATTGATGGGGGTTCGAGAAATGTGTGTAGTCCCTGCTAGATAGGTTAAGTTCCCTCCAGATGTCAGCGAGACCCTGGCGTGTGAGTTGGGTTGTGGGGGTCTAGATTTATCAAGCGAAAGGTCAAATGCGATGTTGGAGTCTCCTCTATATATCACTGTACCCTCCAACAGGGGGTCTAAAGTTTGAAACATTGATAGGAAAAATTGAGCTTGTCCCTTGTTCGGAGTTTAGTAAGAAACAAGAGAATACAAATGACCTTCTAACAATCCTTTAACCATGATAAATCTGCCCTCGGTGTCCTTGTGAACGTGTATGGTCTTACATTGGCAGGATTTTGCAAATAATATTGCTACCCCTTTGTTTTATCATTAGCATTTGCTAGATGAAATTGGGGTTAATGGGTGTGAAAGAAGGGAGGGTTGTATTGTATCGGAAAGTGTGTCTCCTGCAGTAACACCACTGCCATTTTTTGGGAATGGTATGACTGGAGAAGTTTCCTTCTCTTGATTGCCGAGTTAAATCCCTGCACATTATGGGATACTATTCTGAGAGACGGGGAAATTGTGGTGTTAATAGGCATGACCTTGTGTGAGTGGGGGTGCATCGATATGGATATCACTTACCCTTTTTCGCATGGGTTGGATCGATCTTGGATGCATCTTGGAGAGGAACCTGGGACCTGGAGCTTCCCGAAGGGATGTTGTCATCTGAGGGCTGGCAACCAGAGAGAAGAGGTTAGAAAGAAGGGAAAGGAAGAGAGAAGGAAGAATTGCAGATAGGCCTAACAGAGGAGAGAGAGAGGGGAAAAGAATCCCTCCTTCGTCAGTAGGAAACCAATTTGGGCAGCCCTCCGAGAGGACTACCTTTCCACCACCCGAATAAAGAAAACCCATATTTGAGAGTTGGGAGGAGGCACATGACTACTGCCCCAGCCACAGCCAACCTTGAAGCTAAAACAGATAACAAATAAAAATCTTAACAGATACATAAACCATAAAGAAGATACATAGACAAAACCAGGCCTTTAGGACAATTCGAATTTGGTCCTTTGAAACCAGACTGGAAGGGATCGGGTAGGGAAAGGGATCGGAGCGGATTGGACAGGGAGTCAGGAATAAAGGGGGGTCCAAGGCACTTAGGTTAAAGAGGTAGGTGCCAAATATCTCAAGATGCCTGGCTACCTCGAGATGTGCCCTTGGGGGCCCCTTATCCCCGAGAGGAATGTTCCTGGATAGCCCTTCATGAGCTAGAGGCATTGGTGATTGCCGTCAAAGCTGAACGATAAGGGTTCAGTTTAAGTCCTCTTGCTTGGAGCGAACGAGTCATCTTCAGGTGAGTCACTTGGTAGGATAGGGTCCGTTGGTCTGCAGACCCATATATGAAGAAAATGCAGAATTGGCAATGGGGTGGAGCTTCGCTCTTGTCAAGGGAATTAAATGGGGTATTGTAGTGGTGACAGATGGGTCTCCCGGGTCAAGAAGGAGAATCCAGTAGAAGTTGCCTAGCAGGGCTGGGCCCTGGGAGGAAAGGAGAATAAGTTAGAAAGTAAACAATCCTCAGATAGGCATGGTTTCCTTCACTCTCCTGCTCTTGTTCGTCTTCCACGATGGAGAAATTGAACTTGCGGGTGTAGGACACTTGGAGGCTCCTGCTTGAGTATTAGAGGTGTCCATTGTTGATTCTTGTGTATTAGGTTTTAGGGAAAGTAGAACCTGCTCTCCCTCTGGAGGGTGGTGAAAGAGTATGTTCTGTGTAAGGATGTTAGAGTGCTGCTTTAAGATATGTTATACAAGAAGAAATGTATTTTGCTTTCTTATGCAGAAAATTAGAAGTGCAGAGATTATTTGCGAGCTATGTACTTGAACAGGATGTACGTGTGGTTAGCCTGACATTTTAATATAGACAATGAATAACAAAGTTATAACATGTTAGAAGTTGGGTGTCTGGAACATTGGCAGATTGCCTAGCATACGTGGTCACATATATATATATAAAACTTATATTTAGATATAGCCTGAGGGATTTCTATAGGCAGAATATGCAATTTATGACGTTTTATGCTTATTTTCTCATAAAGTCTATGCTTCAATCTCATTGGCTGATAATAAGAGGGAGGTTTTTCTCTCTCTCTGTAAGTGTATAAGATATATGCAAACCCAGTAAACCTATGTAATTTTGATTCACCATCCCATGTGTGTGTCTTGATTACCCGATCGATCAGAGTTCTATCCATACACCCATAGGTCCAACCCGGGTTCAAAGGAGAAATAGGGGCGGCTTAACAGAAATGGTACCAGAAGTGGTGGCGATCGACTGCAAGGTGAGTGGAAACTTTGTAAATTTAT
Source organism: Aquarana catesbeiana (assembly GCF_042186555.1). Taxonomy (NCBI): domain Eukaryota; kingdom Metazoa; phylum Chordata; class Amphibia; order Anura; family Ranidae; genus Aquarana; species Aquarana catesbeiana. Next base: position 300,631,647 of record NC_133331.1, on the reverse strand, counting down.
TTTACGAAGCCTTTTCACTTATCCTAGCACGATTGACCCCTATTGTTTTTTTTTAATTTTATAATCTCGAGGATTGCTAGGTTGGCTCTCCTGGGATAAAGAAGTCGCATAGTTTTAATGGTTAAATGATGTCCCGCTAGGCTGGCCGGACTTATAGGATTATAGAGAGCATTTGATGCTTTCTTAAAATACAGGACGGGTGTATGGAGCTCTAATAAAAAAAAAAAAAAAGGGGAAATTGTGTGCACACAATTTAACGTTGTTTCTTCATGAATATATTGCTCTGTGTTTTGTTGTGATCATATGCATGTGTGAATATATACTTCGACATAAGGGAGTTGATTTACTATTTGGTTTGATCTTGATAAGTGATATACATAAAGTTATAGAGTTATACAGTATCAGTGTCATTGTGTTTGTTGTGTGTTAAACAAATGTCACAAAGGTGTTCTGGATGTATTACCATCTTAAACTGAGAAAGGGACCTTTATTAAGAGAAGGTACTCCAAGGGTTTAAATGTTGAGAGTCAATATACAAAATAATTTTGTATTTGAAGAAGGTTTAACAGTAAGAGGAATAATAAGTATTATAAGTATCATTGTGACATTAAGTATATTGTGAAATAATTATGGGAAATAAATTAGGGAAGGAAGCTCCCGAAGGTGAGCGGGACCAACCTTCCCCCTATGATTTTGTAAAAGGCACTTGTGGGGCAAATTGTGTCGATCCTTTTTGGGAAAATGTACAAACTCGTGCACATCAGTTGTATCTTTCAGGCTTGGGGTCATTGGGACCGTGTTCCCTGGAAGATTGGGAGGAGGTAATGAAAATCGACACAATTACCCCCCCGGGTGACTGGGATTGTAAACATATGATGAAATGTTGTAAAATGTACTAAGGGAAAGACAGGGAGAAAGAATTGAGGGAAGCAAAGAGGCTAGAGAAAAAAAAAATCAGAAGAACTAGCTATAGCATTACAAGAAGTAGAGTCTGCGGGTCAGATAATCCTTCGTTCTACAAACAAAGAGAAGGAACCCTTTAAGGCCCTTCCTTTGATCACGATAGGTAATACTCAGGTTCAGATCCCCCTCCCCGTCGGCTAATTAAAGATATAAGGGACACCTGCCCTAAACCTAGAAAGGATCCCAGAGCTGCTGCAGCTTTTCTAAAAAGGTATTGTACAGGAGCTAGGATGAGTGCAGAAGATCTCCAAATCATTATTCAAGCAGTATACCCTGAAACCACGGTTGAATTTGATGTAGTGGCAGCTTTTATCACGGCAGATCCCTATGACAAACCTGAAGGGTGGGATATTTTTTGGGGCCAACTTGGCAGAAAGCATACAAGTGTACACACTATGTTGTCTTGCAAACAAAATCCAGGGGAAGATTTTTGCTCATTTTTGGTTTGTCTACATAAAATATATCACTCACTGATTGTAGGTTTATCACTTCAGAATGTACAGAGGGTTGATCAATGGGTATTAATGGAACTGATGTCCAACATAAAGTGACTCCTCCATTACAAGTTAGTACATTACAGGACGAACGGGACGAACCTCTTACAACTATGTGTTTTGCTGTTTTGACTGACTGACCTTTCCCTAATGGGAAGAGACTTAATGTCTGCTTTAAGAATCAATATAAGATTTGACCAAGAAGGTGGATTGACAGCAAAGTCTCCACTATGTGACTTGACTAATCCTAAATATCAAGACTTCAGGGGACATTACATGCTTCTACCTGGACCGCTAGAAAATCACCCAATTTGGGCTAAGGACAAAACCTCTGTAGGATATCTTAATTGTACACCTTACTCTCCTAATTTCAAACCCAACACAATATCACACTTCCAAAAACAATATCCCCTTACAGAAGAAAAACTGCAGGGCATTTCACCATTGATTGAAGAATACAAAAAGGAAGGCATAATAAAGGAAATAGTCCATGGAACACTTTTTTTTTTAGTGTACTGGTTGGGGAGGACGCACAAAGGATCTTTGGTTTTGCTTGGGGCAGGGTCAATTGGACACGGCTCCCACAAGAATCTGTTGACAGCCCAGCAGCCTTCTCTATGGTATTGAAATGATCCCATGACGACTGGACACCTCCTCAGGGTTCCATACTGCTTCAATATATAAATGACCTACTGCTGTGTAGTGAGAGCCAGGGACGCTGTGAGTCCAACTCTGAGCATCGCCTCGCCTCAGAAGGTCATTTGGTGTCTTGCAAAGAGATCCAGTGATGCAGGTCGCAGGTTGAGTATTTGGGGTGTATAATCAAACAAGGGGAACGTTTGGTGTCACCGGCTTGGGTCAAAGTACTTACATGCCTCAGTCCCCCGAAGGAGAAGGCCGCGCTTCTCTCCTTCCTCGGCTCGATTGTCTACTGCAGACATTGGATACCTGATTGCTCACACTGGGATTCGATCCTTAGAGCAGCTACGTTGTTGGGCTCTCCAAAAATGATTAATTGGACTGAGGAAATGCTACAAGCATTTACCACCCTCACTGCGTCCCTCTCAAGGGCACCTGCATTGGGTCTTACCCGTGCAGGTTCAGGGGATGCCCTCTTGCCTTCAAGCTCTCGCAGCTTGTGCAATGGTTATAAAGGAGGCATCCAAATTAACATTGGGAGGGCAGACAACTTTATACACAACACATTCGGTAGTTCACCTTATGCAGAACATGAGTACTCAGCATATGACAGCACAACATACAAGTGGCTATAAAGTTATACTCTTTAACACACAGAACCTTGAAATTAAATCATGCTCAGAGACAACACCACAAGTCAGGTTTCTACACTCTCTCTTGTATCTTTCAGAAACTGATCCTATTCTTCAACATGACTGTAATCAACAGCTTTTAGAATCTACTTCACCACATTCTGATTTAAAAGACACCTCCAACCCTGATTACCTACATGTGTTTGTAGACGGTAGCTGTACACGTCCTGACGATCACACATACAAGACTGGTTACTCAGTTGTCAGGCTCCCAGACAATATCTTAGAAAGTAAACCACTGCGAGTAACTTCAGCGCAACTCCTCTTTGAAGGACAGGATGTGAATGTTTACACAGATAGCATGTGGACGCTTTATTGAAACGCTCCTTCTTTTTTGCCACATTAATGTAATTAAGGTTCGCGGGCACTCATATGATAAAACAGAAATAGCAAAGGGGAATGCACTCGCTGATAGGTTGATTTGTTAGGTATTCAATGGAAACTACACATCCCTTATCATCCCCAAAGTGCAGGAGTAGTAGAAAGGATGAACAGAAATATTAAAGATAAACTAAAGAAAGAGACATGAGGAACTTTGAGAAACTGGTTAGCTTTTCTTCCCGCAATACTTTTCCAAATGCATACCACACCCCATTCTAGAAACGGCTTATCCCCTTATGAGATATTAATGGGAAAACCAAAACAGAGGAAATAGATAGAAATAGGAGAGGAACCTAATCTATATTCTTTACAGGAAGAGTACGTGAAAAACCTGGTAAGTAGCTTTACAGAAAATTATGACAAGGTAGCTGTCACCTTTCCTCCTCTCTCCACAGAACCAACACATCCTTTTATACCCAGAGACAGGGTGTTGGTCAAGCAACTAGCAGCAAGAAGACACACGGGCCCGATCTTCCCAGGATCTTTTGAAGTATTGAAAGTTGCAGGAACAGCAGTCCTGACTGACCAGAGCCCACAATGGATCCACAAATCAAGGATAAAGAATGCCCCTGATCACTGAAAAATATACATGTCCACAGATGAAAAATTGGAACTCTAATTCTCTCAATAACAGGAACCCCCTATAGACTCTGGTTCTCCCCCTGTTCCCCAAATGGGTGAAGTGACTTGCCAGATTCTTTTTCCCCCTTTCCCCCCCTAAAAGAAACTTATCAATCTGCCTATCAACTTTTTCAATGACATGTAAAATATGTTATTTTGTTTCTATGCTTCACACAAAACAGAGATGGTATAATGAATAATATTGGTGATCAATACAGACTTTTCGTCTGTTATGATCAAAGGAGGGATTGTAAGGATGTTAGAGTGCTGCTTTAAGATATGTTATACAAGAAGAAATGTATTTTGCTTTCTTATGCAGAAAATTAGAAGTGCAAAGGTTATTTGCGAGCTATGTACTTGAACAGGATATACGTGTGGTTAGCCTAACATTTTAATATAGACAATAAATAACAAAGTTATAACATGTTAGAAGTTGGTTGTCTGGAACTTTTGCAGATTGCCTAGCATACGTGGTCATATATATATATAAAACTTATATTTAGATATAGCCTGAGGGATATCTATAGGCAGAATATGCAATTTATGACGTTTTATGCTTATTTTTTCATAAAGTCTATGCTTCAATCTCATTGGCTGATAATAAGAGGGAGGTTTTTCTCTCTCTCTGTAAGTGTATAAGATATATGCAAACCCAGTAAACAATTGTAATTTTGATTCACCATCCCATGTGTGTGTCTTGATTACCCGATCGATCAGAGAGTTCTATCCATACACCCATAGGTCCAACCCGGGTTCAAAGGAGAAATAGGGGTGGCTTAACATTCTGCCTTTGAAGTTAAATTTAAGTGCATAGGGGAAGGCCCACCAGTATTTGATCTCCTTCTGTGACAGGACCCGCAGCAGTGGTTTGAGTACTCTACGCCTTTGAATAGTCATTGGGGAAATGTTCGCAAAGATCTGGATTTCCTGTCCCTGGAAGGATATGCAAGATTTTTGTCGAGAGATTTCCATAATCTCTTCTTTCACACTGTACTAATGCGGTTTCACCACTATGTCCCTGGGATACCCGTCCTTCCTGGGAGGGCCCAGTGACCTATGTGCTCTGTCCAATTCCAATTTGTGTGGAGATATGGCAGGGATGAGAGACTGAATGAGGTCCTGTATAGCTTTGGGGGCGTCAGTGGTAGATTCCGGGATACCTCTGACCCTGAAATTGTCCCTCCTGGAACGGTTTTCAAGGTCATCGATTCTGTTAAGTGCCACATCTAGTTGTTCTTGTATTACGTGTATGTGGTCAGTATTTTGGTTAGCCCTGGACACCGTGATATCAAGCTGTATGTATGTTCTATTGCTTCCATTCTAGAGCCCAAATTTTGAAAGTCAGCTCGAATGTCATTTGTGATCCTGCTGGCTGTAATAGATAGACCCCTTTCCAATAACTCGGAGAATTTGATGGATAAGTCTCCTGCGTTTTGGGGTATATCTTGGACTTGGATACCTGAGGGGGTAATGACTTCCAGATGCCCTGGAGTAGCATTCAAAGGAGTCAGCATGTAATTGTCTATCGACCGCTCTATCAGCGATTCCATGGATGCAGGCGAAGGGGTCACATTAAGGGAGCTGCTGGGATTAGCTTGGGGGGTGAAAGCTAAAGTAGCTGGGGCAATGACTTGCCTGTAATCTGTTTGTCCCCCTGCATGTGTGTCTCGTGTCTGAGACGCGGCCGCCATCTTGGATTCGGCCTGTGTTCCCTCGGCCGAGAACTGCGGTCCCAGATCGCAGCAGACCGAGCTGCCTGGCATAAGAATGTTCACGGGGTTGTCCCCAAACGAATACCGCTTTCTACAGGTGTCCCTCTGGCCTGGATCTGGAGCTAGGTCGGCTGGATGGCTCGGGCAGAGCGGAGCTCCCCGGCTTACGCGGCCATGTTGGAAATCCTGCGCATGCGCACTTCCTCTTTTCAAGATTTTTGTTCTTGGTTTTCATTTATATTGCAAAAAATAGGGGATCAAATACCACCAAAAGAAAGCTCTATTTGTGGGGAAAACAAGGAAATTTCATTTGGGTACAGCGTTGCATGGCAATTACCAGTTAAAGCAGCGCAGTGCCGAATTGCAAAAAGTGCTTTGGTCATTAAGGGGGTAAAAGTGGTTAAAAAAGTGGGGCTGAAGGGGTTAAAATGCATACCAGACCTGAATCTGGTATGAACTGGGGGGGACCCTACGTCATTTTTTTCTTTCTTTTTTCAATGTCGTTGGCAATTGTAGCTGCGAGTCATTTTAAATAAGATTTGACTTAATTTTTATCTTTAGAAATTTAATTTTTGCTGCAGCTTGTGTTATGCATGCTACAGATGCGCCACTTTACAGGCACATTAAGGGGACCCCCAGGCACGATATTTAAAAGGATTTTTTTCATTTTTATTGTTACACTTTAAGCACAATTAACTATTTCCAGACCGCCCTCCATCGATATACATCAGACCTTTGACATTAAATACCCAGGTCATGGCAGCAGATAGCTGCCATAACCCTGGTATATTCTTCCATGGCGGGCGGTCTGCTTTAAGATAAAAATGGTCTCCGTGGCGGATTTGCTGCAAGATCACTCTTATCTGCAGCGGGAGAGGTGCCTCCCCCCTCCCGCCATGCTCCGGTCGTCTCCATCGGTAGCGGTGGAGACGATCCGATCCTCTTCCCTCTTGGGCAGGAAGTTGAGTGAGGGCAAGATGGCCCCCACTCGACTCTATGCCCTTGCAGGACTGGAGCGACGTCAAACGTCACTTCCGCCCTCTGGTCTTAAAGGGACATTTTAAATAAAAAGTACTTTTTTTTTAAATTATTTATTTTTTGCTTTTAAGTGTAAATGTGAGATCTGAGGGCTTTTTGACCCCAGATCTCACATTACCCACTTCAGCCCCGGAAAGGATTTACCCCCTTTTTTACTGACTGACGATTAGAGACACGCTGAGCCCTAACAGGAGCCAAGATCGATTCAGATCCTTTAGGGGAGGATACATTTATGCCTCTTCTTTATCTTGTTTTATCAATAACCAAGATTAGTATCGATTATGCCATACAAGGCTGATCTTTCCATTGATCTTTCTCAATAAACTTTTTTCATTCGATCACTATCAGACTTCTGAAAGTACATCTCCAACGATTTAAGATTTCTATTTACCATTTTTGGGGGGACCTCCTCATTGCATAGCATCTCTGACCTGCGCATGCGCCTGGCGGATGTACTTCATTCTCTCATTTTCTAATGTTTAATTGAATTATCGCACACTGCTTGGTGAAACGCTTATAGCGAGGATCCAACTTTCAGCTTTGAAAAATACTAAGCCCAGTTCAGTCCCTGAAGAAGATATAAACCATGAGTGTTTTTCGAAACGCGTCGGATGGTCTGTCGTTTTGACAGCTTCTGGGCTTTGGTTCTTAGTTGGTCTTTTAACAATTGTTTTTTCATGTACATGTTGAGTTTTATCAATTTTTGTCTGTTTTATATGTTTCACCATGTACTAGTTGTTCATTTATGTTAATAAAAATTTTCATTTTTTCTATACGTATCTCTATCTGTGATCCATTTAACCCCTTGCCACCGAGCGTACGCATATATGCGGCCTCGGCTTTAGGGGGTTATACCGGAATGATGCCCGCAGCTGCAGGCATCATCCCGGTACTGTTTTTTAGAGCGGGAGATCCGTTATCCAGGGATAACAACCGGAGCGGGAGGGGACATCCCACCGGGAGACCCGATCCTCGATCCGCCACTTCGTTCCAGTCTTCTCTCTGTAAACACGGAAGTGACGTCACGACATCACTTCCTGTTTACTCGGCTGCCAATGGCGCCGTTTTAAAAAAATATACAGTATTCAAAATCGCCGTTTCTGGTGATCTGAATACTTGTGAAGTGCAAAGGAGGGATTTGGGGTCTTGTAGACCCCTGATCCCTGCATAAAGAGTACCTGTCACCACCTATTACTATCAGAAAGGATGTTTGCATTCCTTGTGACAGCAATAAAAGTGATCACATTTTTTTAAAACAAAAACACAATGTAAAAAAATAAAAATAAATGAAATAGAAAAATTTTTTTTAAAGTGCCTCCGTCCCCCTGCGAGCTCGGAAGTCGCGCCCGCATATGTAAACGGTGTTCTAATCACACATGAGATATCGCCGCGATCATCAGAGCGAGAGCAATAATTTCAGCACTAGATCTCCTCTGTAACTCTAACCTGATAACCATTATTTTTTTTTAAATGTTGCCAATGGGTATTTTTTAGGTACCGTAGTTCATCGCCATTCCACGAGTGTGCGCAATTTTAAAGTGTGACATGTTTGGTATCTATTTACTCGGCATAACATCATCTTTCACATTATACAAAAAAATTGCGCTCACTTTACTGTTTCGTTTTTTTAAAATGCATGAAATTGTCTTTTTCCCCAAAAAGTTGTGTTTAAAAGACCTCTGCACAAATACCGTGTGATATAAAATATTGCACCAATCGCCATTTTATTCCCTAGATTCTCTTCTAAAAAATATACATAATGTTTGGGGGTTCTAAGTAATTTTCTATCAAAAAATACAGATTATAACTTGTAAACACCAAATGTCAGAAATAGGCTTAGTCATGAAAGGGTTAAAATCCCACTTTCTGAGGAAAATAGTTTTTACCAAATGTATATCGGGATGGGATCAACAGACAGACATGTTGCGTAACTCTGGCAAAATCCCCTCTTTTTCACTGTATTGCTCTGGTCAAAATATGTTAAAAAAAAAAACTAAAAAAAAAAAATGTAAGAAAAAAAAAAAACGTAAAAAAAAAATATATATACATACTATATGTTTTTTTACACACTGTTACCAGTCAGTATCCCTGATCACCACCACACCAGTTATGGTGAGGCTGTACTGCACTGGTGACAGTATGTAAAGAAAAACAATTGTGAATTTCCTTTTTTTTTCATTTATTTATTTTCCAGAAAAATTGCGACAAAAAATATGACAGCTTCTAAAAACTCTCAAAAATGTCACTTACTAAATACCTTGGACTGTCTTCTCTCAAAAGACAGGTCATTTGGGGGGTATTTGTATTGTCCTGGCGTTTTTGCTGCCTCTGGGAATGAGAACCCCAGGATTGATCGATTTTTCAGAAATTTCTATCATAGTTTTAAGACTCTAAAGACAAAATAATACACACTGATTTATTTTAGAAATATATTTTTTTATTTCATAAAAGAAATGTAGCAGAATATAGATAAAGATGATTTATACGTTTTATAACAGAAACTAAAAGAATTTTTTTTTCTGTACAGAATAATTGTGAAAAAAAAAAACTAAAAGAAATCTCTATCTGTCTTCAATAATGAAATTCTCCATAGTGATTACCAGTGGCGTCGCTAGGGGGTGGCTTTTGCAGCTATAGCCCCGAATCTGGGGCCCATAGCCCCGAGTCTCTGCAGGGGTCCCCAAGGGGAGGGGAGGCTCTCTGGGGACCCTGATGTAAGTGGGGGGCTCTCTGGGGACCCTGATTTAAGGTGTACACAAATCGTGTGTACACAATTCGTCTTTACACAATTTCGATGCACAAAGTTCCACGCATGCTCGGTATCTCTGGGGACCCTAATGGGGGGGAGGCTCTCTGGGGACCCTAATGTAAGGGGAGGCTCTCTGGGGACCCTGATGTAAGGGGGGGGCTCTATGGGGGTATACATACACACACACACACACACGTATACTATATACATATGTATGCCTGCCCAAGCGTATGACTTTCTTTACTACGCTGCTATGGGCTCTAGCCCCAGATCTTTTGTAGACCTAGCAATGCCCCTGGTGATTACAGAAATCCGAGAACAGAGAATTGGAATGTGCGGAGCGTTCTTGTTTATTTTAGAAAATAAGAATTAGGGATTAATAAATGTAGCGGTTGGTTACCACTAGTTACTAACATCCACCAAATCACCCTGCTGCCAGACCCCCATCTATCACCTCTGAGACACTGAGCAGTCATTTGCGTAGTTTTGTTGCGTTTATCGCAGGATACAACTCGGTTGGGGTAAAGGAAGATATGGGATGCCCATAGCACTTATTGATTTGTCATCACATTTGTAGAACATTGATTAGCAGCTTTAGCCCTGAAAAATGATGCACTTCTAACATTCACAGACTATTGCTCAACTCCCCTGCATATCTCCACTGCAGACTTGCTCCTCTTCCTCCTCTGAACTGACTCCTGCAGTGTATCATTCCTCTCTTCCTCTCTTCTTGTATAAATCCTCTACTGCAAAACTGTTGTGCCGCGTACACACGGTCGGATTTTCCGACGGGAAATGTGCGATGGGAGCCTGTTGTCAGAAATTCTGACCGTGTGTAGGCTCCATCGGACATTTTCCGTCAGAATTTCCGACAAACCAAATTTGAGATCTGGATCTCAAATTTTCCGACAACAAAATCAAAATCCGTTCTCGTAAATTCTGATCGTGTGTACACAATTCCGACGCACAAAGTTCCCCGCTGTAGGAAATTTCGGCTTCTAAGACCACCCAGGTAGGTTCAGGTAATGCAGGAAGACCTCCGTAGACCCCCAGGCCTGGAGATATCAATAAAGTGACACAGGAGACAGGTTTGCTTAGCCACTTAAAGATATCTAATTAGCAATGTTAGAAATACAGTATTTATGCAGTTTGAGGGGATGGGAGGAGTTTTACTAAACTTATACATGTCATTGAAATGAAAATAGGTTCAGTTAATATTTACCTATTAGCTGGTGTTATAAGACAAAATCTTGCATCATTTTCACTATTAGAGTATATATATATTCTTAAACAGGTGTTGAGGGAAGCACTTATCTTATCAAGAACAAACATGAGCTAGGACAAACTCCACATTCTAGCTATATTTAAATGTATATGTAACCTTGAGAAGGCTTTCTATAGATAACAGCTTAAAGTTTATGTGGGTTTCAGTTGAAACTCATATTTGAGTTTTCTCAATTTTCCTGTAAAACATAAGATGGTGTCTTAGAATTAAAATGGAGTCCCTCATGATATGTGCTATGTTCTTTACACCCGCATGCTTGGAATCAAGCAGAAGAACCGCACTGGCTATTGAACTTCATTTTTCTCGGCTCGTCGTACGTCTAGTACGTCACCGCGTTCTTGGTGATCGGAAATTCTGACAACTTTGTGTGACCGTGTGTATGCAAGACAAGTTTGAGCCAACATCCGTCGGAAAAAAAACATGGATTTTGTTGTCGGAAAATCCGATCGTGTGTACGCGGCAAAAGACTTCTGTATCATCACTTCCAGTAAGACAAAAAGGGATCACTCTGAATAACCCCAGTTTGCTGGCTGTACTTTATTACTGTAATAAAGTCTCTTGAATGGTGTTGCTGCAGCAAATCAATACATCAGTACATCTCCCCAGTGGCTTAGTGAATTTGGTAGCTACACAGTCTTTTGGAAGGTATTACCAGAGTGCTTTACCAGGCCAGAGATACTCGATACCTCTCCCTGACGGCCTAGCACACGGTAATAAGCGGACTAGCCAGTCCATAACTGCAAACGCTGCGTTCCCCAGGAACAGCATTCTGCACTACTCTCAACAATTCTCCTTTTGCTTCTTTCACACTGACCTTCTCCAAAGGGCAAGTTCTGTGTTCCCCGGTCACAGAACTTTGTTCTACTCTCCTCAGTCCTACTTCTCCAAAGGGCAAGTCCTGTGTTCCCCGGTCACAGACCTTTGTTCTACTCTCCTCAGTTGTACTGTTACTTCTCCTTCACCTATCTTCTCCAAAGGGCAAGTCCTGTGTTCCCCGGTCACAGCAGCTTGACACCCACTCCATGGTGAAGATCTTTATCCAGGAATACATCCTGGTAGCTCCTCCATCCCTCCACCATGCTGCTAAAACTCCAATCTCCTTCTTCCTGCACCGTCAGAACTTGCTGGTAGCATGTGACCCCAGCTTATATGGGAGGCCTGCCCGCTGCCAATACCGAATAGTAATTGGTCAGAGCTGCTCACATGAGCTGCCTGCCACTCAAACCTCAGGTCCAACCTCTGTTCCAGAATAATCTTCCTGAAAGCAGGGGAGGCGACTCTGAATCAGAGCACAGGTGGTCACACCCCCTACTACTCTAAACACTCCCAATCTCAAATCAAAACAAACAGGCCTAGCCTACAGCACAGGCCTGCCTAAATTTGCCTACACTGATATCTTAATAAAAACTCAGAAAAATCCTATTCTAGCACCTACCTTCTAGTAGATGGTGCTACATAAACAATAAAAACAAAGCTAGAATCTACATCAAATCTTATATAACTAAAGAACATAAACTATAAAATGTAATAATTATTGGATGGACCAATGAAAAGCCGGATTCTTCAGTGAAACATCAAAAGCGCGATAATGTACAGGAACCAAAAAGAAGTGTTGTTCATGTATTGTCATATATTGGCCATGTATTAGCACAGTTTAGTTGTATGGTGCGGTCTGTGTGAGTGCGGGACCGAGTCATCTCTATATGTTTAGTAGGTCATATTACTAGAATTCAATTCCAGGCGCCCCAAACCAAAATGTACCCGAAAAAATAATATTGTTACCCCTCCCCCAACACACCATGAACATGAAAAAGTTCGCTAGCGTGTGTGAATTCTCTGGTGTGCAACAAGTGATTGTTTGCGACTGAAACATTTCCCGCACTCTGAACACGAATAAGGACGCTCACCTGTGTGAGTTCTCTGATGATTTAGAAGGTCTCTATTATAAATGAAACCTTTCCCACACTCTAAACACGAAAAAAGATATTCACCTGTGTGAGTTCTCTGGTGTTTAACAAGGCTTCCTTTATCATTGAAAGTCTTCCCGCATTCTAAACACGAAAAAGGACGCTCACCCGTGTGAGTTCTCTGGTGTATAAGAAGGTATGCTTTCCGACTGAAACGTTTCCCGCACTCTGAACACGAAAAAGGACGCTCACCTGTGTGAATTTTCTGATGCTTTAGAAGGTCTCCATTATAAATGAAACATTTCCCGCACTCTGCACATGAATAAGGACGCTCACCTGTGTGAGTTCTCTGGTGTACAAGAAGGTATGCTTTCCGACTGAAACATTTCCCACACTCTGAACAAGAAAAGCGACGCTCACCAGTGTGAATTCTCTGGTGAATAACAAGGTAATTTTTATTAATGAAACATTTCCCACACTCTGAACATGAGTAGGGACGTTCACCTGTGTGAATTCTCTGATGATTTAGAAGGTCTCCATTATGACAGAAACATTTTCCACACTCTGAACATGAATAAGGACGCTCACCTGTGTGAGTTCTCTGGTGTCTGACAAGGCTTTTTTTATGATTGAAAGTCTTCCCGCACTCTGAACATGAATAGGATTGTTTTTGTTCACCTGTGTGAATTCTCTGATGATTTAGAAGGTGTCCATTCTGAGTGTAACATTTCCCGCACTCTGAACATGAATAAGGACGCTCACCTGTGTGAGTTCTCTGGTGTACAAGAAAGTGTGCTTTCCGACTGAAACATTTCCCGCACTCTGAACAAGAAAAAGGATACTCACCAGTGTGACTCCTCTGGTGTGCAACAAATGATTGATTGTGACTGAAACATTTCCCGCACTCTGAACAGGAATAAGGACGCTCACCTGTGTGACTTCTCTGATGTTTAACAAGGACTCCTTTATCATTGAAAGTCTTCCCGCACTCTGAACATGAATAGGGACGCTCACCTGTGTGATTTCTCTGGTGTTTATCAAGGTCTCTTTTCTGAATGTAAGATTTCCCACACTCTGAACAGGAATAAGGACGCTCACCTGTGTGAACTCTCTGGTGTTTATCAAGATTTCCTTTTGTAATGAAACATTTCACGCACTCTGAACATGAATAGGGACGCTCCCCCGTGTGAATTCTCTGGTGTCTAATAAGTTTTCCTTTATCAATGAAACATTTCCTGCACTCTGAACATGAATAGGGACGTTCACCTGTGTGAATTCTCTGGTGTTTAACAAAATTTCCTTTCTCAATGAAGCATTTCCCGCACTCTGAACATGAATAGGGACGCTCACCTGTGTGAATTTTCTTGTGCCTAAGAAGTAACAATTTTTTGGTAAACAATTTCCCACACACTGAACATGACAATGAACTCTCTTCTGTGGGGACTCCTTCATGGCTTGAAGAAGATTCCTTGGGAATAGAAGGATCTATTGAAGTATCTGTACTGTGAGATCCTATAGTCTTGGTGTGGGATCCATCAGAAGATTCCTCAGGATTAGAGGGATCCATTGATCTCCCCAATTGGGAAGGTCTGGGATGTATATTTGGAGTAACGGGATTTCCTCCTGGAGAATATTGTACAATGTTATTATCTTCTGCTTTATAATCTGGAGATACAATGAGATGTTCCTCCGAGGTATTCCGGACATTGTGTCCACCTGTAGAGAAACAATTTAACATTAAATGTTATAACCTTCCATTCAGGAATCATATATGTTGGTCCATCACCAAATAATCTATAAGAGCTCTGGCATGGATTTGGGGGCAATTAGAAGAGAAAAATATGAATACAAACCAAGCGAAAGTGTCCAGAGCTCCAAACACAAAGTGCACAGTGCTATGTCTCTTCTGTTCTCGTGTCTAAAATTCTCTTCCAGAGTTTAATAAAAATGTTCTCAGTGCTCCACACCACCCGCTATCCTCCACCTTCACATCGGAGAACTCACCGGAATTCTACGACCCTTCTCTTACCAATGGGTTATTAAGCACTTGTGTCCCCCCCAATGGAAGATCATCCGGGACCACCACCTCTATACTACATCTCCAGTTATCTCATACTATACCTGCTGGTATCTTCTCACCTCAGATCCATCCCAGACTCTGACACATCAACAAAGATGGCTGCCATGCCATCACCTTCTACAGCGCTCTCCACCAATCAGCACATAGAATACCGCCAACGTCAGAGATCACCTCTGAGAGCTCTACAAGGTGACCGAAAGGGAAAGAGCCGCAGTGCTGTCAATGATGATGTCAAGGAGGTGATCCTGGAGGATCTTCCCTGTAATGTATAAAACCTCTTAATGACCCATTGGTAAGCGAGGAGTCCTGGAATTACAGTCAGTTCTCTGAGGTGGAGGATAGCGGGTCATGTGCAGCACTGAGAGCATTTTTATTAATCTCTGGAAGAGAATTTTTGTTTGTTCTGAGCCCTGGACAGTTTCATTTTTAGTATATTGAAGCACTTTCATGTTGGAAATTGAGAAAGGAGATGGACCTTAAAGGGTTAGTAAAGGTTTGTTTAAAAAAATAAAATAAATAACAAGATATCATACTTACCTCCACTGTGCAGTTGGTTTTGCACAGAGAGGCCCTGATCCTCCTCTTCTGGGGTCCCTCAGCAGTGCTGGTAGCTCCTCCTCTTCTCGAGTGCCCCGTCAGCAAATCGCAAATCGGTCTCCTTCGGGACACCCATGCGGGCGCACTCCCGGCTCCTACTTTTGCGTTTATCGACACAGAAAGCAGGACTCGGCCCTGCCCCCCGGCACCCGCATCATTGGATTTGATTGACAGCAGTGGAAGCCAATGGCTGTGCTGCTAGAAATCTTTCCAATCAGGACACGAGACACCAGCTAGAGCTGGTGTACTCATCCCTGGGGAGAAAAAGACCGGGTTCAGGGGCACTGGGGGCTGCAGCATGAGAGAAGGTTTTTCACCTCAATGCATAGAATGCATTGAGGTGAAAAACCATGAGAGTTTACAACCCCTTCAATCCACCTCATTTCTTAAAAACATAATGAATAATGGAGATGGACCTTTCATATGGTGTACAGTATCTCCTCCTCATTTGTTGGGAACATGACATGGTGGGGTGGGTATATCGATGATGTTCTTGCTGTCAACAGTTAAGGTTTCTTAATATTTCCTTTACAGAAGGATGTGATGATCTCTGTACATGAGCAGCAAACTGTGTGTGTAATTAAATAAAAAACCTCTCTGTATATGAAAGGGAAGCCTTGTTTTTAGAGCTGTGTGGATGAAGGACAGTCTTGTTTTAGATGACTATACCCAATATATAAATGAGGGATGATGTGATCTTCCTGTGTGGAATCCCGGGAATACAGAGGACGGGGCCATCTCTCTGGTGGGTTCCCATTACTGGATCCATCTGTAGGAAACACACACACTGACTGAATACATTGTTTCTATGTGTTTATCAGATGAGGGGGGATCTAGGTGGAGCCTTTTTAAAGCTGTATGGATGCGTGATAGTCTTGTTCTAGATTACTATACCCAATATATATAAATGAGGGATGGTGTGATGTTCCTGTGTGGAATCGGGGAGATCTCTCTGGTGGGTTCCCATTACTGGATCCATCTGTAGGAAACACACACACTGACTGAATACATTGTTTCTATGTGTTTATCAGATGATGGGGGATCTAGGTGGACCCTCCGTACTGCTCTCTCCTTTACAATAAAGTCTCCTCTTACCCGGTGATGTGAGGGGCGGCTGATTCTCCATCATGACGTCCTTGTAGAGATCCTTGTGTCCTTCTAAATACTCCCACTCCTCCATGGAGAAATAGACAGTGACATCCTGACACCTTATAGGAACCTGACACACACAATGATACAGTCACCATCCAGACACATCCCTTGTCTGTTACTGGATAATGTCCCAGAATTCCCACCACCGCTCACCTCTCCTGTCAGCAGCTCAGTGATCTTCTTGGTGACTTCTAGAATCTTCTTCTCATTATTTTCCTGTAGGGCTAGGAGGGGTATTGAATGCATGGGGATGAGGTCTTGTCTTTCTCTTTGTCTTGTGGACAAGCGGTGACTTCTCCTTTTTATAATATTCTCAGTAGATGACTTCATAACTACAGTACAGTCCTGTAATATACATCAATTGATAGTATATCAGAATCCTCCTCCCCTCGACCCCAAAGCGGGGTCGAGGGGGAGGGGAGAGATACAGTATGGGGAGGATAAAAAATAAATTAAGGATTGTGTTTTTTTTTTTTGGGTGGGTGAATCTTAGAAATAAGATTATGTATCTGGAAAAAAATGTATGTATAAATGTATAACTTGTACTGTTATGAAAAGAATAAAAAAAGTACTGAATTAAAAAAAAAAAGAATCCTCCTCACCTAACAAGACAGGTCTATATTTTATTCATAGAGTTAAGAATGATTAAACACTCCCAGAATCCTCCTCACCTCTCCAGTCAGTAGACAGACGATCTCCAGCGTGAGTATTAATATCCCATTATGGAGATTATTTTTTTTCATATTTACATCATTAAGAAGCTGTTGATTCTCCATCATGACGTCCTTGTAGAGATCCTTGTGTCCTTCTAAATACTCCCACTCCTCCATGGAGAAATAGACAGTGACATCCTGACACCTTATAGGAACCTGACACACACAATGATACAATCACCATCCAGACACATAGTTACATAATGGGTGAGGTCGAAAAAAGACACAAGTCCATCAATCCCAACCTATGTGTGTGATTATATATCAGTATTACATTGTATATTCCTGTATGTTGTGGTCGTTCAGGTGCTTATCCAATAGTTTCTTGAAACTATCGATGCCCCCCGCTGAGACCACGGCCTGTGGAAGGGAATTCCACATCCTTGCCGCTCTTACCGTAAAGAACCCTCTACACAGTTTAAAGTTAAACCTCTTTTCTTCTAATTTTAATGAGTGGCCACGAGTCTTGTTAAACTTCCTTCCACGAAAAAGTTTTATCCCTATTGTGGGGTCGCCAGTACGGTATTTGTATATTGAAATCATATCCCCTCTCAAGCGTCTCTTCTCCAGAGAGAATAAGTTCAGTGCTCGCAACCTTTCCTCATAACTAATATCCTCCAGACCCTTTATTAGCTTTGTTGCCCTTCTTTGTACTCGCTCCATTTCCAGTACATCCTTCCTGTGGACTGGTGCCCAGAACTGGACAGCATACTCTAGGTGCGGCCGGACCAGAGTCTTGTAGATCGGGAGAATTATCGTTTTATCTCTGGAGTTGATCCCTTTTTAATGCCAATATTATGTTTGCTTTGTTAGCAGCAGCTTGGCATTGCATGCCATTGCTCAGCCTATCATCTACTAGGACCCCCAGGTCCTTTTCTATCCTAGATTCCCCCAGAGGTTCTCCCCCCAGTGTATAAATTGCATTCATATTTTTGGCACCCAAATGCATTATTTTACATTTTTCTACATTGAACCTCATTTGCCATGTAGTTGCCCACCCCATTAATTTGTTCAGATCTTTTTGCAAGGTTTCCACATCCTGCGGAGAAGTTATTGCTCTGCTTAGCTTAGTATTGTCTGCAAATACAGAGATTGAACTGTTTACCCCATCCTCCAGGTCGTTTATGAACAAATTAAACAGGATTGGTCCCAGCACAGAACCCTGGGGGACCCCACTACCCACCTCTGACCATTCTGAGTACTCCCCATTTATCACCACCCTCTGAACTCGCCCTTGTAGCCAGTATTCAGTCCATGTACTCACCCTATGGTCCATGCCAACTGACCTTATTTTGTACAGTAAACTTTTTTGGGGAACTGTGTCAAATGCTTTTGCAAAATCCAAATACACCACGTCTACGGGCCTTCCTTTATCTAGATAGCAACTCACCTCCTCATAGAAGGTTAATAGATTGGTTTGGCAAGAACGATTCTTCATGAATCCATGCTGATTACTGCTAATAGTACCGTTCTCATTACTAAAATCTTGTATATAGTCCCTTATCATCCCCTCCAAGAGTTTACATACTATTGATGTTAGGCTAACTGGTCTGTAATTCCCAGGGATGTATTTTGGGCCCTTTTTAAATATTGGTGCTACATTGGCTTTTCTCCAATCAGCTGTTACCATTCCAGTCAGTAGACTCTCAGTAAAAAATAGGAACAATGGTCTGGCAATTACCTGACTGAGTTCCCTAAGTATCCTTGGGTGCAAGCCATCTGGTCCCAGTGATTTATTAATGTTAAGTTTCCCAAGTCTAATTTTAATTCTGTCCTCTGTTAACCATGGAGGTGCCAGGTGTCATGAGGATAAACACTGCAGTTTTGGTTATTGAAGCCCCTCGATTCCCTCGTGAAGACTGAGGAGAAGAATAAATTCAATACCTTCGCCATCTCCCCATCCTTTGTAACCAGATGTCCTTCCTCATTCTTTATGGGTCCAATATGGTCTGTCCTTCCTTTTTTACTGTTTACATACTTAAAGAATTTCTTGGGATTTTTTTTGCTCTCCTCTGCTGTCTTTCATGTTCTGTCTTAGCCGTCCTCATTGCACCCTTACATGTCTTGTTGCATTCTTTATAAAGTCTGAATGCTGATGATGATCCCTCCACCTTGTATTTTTTGAAGGCCTTCTCCTTTACTTTTATATGCATTTTTACATTGGAGTTAAGCCATCCAGGACTTTTGTTTGCTCTTTTAAATTTATAACCCAATGGGATGCATTGGCTAATGCCCTTATTTAATATGCTCTTAAAGCAAACCCATCTCTCCTCTGTGTTCTTTGTTACTAAGATTTTATCCCAATTTATGCCTTCTAGCAAAGTTTTTAGTTTAGGGAAGTTGGCTGTTTTGAAATTCAGTGTCTTTGTATTCCCCTTATGTTTCCTATTTGTGTGATTTATACTGAAGCCAATTGACTTGTGATCGTTGTTACCTAAATTCCCCCCTATTTCCACATCCGTGATCAGGTCTGTATTGTTGGTAATCAGTAGATCCAGTAACCCTTTATTTCTAGTTGGCACTTCTACCATCTGACCTATAAATTTGTCCTGCAAGACATTAGGGACTGGCGAGCCTTCGATGAATGCGTGGGTCCCTCCATCCAGTCTATGTCTGGAAAATTAAAATCCACCATTATGATAACACTTCCCATCCTTGCTGCCAATCCAAATTGTAATAGGAGATCTATCTCCCCTTCTTCCCTTAGGTTAGGGGGCCTATAGCATACTCCCAGTATTATTTTCCCCTTAGCTTCATCCCTTTGGAGCTCTACCCATAAGGATTCCACCTCCTCCCTAGCTCCCTTAGTGATGTCATCTCTCACATTCACTTGTACATTATTCTTGATATATAGGCATTAGGGATGAGCTTCGTGTTCGAGTCGAACCCATGTTCGACTCGAACATCGGCTGTTCGCCCGTTCGCCGAATTGCGAACGATATGGGCCGTTCGCGCCAAATTCGTGTGGCGCGTCACGGCCCATAATTCACTGCGGCATCGCAGTGCATTGCTTGCTGATGATTGGCCAAGCATGCACTATGACCCGCATGCTTGGCCAATCACAGCGCCGCCTGAACAGAGAGCCATAATTGGCCAAAGCCAAGGAGGCTTTGGCCAATTATGGCTCAGGGGATTTAGTACACGCCCCACACTATATAAGGCCGCCTGCACGGCGGCCCTGTGTAGTGTGTGTTCCGGCATTCATTGAGAGAGAGAGAGAGAGACAGACAGTGTCATTTGATTTGAGTTAGATAGATTAGGCAGAACAGTCAGTCAGTTAGCTGCACTTACAGTGTATTGTGTATATATATGCATCCCAGGTGTTGCATATATATATATACACTGTATTCAGTTTAGCTAGATCCGTTCCTGTTATCTTCTAGACTATTTACATTTAGTGCAGTGCGTCCTGCTCACAGTGTTCAGCTAGATCCGTTCCTGTTATCTTCTAGACTATTTACATTTAGTGCAGTGCGTCCTGCTCACAGTGTTCAGCTAGATCCGTTCCTGTTATCTTCTAGACTATTTACATTTAGTGCAGTGCGTCCTGCTCACAGTGTTCAGCTAGATCCGTTCCTGTTATCTTCCTACTGACAGGCAGGCTTGTCTGGTTACAGTATATAAAGCTACCTGAAGAAAATTACTGGTGTTCTATTTGATCCTATTAGTACCACGGTCAGGCAGCTAGACTATTTACATTTAGTACAGTGCGTCCTGCTCACAGTGTTCAGCTAGATCCGTTCCTGTTATCTTCCTACTGACAGGCAGGCTTGTCTGGTTACAGTATATAAAGCTACCTGAAGAAAATTACTGGTGTTCTGTTTGATCCTATTAGTACCACGGTCAGGCAGCTAGACTATTTACATTTAGTACAGTGCGTCCTGCTCACAGTGTTCAGCTAGATCCGTTCCTCTTATCTTCCTACTGACAGGCAGGCTTGTCTGGTTACAGTATATAAAGCTACCTGAAGAAAATTACTGGTGTTCTATTTGATCCTGTTAGTACCACGGTCAGGCAGCTAGACTATTTACATTTAGTACAGTGCGTCCTGCTCACAGTGTTCAGCTAGATCCGTTCCTGTTATCTTCCTACTGACAGGCAGGCTTGTCTGGTTACAGTATATAAAGCTACCTGAAGAAAATTACTGGTGTTCTATTTGATCCTATTAGTACCACGGTCAGGCAGCTAGACTATTTACATTTAGTACAGTGCGTCCTGCTCACAGTGTTCAGCTAGATCCGTTCCTGTTATCTTCCTACTGACAGGCAGGCTTGTCTGGTTACAGTATATAAAGCTACCTGAAGAAAATTACTGGTGTTCTATTTGATCCTATTAGTACCACGGTCAGGCAGCTAGACTATTTACATTTAGTACAGTGCGTCTTGCTCACAGTGTTCAGCTAGATCCGTTCCTGTTATCTTCTAGACTATTTACATTTAGTGCAGTGCGTCCTGCTCACAGTGTTCAGCTAGATCCGTTCCTGTTATCTTCTAGACTATTTACATTTAGTACAGTGCATCCTGCTCACAGTGTTCAGCTAGATCAGTTCCTGTTATCTTCCTACTGACAGGCAGGCTTGTCTGGTTACAGTATATAAAGCTACCTGAAGAAAATTACTGGTGTTCTATTTGATCCTATTAGTACCACGGTCAGGCAGCTAGACTATTTACATTTAGTACAGTGCGTCCTGCTCACAGTGTTCAGCTAGATCCGTTCCTGTTATCTTCCTACTGACAGGCAGGCTTGTCTGGTTACAGTATATAAAGCTACCTGAAGAAAATTACTGGTGTTCTATCCCAGCTTAGTGCAGCTACAGGCCATTAGTATGTCTGGAAGGCCAAGAAGGAGAGGCAGACAGTCACAAGCCAATAAGAGAGGGCAAGCAGGCTCTGTGTCTAGTGCTGGTCGTGGAGACGGTGCATCCTCATCAGCACGTGGCCATGGGACACGCTTGGCCTTTTTTTCGGCAGCTGGCCGTGTTGAGCCGCAACATGCGGAAGACTTGGTCGAGTGGATGACCAAGCCGTCCTCATCCTCCTCATCCTCTCTCACCCATGCCCAGGGTGCTTTGTCTGGCAAAGCAGCGGCCTCTTCCCTCAGCTCAATGTCATCAGTGACTCCTTCCCTAGCTCCACCATGTCCTCATGAGGATTCCCTCGAACTGTTTGACCACAGTGTTGGGTACATGCTCCAGGAGGATGCCCAGCGTTTGGAAGGCTTTGATGATGATACTGAGATCGATGAAGGCAGTAACATGAGCACGGACAGAGGGGGTGCCCAAGAAGGACAGCAATCTGGCAGTCATGCTCCCCCTGCTGCAGCATACTGCCAGGTTTGCTCCAGTGATGAGGAGGGAGGGGATGATGAGGTCACTGACTCAACGTGGGTGCCTGATAGGAGAGAGGAGGAGGAGGAGGAGGAGGCGGCACATCACCAACGAGGCAGGATGCCCTCCAGGGGCCAGCCTAAGGGCAGCACATTGACTGCATCACACCCCAAAGCTCCACATGTGCAGGGCGCTGCAGTCTCTGCGCGTTATTCAAAAAGTTCTTTGGTGTGGGCCTTTTTTGAGACGAGTGCATCAGATTGCACCGCTGCTATTTGCAACATATGTCTCAAGCGTATCTCACGTGGCCAAAACATCTCCCGCTTGGGTACCACATGCTTGACCAGACATATGTTGACCTGCCATGCAGTTCGTTGGCAAGCGTATCTAAAAGACCCACACCAAAGAACAAAGAGGATCTCCCCTTGCTCCTCATCAGCTGAGATTTCCAACCCCACTAGACCTCCAGTCCTCTCTGAGACCTGCAGTGAGAGGAATGAAGGTGTAGAATTAGGTGTGTCACAGCCAAGTACTTGTGGGCAATCTGCTTTTGGTACACCGACGTCAGATTGTACCAGGCAAATTTCCCTGCCCCAGCTGCTGCACCGCCGAAAGAAGTTTGCTCCCAGCCATCCACATGCCCAGCGGTTGAATGCTAGCTTGGCAAAATTGCTAGCACTTCAACTGCTGCCTTTTCAGTTGGTAGACTCTGCCCCCTTCCGTGAGTTTGTGGAATGTGCGGTTCCTCAGTGGCAGGTACCCAAACGCCACTTTTTCTCACGGAAGGCGATTCCGGCTCTCTACCGGCATGTGGAAGGCAATGTCCATGCCTCGCTGGACAGGGCGGTCAGCGGTAAGGTGCATATTACCGCTGACTCATGGTCCAGCAGGCATGGACAGGGACGTTACCTAAGTTTCACGGCACATTGGGTGACTCTGCTGGCAGCTGGGAAGGATGCAGGACAAGGTGCAGTAGTGTTGGAGGTTGTTCCGCCACCACGCCTCCAAAATGCTGATTGTGACACACCTCTCTCCTCCACCCCCTCCTCTTCTTCTTCCTCCATGGCCTCTTCCTCGGAACCAGCGGTGCTCCGTAGTCGTTCAAGGGGCTACGCAAGTACGCAGGCCAAAAGATGCCATGCGGTGCTTGAGCTGGTGTGCTTGGGGGACAGGAGCCACACTGGGGCAGAGGTTCTGTCAGCTCTGCAGGGGCAGGTTCAGAGGTGGTTGACGCCACGCCAACTTAAGGCAGGAATGGTGGTTTGCGACAATGGCACCAACCTCCTCTCTGCCCTCCGACAGGGACAAATGACCCATGTGCCCTGTTTGGCTCACGTCCTTAACTTGGTGGTGCAGCGGTTCTTGGGCAGGTACCCGGGCTTACAGGATGTCCTGAGGCAGGCCAGGAAAGTCTGTGTGCATTTCCGCCGGTCATATAATGCCAGTGCTCGGCTGACGGACCTCCAAAAGGAGTTTAACCTGCCTAAGAACCGCCTAATCTGTGACATGCCCACCAGGTGGAACTCAACGTTGGCCATGCTGCAGCGGCTGCACACGCAGCAGAGGGCCATCAATGAGTACCTGTGCGACTATGGCACCAGGACAGGGTCAGGGGAGCTTGGTTTTTTTTCCCCACGCCAGTGGGCCATGATCAGGGATGCATGCACTGTCCTGTCACCATTTGAGGAGGCCACGAGGATGGTGAGCAGTGACAGTACATGCATCAGTGACACTGTCCCCCTTGTCCACCTGTTGGAGCACACGCTGCGTGGAATAATGGACAGGGCACTTGAGGCAGAACAGAGGCAGGAAGAGGAGGACTTCCTTAGCTCTCAAGGCCCCCTTTATCCAGACAGTGTTCCTGCGTGCCCGCCGATCACACAGGAAGAGGACGAGGAGGAGGAGGAGGAGGAGGAAGATTGTGTCAGTATGGAGGTGGAGCCTGGCACTCAGCATCAGCAGCAGTCTTTAAGGGATCAGTCCCAAGAAACACATGGACTTGTACGTGGCTGGGAGGAGGTGGCTGCGGACGTTGTCGTCCTTAGTGACCCAGAGGACTCCGGACCGAATGCCTCAGCAAACCTACGCTGCATGGCCTCCCTGATCCTGCAAAGCCTGCGTAAGGATCCTCGTATTCGTGGTATCAAGGAGAAGGACCAATACTGGCTGGCAACCCTCCTTGATCCACGTTACAAGGGTAAGGTTGCGGACCTTATCTTGCCATCGCAGAGGGAGCAGAGGATGAAACATCTTCGGGAGGCCTTGCAGAAAGGTCTGTGCAATGCGTTCCCAGAGACTGGGAGGTTACAAACTCCTGTTTCTGGACAACGTGTTGCTGAGGCTTCGGTCAGTCAAAGAAGGAGCGGTGGAGAAGGTGGCCGTCTGACCGATGCGTTCAGACAATTTTTTGGTCCGCAGCCCCAAGGTATGATCGGTTCCAGCAACCATCGCCAGCGTCTGTTTTACATGGTGCAGGAATACCTAGGGGCAAGATCAGACTTGGACACCTTTCCCACCGAAAATCCTCTGGGTTACTGGGTCTTGAGGATGGATCACTGGCCAGAGCTTGCACAGTATGCAATTGAGCTACTGGCCTGTCCTGCATCCAGCGTTCTTTCGGAACGCACATTCAGTGCTGCTGGAGGCGTGGTAACCGATCACAGGGTGCGTCTGTCCACCGACTCGGTCGATCGGCTGACCTTCATAAAAATGAATCAGTCTTGGATCACCAACAGCTACCAAGCACCTGATGCTGATGTAACCGAATAATTTTTTTTGAAATCTCAGATCCCTTCAAAAACTGCCTATGCTGATGCTGAGTGACTATCCCTGAGTAATTATCCTCTTCCTCCTCAATCATCACGCTGATAGCTTGTAAGAACATTTTTGGTTCTGGGCGCCACCACCAGTGCCTAAGGCACAATTTTTCAGCCCCTGTTTAACAGGGGCGTGTAATTACAATTTTTGATGTAATACTTTGCAGCAGGGCTCGTTCCTGCATTCCAACTAGAGTGTCTGTGAGGGGTTGCAGTGTTGTGGCACCAGCACCAGTGCCTAAGGCCCAATTTTTCTGCCCCTGTCTAACAGGGGCGTGTAATTACAATTTTTGATGCAATACTTTGCAGCAGGGCTCGTTCCTGCGTTCCAACTAGAGTGTCTGTGAGGGGTTGCAGTGTTGTGGCACCAGCACCAGTGCCTAAGGCCCAATTTTTCTGCCCCTGTCTAACAGGGGCGTGTAATTACAATTTTTGATGCAATACTTTGCAGCAGGGCTCGTTCCTGCGTTCCAACTAGAGTGTCTGTGAGGGGTTGCAGTGTTGTGGCACCACAGCACCAGTGCCTAAGGCCTAATTTTTCAGCTCCTGTTCAACAGGGGCGTGTAATTACAATTCTTGATCTAATATTTCACAGCAGGGCCCTGTGAGGGCTTACAGTGTTGTGGCCACAGCAACACCTAAGGCCCAAATTTCTGCTGAGTATATAGGGCAGGACCCTACTTTCAAACATCTAACTTACAAACGACTCCTACTTGCAAACGGAAGGAGACAACAGGAAGTGAGATGAAATCTACCCCTAGGAAGGGAAATTCTCTCCTGTAAGAGTTAATATGGGAAAACAATTTCTCCTTTCCACTGATGCTTTCCAATCCTTGTTCCACAAAAAACCCACATTTTCAAAAAACATTTTTCATTGGGACAAAAAGTGAGGTGAAATCTTCTGAAGAGGAGGAAAGACAGCAAAACAAATGTCACAGGGGTGATAACCCTTCCCTATGTTTTCCAAAAAGCTTAAAAAAGATTTTTTGGCTGGAGCTAAACGCGTTAAAAATGTACCCGTTCAAAATTACAAAGAGATTCTACTTAACAACAAACCTACAGTCCCTGTCTTGTTTGCACCGCCTGTATACTGCTGTTCAGAGTATATAGGGCCTTTCCTTATTTTAATTTGGGTGCGGGGTTCCCCTTAATATCCATACAAGACCCAAAGGGCCTGGTAATGGACTGGGGGGTACCCATGCCGTTTGTCTCACTGTTTTTCATCCATATTGCCATGACCCGACATGACATTAAACCCGCAAGCAGTTTTAAATGAGATTTTTTCCTTTAAAAATGACATTTGGTGCAGGGACTGTTCTAAACACGGGAAACACGCGTCACTTTACAGGCATACTATAGACACCCCCCAGGTACGATATTTAAAGGAATATTTCACTTTTTTTTTTTACTTTAAGCATCATTAAAATCACTGCTCCCGAAAAAACGTCCGTTTTTAAAAGTTTTTTTTGCATTGATACATGTAACCTGGGGTAGGACCCGGGTCCCCAAACCCTTTTTAGGACAATACCATGCAAATTAGCCTTTAAAATGAGCACTTTTGATTTTGAACGTTCGAGTCCCATAGACGTCAATGGGGTTCTAACGTTCGTGCGAACTTTCGGTCCGTTCGCAGGTTCTGGTGCGAACCGAACCGGGGGGTGTTCGGCTCATCCCTAATAGGCATACCCCTCTCCCTTTTTTACCCTCTCTATCCTTGCGATAAAGGGTATACACTTCAATCGTTGGCAGCCAATCATGAGAGCTGTTGAACCAGGTCTCTGAAATTCCCACAAAATCCAAATCCTCCTCGTACAACAATATCTCTAGTTCACCCATCTTGTCCTCCAGGCTCCTGGCAATGGTGAACATGCCACGTAGTTTAGGCCGGTTGCATATTATCTTCTTATTGGGTGTTCCAAGATTGCAACAAGGACTTGCTACTATACTTACCTTGGGTTTATGTACTTTGCTCAACCTATCACTAATGCCCCCAATACTACCCTCTGGAATATGTTCCGCGCTGGCTATCTCTACCTCTGGACCCTCCTCCCCATTGCCTAGTTTAAAAACCCCTCTAACTTTTTGGCCATCTTCATTCCCAGCTGATCTGTACCCTCCTCATTTAGGTGCAGTCCATCCCTTCTATAGTACCGGTTATCGACTGAGAAGTCGGCCCAGTCCTCCAGGAACCCAAACACCTCCTTACTACACCAGCTCTGCAGCCACTTGTTTACTTCCCTAATCTCCCTCTGCCTTTCTGGTGTGGCCCGATGTACCGGTAGTATTCCTGAGAATACCACCTTGGAGGTCCTTTTCCTCAATTTAGCTCCCAAGTCCCTAAAATCGTTCTTTAGGACACTCCATCTGCCTCTGACTTTGTCATTGGTGCCAACGTGCACCATGACAGCCGGGTCTTCCCCAGCCCCTCCCAGCAATCTGTCCACCAGATCCGTGATGTGCCGAACCCGAGTGCCCGGTAGACAACATACAGTTTAGCGCTTCAGGTCTTTGTTACAGATTGGCCTCTCTGTCTTTCTAAGAATTGAGTCCCCTACCACCAGAATCTGTCTTTCCTTTCCCTTAGCTCCCCCCTCCCCAACTCACTGGAGGAGTTCTTCCCTCGGCAGCTAGGAGAGTCCCTCAGCTCCAGCAGTGCTGGTCCCTGACTGGTTTCACCAATGTCACTCAATGCAGCGTACTTATTGGGATGCTCCAGCCCTGGATCGGCCTCCCTGGCACTTCCCCTTCTACCCTTCCTGACTGTCACCCATCTATTCTTTCTGCCTATGTTCCTGGCTCTCCTTTAGTATGGAGGGACGTCTCATTGCTTACAGTTGCTTCCCCAGATTCAGAACCTGGGCTTCCAGGGAAACAATGTGCTTACATTTTACACAGCAAGCAGTATTCACCCTCGATCGAATGATCAACGAACGCATACATGCCGCAAGATGTACAATGAGTCGCCTCTCCACACCCGCCGGGCATCATACCTATTAAATTTAATGAGGATTGTGGATTACACCCTGTCCAAATTACCTAACAACTAGCTTCCTGACACAAATACTCAACAAGACACTACACTAATACTCAACAAGACAATACACTAATACTCAACAAGACAATACACTAATACTCAACAAGACAATACACATGCACTCGCGGAACCTACGTGCACTTGTATCCCTTGTCTGTTACTGGATAATGTCCCAGAATTCCCGGCACCACTCACCTCTCCTGTCAGTAGCTCCATCATCTTCTTGGTGACTTCTAGAATCTTCTTGGCACTGGTTACCTCTGTTGTCAGGCAGTGAGGTGAAGGAACTGTGATAGGTGATGTCCTGTGAAGACTGCTGCTGGGTGTTAATGGTTCACCAGATATTTTTCTCACTATTGTATAATCCTGTGTAAAGATAGAAAGTAACAAATTTCACTACAGACCCCCCAGGATCCAGAATCCTCCTCACCTCTCTGGTCAGGTCTGTGTTTTATAAATATAGATTAGGGTGATGTCATATGACCTCCCAGAATCCTCCTCACCTCTCCGATCAGCAGGCTGATGATCTCCAGGGTGAGGTCCAATATCCTTTCAGTAATGTGATTTTGGCCCGTCTCCATCCTCATTGATGTGGTCATGTGATCTATACAGGACTCTCCTCTCTGTAGACAAATTATAAACTGAGAATTATCTGAACTGTAATAGGATGAAAAATTCCCTTTAAATAACAACTCCTACCAAAATCTGGGGAAGAGTTAGGACTTTTTTCAAGGTATTATTCTGTGTCCTGGTTGTGGACAAATCCTTTGACTTCCTGTCCAGCATGTATCTGGACTATAAACCAAAGGCTCTGGATGGACAGTTGGATAAATGGTTCTATATTTAGGCTGTATCTGGTCTATAAACCAGAGGCTCTGGATGGACAGTTGGATAAATTGCTCTATAATTAGGATGTATCCGGTCTATAAACCAGGGGCTATGGATGTTCAGTTGGATAAATGGTTCTATATTTAGGATATATCTGGTCTATAAACCAGAGGCTCTGGATGGACAGTTGGATAAATGGTTCTATATTTAGAATGTATCTGGTCTATAAACCAGAAGCCCTGGATGTATCTGGGCACATATTAAAAAATAACCCCTGATAACAGTATTTTAGGTTTGTGTAGTAGTGGATGTTGGAGATAAAGACATCACAGTGACTATGGAGGAAAAGAACGCACATGACAGGGGGGGTGGGGGTGGAGGGTGATTTCTTGGTTTAAATAAAAATAGAATCTTATTACCCTCTTTGTGTTCCAGTGATGTGTGCTCTCTTTTTCCTCCTCCTTTCACCTTGGAAACTACAACGTTCTATGCTTATCTTTCATAAGTTCCCGTCAGAGTGATCCGCGCACAATATGTGATATTGCTGTCTTGTTAGAAACTGCATCATGTGGGGTTTCTCAGGGTACGGAGTAAATGTATCCTATATCTAGTCTATACTCCGCCCATACTTCCTGTGTTTCTTCGAGAGGGGTTTGGCTGCAGAGTGGAGCTCCACTGATGACAGGAAGCACGTGACCTCCACTCCACTTCCTTTTTTTGATTTTTTACTGAACTTTATTGTGAATCTCTGCAGCTGGAGCTCCACTACAGGAAGTGGAGGTCACATGATTTCTGTGTAGCGTGGAGCTCAACTACAGGAAGGTGAGGTCACATGATTTCTGTGTAGAGTGGAGCTCCACTAAAGGAAGTAGAGGTCACATGATTTCTGTGTAGAATCCTATTCTGCTAACTCATCTACGGTTTTCTGCAAACATGCAGAAAGAGGAAGTAAGGTCCACCTTCCCCCATCTCCAGTTGCTATAACTACTTGTATTTTGGCCACTAATTCTCTTTCAAGTAAATTCACAGAGCACCCGGGAATGTCTCTACAAGGGTGATACACTGTGCATCTATCATCTAAACTGCTCACAAGTAGGGATGAGCCGAACACCCCCCCCGGTTCGGTTCACATCAGAACATTTGAACGGACCAAAAGATTGTGCGAACTTTGGAACCCTGTTAAAGTCTATGGGACTCGAACGTAGGAAATCAAAAGTGCAAATTTTAAAGGCCAATATGCAAGTTATTGTCCTAAAAAGTGTTTAGGGACCTGGGTCCTGCCCCAGGGGACATGTATCAATGCAAAAAAAAAGTTTTAAAAACGGACGTTTTTTCACGAGCAGTGATTTTAATGATGCTTAAAGTGAAAAAATAAAAGTAAAATATTCCTTTAAATATCGTGCCTGGGGGTTGTCTATAGTATGCCTGTAAAGCAGCGCGTGTTTCCCGTGTTTAGAACAGTCTGACAGCAAAATTTCATATCTAAAGAAAAAAAAGTCATTTAAAACTGCTTGCGGCTTTAATGTCATGTCTGGTCCCAGCAATATGGATGAAAATCATTGAGAACCCCCCCAGCCCATTACCAGCCACTTTGGGTCTTGTATGGATATTAAGGGGAACCCCGCACACAAATAAAAAAAAGGAAAGGTGTTGGGCTCCAGGCCCTATATACTCGGAACAGCAGTATACAGGCGGTGCAAACAAGACAGGGACTGTAGGTTTGTTCTTAAGTAGAATCTGTTTGTAATTTTGAACTGGTACATTCTTTACGTGTAGCTCCAGCCAAAAAATCTATTTTTAAGATTTTTGGAAAACATGGAGAAGGATTATCACCCCTGTAACATTTGTTTTGCTGTCTGTGCACCTGTTCAGAAGATTTCACCTCACTTTCTGTCCCAATGACAATTGGATTTTGAAAATTTGGGGTTTTTAGTGAAACAAGGAACTCTTACAGGAGAGAATTTCCCTTCCTATGGGGTAGATTTCCTCTCACTTCCTGTTGTCTCCTTCCGTTTGCAAGTAGGAGTCGTTTGTAAATTGGATGTTTGAAAGTAGGCCTGCAAAAATTTGGGCCTTAGGTGTTGGTGTTGCCACAACACTGTAAGCCCTCACAGTTACTCTTGGTGGGAACAGGAACAGGCCCTGCTGTTAAATATTAGATCAAGAATAGTAATTACATGCCCCTGTTGAACAGGGTCAGAAAAATTGGGCCTTTGGTGGTGGATGGTGTGGTGGTGTTGCCACAACACTGTAAGGCCACACAGTTACTCTTGTTGGGCGCAGGAACGGGCCCTGCTGTGAAATATTAGATCAAGAATTGTAATTACACGCCCCTGTTAAACAGGGGCAGAAAAATTGGGCCTAAGGCACTAGTGCTGGTGCCACAACACTGCAACCCCTCACAGATACTCTAGTTGGAGCACAGGAATGAGCCCTGCTGCAAAGTATTGCATCAAAAATTGTAATTACACGCTCCTGTTAAACAGGGGCAGAAAAATTGGGCCTTAGCCACTGGTGGCAGTGCCTAGAACCAAAAATGTTCTTACAAGCTGTCAGCATGAACATTGAGGAGGAAGAGGATTGTCACTCAGCATAACAGGATAGTCACTCAGCATCAGCATAGGCAGTCTCGAAGGGATCTCACATTAAAAAAAAAATTATTCGGTTACATCAGCATCAGGTGCTTGGTAGCTGGTGGTGATCCAAGACTGATTCATTTTTATGAAGGTCAGCCGATCGACTGATACGGTGGACAGGCTCACCCTGTGATCGGTTACAAAGTCTCCAGCAGCATTGAATGTGCGTTCCGAAAGAACGCTGGATGCAGGACAGGCCAGTAGCTCAATTGCATACTTTGCAAGCTCTGGCCAGTGATCCATCCTCAAGACCCAGTAACCCAGAGGATTTTCGGTGGGAAAGGTGTCCAAGACTGATCTTGCCCCTAGGTATTCCTGCACCATGTGACTCAGACGCTGGCGATGGTTGCTGGAACTGATCATACCTTGGGGCTGCGGACTAAAAAATTGTCTGAACGCATCGGTCAGACGGTCACCTTGTCCAGGAGGCCAAGGAAATTGTAACCTCCCAGGCTCTGGAAACGCGTTGCACAAGCCTTTCTGCAATGCCTCTCGAAGATGTTTCATCCTCTGCTCCCTCTGCAACAGCAAGATAAGGTCCGCAACCTTACACTTGTAACGTGGATCAAGGAGGGTTGCCAGCCAGTAATGATCCCTCTCCTTGATACCACGAATACGAGGATCCTTCCGCAGGCTTTGCAGGATCAGGGAGGCCATGCAGCGTAGGTTTGCTGAGGCATTCGGTCCAGAGTCCTCTGGGTCACTAAGGACAACATGATCCGCAGCCACCTCCTCCCAGCCATGTACAAGTCCATGGGTTTCTTCGGACTGTAAATGATCCCTTGAAGACTGCTGCTGATGCTGAGCGCTAGGCCCCACCTCCATGCTGACACAATCCTCCTCCTCCTCGTCCTCTTCCTGTGTGATTGGCGAGCACGCAGGAACACTGTCTGGATAAAGGGGGCCTTGAGAGGTAAGGAAGTCCTCCTCTTCCTGCCTCTGTTCTGCCTCAATTGCCCTGTCCATTATTCCACGCAGCGTGTGCTCCAATAGGTGGACAAGGGGGACAGTGTCACTGATGCATGCACTGTCACTGCTCACCATCCTTGTGGCCTCCTCAAATGGTGACAGGACAGTGCATGCATCCCTGATCATGGCCCACTGGCGTGGGGAAAAAAAAACAATCTCCCCTGACCCTGTCCTGGTGCCATAGTCGCACATGTACTCATTGATAGCCCTCTGCTGCGTGTGCAGCCGCTGCAGCATGGCCAACGTTGAGTTACACCTGGTGGGCATGTCAAAGATGAGGTTCTTGGGCAGGTTATTTTCCTTTTGGAGGTAAGCCAGCCGCGCACTGGCACACTGGCATTATATGACCGGCGGAAATGTACACAGACTTTCCTGGCCTGCCTCAGGACATCCTGTAAGCCCGGTACCTGCCCAAGAGCCCCTGCACCACCAAGTTAAGGACGTGAGACGAACAGGGCACATGGGTCAGTTGACCCTGTCGGAGGGTGGAGAGGAGGTTGGTGCCATTCTCGCAAACCACCATTCCTGGCTTAAGCTGGCATGGCGTCAACCACCTCTGAACCTGCCCCTGCAGAGCTGACAGAATCTCTGCCCCAGTGTGGCTCCTGTTCCCCAAGCACACAAGCTCAAGCACCTCATGGCATATTTTTTCCTGCGTGCTTGCGTAGCCCCTTGAACGCCTATGGAGCACCGCTGGTGCAGAGGACAAATCAGCACAGGAAGAGGCCATGGAGGAAGAAGAAGAGGAGGGGGTGGAGGAGAGAGGTGTGGCAGAATAACCACTAGTAGAATTTTGGAGGCGTGGTGGTGGAACAACCTCCAACACTACTGCACCCTGTCCTGCATCCTTCCCAGCTGCCAGCAGAGTCACCCAGTTAGCGGTGAAAGATAGGTAACTTCCCTGTCCATGCCTGCTGGACCATGAGTCAGCGGTAATATGCACCTTACCGCTGACCGCCCTGTCCAGCGAGGTATGGAGAATCGCCTTCCGTGAAAAAAAGTGGCGTTTGGGAACCTGCCACTGAGGTACCACACATTCCACAAACTCACGGAAGGGTGCAGAGTCTACCAACTGAAAAGGCAGCAGTTGAAGTGCTAGCAATTTAGCCAAGCTAGCATTCAACCACTGGGCATGTGGATTGCTGGGAGCGAACTTATTTCGCCGGTGGAGCAACTGGGGTAGGGAAATCTGCCTGCTAGAATCAGACATTGGTGTACCGATAGCAGATTCCCCACAAGGACTTGGCAGTGGCACACCTAATTCTACACTTTCATTCCTCTCAGTGCAGGTTTCTGAGAGGACTGAAGGTATAGTGGAGTTGGAGATCCCAGTTGATGAGGAGGAGCAAGGAGAGGTCCGCCTTGTTCTTTGGTGTGGGTCTTTTAGGTAGTGTTGCCAACGGGCTGCATGGTAGCTTGACATATGTCTGATTAAGCATGTGGTGCCCAAGCACTTGCTGTCTAGTCCACGCTTGATACGCTTCAGACATATGTTGCAAATAGCAACGGTGTGATCTGCTGCACACGTCTCAAAAAAGGCCCACACGAACGATCCAAGAACTTTTGGAATACCGCGCGGAGTCACCAGCGCCCTGCACTTGCAGAGCTCTGCGGTGTGATGCAGTCGGTTGGCTGCCCTTAAGATGGCCCCTGGAGGGCATCCTGCCTCTTTGGAGATGTGCCTCCTCCTCCTCCGCCTCCTCCTCCTCTCTCCTATCAGGCACCCATGAAGAGTCAGTGAGCTCATCATCCCCTCCCTCCTCATCCCTGGAGCAAACCTGGCAGTATGCTGCAGCTGGGGGAACATGGCTGCCAGTTTGTTGTCCTTCTTGGGCAACCCCTCTCTCTGGGCTCACGTTACTGCCTTCCTCAAGCTGGGTACCATCATCGGAGCCTTCAAAACGCTGCGCATCCTCCTACAGCATGTACCCGACACTGTGGTCGAACAGTTCGGGGGACTCCTCCGGTGGGGCTAGGGAAGGAGTAACTGATGATGACCTTGAGTCCAAGGAATAGACCGCTTTGGCGCTTGCATTGGCAGCCAAGGTAGCCTGGGTGACAGAGGATGAGGAGGATGAGGACGACTTGGTCATCCACTCTACCAACTCTTCGGCATGTTGTGGCTCAACACGGCCAGCTCCCAAGAAAAAGGATTGGAATAGGTACACAAGGATTGGCCTGCAGTGAGATGTAGCTGCACAAAGCTGGGATGTATATATATACTGATTATACTGCAGCTAGCTGAATCATATGCCAGCCTGTAGTATTATTAGAAAGAGAACACCAGCAATTGTCTGCAGTTAGCTTTAGTTGCACACTGCACAGGATGCAGTACACTGACTGAAAATACTGCAGCTGCCTGCCTGAGGTATTATTAGAAAGAGAACACCAGCAATTGTCTGCAGTTAGCTTTAGTTGCACACTGCACCGGATACAGTACACTGACTGAAAATACTGCAGCTGCCTGCCTGAGGTATTATTACAAAGAGAACACCAGCAATTGTCTGCAGTTAGCTTTAGTTGCACACTGCGCACAGGATACAGTACACTGACTGAAAATACTGCAGCTGCCTGCCTGAGGTATTAATAGAAAGAGAACGTCAGCAATTGTCTGCAGTTAGCTTTAGTTGCACACTGCACAGGATACAGTACACTGACTGAAAATACTGCAGCTGCCTGCCTGAGGTATTATTAGAAAGAGAACACCAGCAATTGTCTGCAGTTAGCTTTAGTTGCACGCTGTGCACAGGATGCAGTATGTAAGGGTTGAATTATTATAGACCGGGGTCTGACATCACTCCGTCCTATCCCAACAGGCCTGGAGATTACTCTTAAGAACTTGAAACAGATAAACAGTGCTGCGGTTGCTCAGAGTGATCTGATAGCTGTAATTCGTATCTTGCTTATATAGACAAAAAATTATCATACAACATTATACAACATTATAGCTACATCCCATGTACATCATGGGACTTTCTACAGTTATGCAAACAATTATGTTCCAGACATGCAATACATAACAAATTTAGCTTATTTATAGTACAACAGTATCTATTCCTCAGAAATCACAGAACAAACGGAAACAAGCTAATCTCTGAGAGATAGCTTCATGGGAACCCACATAGGCGAATGCCTAAGGTAAAGAACAAGTTATGTGACATTTAGACAAGTAGAACAAAATAGATACGAATCCCTAAGATGGAGTCATAGTGGTTTAAGACAAACTCTACATATTCATCCAATCCCCTCTTAAAACATTAATCTATATGTTTTCTCTAATGTTACATAATGTCAACTAAAAGGGGGAGGCAAAACACCTTACATGTCTAATCTGGGGTTAAAGCGGGGTTCCACTCAAATTTTTAACTTAATCTTACCCCCTTCAGTTAATTGCATAGATGTTCAAATGCCGCACGAAAAAATTTTTTATCGCTGTAATTACCTTTATATTATACTTTATTGTAGCACTTCCTGTCTCCCCTCCCATGGGAGTAGGCGTGTTTATTACCTTTCCCCGGCGCCGCCCTGTCTCCTGGGAGCTTAGTGTCAGGCTTCCCAAGATTCAGTGCGAAACAATGATCATGCGCGTGAACAAGCTGTGAATGAACAGCATTCACCGCATCCCGGAAATCAATGCTTGTGGGCTTCACATGCCCACAAGCAAGATGGAAACAGCCAGCATCACATTTTTTAAGTTATTCTTCAGTACGAAAACAGACAGAGGTGGAAATATTACACCCAAACTGTGAGTATTATTTTGGGATTAGCAAAGTGTCTCAATGACCTAAAAAAAAAAAAAAAAAAGATTGGTCGCCGGACTCCTGCTTTAAGCCCCTTACTTGTCTTATAGGTTTTCATATACATGATGTATGGCAATATGTCATTACGTGGTTGATGTACCCTCTCCATTAGACACATACAGCATTTATAACAGATATAATATCAGGATGAGAATCATAATCATCACTATAATTAGTACAAAATCCTTGAGCCATGAGAAGATTCCATCAAAACCAAAACTTTCTCCTCCAAAGGGGCTCCAGGATTTTGCAATGTTCCTAGCTTGTTGTAATTTGTCTACCTCCTTTCTGTGTTGTGCAATGATATCATAATAATCAGGTATTTCAACAGATGTGTTATGTACCCAGGTACAACATTCATAATTCTCGGTCATCTCCCATAATCCTGTAAGGGCTGAACTCATGCTCTCAATGGCTAGATCATGCAGTTCTAATTGTTTTCTAATCGCTCTGGTTTCTATGTTTAATTTAGAAATATCATCAGAATTCTTCTCCATGACTTCATCAATGATGCCAGTATAATTATTTAATCTCTTCATTAGGTCTATCCCCCACCCTGTACTGGATGGGAACCAGGCCTAGGCCATATCTTTTTCAAAAAAGAACTCCCTTTTATTGTGGTGTTTAAGGGGGTACCTAGTATGCATGCTAGCTTTGAGGAGGTGTCCTCCCTTGCTATCTCCTACTATGCCCATGATGGGAACTAGGGCTTCAAGATAACACCATCCTTGTGGTTCAGTGGGGATCCAAGGGTGACAGAGTTTCCCACAGCAGATATAAATACTGTTTCCTAGAGCTAATGGTAGTTTATTGAATATTGTCATCATTTTATCAGAAAAACTGGAAAAGGTTAAACTTGACAACAATTTTCCCACTGGGGAAGTGGAACTGGAGTCAAGAAAATTTAATAGAGTGGTGTTTAGGGTAGGGTCTGAAGTGTGAAAGACAGGGCTTTCAATTGAGGTCATTGAAAAGTTAATTCTAGCTTGTTGACAAACTTCAGCTCCCCTTGTTGAGTTTACCAGTCTAAAACACTAGTCTGGGAAATGACTTCTACTAATAATTTGGAAAGTAAGAGTATTATTTGAAAGCATTCTGGTGACTCTTGTAAGGTCGACAGGAGGTGTGCCGTTAAGAAAGAGGGTGAAGTTTAGAGGTACTGCCATCAGGGGAATCCTGGCAGTGTTAGGATGGAGTTTACTACATATCCAACATTTTTCATACCCTGACTTTTGAGCATAGGCATATTTAAATTTTAGCAAAAGCATTTTATCAGTAAAACTATTGCCGCGTACACACGAGCGGACTTTACGGCAGACTTTGCCCGGCGGACTTTTCGAAAGACTTTACGACGAACTTTCTGAATGAACGGACTTGCTTACACACAATCAACCAAAGTCCGTCGAATTCGTACGTACGACCAGACTAAAATAAGGAAGTTCATAGCCAATAGCCAATAGCTGCCCTAGTTTGGCTTTTTGTCCGTCTAACTAGCATACAGACGAGCGGACTTTTCGACCGGACTCGAGTTCGTCGGATAGATTTGAAACATGTTTCAAATCTAAGTCCGTCCAACTTTTGAGAAAACAAAGTCCGCTGGAGCCCACACACAATCGAATTGTCTGACAAAATCCCGTCCACCGGGCAAAGTCTGCCATAAAGTCCGCTTGTGTGTACGCGGCATATCTCTTTTTTCTGTGGGTGGGCTAGACCCACGAGCGCTGTGGCTCTTTTGTGACTGATTTTCCTTTCCCCTTTGAGAGTACAAAACCAAGGTAATCAACACTTTCCTGACACCATTGTAACCTTGTGTCCACATTCATACAGATATTGCAGAAGACTTACTGAGTCACAGACACTGGCCTCCTTTGAAGGATTGCATATGAGGATGTCTTCGACATATTGCAGCAGGGTTGAACCAAATTCAGGTGCCCACCCCTTGAGGGTGGTTTGCAAAATGATGGAAAACACTACTGGTGAATCCACAAAGCCCTGAGGCATTCTACACCAGGTTAAGGTCTGGTTTAAAAATTGAAATGCAAAAGATGGGTTGTGTCTCCTCATCTACTGGGACGCTAAAAATGCGTTTGATAAATCTATCACTGTAAAGTGTGTAGCATCGGATGGTATGGCTGTCAGTAAAGATGGCACATCAGGTACTGTTGATGCAGTAGGGATGACTAGACTGTTGATGGCTCTAAGGTCTTGCACAAACCTGTAAGCTCCATCTGATTTCTTTACTGGATTAATAAGTGTGCAATAGTGTGAAATAATGGGCTTTATAATTCTCTTGGACAAGAATTCTGCAATAATTGGTCGCATCCCTTCTATCTTTTCTTTTGATAAAGAATACTGTTTGTGTTTAATTGGGCCGACATTTGGTTTCATCCTAGCCTTGTAGGGGGTACAGTTTATAAGACCTACATCTAGGGGACCATCGGACCACATCTTAGGATTCACTGGTATTTCCTGGACATCTGCTAGGATTTCTTTTGTTAAGTATATAGGGTTTTCAGGGCAAAAGATGTTCATTTTTGATGACTCTACCCTTAGTCCCCCTTCGGAAGTGGCTCTCACTGAAATTTGCAATATCTCCATAAGGTCTCTACCCAATAAACTGACTGGACACTTGGCTATAATTCTGAAACTGTGGACTATTGAAGGACCCATTTCTCCCAGGTCTACCTCTAAAGGAGGGGTTTGGAAGGTTTTAGTGGGGGGGGCCGTTAATTCCCACGGAAGGTTCAGCTTGGATCATCTCTCCATTCCAAAATTCTTGGGACATTGTGCTGCACGTAGCACCACTATCTACAAGAAATGGTATATCCCTATCATTTATACAGAGGGATATCATGGGTTGTTCCCTGTAGTGGAGAGAGATCAAAGGAAAAGCTGGTTCCCCACCTTCCGGGCAACTTCATTGTGGGACCTGAGTCCCCCAGTCAACCTGAAACCTCGGAGGTCTTTCTGTGGAACCTGGCATCTGTTTGGGTTCAAATATGGAACCCCCCACTTATCTGTGGCTGCCTCACCTCGTGAGGGCAGTTCCTTTTCCAATGATTAGGGTCCCCACAATTGAAACACCCCATCTTTTGTGGCTGTGTATTCTTATTAGGATATGGTGACCTTGAATAAGGTCCTCAACCCCTAAATCTGCCTCTTCCTCTGCCCCTACCTCTCTGGTACATGTCTGTTTGGAAGTGGGTACTTATTGGTTTCTCTCTGAGCACCTCGAAACACCCTGCTGCATCCTTTTCTGTTAAAGCCTTTTTAAACGCATCATGTGTTTGTCCTGGGCAATCTGAAATTTGTTGTTTAACCATTAATTGCTGCTGTGGTTTTAAGTTGTTAATGAAAGTCTGTATCATTAGTGTATGCCAATCATGTGTTAATTTTAAACCTGCATCATGAGTCCAGACTGAACTGAAACGTGTCCAGAACTCGAGTACCGATTCCCGTGATTTATGCCTGCAAGCTACTGCAGTGGGCAATGAGGACTTATTTTTAAATGCTCTACTAAGTTCCTTTTCTATTTCCTCCCACATTATCTTCCTTCAAGATTCTTTGTTTAAGGGATAATCAGTAGATGGTGTATTAAGAGCAATAGGGATATTATTACTAGGGACCTGTGCCCAATTCCTTTGGGATGTAGTCCCCACTATACCATCTATGATTGATCTCATGTATTCTTGGGTAAAGTTCCTGCCACTACAAGCCTTTTTTAGGTAACTCAGTGTACCCCCAGGGGCTGTAGTGGGCTTGGG
Organism: Aquarana catesbeiana; assembly: GCF_042186555.1. Taxonomy (NCBI): domain Eukaryota; kingdom Metazoa; phylum Chordata; class Amphibia; order Anura; family Ranidae; genus Aquarana; species Aquarana catesbeiana. Next base: position 300,591,451 of record NC_133331.1, on the reverse strand, counting down.
ACAATTTTTTACTATATCATTCATCTCATGTAATTCTAATACCTTGATTAGTAAAGTGTCTCCTACGGTTAAGAAGGGAAACTGTTGTACTGCTGAGATGGCGAGTTTTCCACTTCTTAATGTTTTTACTATTGAGCTGATGGGATGGAAGGATTCTGGCAAGCTCTTGAAGAGGGGATTGCTACCACTAGCTTCCCCTTGTCCCTTCTTTGCACCCCCTAGTTCTGAGTCTGAATCTTCTTTACCCTGGTTTGTTGGGGAAACAGTCCTATCACTCCCCTCTTGGGTCTCGGGGGACCCTTGTTCCTCCTCTATCCATACTGGTGTTGTGGCTCTGGCTGATCTGGCTGGCCCGGATTGGTAAACCACTGCAACCAAGAAATCTATTTCATCTTTAGTAAATGACAGATGGTGTAAGGGTTGCGAGTCATAAACCTTGAGTGAGGGATACAGTTTTGTTTCTGAATAATAAGAGGGAAGTGGGATAGGGAGCAGGGAAATAGGAGGGATAGGTGCAAGGCATGGAGCTGTAGGAGGACACATCCTTCTCCTTTCCTCCATGGCATGCAGTTCTGGTGCCTCTTTGTTTCTGGGGTTCCTTCTCACCTTTTTATCTGACCTATCATACCAATAGGGCGCATAAGTCAACCCCCCCCCTTTTTTCATATAATCCATGTCCCAGGTGGGATCACCTGAGAAATATGGAAAGGCTTTCCTGTCTCCCAGACATAAGCCATTTATTATTATTATTATTATTATTATACAGGATTTATATAGCGTCGACAGTTTACGCAGCGCTTTACAACATTTATCATATCGATATAGAAGGTATGGTTCTGTCCTTCCCTGGGAAAGGGGTCACAGCTACCCATGGCTCCAGTCCAACTGGCCAAATTATCTACCCATGGATTAATGTACACATAATCAAAAACTTCAAAAAACTCTCAAAAATGCCTGTTACTAAATACCTTGGACTGTCTTCTCTCCAAAGAGAGGTCATTTGGGGGGGGTATTTGTATTGTCCTGGCATTTTTATTGCCTCAGGGAATGAGACAGAACCTCAGGATTGATCGATTTTCTGAAATTTCTACCATAGTTTTAGCAATTAACCCATAAATAAAAAGATTACAGAAAGTCCAATGGGATTAACTCCATAAAAAGTTCTTTGGTGAAAAGATCCACAAATTTTGATTGTAGAAAAAGGTGAAGGAAAAAACCACCACCAAGAGTCTATGGAGGTTTCTACTGGAAGCAGAAGATCAAAAGCTCTGGATGTATTGGTACCCAGATGGCTGGGTCTGATTGGCATAAATATTTATTATTGAATGTCATTTAAAATGGTTCCTTTGGGAGCATTATGTCTATATAAGTTTGCGATCATAGATAGGTTTTGTTTATTAGTTCTCTGACGGCGCCGTCACGTTGTCATGACGCTGTGTGCGGATGACACATGGACCCGCCTGCTGTGCTCTCAGCAAGTGGGATCTGTCGGCGCCTGACACGTATCTTACGAGACACGTGACCGGCCTCAGATCGAGGCTTGGATCAGCATATGGAACGCAGCGACGCCGCACTATTCGCGCGGGAAGTGACGTCGTAGCGCCGTGCGGGAATGAGGCTTGGTTTTGAGCTTCAGATTACTTCCGCACAAACGAGGCTTATTTTATTAGGATTATTCCCTTTTGATATTTATTTAATGTCTTCATTTATTTCACCTTATGTGCCAAGGACCCCCTGAGTCCCTTTGGTCCTATCTTATAGGAGACAGATTACTAACTAGATGTCTCCCCAAACCGGAAGTAGTATTGTCTTATTGCACTTCCGGTATCATGACACTTACAGAGAGGGGTCATTATTTATTTATATAGCGGTGAAGCGGGGGGGTTCTGCACCCCAGATGACGGCTCCTTAGCTGAAACATGTCGGGTGGATCCCTCACGATTACCGCTACTTGATATTCGAGTTTTTTATGATCTTCTAATATGTGAGTTTATTTACATTATTTTAATAAACCAGTGTTAAACGTTATCACGCTATGTGAGTTTTTTTACTTCTTGCATGGCATATGAACATTCGTATGGCTTTGATGTGTGTGGATATTGTTGAAATCGTATTGCCACGTATCGAAGACATCTGCGGAGACGTATTATCCAGACCGGTTGGTCACTAAGCCTTTCTGACTTGTATGACGTATGTCTTTTCAAGTCATTACGTTCTGGTAAGCCTCTTGATACCTTCGGTGACGGCTCCTGCACCATTAATAGATTCTCTGTTCACATGCGGGTTTTCTACAGTCTACCTACCTGCGTGATCCAGTTGATCCTTTCTATTGTAAAATTTGGGAAGTTTTTTGATCTTCTGCTTCCAGTAAAAACCTCCATAGACTCTTGGTGGTGGTTTTTTCCTTCAACTTTTTCTACAATCAAAATTTGTGGATCTTTTCACCAAAGAACTTTTTATGGAGTTAATCCCATTGGACTTTCTGTAATCCTTTTATTTATGGGTTAATTGCAACAATTTTATCATTATTTTCACTAATATTTAATATTTTTCACTAGTTTTTGGTATAGTGACTATTTGTCTTAATTTATAGCACTTTATTTCATTTTACTTGTATTCTTTTGGATACATCTTAAAGTGGTGACACTAATTTCACATACTGTTTTCACGTATATAATATACTATTTTGATCCATTTTTGTTTTGGGTTATAGCGCTACACTTTTTCCGTTTATTGTCCTTTACCTTGAGTCTATAGGTGTGTTGGCCGCTATTCTTTCCCATTTTTTTAGCGCAGCGCTGTATTTAACACCTTTTTTTACCATAGTTTTAGGACTCTAAAACTGTCACACAGACAAAATAATACACACTGATTTATTTTTTTTATATTTTTTAAAAGAAATGTACCAGAATAGAGATAAAGATGAATTATAAGTTTTATAACAGAAACCAAAATTTTTTTTTTTTTTCCTGTACAGAATAAACATGAAAAAAGAAATCTCTATCTGTCTTCAATAATGAAATTCTCCATAGTGGTTCCAGAAATCTGAGAACAGAGTATTGGAAAGTGCGGAGCGTTCTTGTTTATTATAGAAAATCAGAATTAGTGATTAACAAACCATAAAAACAAAGCTAGAATCTACATCAAATCTTCTATAACTGAAGAACATAAACTATAAAATGTAATAACTATTGGATGGACCAATGAAAAGCCGGCTTCTTCCGTGAGACATCAAAAGAGAGATAATGTACAGGAACCAATAAGAAGTGTTGTCCATGTATTGTCATATCTGGCCATGTATTAGCACAGTTTAGTTGTATGGTGCGGTCTGTGTGAGTGCGGGACCGAGTCATCTCTGTATGTTTAGTGGGTCACATTACTAGAATTCAATTCCAGGCGCCCCAAACCAAAGTGTACCCGAAAAATAATATTGTTGCCCCTCCCCCAACACATCATGAACAAGGTTGTTAGCGTGTGTGAATTTTCTGGTGTGCAACAAGTGATTGTTTGTGACTGTAACATTTCCCGCACTCTGAGCATGAATATGGACGCTCACCTGTGTGAATTCTCTGATGATTTAGAAGGTCTCCATTATAAATGAAACATTTCCCGCACTCTGAACACGAAAAAGGACGCTCACCTGTGTGAGTTCTCTGGTGTTTAACAAGGCCTCCTTTACTAATGAAAGATTTCCCGCACTCTGAACATGGATAAGGACGCTCACCCGTGTGACTTCTCTGGTGTTTAACAAGGTTTCCTTTATCATTGAAAGTCTTCCCGCACTCTGACCATAAATAAGGACGCTCACCTGTGTGAATTCTCTGATGATTTAGAAGGTCTCCATTATACATGAAACATTTCCCGCACTCAGAACACGAATAAGGACGCTCACCTGTGTGAGTTCTCTGGTGTTTAAGCAGCTGTTCTTTCTGTTTAAAACATTTGCCACACTCAAGGCATGAAAAGGGACGCTCACCTGTGTGAATTCTCTGGTGTACAAGAAGGTGTGCTTTCTGACTGAAACATTTCCCGCACTCTGAACAAGAAAAAGGGTACTCACCAGTGTGAATTCTCTGGTGATTAACCAGGTTTCCTTTATAAATGAAAGATTTCCCGCACTCTGAACATGAATAAGGACGCTCACCAGTGTGACTTCTCTGGTGTTTAACAAGATCTCCTTTATAAACGAAAGATTTCCCGCACTCTGGACATGAAAAGGTATTCTCACCTGTGTGACTTCTCCAGTGAACAAGAAGGTGTCCTTTCTGACTGAAACATTTCCCGCACTCTGAACAAGAAAAAGGACGCTCACCTGTGTGAATTCTCTGGTGATTAACAAGGTAATTTTTATTAATGAAACATTTCCCGCACTCTGAACAAGAATAGGGACGTTCACCTGTGTGAATTCTCTGATGATTTAGAAGGTCTCCATTATGAATGAAACATTTTCCGCACTCTAAACATGAATAAGGACGCTCACCTGTGTGAGTTCTCTGGTGTTTAACAAGGCCTCCTTTATAAATGAAAGATTTCCCGCACTCTGAACATGAATAAGGACGCTCCCCCGTGTGAATTCTCTGATGATTTAGGAGGTCTCTATTATAATTAAAAAAATTCCCGCACTCTGAACATGAATAAGGACGTTCGCCTGTGTGAGTTCTCTGGTGTACAAGAAGTTCTCCTTTCTGGCTGAAACATTTCCCGCACTCTGAACATGAATAAGGATGCTCACCCGTGTGAATTCTCTGATGATTTAGAAGGTCCCCATTATACATGAAACATTTCCCGCACTCTGAACATGAATAAGGACGCTCACCTGTGTGAGTTCTCTGGTGTTTGCCAAGGTTTCCTTTACTAAAGAAAGATTTCCCGCACTCTGAACATGGATAAGGACGCTCACCTGTGTGACTTCTCCGGTGTACAAGAAGGTTTCCTTTCTGAATGAAACATTTCCCGCACTCTGAACATGGATAGGGACGATCTCCTGCGTGACTTCTCTGGTGTAGAAGAAGGTTTCCTTTCTGACTGAAACATTTCCCGCACTCTGAACATGAATAAGGACGCTCACCAGTGTGAATTCTCTGGTGTTTAACAAGATCTCCTTTATTATTGAAAAATTTCCCGCACTCTGAACATGAATAGGGACGCTCACCTGTGTGAATTTTCTTGTGCCTAAGAAGTAACAATTTTTTGGTAAACAATTTCCCGCACACTGAACATGACAATGAACTCTCTTCTGTGTGAACTACTTTATGGCTTAAAGAAGATTCCTTGGGAATAGAAGGATCTATTGAAGTATCTGTACTGTGAGATCCTATAGTCTTGGTGTGGGATCCATCAGAAGATTCCTCAGGATTAGAGGGATCCATTGATCTCCCCAATTGGGAAGGTCTGGGATGTATATTTGGAGTAACGGGATTTCCTCCTGGAGAATATTGTACAATGTTATTATCTTCTGCTTTATAATCTGGAGATACAATGAGATGTTCCTCAGAGGTATTCTGGACATTGTGTCCACCTGTTGAGAAACAATTTAACATTAAATGTTATAACCTTCCATTCAGGAGTCATATATGTTGGTCCATCACCAAATAATCTATAAGAGCTCTGGCATGGATTTGGGGGCAATTAGAAGAGAAAAATATGAATACAAACCAAGTGAAACTGTCCAGCGCTCCAAACACAAAGTGCACAGTGCTATGTCTCTTCTGTTCTCGTGTGCAAAATTCTCTTCCAGAGTTTAATAAAAATGTTCTCAGTGCTCCACACCACCCGCTATCCTCCACCTTCACATCGGAGAACTCACCGGAATTCTACAACCCCCCTCTTACCAATGGGTCGTTAAGCACTTGTATCCCCCCCCCAATGGAAGATCATCCAGGACCACCACCTCTATACTACATCTCCAGTTATCTCATACTATACCTGCTGGTATCTTCTCACCTCAGATCCATCCCAGACTCTGACACATCAACAAAGATGGCTGCCATGCCATCACCTTCTACAGCACTCTGCCCAATTAGCACATAGAACACTGCCAACGTCAGGGAGCAACTCTGAGAGCTCTACAAGGTGACCGAAAGGAGAAGAGCCGCAGTGCTGTTAATGATAATGTCAAGGAGGTGATCCTGGAGGATTGTCCCTGTTCTGACTCAACTACAAAGTCATAAACTTTATCTCCAGCTTCATATAGGGCTTACATGACCTGGTGTTCTATTTATCCCTTGCATCAATTCAGACAGCTTAACTCAATGAATAAACTCACTGTATGGAGAGACAGATGATGAATCGTTTCGAATGTTCAGTTTAATGATGGATATTCCTAGGTAGAAAAACGTTGGTGTTGTAAGCCACATGGAAAGATGTTACAGCATTGATGGTATACTGAGCAATGAACCAGAGAGAGGAAGGGGAGGGGGATGTACAGAACTACAGCGGGAGAGAGAGTTCAGATAAACAGAGGGAACAGAGCTTAACCACAAATGCCGACCGGGCCATAGCCGAAAGGCGGCTGCAGCGCGGTCGTCTTGTTCTGGGTGGACGTCCGTCGAACATCCTCCGGAACTCGCTCCCCGTGCACGATAGTGTCCATGCTCGCCGGTTTCACGGGACCCGGCGCAACACGGATCGTGGTAAAGGGCCAATGACAGTGGCCCTTTACCAGGTGATTGGAGGGAGCGATCATAATGTCAACAAACTGGGGTCATGCAAAGGTCCCAGCTCTCTTCTCTCCTCACACCGATACAGAGCGAGAGGAAAGAAGAGAGATCGAGTGAAAAAACGACTGAGAAATAGTGGGTGAAAGTACTACAGTGCCCAGCAGTGCCATACAGTGCCACACAAGCGAGTGCTAAATTGTGCCCTACAGTGCCACCAGTGCCACTACAATTCCCATCAGTGCCACTACAGTACCAATCTGTGCAACCAGTGCCACTACACTACCCATCAGTGCCACTACAGTACCCATCTGTGCCACTAGTGCCACTAAAGTACCCATCAGTGCCACTACAGTACCCATCAGTGCCACTAAAATGTCCATCAGTGCCACTACAGTGCTCATCTGTGCCATCAGTGCCACTATAGTGATCATTAGTACCACATCAGTGCCACCAGTGCCCATCAGTGCCACCTCTGCCACTACAATGCCCATCTGTGCTGCCAATGCCATGTCAGTGCTCCGTCAGTGCCACACCAGTGCCCAGTGCCACTACAGTGCTCATCTGTGCCACCAGTACCACATCGGGGCCATCAGTGCCACCTGTGCCAATACAGTGCCCATTGGTGCCACCAGTGCCACGTCAGTGCTCCATCAGTGCCACATCAGTGCTCCATCAGTGCCACACCAGTGCCACTACAGTGCTCATCAGTGCCACATTAGTGCCAATACAGTGCTCATTTGTGCCATCAGTACCACATCAGCATCACTAGAGTGCTCATCTGCACCACTACAGCGCTCATCTGCGCCACTGCATCGCTTATCAGTGCCACTACAGCGCTCATTGGTGCCACTACAGTACCCAATAGTGCACATCAGTGCCCATAAGTGAGTGCTCATCAGTGCCACCATATCAGTGGATCCTCATCAGCGCACATCAGTGCTACCTTAGTGCACATCAGTGCCAGATAATCAGTGCATCCTCAGTGTGGTGCATTAGTGTACATCAGTGCAACCTTATCAGTACCCAGCAGTGCACCCTCATTTTTACCCAGCAGTGCACCCTCATCAGAACCCAGCAGTGCAGCCTTTTCATCACCCAGCAGTGCAGCGTCATTAGACCAGCCTCATCAGCACCCATCAGTGCAGTCATATCTGTCCAAGTGTCCCTACCACAGCAGTTTGTCACCACAGCCCACAGTCACCAGTATGGCGGAAAAAAAAAATTCAGCTGAGGAGGCATACCAACAGCTTAGCTTGACTGACGAGAGCAGCGGGGAGCTCTTGGAGTCTGCATCTGATTCTGGTTCAGAATATGAACCCGTTGTAAGCAGTGGGTCTGATACAGAATCAGAGGAAGAGCAAAGTGTGCCTGTGAAACGAAGGCGCTCTGACATGGAGCAGCAGGCTACCACAAGTAGTGCTGTGGCATCAACCAGCAGCTCAGTGCCATTCACCAGAAATGCAGTGGCATCAACTAGCAGCTCAGTGCCATCCACCAGTAGCACAGTGCCATCCAGAAGAAATGAAGTACCACTGCAGCAAAGGCCAAGAACTAGCGTGGCGTCATCTCGGCCCCAAAGCGTTAGGACCCATGCTGGCCTTCCCTATGCCTTTGAAAACCCTCTGTGGCTTCCCCCTAATTCAGGAGTAGCAAACATCCCCCCTTCCATCGCCCAGCCAGGTGTTCAGGTGAACACAGAGAATTTTGCCCCTATTGATTTTTTTAATTTAATTTTTACCCAAGACCTATTGTCCTCCATTGTGGCCCAGTGCAACCTCTATACACAACAATTTATAACAAGCAACCCTGGTTCAAGTTATGCCCGTCCCTATGAGTGGAGAGCATTGACAGTGGAGGAATTTAAATTATTTTTAGGGCTAACATTCAATATGGGACTTACAAAAAAAAATGAATTATACTCCTATTGGTCCACCAACCCCATCCACCATATGCCAATCTATTCATCCATTATGCGAAGATCAAGACACCTCATGATAATGCGTTTCCTCCATTACAATGACAACACCCAGTGCCCTCCCCGAAATGACCCATCACATGACAAATTATTTAAAATTTGGCCACTTTCAAATTTTTTTCTCTGAGAAATTCCCCCAGTTATTTATCCCCGACCAAAATATCTCCGTGGATGAGTCATTGGTTCACTTCACAGGCAGGCTTGGCTTCAAGCAGTTTATCCCCAGCAAAAGGGCTCGATATGGGGTTAAGCTCTACAAGCAAAGTGACCGAGAAATGGGGTACATCTACGCCTTCCGGGTGTACGAAGGGAAGAACACCCAACTGCATCCCCCTGAATGTCCAGAGTACATCAGAGCCACCGGAAAGGTTGTTTGGGAGCTTGTATATCCACTCCTTGGAAAAGGGTTGCCACCTTTATGTGGATAATTACTATACAAGCTTGCCCCTCTTCCGCAATCTTTACCACAAGGACACTCCAGCGTGTGGTACAGTGTGAGCCAATAGGAAGGGCTTCCCACAAAGACTTGTTACTGAAAGACTACGACAAGGGGAGATGGCGTCTTTGCAGAATGAAGAGGCTGGAAACGTCAGAAGAAATGCTGGGTGTGCTCCAGAGGAGGAGCAAGAAAAGACACCGTGTATTATTGTCCTGATTGTCCTTCCCAACCAGGCCTTTGTATTGATGAATGTTTCCGCCGTTACCATACTTCTCTCCATTATTAGGGAAGTATGGTAAACGTAATTGTCATTTACCGCCACATCCCTTTATGCCACTGTACATACCGCTGCCTTCTCCGAAACTGACCCTGGCCTGATAAACGACCACGCTTCTGCCTAATGCTAAACTTTACCTACCTCTGCCTTCTCCGCAACTGACCCTGGCTTGCTAAACGACCACGCTTCTGCCTAACGCTAAACTGTACCTACCTCTGCCTGTTCTGGACTGACCCTGGCCTGATATACGACCACGCTTCTGCCTAACGCTAAACTGTACCAACTCTGCCTACTCTGGAACTGACCCTGGACTGTTTGACCATGTTTTTTGGATGCCTCTTGGACTGGTCTTTTACTCTGCTACTGGAGTAGTGGGCTTCATAACACAGGGGTCTCACATATGTGAGGGGCTCCAGAATTGTTTTTCTGGATGAAGAAAACTAATTTTTTAGTTTTCTCATTCCCAGATTAGTGTCTGGAAACTCAGAGGCTTCAAAGAGATTTGGGTGGGAGAAGCCTCTACCCCTGTCCCCATTCTTTCCTGGACTGCTACTTGGACCATGTTCCTGCTTACTACCAGGACCAATATTTTGGCACTGCTGGCAATGTCTCTACTTGCACTGACCCTGGACTGTATATGGACAGTATCCCTGCCTGTACTGACTATGGGCAATATTCCTGCCTGCTGCCTGGATAATTCCATTCACTGTCGCTGACCACGTCCCTGCCTGGATCAGGGCTCTCCTCCTGTGGACAACTGCACTACTAAAACCACAGGTAATCTTTTGTTTACCCTTTGCTCAGCAGAATGTATTTTAGGGTGTAATTCTTGGTTAATGCTATGTGTTAGAAATATGAAGGGCCTTCAAAAATGTGATAGATTGTAAGGAAATTAGATATGTAATTTATGCTCCTAGAACGCCTGAATGTGCTACTTTAATTTTGGGCCTCTGTATGTGGCCAGGCTGTGTAAAAGTCTCACACATGTGGTATCGCCATACTCAGGAGGAGTAGCAGAATATATTTTGGGGTGTCATTTTTGCTATGTACATGCTATGTGTTGGAAATATCTTATAAATGGACAACTTTGTGTAAAAAAAATGCGTTTTCATTTTTTTCCCACATTTTCCAAAAACTTCTGGAAAAAAATGAACCCTTCAAAAGACTCATTATGCCTCATAGATTATACATTGGGGTGTTTGCTTTCCAAAATGGGGTCACTTTGTGGGCGTTTCCATTGTCCTGGTGCTCCAGGGCCTTCAAAAATGTAATAGGTGGTTAAGAGATTAGATATGCAATTTATTATACTAGAACGCCTGAATGTGCTACTTCGATGTTGGGCCTCTGTATGTGGCCAGGCTGTGTAAAAGTCTCACACATGTGGTATCACCATACTCAGGAGGAGTAGCAGAATATATTTTGGGGTGTCATTTTTGCTATGTACATGCCGTGTGTTGGAAATATCTTATGCCGCGTACACATGGTCGGACTTTTCGTCTACAAAAGTCCGACAGCCTGTCCGACAGACTTTCGATGGACTTTTGTCGGACTTTTGGCGGACTTGCGGCAGACTTTCTTACGAACGGACTTGCCCACATACGATCACACAAAAGTCCGACGGATTCGTACGTGATGACGTACACTGGACTAAAATAAGAAAGTTGATAGCCAGTAGCCAATAGCTGCCCTAGCGTGGGTTTTTGTCCCAGACGAGCGGATTTCTGGGTCCGGCGTAGTTACGACGTAAAGATTTGAAGCATGTTTCAAATCTAAAGTCCGTCAGATTTGAGGCTGGAAAAGTCCGCTGAAAGTCCGGGGAAGCCCACACATGATCGGATTGTCAGACAGCTTTAGTCCGTCGGCGTCCGTCGGACTTTTGTAGACGAAAAGTCCGACTGTGTGTACGCGGCATTAGAAATGGACAACTCTGTGTAAAAAAATGCGTTTTCAGTTTTTTCCCACATTTTCCAAAAACTTCTGGAAAAAAATGAACCGTTCAAAAGACTCATTATGCCTCATAGATTATACGTTGGGGTGTTTGCTTTCCAAAATGTGGTCACTTTGTGGACGTTTCCATTTTCCTGGTACTCCAGGTCCTTCAAAATTGTAATAGGTGGTTGAGAGATTAGATATGCAATTTATGTTACTAGAACACCTGAATGTGCTACTTCAATGTTAGGCCTCTGTATGTGGCCAGGCTATGTAAAAGTTTCACACATGTGGTATCGCCATGCTCAGGAGGAGTAGCAGAATATATTTTGGTGTGTCATTTGTGAAATGTACATGCCATGTGTGAGAAATAACCTGTTATAATGACAATTTGGTGTGAAAAAAAATAAAAATAAAAAAAATCTTAATTTTGAAAAGAATTGTGGGAAAAAATGACAACTTCAAAAAACTCACAATGCCTCTTACTAAATACCTTGGAATGTCTACTTTCCAAAAAGGGGTAATTTTGTGGGTATTTGTACTTTCCTGGCTTGTAAGGGTCTCAGGAAATAAGATAGGCCTCAGTACATCAGGTGTGATCAGATGTGATCAATTTTCAGTGATTGGCACCATAGCTTGTAGACGCTATAACTTTCACACAGACTAATTAATATCCACTAATTTGTTCGGTCTTTTTTCATTTATAACACAGAAAATAAAAAACCCAGAGGTGATCAAATACCACCAAAAGAAAGCTCTATTTGTGTGAAAAAAAGGACGAAAATTTCATATGGGTACAGTGTTGCATGACTGAGTAATTGTCATTCAAAGTGTGAGAGCACCGAAAGCTGAAAATTGGTCTGGTTAGGAAGGGGTTTTAAGTGCCCAGTGGTCAAGTGGTTAAAGACGCAGAGCAATAATATATCACATAGTGTAACACAACAGTCCCCATAATGTATAAAACCTCTTAATGACCCATTGGTAAGCGAGGAGTCATGGAATTAGGGTCAGTTCTCTGATGTGAAGGTGGGGGATAGCGGGTGGTGTGGAGCACTGAGAGCATTTTATTAATCTCTGGAAGAGAATTTTTGTGTGTTTGGAGCACTGGACAGTTTCTTTTTTGAATATTGAACACTTTCATGTTGGAAATTGAGAGAGGAGATGGACCTTAAAGGGTTACTAAAGGTTTGTTTAAAAAAATAAAATAAATAACAAACATATCATACTTACCTCCACTGTGCAGTTGGTTAAGCACAGAGTGGCCCCGATCCTCTTCTTCCAGGGTCACTCAGCAGTGCTGGTAGCTCCCCCTCTTCTCGAGTGCCCCGTTGGTGAAGCGCTCTTCTTCGGGACACTCATGCGGATGGACTCCCGTGTCCTGCTTCTGCGTCTATTGACACCGAAAGCAGGACTCGGCCCTGCCCCCTGGCGCCCATGTCATTGAATTTGATTGACAGCAGCAGGAGCCAATGGCTGTGCTGCTATCAATCTATCCAATCAGGACACGAGACACCAGATAAAGCTGGTGTACTTGTCCCTGGGGAGAAAAAGACCGGGTTCAGGTAAGTAAAACGGGGGGCACTGGGGGCTGCAACATAAGAGAAGGTTTTTCACCTTAATGAGTGCCGTGACAGATGCTGGCGCCAGTGGCCCTATTTAAGCCAGCCTGTGACCACAGGACATTGCTGGATTATCTCCCTTGTGTACCTTGACCTTGCTTCCTGATCAGTGATTACCCGTTGTGACCCCACTTGCCTTGACCTCGCTTCCTGATCTCCTGGTTAGACCCTTGGCCTGCTCCTGGACTCTGCTTTTGCCTCCTGATCTCCCAGCTTGACCTTCGGCTTGTACCCGAACCCTGCCTGTGTATGATCTTGGCTCGCCCCTGTGTATGCTCTGGACTGACTTATCTGTGTATGGCCCCTGGCCTGTCTCCTGGTTCCTCTGTTTACCTAACACAGCAAGTTCTGCTCTGCCAGCTCAGTCATCCCTCAAGTGGCCGAGCTCATCGGACTGCAAACAAGCACCTGGCCAACCGTGCTTCTTTGGGCACTGCGCTTCCTGTTCCCAACTCCAGGAACGCGCTGCACTTAGCCACAAGGGGAGCTCTCTTAGCATCTCGATCTCCATACACGCAGCTGACACTCCACCTCATTTGTTGGGCACAATACACATGATACATTGGGTGGTGGGGTGGGTACATTGATGATGTTCTTGCTGTCGACAGTTAAGGTTTCTCAATATTTCCTTTACAGAAGGATGTGATGATCTCTATTTTGTACATGAGCAGCAAACTGTGTGTGTAATTAAATAAAAAAAACCCTTTGTACATGTTTTTAGAGCTGTGTGGATGAAGGACAGTCTTGTTTTAGATGACTATACCCAATATATAACTGAGGGATTGTGTGATCTTCCTGTGTGGAATCCCGGGAATACAGAGGATGGGGCCATCTCTCTGGTGGGTTCCCATTACTGGATCCATCTGTAGGAAACACACACTGACTGAATACATTGTGTCTATGTGTTCCTGCTTTCTTTACAATAAAGTCTCCTCTTACCCATTGATGTGAGGGGTGACTGATTCTCCATCATGATGTCCTTGTAGAGATCCTTGTGTCCTTCTAAATACTCCCACTCCTCCATGGAGAAATAGACAGTGACATCCTGACACCTTATAGGAACCTGACACACACAATGATACAGTCACCATCCAAACACATGCCTTGTCTGTTACTGGATAATGTCCCAAAATTCCCGGCACCGCTCACCTCTCCTGTCAGCAGCTCCATCATCTTCTTGGTGACTTCTAGAATCTTCTTCTCATTATTTTCCTGTAGGGCTAGGAGGGGTGGTGAATGCATGGGGATGGGGTCTTGTCTTTCTCTTTGTCTTATGGACAAGCAGCGACTTCTCCTTTTTATAATATTCTCAATAGATGACTTCATAACTACAGTACAGTCCTGTAATAAACATCAATTAATAGTATATCAGAATCCTCCTCACCTAACAAGGCTAGTCTGTGTTTTATTAATACAGTTAAGAATGATTAAACACTCCCAGAATCCTTCTCACCTCTCCAGTCAGTAGACAGATGATCTCCAGTGTGAGTATTAATATCCCATTAAGGAGATGATTTTTTTTCATATTTACATAATTGAGAAGCTGTTGATTCTCCATCATGACGTCCTTGTAGAGATCCTTGTGTCCTTCTAAATACTCCCACTCCTCCATGGAGAAATAGACAGTGACATCCTGACACCTTACAGGAACCTGACACACACAATGATACAGTCACCATCCAGACACATCCCTTGTCTGTTACTGGATAATGTCCCATAATTCCCGGCACCGCTCACCTCTCCTGTCAGCAGCTCCATCATCTTCTTGGTGACTTCTAGAATCTTCTTGGCACTGGTTACCTCTGCTGTCAGGCAGTGAGGTGGAGGCACTGTGATGGGTGATGTCCTGTGAAGACGACTGCTGGGTGTTAATGGTTCACCAGATATTTTTCTCACTACGTTATAATCCTGTGTAAAGAGAGAAAGTAACAAATATCACTACAGACCTCCCAGAATCCTCCTCACCTCTCCGGTCAGGTCTTTGTTTTATTAATAGAGATAAGAGTGATGTCATATGACTTTCCAGAATCCTCCTCACCTCTCCGGTCAGCAGGTTGATTATCTCCAGGGTGAGGTTCAAAATCCTTTTAGTCACATGATTTTGGCCCATCTCCATCTTCAGTGGTGTGGTCATGTGATCTACACAGGACTCTCCTCTCTGTAGACGGATAATAAACTGAGAATTATCTGGACTGTACTGGGATGAAAAATGTCTGCACAGAGTTCCTCCATAGTTCTAACATTGAAAATTCCTTTTAAATAACTCAGACAAAAATCTTTCATTTTAGGCTTATAATGGCTGGGGAAGGATTAGGCCTTCTTTCAAGATATTCTTGTCCAGGTTGGGGAGATTTCCTGTGACTTCCTGTCCAGCATGTATCTGGACTATGAATCAGAGGCTCTGGATGGACAGTTGGATAAGTGGCTCTATATTTAGGATGTATCCAGTCTATAAACCAGAGGTTCTGGATGGACAGTTGGATTAATGGTTCTATATTTAGGATGTATATGGTCTATAAACCAGTGGCTCTGGGTGGACAGTTGGATAAATGGCTCTATATTTAGGATGTATCTGTTTTATAAAGCAGAGGCTCTGGATGGACAGTTGGATAAATGGGTCTATATTTAGGTTGTATCTGGTTTATAAACAAGAAGCTCTGGATGAATATTTGGATAAACAGCTTTATTTAGGATGTATCCGGTCTATAAACCAAAGGCTCTGGATGGACAGTTGGATAAATGGTTCTACATTTAGGATGTATCTGGTCTGGCTGTTTGAGATAAAGACATCACAGTGACTATGGAGAAAGGGAACGGAAATTATCGTGGGGGGGATTTATTGGTTTAAACAGAAAAATAATCTTATTACCCTCTTTGTGTGTTCCAGTGATGTGTGCTCTCTTTTTCCTCCTCCTTTCACCTTGGATATTGTACATTATACAACATTCTATGCTTATCTTTCATCAGTTCCTGTCAGAGTGATCCACGCACAATATGTAACATTGCTATCCTATATCTAGCCTATCCTCCGCCCATACTTCCTGTGCTACTTCTGCTAACTCATCTACGGTTTTCTGCAAACATGCAGAAAGGGGAAGTAGGGTCCGCCCTGCCCCATCTCCAATTGTTATAACTACTTGTATTTTGGCCATTAATTCTCTTCCAAGTAAATTCACAGAGCACCCGGGAATGACTCTACAAGGGTGATACACCGTGCATCTATCATCTAAACTGCTCACAAGAAAGAAAGGGGCTTCCCAGGTCTTTGTCAGGACCCCATTTATCCCCACAGAAGGCTCACATTCTGTCAGAGTTCCAGTATATTCTCCCTCCTTGACACTAGGTTCACACCTATGCGCTTTTTAGTGCGTTTTACAATTTGTAGAAATGCACAGCAGTCCATTTACCATTGTTTCCTATGGTACATGTTCACATCTATATATTTTTCAGCCAGTCAGTCTTTGTAAAGGGTCAGGGATTTTTTTGCGTTTTGTGTGTAAAAGACTTCAATCGACCGGCACCAAAAACGCAAGTGTTTTGCAATTTTTCTTTTCATTAAGAAACTGTGAATAGCTGGTTCTTAAGGAGCGAGTAGGGAAGCCGGCCGCCTTAGCAACTAATGAGTCATTATCTGTCAGTAGAGTTCCTGGCTGACAGCTGAATGTAAAAACAATAATTGCTGGCAATAAAAACAAAATCAGGATAAAAATGATGTGGAGTTCCCCTCCAAATCCCGACCAGGACCTTAGAGGGGAACCCCACGCCAATTTTTTTATTTAAAAATGGTGTGGGGTCACCTACAAATCCATACCAGGTCCTTATCCAAGCATGCAGCCTGACAGGTCAGGAAAAGGAGGGGGCAAGCGAGTGCCCCCCACCCCTTCCTGAACCGTACCAGGCTTCATGCCCTCAACATGGGGGAGGCATGCTTTTGGGGCAAGGGGGATCTACCCCCCAAAGCACCTTATCCCTATGTTGATGGGGATACAAGGGCCTCTTCCCTACAACCCTGGGCTGTGGTTGTGGGGGGGTCTGCGGGCAGGGGGCTTATCAGAATTTGAAAGCCTTCTTAAACAAGGGGGCCCCCAGAACCCGTTCTCTACCTATGTAAATGAGTATGGGTTACATCGTACCCCTACTCATTCACTAAAAAAAGTGTCAAAAAGAAATAAACAAACACACACAGTTTTTGATAATTCCTTTATTAAAAATTTTGAAAAAATGTCCCCAATGTAGATCCATCATTAATCACGCCACCCGCTGCCTGCACTGGACCCCCCAAAAAATGTAAAAAAATAAAAGCTCCGCCTGCTCCTCTGTGTGCCAGTGCTTAACCGGGTTGCCGACCGCTCAACGTACATGTCCTGCAGAGCAGCGGCCTCTCTGCACAAAATCATGCATCTGTACATGATCCGCGCCCGCGGGCAGGGGGTGCACATGGGCCCAGTGCTGCTCTGATTCAGTTCAGAACTGATCAATTTTCAGGTCCAGGCCAATGATTTATGGCCTGGGCCTGCTAATCGGTTCTGACAAATCACAGAACCTCTTGTGTCTGTGTTTACATTACACAGGCACAGGAAATGATGTAATCTCCTCTCCTGGAGTCCTTTTCGGATCCAGCGTGAGAGAAGATAACGTCTACTGTGAGTACAAGCACTACACTGACACCAGATTACATACTTAGGCACATTTAACCCTTTGATCGCCCCCCCCCAGTTAACCCTTTCACTCCCTGTCACAGTGTTATTAGGTACAATGTACCGATTTTCTACTGATCACTGTATTAGTGTCACTGGCGACGTTAGATAGCGTTAGCAGCAGTCCCAGATCAGGGTACCCGCCGTATATTCCCTAATAATGTTTTAACCCCTGATCGCCCCCGGTTAACACTTTCACTGCCCTGTCACAGCATCATTAGTACCGTGTACAGATCTTTTTTTCCTCCTCACACACTGTCAGTGTGAGGCGAGGAGAGCCGATTACCGGCATCTCTGTGTTTACATGTGACCGGCTGTGATTGGACACAGCTGATCACATGGTTAAAGAGCCGCGGACAGAGATCGGGATCGCGCCATGTCCTAGAAATACGGCGTGGCCACGATCGCCACGCTGCATGCTTCCCAGGGGCGCGCAAGAGTGACCGTTCTGGGACGCCCTCATATGACATTGTCCCAGAACGAGAGCCGCACTGCCGCCATTTGACGGTGGGTGGGCGGCAAGCAGTTAAAGGGTGCTCTGACTTCTGATCAATGCTGACTGGTCTTCAGCTGTTTCCTGATGCCCTTCTTGAAACCTGCTTGTTACCCATTGCTCACGGGATTCAGAGTCAGTGAATCAGAGAGTCCAGTGAGAGACTAGGAGCTCAAGGGGCTGAAGAGCTACAAGTGGACATTGTAGTGAAACTGAGAGAACTGTTGAACTTTGCGTTAGGAACTGTTAAATACTGTTGCCAAAGGAGACAGCAAACCTTGAAGTCTCGGATTCTGCCTATTGAAATTGCAATTACTTAAGGGTGTCCTGGCCCTAACCCTCTTTCCCTTGCAAAAAAAAAAAGGACTGTTAAAAGAAATAAAAACTCTTTTGTATTCAAGAAGTGTCTGGCGCCCAATAACGTTTACCACCTTTGCACCTACTATGCTTCACAACCCACTACATATTGAAGGATGTCAGCGGTCTGTGGCCTCGAAGAGTGGAAGCGGTTAGAGATTCTGCTACACAGTAAAAAATGTCAGGGAGGCAGAGGATGTGAGGTCAGTAGGGCAGTATAGAGGGGGTCATCAGGGCAAAGGATAGGGTCAGCAGTTTGTAGTGCAATGTACAATGGGTTATCAAGGCAGAGGGCAGGGAGCAGCAGGACAGTGTGCTGGGGGTCCCCCCCGAAGAGGAAAGGGTCCCCCCCACCCAAAGAAAATCACCCCTCCTAACAATTATCCTCTTTCCCCTACAATTTCCATCCTAGCACAAATCCTCCCCAGCAAATCTCCCCTTCCAGCACAAATCCCATCCCAAAAATGCCTCCTCCTAGCACAAATCCTGCCCCAGGCCTCTCCTCTTAAAGTGGTTGTTACCCTAAAAAAAACAAAAAACAGCGATCCTGTTTCCTTATAGCAGGTTAAAAATCACAATACTTGTGCCGTCTAACCTGCCCCTCTGGAAACTGTAAAAAACCTGGCTGATCCTGCCAGTTTTTGCCCTACCCTCTGTAAACTGACCACGACCTATTATGGCTGCTGAGTCCTGACACCGTGGTCAGTTTACATGCCTCCGTCATTTGCTGTTTCTCCTCTCTGCTCTCCCCTGTCCTCTCCCCCTTCCCCTCCCTGCCTGTCAGTTCGGGGGTCTGTGTATCTGTCTCCTCCCCCACATTGCTGTTAGTATGAAACTACAATTTAGACAAAAATGCTTCCAGCCTGTCTTTTTTAAGCTGCCATCCTGCACTGTATAAGTGTTTGTTGGAAACAAAGCCTCTAAATACCTTTTTGTGATGTATCTTCAGGCGGGTCATGTGATTCCCGGCCGCTCTGCTTTTCCGATCCAGGGCTACAGCGGGAGGGGCGGAGCGGCCAGCTCGGCAGTCACATGACTCTCAGCTGACATCAGAAGGAGAGATCGGCTGCTCCTGCTGTAGCCCTTGATCGGAATAGCAGAGTGGCCGGGAGTCACGTGACCATTCTGAAGATACACCAAAAAAAGTATTTAGAGGATTCGATTCTAACACTTATACAATGCAGGATCGCAGCTTAAAATAAGGGGGTTGGCAGCAAAGCATAATTTGTGGTTACAAACCCACTAACCCAATTTCCTCCACCCCCTCATAGCACAAGTTTCCCCTACCTCCCCCAAATCCCCCTCTTAGCTTAAATGCTTCCAGCCCGTCTTTTTTAAGCTGCCATCCTGCACTGTATAAGTGTTTGTTGGAAACAAAGCCTCTAAATACCTTTTTGTGATGTATCTTCAGGCGGGTCACGTGACTCCCGGCCGCTCTGCTATTCCGATCCAGGGCTACAGCGGGAGGGGCGGAGCGGCCAGTTCGGCAGTCACGTGACTCTCAGCTGACATCAGAAGGAGAGATCGGCTGCTCCTGCTGTAGCCCTTGATCGGAATAGCAGAGTGGCCGGGAGTCACGTGACCATTCTGAAGATACACCAAAAAAAGTATTTAGAGGATTCGATTCTAACACTTATACAATGCAGGATCGCAGCTTAAAATAAGGGGATTGGCAGCAAAGCATAATTTGTGGTTACAAACCCACTAACCCAATTTCCTCCACCCCCCCTCATAGCACAAGTTTCCCCTACCTCCCCCAAATCCCCCTCTTAGCCCAAATCCCCCCACCCCTTCCTAGCAAAAATTCCCACCCCCAATACCTCCTCCTAGAGCATATAATCTCTCCAACCCCCCCAGCACATATTCCCCCATTCATCTTCCTCTAAAATATCCCCCTATGCATCCTCTTAGTACATATCCCCTCATAGTACATACCGTATTTCCCCCATTCCTCTTCCTAGGGCATATTCCCCCAATCCCGCCTCCTAGTACATGTCCTCCCCCAATCCCCTCTCCTAATACATATTTCCTCATTCCTCCTTCCAATATATACCCCCCCAAATCCCACCTCCTAATACATACCCCCCAATCCCCCCTCCTAATACATATCACCCCAATCCCCCCTCCTATTACATAGCCCCTCAATCCCCCCTCCTAATACATATCCCGCCATTCCCATCCTAGTACACATCCCCCTCAATCCCCCCTCCTAGTACATATCCCCCAATCCCACCTAATAGTACATATCCCCCAACCCCCCCCTTCTAGTACATAATCCCCCCCATTCCTCCTCCAAGCAAATATCCCCTCCAATCCCCCCTCCTAGTACACGTCCTCCCCAATCCCACCTCCTACTACATATCCCCCATTTCTCCTCCAAGCAAAATCCCCCCACCCCCCAATCGCCCTCCTAGTACATATCCTCCACATTTCCCCCTCCTAGTACACATCCTCCCCAATCCCACCCCCTACTGCATATGTCCCATTCCTCCTCCAAGCAAAATACCCCCCCCCCCCAATCCCCCCTCTTAGTACATATCCCCCAAATACCCCCTCCAAGTACATATACCCCCCCCCCAATCCCCTCTTCTCACAGCAGATCTCATGACAATTGTAAACAGTGGATGGATTACTTTCATGCCATTCATTGTATACAAGTGTGTTGCTAGCTGTAAATTGGTGAATGTGATCACATGGTACAGACAGGGCCAATCACAGGACATCTGTGCCTTGTGATTAGCTTTGTCCAATCACCACTAATGACAACAAAAGGCACTGAATGAATCAGTTTCATTCAGTAAAAATGGTTGCTTATACCAATGACAATGACAGTGTTACTATGGTAACACTGTATTGCTCTGGTCACAGTATATTAAAAAAAGAAAAAAAAATGTAATAAAAAAGGAAAAAATAAATAAATGTAAAAAAAAATCACCAGTTAGTGTCCCTGATCACCGCCAAACAGTTTCAATCAGTAAAAATGGTTGCTTATACCAATGAAAAACAAATTATGATCACTTCCCCAGAGTAGTTACTATGGTAACACTGTATTGGTCTGGTCACAGTATATTAAAAAAAAGGAAAAAAAAATGTAATAAAAAAGGCCAAAAAAATAAAAAACTGAAAAAATAAATCACCAGATAGTGTCCCTAAACACCACCACACCAGTTATATGATGACGCTGTACTGCACTGGTGACAGGATGTAAACAAAAAAAATTGAGAATTTTTTTTTTTTTTTTTTCCAAAAAAATTGTAACAAAAAATTACAACTTAAAAAAACTCACCATGCCTCTTACTAAATACCTTGGACTGTCTAAAAAAGTCATTCGGGGGGTATTTGTAGTGTCCTGGCATTTTTGCTGCCTCAGAAAATGAGACCGAACCTCAGGATTGATCGATATTCAGAAATTTATATCGTAGTTCTTAGACTCTAAAACTGTCATACAGATTAAAATATACACGCTGATTTTTTTATTTTATTTTATAAAAGAAATGTAGCAGAATACATTTTGAAGGAAGATTATTTATTTGCAAAGTTTTATAACAAACTATTTTTTTTTTGCTGTACAGAATAAACATGGTAAAAAAAAAACACAACCAAAAGAAATCTCTTTCTGTCTTCAATAATATATATATTTTTTTTATAAAAGAAATGTAGCAGAATATAGATAAAGATGATTTATAAGTTTTAGAACAGAAACTAAAAAGAAAAAAAAATCCTGTAAAGAATAAACATGAAAAAAAAACTAAAAGAAGTCTCTATCTGTCTTCAATAATGAAATTCTCCATAGTGATTCCAGAAATCTGAGAACAGAGTATTGGAAAGTGCGGAGCGTTTTTGTTTATTATAGAAAATCAGGATTATGATTTACGACTGAAGGAGTTGTAAAGGCAGACGTTTTTTAATCTATGCATTAAGATAAAAAAAAACTTCTGTGTGTAGCAGCCCCCCCCCCCCAGCACCCCCTAATACTCACCTGAGCCCCATCTCTCTCCATGAGTGCTTCGGCCGTTTGGGACTCTCCTCCTGATTGGCTGAAACACAGCAGTGAAGCCATTGGCTCCCGCTGCTTTCAATCAAGGTCAGTTAGCCAATCAGTAGAGAGAGGGGGCGGGGGCTAAACTGGGGCTCCGTGTGGGAATGGACACAGGGAGCTTGCGGCTTAACTCGGGTGCCCCCATAGCAAGCTGCTTGCCGAGGGGGCACTCTACAGGAGGGAGGGGCCAGGAGCGCTGAAGAGGGACCCGAGAAGAGGTGGATCCGGGCTGCTCTGTGTAAAACCACTACACAGAGGAGGTTTAAAATATAAAATATTAAAAAAAACTATAAAATGTTTGTTATTTTTAGAGAAAAAAAAAAAACGAGACTTTACAATCACTTTAACAAACAATAAAAACAAAGCTAGAAGCTACATCAAATCTTCTATAACTGAAGAACATAAACTATAAAATGTAATAATTATTGGATGGACCAATGAAAAGCCGACTTCTTCTGTGAGACATTAAAATAGCGATAATGTACAGGAACCAATAAGAAGTGTTGTCCATGTATTGTCATATCTGGCCATGTATTAGCACAGTTTAGTTGTATGGTGCAGTCTGTGTGAGTGCGGGACCGAGTCATCTCTGTATGTTTAGTTGATCGTATTACTAGAATTCAAATCCAGGCGCCCCAAACCAAAGTGTACCCGAAAAATAATATTGTTACCCCTCCCCCAACACATCATGAAAATGAAAAGCGTGTGTGAAATTTCTGGTGTCTAACAAGTGATTGTTTGCGGCCGAAACATTTCCCGCACTCTGAGCATGAATAAGGACGCTCACCTGTGTGAATTCTTTCGTGTGCAACAAGAATTGCTTTCCTAAGGAACATTTCCCGCACTCTGGACACGAATAGGGACGCTCACCCGTGTGAATTCTTTGGTGTCTAATAAGTTTTCCTTTCTCAATGAAGCATTTTCTGCACTCTGAACATGAATAAGGATGCTTGTCTGTGTGGCTTCTCTGGTGTATGAGAAAGCTGTTTTTCTCAGTGAAACAATTCCCGCACTCTGAACATGGATAGGGACTCACATCTATGTGACATTTCTGGTGTTGAAGAAAGTGTACTTTCTGACTAAAACATTTCCCGCACTCTGAACATGAATAGGGACGCTCACCTGTGTGAATTTTCTTGTGCCTAAGAAGTGCCCATTTTTTTGGAAACAATTTCCCACACACTGAACATGACAATGAACTCTCTTCTGTGGGAACTCCTTTATGGCTTGAAGAAGATTCCTTGGGAATAGAAGGATCTATTGAAGTATCTGTACTGTGAGATCCTATAGTCTTGGTGTGTGATCCATCAGAAGATTCCTCAGGATTAGAGGGATCCATTGATCTCCCCAATTGGGAAGGTCTGGGATGTAGATTTGGAGTAACGGGATTTCCTCCTGGAGAATATTGTACAATGTTATTATCTTCTGCTTTATAATCTGGAGATACAATGAGATGTTCCTCAGAGGTATTCCGGACATTGTGTCCACCTGTTGAGAAACAATTTAACATTAAATGTTATAACTTTCCATTCAGGAGTCATATATGTTGGTCCATCACCAAATAATTTATAAGAGCTCTGGCATGGATTTGGGGGCAATTAGAAAGAGAAAAATATGAATACAAACCAAGCGAAAGTGTCCAGCGCTCCTAACACAAAGTGCACAGTGCTATGTCTCTTCTGTTCTCGTGTGCAAAATTCTCTTCTAGAGTTTAATAAAAATGTTCTCAGTGCTCCACACCACCCGCTATCCTCCACCTTCACATCAGAGAACTCACCGGAATTCTACGACCCTTCTCTTACCAATGGGTCATTAAGCCCTTATATCCCCCAAGGGGAAGATCATCCAGGACCACCACCTCTATACCACCTCTCCAGTTATCTCATACTATACCTGCCAGTATCTTCTCACCGCAGGTCCATCACAGACTCTGACACATCAACAAAGATGGCTGCCATGTGTTCACCTTCTACAGCGCTCTCCACCAATCAGCACATAGATTACCGCCAATGTCAGAAAGCACTTCCGAGAGCTCTGCAAGGTGACAAAACGGGAGGAGCCACAGTGCTGTCAATGATGACGTCAAGAAGGTGGTCCTGGATGACCTTCCCCTTAACCACTTTACGCAAATCAACGTACTTCTACGCCGCTTTGAGGAAATGGATGTACCGGGGTGAAGCCGCAGCAGGCTTCACCCCGAAACTGTTTTTTTAGAGCGGGCGAATGGCTATCTGGTGATAACAGCCGATGCAGCCATGGGTGTCCGCAAGAGAGGGCAAGTGCCCACCCCAGAATCGACAAGGTGTCAACACACGGACACTGGTGTCCGTGAGCATTTCTTGCAGGGTCCGCCGTGACCGCTGCAGACTTTTTTCTGAGTCTGCTCTGCTGACTGCTGCTGCCCTCGGACATCTGACTTACTGTCCAAGAGACCATCTCTCCCTCACCCCCGATCATCCGATGCCACAGCGCTGCAGAGGCGGCAGTTCTGCAGAGGCATCTGTCGGCCGGATAAGCTGATGCCTCTTCTTTAGTTCCAACTGGAATTTCAGGTATGCTGTTGATATTACACCTCCTCCTAGTCACTCCGAGTCCTGGTAGCCATGGGCCGGATTCACAGCAATGCTGCAAGGCCAGTGTCACTGGGCACAATAGGAGACAGTAGCATTTGCATGGCCACAATAGGAGTTATATGGACACAATAGCATCTTTATGCTATTGTGCCTATACAGTGCATCCGAAAAGTATTCACAGTGCTTCACTTTTTCTACATTGTGTTATGTTACAGCCTTATTCTAAAATGGATTAAATTCATTATTCTCCTCAAAATTCTACAAACAATACCCCATAATAACAACATCCTTGAGATGTTTCTACAACTTGATTGGAGTCCAACTGTGGTAAATTCAGTTGATTGGACATGATTTGGAAAGGCACACACCTGTCTATTTAAGGTCCCACAGTTAACAGTGCATGTCAGAGCACAAACCAAGTCATAAAGAGCCAAGAAATTATCTGTAGACCTCCAAGACAGGTTCGGATCGATGCGCAGATCTGGGGAAGGGTACAGAAAAATTTCTGTAGCATTTGAGGTCCCAATGAGCATAGTGGCCTCCATCATCCGTAAATGGAAGAAGGTTGGAACCACGAGGACTCTCCATAGAGCGGGCCGCCAAACTGAGCGTTTGAGAGAGAAGGGCCTTAGTCAGGCCACTCCTCAGTAAAAGGCACATGACAGCCCACCTGAAGTGTGCCAAAAGGCACCTGAAGGACTCTCAGACCACGAGAAACAAAATTCTCTGGTCTGATGAAACAAAGACTGAACTCTTTGGTCTGAATGGCAAGTGTCATGCCTGCAGGAAACCGGGTACCACTCATCGCCTGGCCAATACCATCCCTACAGTGAATCATGGTTCACGGTGGCAGGAACTGGGAGACTAGTCAGGATCAAGGGAAAGATGAATGCATCAATTTACAGAGACATCCTTGATGAAAACCTGCTCCAGAGCGTTCTGGACCTCAGACTGGGGTAACAGTTCATCTTCCAACAGGACAACGACCCTAAGCACACAGCCAAGATAACAGAGGAGTGGCTATGGGACAACTCTGTGAATGTCCTTGAGTGGCCCAGCCAGAGTACAGACTTGAACCCAATTGAACATCTCTGGAGAGATCTGAAAATGACTGTGCACCGACGCTCCCCATCCAACCTGATGGAGCTTGAGAGATTCTTCAAAGAAGAATGGGAGAAACTGCCCAAAAATATGTGCCAAGCTTGTAGAATCATACTCAAAAAGACTTGAGGCTGTAATTGGTGCCAAAGGAGCTTCACCAAAGTATTGAGCAAAGGCTGTGAATACTTATGTACATGGGATTTATTTCATTTTTTATTTTTAATAAATTTGCAGAGATTTAAAAAAAAATGTCTTTTACATTGTCATTATGGGGTATTGTTTGTAGAATTTTGAGGAAAATAATGAATTTAATCCATTTTGAAAAACAAGGCTGTAACATAACAAAATGTGGAAAAAGTGAAGCGCTGTGAATACTCGGAAGCACTGTATAGCTGCGATTATGCCCATATAGATGTACAACAGCAGATGTATGGGCATAATAGCATAAAGGTGTTATTGTGCCCATATAGCTGCTATTGTGCCCTTATAGATGCTGTTGTGCCCATATAGATGCTGTTGTGCCCATATAGATACACAATAGTAGCAATTGTATATGAGCACAAGGATATCTATAAACGCACAACAACAGCTTTATGGGTACAACAGCATAAAGATGCAATTGTGCCCATATAGAATTTAAAATCTCCACTGGCTTAAGCCAATGCTGCACCATGCAGGTTTTTTTTTTTCTGTAATCGATTGCCTAATTGTATGTTTATTTATACCTTCACTTGTTGTGGTCGCAGCATATTTTGCATGGTTTTGCATGTGGCTCAGATCGCCACGGCAAAACTAGGTACACTCACCCCCCCAAAAAAGTGCCAAATGTGTCAGTGGAAGGGGGAGGGGTATCACGATTTATGTGATGACTAAGCCCCTCCCCTTCATGACATTGTTGAAAAAGGGCGGAGCATGGGTAACCTTAACCATTTACCGACCAAGCCATAGCTGAATGATGGCCACAGCGCAATCGGATAATTCTGCGAGGGTGTACAATGACGTCCTCCCAGAAAAACGCTCCAGGAATGCACCCAGGAATGTCCATGACCGTTGGGTCCTCTGGACCTGGCACGTCACGGATCGGGGGTAAAGGGCCAATGACAGCAGCCCTTTACCACGTGATCGCTCCGTCCAATGAAGGAGCGATCAGTTGTCAACAAACCGGAACATGTCTGGTTCAGCTCCTCCCCTCTCCGCACACAGATCAGTACAGGGTGTGAGGAGAGGAGGGAGCCAGGTGCAGCATCGCTGTGGGCTGGATCTATTGCGCCCAGTGCGCTGATCTGTGCCCATTCATTCCCATCCTCATTCATTCTCATCCATCTCCATCCATGGCTCATTCATCCTCATTCATGGCTCATCCATCCTTATTCATGGCTCATTCATGCTCATCCATGGCTCTGCCATGCCACATCAGTGATCAATCATCTGTGCAACATCCATGCCACATCAGTGATCATCCATGCCACATCAGTGATCATCCGTGCCACATCAGTGATCATCCGTGCAACATCCATGCCTCATCAGTGATCATCCATGCCATATCACTTATCATCCATGCCACATCAGTGATTATCTGTGCCATATCAGTGCTCATTCATGCCACATCAGTGCTCATCCCTACCACATCAGTGCTCATCCCTGCCACATCCATGCCACATCAGTGCTCATCTGTGCCACATCCATGGCACATCAGTGCTCATCTGTGCCACATCCATGGCACATCAGTCCTCATTCGTGCCACATCAGTACTCATCCATGCCACATCCCTGCTACATCAGTGCTCATCAATGCCACATCCATGCCCCATCAGGGCTCATCCCTGCCACATCAGTACTCATCCGTGCCACATCCATGCCACATCAGTACTCATCTGTGCCACATCCATGCAACATCAGTACTCATCCGTGCCACATCCATGCCACATTAATGCTCATCAGTGCCACATCCATGCAACATCAGTTCTCATCCAATGCAACATCAGTGCTCATACGTGCCACATCCATGGCACATCAGTGCTCATTCCTGCCACATCAGTACTCATCCATGCCACATCCATGCCACATTAGTGCTCATTCATGCCACATCATGCTCATCCCTGCCACATCTATGCCTCATCAGTGCTCATCTGTGCCACATCCATTGCACATCAGTGCTCATTCATGCCACATCAGTACTCATCCATGCCACATCAGTGCTCATCCCTACCACATCAGTGCTCATCCCTGCCACATCCATGCCACATCAGTGCTCATCTGTGCCACATCC
This sequence comes from Aquarana catesbeiana, assembly GCF_042186555.1. Classification (NCBI taxonomy): domain Eukaryota; kingdom Metazoa; phylum Chordata; class Amphibia; order Anura; family Ranidae; genus Aquarana; species Aquarana catesbeiana. Next base: position 300,563,025 of record NC_133331.1, on the reverse strand, counting down.
ATGGCACATCAGTGCTCATTCGTGCCACATCAGTACTCATCCATGCCACATCCTTGCTACATCAGTGCTCATCAATGCCACATCCATGCCACATCAGACTCATCCCTGCTACATCAGTACTCATTCGTGTCACATCCATGCCACATCAGTACTCATCCGTGCTACATCCATGCAACATCAGTACTCATCCGTGCCACATCCATGCCACATTAATGCTCATCAGTGCCACATCCATGCAACATCAGTTCTCATCCGTGCACCATCAGTGCTCATACGTGCCACACCCATGCCACATCAGTGCTAATCTGTGCCACATCCATGGCACATCAGTGCTCATTCATGCCACATCAGTACTCATCCATGCCACATCCATGCCACATTAGTGCTCATTCATGCCACATCATGCTCATCCCTGTCACATCAGTATTCATCCGTGCCACATCAGTGCTCATTCGTGCCACACCAATGCCACATCAGTACTCATCCGTTCCACATCCATGTTACATCAGTGCTCATCTGTGCCACATCCATGCCACATCAGTGCTCATCCATGCCACATCCATGCCACATCAGTTCTCATCTGTGCCACATCAATGCTCATTTGTGCCACATCCATGCCACATCAGTGCTCATCCATGCCACATCACTTCTCATCCATGCCACATCTATACCACTACAGTGCCCATTAGTGCCATTACAGTGCCTCACAAAAGTGTAATAGTTAGTCTAATTAGATTTGAAATGTATGTCCCTAGAACACCCGATGGTGTTCCCTGCATGTTGGGACTCTTTATGTGGCCAGGCTGTTTAAAGTCTCACACATGTGGTACTGCCATACTCAGGAGGAGTAGCAGAATGAATTTTGGGGGTAATTTTTGCTATATACATGCTATGTGTTAGAAATATCTTATAAATGGACAACTTTGTATAAAAATAAATGCATTTTCATTTTCTTTCCACGTTATCCAAAACTTATGGAAAAAAGTGATATGTTCAAAAGACTCAATATGCCTCATAGAATATACCTTGAGGTGTTTACTTTCCAAAATGGGGTCATTTTGTGGACGTTCAAAAGGGCATTCAAAAGTGTAAGAGGTTGTGTAAGAAATTATATGTGCAATTTATGTCCCTAGAACGTCTGAAGGTGCTCCCTGCAAGTTGGGCATCTGTATGTGGCCAGGCTGTGAAAAAGTCTCACATGTGGTATTGCCATACTCAGAAGGAGTAGTAGAATGAGTTTTGGGTGTAGTTGCAAGTATGCCTATACTGTGTGAGATAAATAACCTGTTACTATGAAAATTTTGTGAAAAAAATCTTAATTTTGCAAAGAATTGTGGGAAAAAATTACAACTTCAAAAAACTCACCATGCCTCTTATACTTTGAAATGTGTACTTTCCATAAAGGGGTCATTTGAGGGGTATTTGCACTTTCCTGGCTTGTTAGTGTCTCAAGAAAAGAGATGGGCCATCAGTACATCAGGTGTGATCAATTTTCAGTGATTTGCACCATAGCTTGTAGACAGGGGCGCAACTACCACCATAGCGACCCATGTGGGCGCTATGGGGCCCACAGCCGAGTGGGGCCCAGTGAGGATAAGAGCACTGCCAGCACAGTCTCCCAGCCAGGGGAAGAGAGAGGAAAGGAAGAGGCAAGCTGTCCATGTCAGCAGAGAGCTGAATTGCCCGATGTAAGAGCTTTCATTAGAACTTCCAGTGTTCCCGGAGCTCACGTCACATAGCTCCACCTTTTGGCCCGGTGCCTTTGATAGACAGAACGCCAATCCAATGCGGGACATGTGATGTCATCAAAGGCGTTGGGCCATGAGGTGGGGCTATGTGACGATGACCCCAGGACAGGAAATTCAAATGAAAGCTATTACAGCGGGCAATCCCGCTCTCTGCTTATCCGGGTGGCTTGCTTCTTCCTCTGCATAGGTGGGGCTGTATGGGGCACAGGCAGACCAGGCTGTATTGGGCACAGGTCACGCTGTATGGGGCACAGGTCATGCTGTATGGGGCACAGGTCACGCTGTATTGGGCACAGGTCACGCTGTATTGGGCACAGGTCACGCTGCATTGGGCACAGGTCACGCTGTATGTGGCACAGTTCACGCTGCATTGACACTAGGGCAGCTGTGGGGGGGGGGCTGTTTGCAGGGGGGCCCCATACAACATTTTGCTATGGGGCCCTGCTATTTCTAGTTACGCCCCTGCTTGTAGACTCTATAACTTTCACACAGACCAAATAATATACACTAATTTGGGTTATTTTTACCAAAGATATGTAGCAGTTTAAATTTTGGCCAAAATGTATTAAGAAAAATTACTAATTTGCCAAATTTTATAACAGAAACAAAGAAAAATGCATTTTTTTAACAAAATTTTCTATCATTTAAGATTTTATCATTTAAAGTGCAAAACATAAAAAAAAACTCGTAGTGATTAAATACCACCAAAAGAAAGCTCAATTTGTGTGAAAAAAAGACAACAATTTTATATGGGTACAGTGTAGCATAACTGAATAATTGTCATTCAGAATGTGAGAGCACTGAAAGCTGAAAATTATCCTGGTTAGGAAGGGGGTTTAAGGCTTGATTCACACTAACGCGTTTTTTGATGCTTTTTGCATTTTGCAGAAATGCAGGGAATTTTTTTTAACATGGGTTCCTATGGAACACGTTCACATCAATGCATTTTTGTGCCTCTGCATTTTTGGAAAGGGCTGGGGACTTTTTTCCTGCAAAATGCAGCCTTTTGCATGTAATAGACTTTAGTGGACCCGCATCCAAAAGGCAAGTACTGCGTTTTTACTGCGATTTGCGTGGTTTTTTTACACTGTATATAGCTGGTTGCTAAGGAGGGGGCGGGAAGCCAGCCAATCGATGAGTCATCAGCTTTCAGCGGGGTTCCCCACTGACAGCTGAATGTAATAAAAAAAATTGGCGGGTCTAGTATGGATTCCGAGGGGACCCCCCCCACGCCAACATTTAAAAAAAAATGGTGTAAGGTGCCCCCCAAAATCCATACCAGACCCTTATCCAAGCATACAGCCCAGCAGGTCAAGAAAGGGAGGGAATGAGCAAGCGCCCCCCCCTCCTGAACCATACCAGGCCACATGCCCTCAGTGGGTACAACGGCCTCTTCCCGACAACCCTGGACAGTAGTTGTCGGGGTCTGCGTGCGGGGGGCTTATCAGAATCTGGGGGCCCCTTTTTACAAGGGGGTCCCCAGATCCTGCCCCCCCCATGTGAATGGGTATTGGTTACATACTACCCCTACCCATTCACCAGGCCACATGCCCTCAGTGGGGACAACGGCCTCTTCCCGACAACCCTGGACAGTAGTTGTCGGGGTCTTATCAGAATCTGGGGGCCCCTTTTTACAAGGGGGTCCCCAGATCCTGGCCCCCCATGTGAATGGGTATTGGTTACATACTACCCCTACCCATTCACCAAAGTGAAATGTAAAAAAAAAAAGAGACGTTTTTTGACAATTCCTTTATTAATAGCTCTGTCTTCTCTCAGTGCCGTTCTCTCCACCCCCGTCTCTTCCAAGCCACCTCTTCCCCCCACTGTCTTCTCCTGCTGCCATCTCTCCCAGTGCCTTCTCTCCCACCACCGTCTTCTCTTGCCGGCATCTCTCCTGATGCCTTCTCTCCCACCACTGTCTTCTTCCTCGCTGCTGGTTACCCACTAAAAAAATTTAAAAGTTGCTGTTCTTCTGTTGCTGTCTTCCTCCGTTGTGTTGTTGTCCACTGTCTGGCATCTGTTAAATAGCCACGGGGCGTGGCGATCTGATGAGAGAGCCGCCCTTGTAACATCACAGGGGGCGGGCTCTCCAGGTGACATCATCTGATGGCCATGCCCCATGGCTATATAATAGATTCCAGACAGCAGACAACAACACAATGGAGGGAGACGGCAACAAAATAACAGCGGCTTTTTTTTTTTAGCAGGTAAACAGCGGCGAGCAAGAACACGGCGGCAGGAGAGAAGGCATCGGGAGAGAAGGCGGCAGGAGAAGATGGCGTGGGAGAGAAGGCACCAGGAGAGATGGCGGCAGGAGAAGAAGACGGCGGTGGGAAGAGACAGCTCGGGGAGAGATGTCGGCGGAGAAGACAGAGCTATTAATAAAGGAATTGTCAAAAGCCAGCTCTTGCTTTTCTTTTTACATTTCACTGCCCTTTTGGTCAATGGGTAGGGGTAGTATGTAGCCCCATTCACATAGGGGGGCCGGGATCTGGGGGCCCCCAGATTCCAATAAGCCTCCCGCCCACAGATCCCGACATCCACTGGCCAAGGTTGTCGGGAAGAGGCCCTTGTCCCCATCAACATGGGGACAAGGTGCTTTGGGGTGGCTGCCCCCAATATTGATGGCATGTGGCCTGGTATGGTTCAGGAGAGGGGCCGCTCACCCTTTTCTGACCTGCCATTTTTTCCTATTTTGGCGTGGGGGGTCCCCTCTGAATCTATACTAGACCCAAAGGGCCTGGTATGGACCTGGGGGGAACCCCACACCGTTATTTTCATGAATTTTTTTTTTTTTGCCGGGAAATATTTTTTAACATTCAGCTGTCAGTGGGGAACCCTGCTGACAGCTGATGACTCATCGTTTGTTAAGGACGTGGTGGCCGGCCTCCCTGGCCCCCTCCTTAGCAACCAGCTATATATATAGTGTAAAAAAAAACAATGCAAAATCGCGGTAAAACCGTGGTTAAAAAAACGCGGAAAGCACAGCAAAAAGCACTGCAGAAATGCTCAAAAGCAACATGCATAGATGTGAATCGAGCCTAAGTGCCCAGTGGGCAGATAGTTAAAATGATGCACTCCCCTGAAAAAAGGTCTGCGGACACCCACGGATGCAGCTCAGCAGCCACTTGGCAGTTATCCCAAGCAGTGGGAGGTAATTTTCCCCCTCCCGCCACTGCTCTGCCTGGGTCTCCCGTCCTACCGGGAGACCCGAGCGACCAGCCGGCAAATCTGCCGCCTGGCCATAGACCCAAAAAAAGCCGGATTTGGCTTTGATCGGGTTTCTGATGTAGTAACCCAGAAGTGATGTCACAATGTCACTTCCAGGTTTACTCGGCTGCCAATGGCGCCAATTTTTTAAAATCTACAGTATTCAAAAACGCAACTTTTGTCATTTTGAATACTTTTAAATGCAAAGGAAGGATTTGGGGTCTGTCACTGCCTATTACTGTCACAGGAGATGTTTACATTCCTTGTGACAGCAATAAAAGTGATCAGATTTTTTTTTTTAAAGGGACAGTGTATAAAAATAAAATAAAAAAAATTCTAAAAAAAGAAATTTAATTTAAAGCGCCTCCGCCCCCGCGTGCTCGAGCACCAAAGAAAACGCATGTGTAAGTCACGGCCGAAAATGTAAACGGTGTTCAAATCACACATGCGAGGTATCACCACGATTGTCAGAGCAAGAGCGATAATTCTAGCAAAAGACCTCCTCTGTAGACCAGGCTCACATTCTGTCAGAGTTCCAGTATATTCTCCCTCCTTGACACTAGGTTCACACCTAAGCGTTTTTTAGTGTGTTTTTCAATTTGTCCATTTAACATTGTTTCCTATGGTACATGTTCACATCAATATGTTTTTCCGCCAGTGCATTTTTGGAAAGGGTTATGCCGCGTACACACGGGCGGACTTTTCGTGCGGACTGGTCCGACAGACTTTCCAGCGGACTTTCAATGGACTTTTGACGGACTTCCGACTGACTTTTTAACAAACGGACTTGCCTACACACGATCACACCAAAGTCCGACATGATGACGTACACCGGACTAAAATAAGGAAGTTGATAGCCAGTAGCCAATAGCTGCCCTAGTGTAATTTTTTGTCTGTTGGACTAGCATACAGACGAGCGGATTTCTGGGTCCGGCGGAGTTAGGACGTAAAGATTTGAAGCATGTTCCAAATCTAAAGTCCATCAGATTTGCGACTGGAAAAGTCCGCTGAAGGTCCGGTGAAGCCCACACACGATCGGATTGTCCGCCGGATTTGGTCCGTCGGCGTCCGTCAGACCAGTCCGGTCGAAAAGTTCGACCATGTGTACGCCCCATTATGCCGCGTACACACGGGCGTACTTTTCGACCGGACTGGTCTGACAGACTTTCCAGCTGACTTTTGACGGGCTTCCGACGGACTTTTTAACGAACGGACTTGCCTACACACGATCACACCAAAGTCCGACGGATTCGTACGTGATGACGTACACCGGACTAAAATAAGGAAGTTGATAGCCAGTAGCCAATAGCTGCCCTAGCGTCGTTTTTTTGTCCGTCGGACTAGCATACAGACGAGCGGATTTCTGGGTCCGGCGGAGTTACGACATAAAGATTTGAAGCATGTTCCAAATCTAAAGTCCGTCAGATTTGCAACTGGAAAAGTCCGCTGAAGGTCCGGTGAAGCCCACACATGATCGGATTGTCCGCCGGATTTGGTCCGTCGGCGTCCATCAGACCAGTCCGGTTTTAAAAGTCCGACCGTGTGTACGCCCCATTAGAGATTTTTTTCCTGCAGCAGATTCCGTTTTGTGTGTAAAAGATTTCAATGGACCCGCACCAAAACGCAAGTGTTGTGCATACCTCGCAAACAGCCCTGATTCGCCGGGACCATTACAGAAAATTGAACCCTGTCCCAGAGTCCCAGCAAATCAGAGCTTGTCATGGTTCCCGCACTACACGAGCAACACATTTTATGGCAGTCGTATCTCTCCCAGCACTCAGCACAGAGAGGAGTGCACTGAACCTGTCCCTCCTCCTCCTGTGTTTTCCTGTACACAGAGGATGAGGCGAGGAGCAGCACACCACACCACAGCTGATCTGATTATCTGAGGTAGGGTTGCCACAGCAGCAAAGGCTCCTGACAGTCCTGCCAGCACACACCCTCTCTCCCATCCTGCTCTCCCCCGAGTCCCGCCAGCAGCCCCCCAGCTCCTGTACTGTATGTGCTCTCTCCTCCCGAGTCCGCCAGCAGCCCCCAGCTCCTGTACTGTATGTGCTTTCTCCTCCCGAGTTCCGCCACCAGCACCCCCCTACTCCTGTACTGTATGTGCTCTCTCCTCCTGAGTTCCGCCACCAGCACCCCCCCCGCTCTGGTACTGTATGTGCTTTCTCCTCCCAAGTCCCGCCAGCAGCCCCCCAGCTCCTGTACTGTATTGTTTATTTTTTCGGGAGCAGTGATTTTAATAATGCTTAAAGTGAAACAATAAAAGTGAAATATTCCTTTAAATATCATGCCTGGGGGTCTCCTTGGTTTGCCTATAAAGTAGCGCATTTTTCCCATTATTATAACAGTACCGCAGCAAAATGAAATTTCTAAAGGAAAAAATGTCATTTAAAATTGCTTGTGGCTGTAATGTATTGTCGGATCCCGGCAATATACAAAAAAAAAGAATTGAAAAAAAACGACATGGGGTCACCCCAAAATCCATACCATGTACCCCATACCCATTCACATAGTTGGGGCGTGATCTGGGGGGACCCAAAGCACCCTCCCCATGTTGAGAGCATGTGGCCTGGTACGGTTCAGGAGGGGGGATGCTCTATTGTCCCCCCCTTTTCCTGCGACATTCCAGGCTGCATGCTCGGATAAGGGTCTGGTATGGATTTTGGGGGGACCGCATGCCATTTTTTTTATTTTGGCGCTGAGTTCCCCTTAAAATCCATACCAGACTTGAAGGGCCTGGTATGGATTTTGGGGGGGACCCCCACGCCATTTTGTTTAAATTTTGTCGTGCAATTCCCCTTAAATTCTATACTAGACCCAAAGGGCCTGGTATGGACGAGGGGGGGGGGGCGTGCTGTTTTTTTTCTTAATTATGTCATAGGGCTCCCCTTAACCACTTCAATACTCTATATTATATATTGTACACTCCACTATATACCCTGAACTGTATTACATACTACACTGACTGCACTATATACTCTAAACTGCAGTATATATACTATAAGGACTGAACTATATACTCGGAACTGCAGTATATATACTATATGGACTGCACTATATAATTTGCAGAAAAATTGAGCCTTGGATGTTGGTGGTGCCAGAACACGGTAATCCCTCACAGTTTCTCTTGTTGGGCGCAGGAACAGGCTCTGCTGGTAAATATCATTTCAAAAATTTTAATTACATGCCCCTGTTAAACAGGGGCAGAAACATTGGGCCTTAGGTATTGGTGGTGCCAGAACACTGTAGCCCCTCACGGTTACTCTTGTTGGGCGCAGGAATGGGCCCTGCTGTTAAATATTATTTAAACATTTTTATTTACATGCTCCTGTTCAGAAAGCACGCTGGATGCAGGACAGGCTAGTAGCTCAATTGCATATTGAGCAGGTTCTGGCCAGTGGTCCATCCTCAAGACCCAGTAACCCAGTGGATGCTCTGCTGGAAAGGTCTCCAAGTCTGTTCTTGCCCCTAGATATTCCTGCACCATATAATGCAGACGCTGGCAATGGTCATTTGAACCTATCAGACCTTGGCGCTGAGGACTACCTCAGAAGCCTCAGAAACACGTTGTCCAGCACCAGGAAATTGTAACCTCCCAGGGTCTGGAAATGCGTTACACAAACTTTTCTTCAAGGCCTCCTGAAGATGTTTCATCCTCTGATCGCTCTGCGAAGGCAGGATGAGCTCTGCAACCTTACCCTTGTAACGTGGATCAAGGAGGGTTGCCAGCCAGTAATAATCACTCTCCTTGATACCACGAATCCTAGGGTCCTTTCGCAAGCTTTGCAGAATCAGGGAGACCATGCAGCGTAAGTTTAAAGAGGCATTTGATTCTGAGTCATTTGGGTCACTAAGGATCACATTATCCGTAACTACCTCTTCTCAGCCACGTACTCCTTGGGTTTCTGGGGACTTAAAACCATCCTTTGAAGACTGCTGCGTGTTATCCTCGACATCCATCCTGACACAATCCTCTTCTTCCTGTGTGTTTGGCAGCCCCACAGGAATGCTATCTGAATAAAGGGGGCCTTGAGAGGTAAAGAAGTCCTCCACTTCTTCCCACTGTTCTGCCTCAAGTGCCCTGTCCATTATTCCACGAAGCCTGTGCTCCAACAGGAAGACAAGAGGGACAGTATCACTGATTCATGCATTGTCACTGCTCACCATCCTCGTGGCCTCCCCAAATGGTGACAGGACACTGTATGCATCCTTGATCAGTAGCCACTGGCGTGGCAAAAAAAGACAAGCTCCCCTGACCCTGTCCTGGTGCTATACTCACACAGGTACTCATTGATTGCCCTCTGCTGTGTGTGCAGCCACTGCAGCATTGCCGTTGAGTTCCACCTGGTGGGCATGTCACAAATGAGGCAGCTGGTGGGCAGGTTGCATTCCCTTTGACCACAGACTTTTCTGGCCTGCCTCAGGAGATCCTGTAAGCCTAGGTACCTGCTCAAGAACCGCTGCACTACCAAATTCAGGACGTGAGCCAAACAGGGAACATGGGTCAAGTGTCCCTGTTGGAGGGCGTTGAGAAGGTTGGTGCCATTGTCGCATACAACCATTCCTGGCTGAAGCTAGCGTGGCGTTAACCACCTCTGAGCCTGCCCCTGCAGAGCTGACAGAATCTCTGCCCCAGTGTGGCTCCTGTCCCCTAGGCAGACCAACTCAAGCACCGCCTGACTGCTTGTGTAGCCTCTTGAGCGTTTAGGGAGCAGTGCTGGTTCAGAGGACAGTTCTGCAGAAGAGGCCATAGAGGAAGAAGAAGAGGGGGGAGGGGAACATAAAGATGTTGTGGTAGAATCACCACACTGAACCCTGTCCTGCATCCTTCCCAGCTTACAGCAGAGTTACCCAGTGTTCCATGAAGGAGAGGTAACGTCCCTGCCCATGCCTGCTGGACCATGAGTCAGCAGTAATATGAACATTAATGCTGACCGCCCTGTCCAACGAGGCCAAAACATTGCCTTCCACATGGCGGTAGAGAGCCAGAACGTGAAAAGAAATGGCATTTTGGAACCTGCAACTGTGGTACAGCACATTCCACAAATTCACGAAAGGGGACTGGATCTACCAGCTGAAAAGGCAGCAGTTGCAGTGCTAGCAATTTGGCCAAGCTAGCATTTAGATGCCGAGCATGTGGATGGCTGGGACCAAATTTCTTTTTACGGTTCAGCATCTGGGGTAGGGAAATTTTCCTGCTGAAATGAACTGGTGTTGTACTGCTAACAGATTGGCTGCAAGTACTTGTGACACCTATTGCTATGCCTTCATTCCTCTCATTGCAGGTTTTTGAGAGGACTGGAAGTATAGTAGGGTTTGACATCCCAGATGAGGAGTAAGGAGCAAGTGCCTTTTTCTATGATGTGTGTCTTTCAGGTGCCGCTGCCAACAGACTGCATGCCAGGTCATCATGTGTCTGGTCAAGCATGTGGTGCCCAAGCAGCTGCTGTTCTGGCCACGCTTGATCTGCTTCAGACATTTTGTAAACAGCAACGGTGCGATCTGCTGCACACGTGTCGAAAGGCCCACACCAAGGAACTTTTAAAAGTCAGTGGGGAGTCAGCTGTGCCCTGCACCTGCAGAGCTCTGCGGTGTGATGCAATAGGGTGGCTGCCCTTAAGCTGACCCCTGGAGGACACCCTGCCTTGTTGGAGTTGTGCCTCTTCCTCCTACTCCTCACTTTCCTCCTATCTTCTCTCAGGCACCCAAGTACAGTCAGGGACCTTATCCCCTCTCCCCTCATCACTGGAGCAAACTTGGCAGTATGCTGCAGCTTGGGGAACATGACTGCCAGTTTCTTGTCCTTCTGTGGCACCCCCTCTCTCTAGGCCAACATCGGAGCCTTCAGATTGCTGCGCATCCTCTGGCAGCATGTAGCCGACACTGTAATCGAATAATTCTGGGGACTCTTCCGTGCATGATGGTGGGGCTACGGAAGGAGTAACTGTGAACAAGGAGCCGTTGGAATAGGCCGCTTTGACAGCTGTGTTGGAAGGCAAACTACTATGAGCCTGGGTGACAGAGGATGAGGAGGATGAGAACGGCTTTGTTATCCACTCCACCAACTCTTCTGCATGTTGTGGCTCAATAACAGAAAAAAAGGACAATCCTGCCCCACGGCCACCTACAGAGGATGCACCATGTCCACGATCACCACTGTTGACTGTGAGCGTTTGCCTCTCCTTGGTGGCCTTACGGACATGATGGGGATTTTTTCTTTTCACAGCACACTACACTGTATTATATACTGTGTACACCGCCTGCATTGTATTAGAAACGGTACACCGGCTGCACTGTATTATATACTGTGTACACCACCTGAAGTGTATTAGAAACTGTACACACTGTATTATATACTGTGTACACCGCCTGAAGTGTATTAGAAACTGAACACATTGTATTGTATACTGTGTACACCGCCTGAAGTGTATTAGAAACTGTACACCACTGAATGCACTATATACGGTATATAGGCTACACTGAATGCTATGTGTATGTATGTATGTATATATATATATATATATATATATATATATATATATATACTAGACTGACTGTATGTATGTGTGTATATATATATTATATATATATATATATGTAGGAAGGCCAGTATGGTGGCCTGAATTTATGGGAGGAGCCCGGGGGGTACTTAAGCAGCCCGCTCACCTGTGGTGCTTGTCGGTTTCCTGTGCGCGATATACGTCACTAGGCCGACTATTCGATATACCAGCGTCCGCAAGTTCTTGCCTCGCAAGTTCCCGTATTTCGATATTCCGTACTCAAAACCTTCGAAGTCCGCGTTTTTCGTTCGTATTTTGTACCACGCGTCTGGCTTGGCTGTCGCAGGTAAGGTCCCGTCGGACTTTTCGTTTTCATATCATGTCACTAAACCGTGATTTCAAATTTTCGTTTCACTCGCATTTCACAAACTGCAATGTATATCGCTTGTACGTTCGATATGTTACCATTTCGACAGCACCGCGACACAGACGTCGCTTCATTTCTAGCATGTCGGTATTCAAAACGAAAAAAAAAAAAAAAAAAATATATATATGCGTCGGTAGACAGCCATAGCGAGTCGCAATTTGCAATTTATCAAGTCAGTTCGATACCAACCATTTCTCATTTCTGAAACATTTCTAAACTCATTTCTGACATTTCAAATTTAATCGGATCAAGTCAGTTCAATACCAATCATTTCTCATTTCTGAAACATTTCTAAACTCATTTCTGACATTTCAAATCATTTCAACATTTCTCATTTCGGTCACCTACCGAGCTCCGATTCGAATCCAGTCGCACCAAAAGATGCACTGATTCGTTCCGGTGTGCCCCAGTTATTACGGCCTCATTTCTATACATGCTCCAGAGTTACGTTATTGTCTGACATTAGTACCTCTGTCATGCTTATCATTTCATTTCCACGTATCACGTCCCGACACGAATCCAGTCGCATGCAAAATGCACCGATTCGTCTCGGCGTGCCCCAGGATTGGCCTCATTTCTATACATGCTCCAGAGTTACGTTTTCAGTCATTCATACCTCTGTCATGGTTCATTTCATTTCCACCTATCACGTTCCGACATGAATCCAGTCGCATGGCAATGCACCGATTCGTCTCGGCGTGCCCCAGGATTGGCCTCATTTCTATACATGCTCCAGAGTTACGTTTTCAGTCATTCATACCTCTGTCATGGTTATCATTTCATTTCCACCTATCACGTTCCGACATGAATCCAGTCGCATGGCAATGCACCGATTCGTCTCGGCGTGCCCCAGGATTGGCCTCATTTCTATACATGCTCCAGAGTTACGTTTTCAGTCATTCATACCTCTGTCATGGTTATCATTTCATTTCCACCTATCACGTTCCGACATGAATCCAGTCGCATGCCAATGCACCGATTCGTCTCGGCGTGCCCCAGGACTGGCCTCATTTCTATACATGCTCCAGAGTTACGTTTATCAGTAATTCGTACCTTCTGTCATGGTTATCATTTCATTTCCACCTATCACGTTCCGACATGAATCCAGTCGCATGGCAATGCACCGATTCGTCTCGGCGTGCCCCAGGACTGGCCTCATTTCTATACATGCTCCAGGGTTACGTTTATCAGTAATTCGTACCTTCTGTCATGGTTATCATTTCATTTCCACGTATCACGTTCACACATGAATCCAGTCGCATGGAAATGCACCGATTCATTATGGCGTACCCCAGGGCTCGGCCTCATTTCTGATACATGCTTCAAAGTCCGGATCATAGCTAATCGCAGACATCGGGGGATGGATCCATGTCTCTGCCATGCAGCTTACTACCATTTCACTCCCACAACGCATCACCGTTTCGGAACCAGTCGCATCTGACATGCACCGATTCTTTACGGAATGCCTCGCTGGTTCCAAACAGCATTTCATACCTATACCAGAGCTCGGTTGGTTGCCAGTCGCAAACACGGCACAACCAATTCAAGCCTCGGTCTAATAATCATTTCTCTCATTTCATTTCATACGGTGCTCCGATTCGAATCCAGATGCATCAAACAGGCACCAGATCGTCCCGCGTGCACCAATGTTTTCACTTGCCTCATTTCAATACATGCTCCAGAGCCCGGTTCTCGGTCGAATCAATGACGACGACCAGGCCGGACCTCTGTCATGGAGTCCATTCATAATCAAGGCAAACATTTCGAATCATTTCATTGTCATACAAATCGTTGCTTCAAAAAATCAGTTAGCAATCCCTTCACGAATTGTCACCTTTTCGTTTTTCTCAGGTCAGTCAAAGTTCAGTAGGTCCACCCTGCACCAGGTTGGACGATATCCCCCCAGGTAAAAAAAAAAAAAAAAAAAAAAAAAGGGGGAATGGGAGAATAAGTCGGGTAAGTATGACTCAGCGGATCAAAGAAAAAAAAAACTTGAAATTCATCTCACCCCTAATAGGTTACAGTCAACCAGGAAATAAAAGCTCAAGAGAATCCTCACCAGAGCAACTATGTCTCAGACCGGCAGCGAAGACCTCACGGCCCCTCTGTCACCTTCTCCAGTCTCAGAAAGCGGCAGCGTGCAATCCCTTAGGGGATGGACTATCCCCAAACTGACGGCAGAGCTCAGACGCAGAGGTGTCCCCTTCCCCGCCACAGCAAGGAAAGGCGAGCTTTTCAAACTCCTCTTTCCCCCACCAGCAGCAGGACCCAGTACCCAACAGGCATCCCTTCAGTCGATATCATCGGCCATTTCACAGTTACACACGATGGTGTCATCTCTATCCACCTCAGTGGCAGACGTCCAAACCAGGGTTGCACTTCTGGAGGCCCGACCGGCCACGGCTGTCCCCGACCCAACGGCAACTCAAAGCTTGACACCTCTTCCTGCAGGTACCTCAGGCTCGAGCCATATTGTCTACCCCTCCCACCTGGTCCCAACCAGTATCAGGAAGGACATCTTGGACGGCAAGGACGTCAACCTGGCCTCTCTCCTCATTTCCGTGCATGATTTGGCAGAAAATAAAGCCTACTCCTGGGGTGACATATCAGTGGTCCTTAAAGCCAAAGACCCCAGATTGAACCGCAAGCTAACAGTCTCAGAGTTTACCCTGGCCTTTGGCATGCTCAGAGATGTCCTGTGCTCAGCCACCCCTAGCAGGCGGGAAGAGCTGGACTTGTATCTCCATACTGTGGTAGACTTGGGCCACAAGTACGGAGGTTTTGCCTTTTACGACTACCATCGTTCCTTTTCAGCCAAGGCCGCGGCCAGACTCATACAGTTCCAGATCACGACAGATTGGAGTCTCATGGATACAGAGCTCTTCTGCCGCCACTTTGCCGGCTTACGCTCACCTCTGTGTGCGATTTGCCAGTCTTCCACCCACACTGCCACCTGGTGTGCCAATACGGCAACCAGACGGCCTTTCGAGTTTCCCTCTACCTCAGGTTCAGTACAGGGTCAGCCGATCCCTGAACCAACGCCTCAGGTGGACAAACTCGGACGCCCAGTCCGAACCGTGGGAGGGGCAGCCATCTGTAATAACTTTAATCAGGGGTCCTGCAACTTCAGTCAGTGCCGTCTACTTCACCTCTGCACCTTATGTCATAGAGCACACCCTAGGATTCTGTGCGAAGTCAAGCAACACAAGAAGGCGTGACTAAGCCGGATCAACCTCTTATGGTTAGGATGGTATCTCACTTCACATCCCACCCCTTCCCTGGCCACCTTCCTTATCCAAGGCTTCACAGCAGGCTTTCACACCGGCCTCATTTCACTACCCCACACTACCCACGAATGTGCCAATCTTCGTTCGGCAGCCATTGACGAACAAGCCATAGATCAGCTCTTACAGGCAGAGGTGGATCGAGGTTACGTGATAGGCCCTTTCAGTTGCCCCCCTTTCAACACATGGAGAGTCAGCCCTATTGGGCTTGTCAAGGGCAAGTTTTCAAATAAATTGCGTTTGGTGTACGACTTGTCTGCGCCTCATTCTTCCCACATACCCAGCCTCAATTCCCTGATCCCCTCCGAGGAGTTTTCCCTAAAATATTCTTCCGTGGACATGGCAATACAAGCGATCATCAAAGCAGGCACAGGCGCCTGGCTCTCCAAAGCCGACATCTCGGATGCCTTCAAGCTCCTGCCCATCCACCCATCCCTTTGGTGCTGGCATGGCATCAAGTGGAAGGAAGCATATTATTTTGCTACAAAGCTCACCTTCGGTTCGAAGAGTAGCCCGTGGCTCTTCGACACGTTCGCCCAGTCCCTCGGTTGGATACTATTACACAAGGGTCAATGCCATGAAGTCATCCATTATCTAGATGACTTCCTACTGATAGAACCACCCAGCAAGCCCCCAGGAGATCTCGACAAACTTAGGGTAATTTTTGGAAACCTCAATGTTCCTATTGCCGAGCACAAAGTCGATGGCCCAGCAAATAGCATCACTTTTCTCGGGGTCAGCTTGGATACCTGCGCAATGCAAGCCAGTCTCCCCCTCGACAAACTAACACGCATTAGGGCAGTCCTTCACGAGTTTACACACACCAAGGACTGTACCAAAAAACAGTTGCAGTCCCTCCTGGGTATGCTCAACTTCGCTATGCGAATTATTCCACAAGGCCGCACATTTGTATCACGCCTACTCAGATTTCTGTCGGAAACTCAAGACCCTGATCAGATTCTGAATTTAGACTCCGCAGCCATAGCGGACCTATCCATGTGGGAGGAATTCTTGTCCGCCTGGAATGGCATATCTCTATTCATACCTATAGTTTCGGTCCATTCACCCCAGGTGGTAACGGACGCCGCAGCCTCCACAGGTTTCGCGGCAATTTTTGGCCATCATTGGTTTTCAGGACCCTGGCCTCAACAGATACTATTGATACCCGGCTTTTCCCAAACATCTGCCCTCTTTGAGCTTTACCCCATAGTGGCAGCCGCACAACTCTGGGGCCACCACTGGACAGGACAAACTGTAGTCTTTAGCACCGACAACCAGGCCACGGCAGACATCATCAACAAAGGCAGGTCCAAGTCCCTAGCAGTCATGTCCTTCCTGCGCAGGTTGGTACAACTGTCTTTACAACATCAGTTCAATATACACTGTGCATTTATTCCCGGCAGATACAACTCAGCAGCTGACGCATTGTCACGTTTCAATTATTCCTCCTTTTTCAAACAGGTTCCCGATGCCGATCCAATGTCGGCCCCTATCCCTGTCTGGTCACAACTGACCCTGGACTAGATCAACATTTACACGGAGCTACACAACTCATAAATCATTCCCTCTCCTACAACACACTTAAAGCCTACCAGACAGCTTGGAAGGCCTTTAACAAATTCCTCACGTCCTGCCGTAAAGGACCAACAGATATCAAGCAGGTACTGGCCTTCACTGCACACTGCCACACGCAGTTGGCCTTATCCTACAATACCATCCGGCTATACCTAGCCGGCATTCAACATTTTATGGCGCTTGAAGACCCCACGAAATCTTCACTATTCTCATCTCACGCTATACGAGCCGTTTTAAGGGGAATCCAGAAACAACAACCAGTCATCAGCACTAAGCGCTTGCCCATTACGGGACCCATCTTTAGGGACATGTCAACTATTCTGGCTACCTCGCCATTCGGTCTGCTCCGCAGCACGGTCTTACAAGCAGCGATATATCTAGCGTACTATGGGTTCATGCGCCCTGGCGAATTCACCTCTAACAAACCCACAGACCGAGTACTATGCAGACGACACTTACTTAGATACCAGGACCACTTCATCCTGCACCTCGAGGTCTCTAAAACCCAGCAAACGGGCTCAGGAGCGAACATTCACCTCTTCAAAACCGACAACAGCTGGTGTCCAGTCGCCGTACTCAACCGGCTCCTGTCACTCCTGCCTGAACAACCAGACAGCAGTCCCCTTCTACCGTTCCCAGTTAAACCCTTAAACGCCTCTCAGTTTGTGGAACACATAAGAATACTTCTCCGCAATCTTCATCTTAACCCTAGTCAGTATTCCGGACACTCGTTTCGCATCGGAGCAGCCTCCGCGGCATCCCGCCACGGGGTTCCGGACCACATCATCAAAAGACTGGGCAGGTGGAAGTCAGCCTGCTTCGCCCGGTATATCCCCAACCCACAAACAGAGATGGCACAGGCATTCTCCAAATTGGCTCAATAAATAATTGAAAATCAATAAAATCATAACCCTACCTGAATGTTTTTGCCCCCTTATTTTGGCATACCGGCCATTAGACCAAGGCACACTTTCAGGTCCATTTCATAAGCTAAGTCCACACTTTCAGGTCCATTTCCGATGCTAAGTCCTATCTTTACTATAAGTGGTATCCATGTACATACCGGACATAGGGCTCCAACCATAAGTAGGAAGGCCAGTATGGTGGCCTGAATTTATGGGAGGAGCCCGGGGGGTACTTAAGCAGCCCGCTCACCTGTGGTGCTTGTCGGTTTCCTGTGCGCGATACCCACCCTCCCATCCCCATTTCACAGCATTTCTCAAACTATTCATTTCATTCATTTCTCTTACAGAATAATCATTTCTTAAACCAGGGTATGCCCCCTTATTTTGGCATACCGGCCATTAGACCAAGGCACACTTTCAGGTCCATTTCATAAGCTAAGTCCACACTTTCAGGTCCATTTCCGATGCTAAGTCCTATCTTTACTATAAGTGGTATCCATGTACATACCGGACATAGGGCTCCAACCATAAATATATATATATATATATATATATATATATATATATATATATATATATATATATATATTTATATATATATATTTATATATATAAAATCTCAAACACACTGCAACTAACTAACTAACTAACCTGCCTGCCTAATCTAGCTCTAGCTCCAGCTCTGTAAGCTGCCTTATATAGTGTGGGCCGCGGACAGCTCTGTAAGCACTACACGCGGCAGCTCTGTAAGCTGACTTATATAGTGAGGGGCACGGACTTAGTCCTCCTGAGCCATGATTGGCCAATTAAGGCTCTCTCTGCAGATTGTGATTGGTCAAAGTATGCCGGTCAGGTGCATGCTTTGGCCTATCATCAGACGCTAATGCACTGCGAACTCGCAGTGCATTATGGGGCATTCCGCAGTGCTCAAATTTCCCATGAAAGCCCCATATTGTACGCTGTTCTGCGAATGGGGGAACATCAAGCTCATCCCTAATGTGATGTACTCCTAAACTCAGCACTGACTACAGCCCTTACTGCATTACATTCTCATGATTTTCAAACACATTGCATTACACACCCTGGTCTCCTGCAGTTTGCTTTATGTATCCTAAACCCGACACTGACTTCAGCACTCCCCAACCCTCTGTGCTCTGCATTACACACCACTGGACTATATACACAATACTGTACATTATATACGTCTCACCAAAGTCTTCATTGTCTTAACAGTTGCTGGTTGCTATGCAGTCCTTGACTATTTTAATGAAGTTCTTTTTGATGGTAGGCTCACACAAAGCAATTAAAGCATTTTTTATTGGTACAAGGAAACCTGAGTTTTGTTTAACCACATCCCTTAAGTCCCTCCCACTGCTAAGTATTTAGTTATACTCACATTGTACTGCGGCACGCTGCGTGCACCACAGGACTTTTCCTTCCTCCAGTGTCCCTCATTCTAAAGATCAAGGGCCTCTTCCCCACAACTCTGGGCAGTGGTTGTGGGGGTCTGCGGGCAGTTGGCTTATCGGAATTTGGAAGCCCCCTTTTACAAGGGGGCCCCCAAATCCCATCCTCACCCTGTGTAAATTAGTATGGGGTACATTGTACCCCTACTCATCCACCAAAAAAAATGTGTAAAAAATAAATAAAAACACACACAGTTTTGAACAATTCCTTTATTAAAAATAAAATAACAATGTCCCCCCCGATGTAGATCCATCTTCAATCACGTCCGCTGGACACGAAAAAAAAAAGGCTGCTGACCACCCCACGTACATGTATTGCTTGGCAGCCGCCTCTCTGCGCTAAATAACGTACCTGTACATGATCCATGCTCGCGGGCAGGGGGTGCGCATGCACGCACCCACCTGCCCGGCGCTGCTCTGATTCCGTTCAGAACCAATCAATCTTCAGATCCAGGCCAATGATTTATGGCCTGGACCTGCTAATCGGTTCTGACAAATCACAAAACCTCCTGTGTCTGTGTTTACATTACACATGTACAAGAAATTATGTAATCTTCTCTGTTGGAGTCCTTTTTGGATCCAGCATGAGAGAAGATAACATATACTGTTAGTACAAGCACTACACTGACACCAGATCACATAGTTAGGGACATTTATCCCTTGATCACCCCCAGTAATCTCTTTCACTCCCTGTCTCAGTGACATTATATACATAGTACAGATTTTTTTTTTAGTGATAACTGTATTCGTGTCACTGGTGACGCTAGATAGCATTAGGGTCAGTTAGCATCAGTCCCAGATAGAGAAAGTGTACCCGCCATATATTCCCTAATAAAGTTTTAACCCCCTGATCACCCCCAGTTAACTATTTCACTGCCCTGTCACAGTATCATTGGTACAGTGTACAGATATTTTTTTTGATCACAGTTTTAGTGTCACAAGTAACGCGAGATAGCATTAACTTCAAAACCAGACAGCGACAAATTGCCCGCCACATATTCATTATCACATTTAACCCTTTGATTGCCAGTAACTCTAATGCCCCGTACACACGGTCTGATTTTCCGACGGAAAATGTGTGAGAGGACCTTGTTGTCGGAAATTCCGACCGCGTGTAGGCTCCATCACACATTTTCCATCAGATTTTCCGACACACAAAGTTTGAGAGCAGGCTATAAAATTTTCCGACAACAAAATCAGTTGTCGGGATTTCCGATCGTGTGTACACAAATCCGACGGACAAAGTGCCACGCATGCTCAGAATAAATAAAGAGATGAAAGCTATTGGCTACTGCCCCGTTTATAGTCCCAGCGTACGTGTTTTACGTCACCGCGTTCAGAATGATCGGATTTTCCAACAACTTTGTGTGACCGTGTGTATGCAAGACAAGTTTGAGCCAACATCCGTCGGGAAAAATCCTAGGATTTTGTTGTCGGAATGTCCGATCAATGCCCGAGCGTGTGTACGGGGCATAACACAGATACACTATACACCTCCATTACTAGTATAGTCTGAACGGATCAATGGTTTGCACAGGCAGGGATTGCATTGGCAACTATCATCTTGGATAAAGTATTCATATTGGATTAAGTATTAGCACAATCTAGAAAACTCTTCTCTATCCCTCCACAGGTAGTCTGGCTTCAGGTTCCACCTTTAACTGATACTGCCGCATTGGTTTAAATGTGCTTATTGGTAATCTGCCTTTAAATTCTTTACCTCTGTCCATATCACTGTGATGTTTGTTTAGCTTTCTTATTGCTTATTTAGGATGTATCTGTTTTATAAAGCAGAGGCTCTGGGTGGACAGTTGGATAAATGGCTCTATATTTAGGATATATCTAGTCTATAAACTAGAGGCTCTTTATTAAAACTTGGAAAAATGGCTCTATGCTTATGATGTATCCTGTCTATAAACCAGAGGCTCTTTTTGGACAGTTGGTTAAATGGTTCTATATTTCGGATGTATCTGGCCTATAAACCAGAGGCTCTGGATGTACAGTTGGATACGTGGTTCTATATTTTGTATGTATCTAGTCTATAAACCCGAAGTTCTGCACGGACGGTTGGATAAATAGCTCTACATTTAGGATGTATCTGGTTTATAAACCAGAGGCTCTGGATGGGCAGTTGGATAAATGGCTCTATATTTAGCAGGAATCTGGCCTAAAACCAGCAAATCTGGAGTTAAATATAAATTAATGGCTCTATATTTAGGATGTATCTGGTCTATAAACCAGAGGCTCTGGATGTACAGTTGGAAAAATGGCTATATATTTAGGATGTAGCTGGACTATAAACCATGAGCTCTGGATGTACAGTTGGATACATGGTTCTATATTTAGGTTGTATCCAGTCTATAAACCAGAGTCTTTGGATGGTCAGTTGGATAAATGGGTCTATATTTTTTTATTTATTATGTGTCTGGTCTATAAACCAGAGGTTCTGGATGTACAGTTGGATAATTGGTTCTATATTTATTATGTGTCTGGTCTATAAACCAGAAGCTCTGGAGCAAAACTTGGATAACAGTTGGATAAATTCCTATATATTTAGGATGTATCCTGTCTATAAACCAGAGGTTCTGGATGTAGAGTTTGGAGAAATGGTTCTATTTTTAGGATGTGTCCTGTCTATAAACCAGAATCTCTGTGTGTACAGTTGCATACATGGTTCTATATTTAGGATGTAGCTGGTCTAAAAACCAGAGGCTCTGGATAAATAGTTTGATAAATGGCTCTATATTTAGGATGCATAGGGTCTATAAACTAGGGATGTGCTGAACACCCTCCTGTTTGGTTCACAGCAGAACATGCGAACAAGCAAAAAATGTGGCAAGAACACACGAACACCGTTAAAGTCTATTGGACACGAACATAAATAATCAAAAGTGTTCATTTTAAAGGCTTATATGCAAGTTATTGTCATAAAATGTGTTTGGGGACCTGGGTCCTGCCCCATGGGACATGTATCAATGCAAAAAAAGTTTTAAAAACGGCAGTTTTTCTCGGGAGCAGTGATTTTAATAATGCTTAAAGTCAAACAATAAAAGTGAAATATTCCTTTAAACTTCCTACCTGGGGGGTGTCTATAGTATGCCTTAACAAGGGGACCCCCAGATCCCGGCCTCCCCCTGTGTGAAATGATAACGGGTACAAGTACCCCTACTATTTCACACAAAAAGTGTCAAAATGTTGAAAAAGACAAGACACAGCTTGGGGACAAGTCCTTTATTAAAAAATGTCCCACAAAGTCTATTCATCTTCTTCTCTCACGCGCCCGGACCGAAAAAATGAATTTAAAAAAGCCGAGACCGATCCGCCTTAATGGGAGGCTCCCGCTGTGTGGCGCTTCTTTGCTTGTGACAGTTGTTATATAAGTTGATGTACCGGGTGACCCCACCCCCTCTGAGACCACGGGAATTTCCCTATGGCTTCCCCCGTGGCGTCAGAGGGGACGGGGCCACCCAGTTACGTAAACAGGTGTTTTCAACACTTTGACACTTTTTTTGTGAAATGGTAGGGGTATTTGTACCCGTTACCATTTCGCACAGGGGGAGACCAGGATCTGGGAGTCCCCTTGTTGAAGGGGGCTTCCAGATTCGAATAAGCCCCCTGCCCGCATACCCCCACAACCACCAGGCAAGGGTTGTGGGGATGAGGCCCTTGTCTGCATCAACATGGGGACAAGGTGCTTTGGGGGGGCTATCCCAAAGCACCCTCCCCATGTTGAGGGCATGTGGCCTGGTACGGTTCAGGAGGGGGGCGCTCTTTCGTCCCCCCCTCTTTTCCTGCGGCCTGCCAGGTTGCATGCTCGGATAAGGATCTGGTATGGATTTTTGGGGGGACCCCCACGCCATTTTTTCTTTAATTTTGGAGCGGGGTACCCCTTAAAATCCATACCAGACCTGAAGGGTCTGGTATGGATTTTGAGGGGGACCCCTATGCCATTTTTTTTTTTAAAATTGGTGCAGGATTGCCCTTAATATCCATACCAGACCCAAAGGACCTTGTATGGAATTTGGGGGGATCCCCACACAATTTTTTTTTAAATTTTGGTTCGGGTTCCCCTTAATATTCATACCAGACCCAAAGGGCCTGGTAATGGACGGGGGGGAACCCATGCCATTTTTTTCAATGACTTTTATCTGTATTGCCGGGAGCCGACAATTCATTATAGCCGCTAGTAGTTTTAAATGACTTTTTTTCCTTTAGAATTGTCATTTTGTACAGGGACTGTTCTAAACATGGAAAAAATGCGCCACTTTACAGGCATACTATAGACACCCCCCAGGTACAAAATTTAAAGGAATATTTTACTTTTATTGTTTCACTATTAAAATAACTGCTCTCGAAAAAAACGGCCGTTTTTTAAAAACTTTTTTTGCATCGATACATATCCCCTGGGGCAGGACCCGGGTCCCCAAACCCTTTTTATGACAATAACTTGCATATAAGCCTTTAAAATTAGCACTTTTGATTTCTCCCATAGACTTTTAAAGGGCTTTCGAAATTGCCGCAAACACCCCAAATTGTTCGCTATTCAGCGTACAGACGAACACCTGATGTTCGAGTCGAACGTACGTTCGACTCGAACATCGGGCTCATCCCTACTATAAACCGGAGGCTCTGGATGTACAGTTGGATAAATGCCTGTATACTTAGGATTTATCTGGTCTCTAAACCAGAGGCTCTGGAGTAAAACTTGGATAAATGGCAGGAATCTGGTCTATAAAACAGAGACTCTATAGTAAAACTTGGATAAATGGCTCTATATTTAGCAGGAATCGGGGCTATAAAACAGAGACTCTGAAGTAAAACTTGGATAAATGGCTCTATGTTTAGCAGGAATCGGGTCTCTGAAGTAAAACTTGGATAAATGGCTCTATGTTTAGCAGGAATCGGGTCTCTGAAGTAAAACTTGGATAAATGGCTCTATGTTTAGCAGGAATCGGGTCTCTGAAGTAAAACTTGGATAAATGGCTCTATATTTAGCAGGAATCTGGCCTAAAACCAGCGGCTCTGGAGTTAAATCTAGATAAATGGCCCTATATTTAGGATGTATGTGGTCTATAAACTAGAGGCTCTTTAGTAAATCTTGGAAAAATGGCTCTATATTTAGGATGTATCCGGTCTTTAAACCAGAGGCTTTGGATGTACAGTTGGATAATTGGCTCTATATTTAGTTTGTATCCTCTCTATTAGGAATAGGTGAATGGTTTGGACTGAGCATGAGTTTGGTCTCAACATTGCAAGTTTAACGCCATTTAGCTCTGTGCATTACTGTAAGTTCAACGCCATGTATTTAATTGCATTACTGCAAGTTTAACGCCATATATTTCATTGCATTACTGCAAGTTTAACGCCATATAGTTCTGTGCGTTACTGCACATTTGATGCAGTATATTATAGTGTATCCGTGAAATTTGTCTGTGTCGTTAATACTCAACACCAATCTCCATTACTCGATTCAGATGTTGGTTGGCTGACTCTGAGGTTGAGAAAGGCAGGAAAATGAGCCTACAGAGAGGGGAGTACACAAATTGGCAGTTATGTTCCCACAGCTGCAGCGTATTGCCAAGTTGTCCCCAGTGGTAAAGCACAGCCCGGAGCAAAAAATAAAATAAAAAAATGAGCACAGTGCTGCCTGAACAGGGGCACAGGGGAGCCAGGTGAGTGAGGGTTAACTTTTCTGCTAGGCAACTAGAGGCTGCAGTGGATTGGGCAGATAGTGTGGGGGGAGGAGGTACTACAGAAGCTTGAGTGAGGAGGTCAGGGGTGACCGGACATCCAGCCAGCACACATGAGGAGGCAATCGTTCCCGCCCGCCCTACATGGCTTGAGTGTGTTTATGTTTGTTTGGAGTTTTCTTTTTTCTGTTTTTTCTTTTTTGTTTTACTCTTACAAGGTGTGTGCGGTTGGGTCTTTGGAGGCATTTTTAAAATAACCTGCTGTAATTAGATGATTGGGACACATCTAAGGTATGGGTCCCCGGTGGAATGCCAGTTATGGTGGATTAACTGGTAGTTACAATGCTGTAGCTGCTGAATGTGGTTCGTCCCGAGTCGGTGCAGTGTGGCAGGGACCGTTGGAAATAGTTTAAAGAGGGAGTCCACCTAAACCGCCTAAAAAAAAAAATATTAAAAGCCAGCAGCTACAAATACTGCAGCTGCTGACTTTGAATAAATGGCCACTTACTTGTCCCAGGGTCCAGCGATGTCGGCAGCTGACGCCGAGAAACTGCTCGGTTCTCGGCAGCTGCAGCCGCCATCCTAGGTGAGGGAATCAGGAAGTGAAGTGCTGCGGCTTCACTTTCCGGTTCCCTACTGTGCATGCGTGAGTCGTGCTGCGCATCGTAACTGGTCCCCGCTATCTCCTGGGACCTGTGTGTTTCCCAGGAGACAGCGCGGAGGGACAGGAAGAGGCATAGACTCCCATGGGAGTCTATGCCGGAAGTGGGTGCAAATACCTGTCTTAGACAGGTATCTGCACCCCCCTCCCCCCTGAAAGGTGCCAAATGTGACACCGGAGGGGGGGAGGGTTCCAAAAAGTGGAAGTTCCATTTTTGTGTGGAACTCCGCTTTAAGCAGATACAAGGAAATATTTTGTGATAATTAGCGCCTCCAAGGATCGGCAACCAAAAAGGTTATGTTTTGGTTTGTAATATTATTTACATAATTGTTCATTTTAATAAAGGGGCCAAAAGGGGACAGTTTACTCCCAACCTTTCATGTCAGTATATTCTTGGTAAATATAGTGGGACAATTAAGATGGGGCACTGTAAGTTGGAGACAAAAGTGTCAGATACATTTGAGTAATCTTTTCATGAGGATGGAGGAGAAAATGATGATGAGGTCACTGACTCTAATTGGGTGCCGGATAGAGCAGAGGAGGACAGTGAGAGTGAGGTACAACCCCAACAAGGCAGCCATCATGGAAGAGTAGAGAGCAACCACCCCATCACATTGTGGAGCTGTTATCTCCTGGCCCACTTCCCGCAGGTCAGCTGTCTGGGCTTTTTTAGTACATGTGCAGCAGATCGCACTGTTGCTATTTGCCAACTTTATCTCAAGCGTGGAAAAAACACCAATCATTTGGATACCACATGTTTAACAAGGCATTTAACCTCCCACCACTCAGCCCATTGGCAAGAGCACCTAAAAGCCACACAAAAGGGGTGAAAATCTATCCGTCCTCCTTTGGTGGCAGATGTTGCAGAACTTGGCAGAACTTGCATCTGACATCCTCCAAGTACAAAGTAGCTACAGATCTTCTGCACTGTGTGAGTCCCAGATCTCTACTTGGCGACAATGTCTGGCTCTCTGCTGGGGGGGGGGGGGGTTGTACTGTCATGGTCTAGCCTTCAGACTTCTGTTGTTGAATTCTTACCTCCTTGCTGCAGATCCGTGACTCTATTTCACATGTGGTGTTTCTCTGTTCACCTTTGAGTGTCACCTGCTCCACTGTGGGTTTATATCCGTTTCCCTTCTATTAGTTCCTGGGTCACCTCCTTGTTTGCATCCCTATACAGTATATACATATACTCAGTGCAATGCTCCTTGCCTGAGCAACTTTACAGTTCTCTGAGCTACGGTTTGCATGCCACTTGTCCATACTGTGTCTGACTACCCATGTACTGACCCTGGCTTCATTTACCACCTGTGCTTGTTCGCTACCCTTTTGTCCGCTACTTGTACACTGCACATGCGAGTGGTCTCTTCTTCCTCTGCTGGGCATTCCTGGGGCTGGGACCTGGTTCCAGCTTGCTGCAAGTCCATCCCCACCATCAGGGGCTCTGGTGAAGAAGCAGGCTGAGGCTTAGACTTCACGCCCTGGGGAACCCTAAGTGGGCGATCTACAAGGGCTCACTACCACAGACTCCTGACACTACCTAACCGACTAAGCCCCCTCCCAACCATATACCCTACCTAATGCACATATATCCCCCAAGTGGGAGCTGGTGGATACCCTCCCAAAAGGGGTTCCCCCCTCTCTGTTATACACCTGCATCATAAGTATAAACACAACCTAAGAACACCCCGAGGCGCCAGCACCCCACCTTAAAACCTCAGTGGGTAAATGGAGTGCTGAGTTCCTCAGGGACAAATCCAAAGTATTCCAGGCCAGAAACATAAAGTCCTTCAGTGCCCAAAGACACAGAAATAGTGGACAGTCCAGGGCTAGTGGCTCTGCTTATGTCACAAAATCCTCAGCATAAAGATGAAAATAATATGTAGATGTTGCTGGACATATATTGATAAAGCAGTGTCAGGTACCAATAGATCACTACATACAGACAGCTCATATGTTGAGTGTACTGCTGCTGGATTACAAAAACAATCACAAAGATAAGGCTGGAGTGAAGATTGCAAAGACAGTCCATACATCCCATCTAGGTACTATAGATAGGAGACTCAACAAGCATATGAAGTCCAGCCTGTTGTGTAGGGATGATTCCATAGAGTTGGGTAACCTATCCCAAATTACAACCGCAGCCAATATGACCTATGCATATACATCTGGGGTCTATGTGATGTAGGTTACTCATGATCCTGCAGCAGAACAGTCTTATTATCCAGCAGCCGTCAAGCGTGATATCCGTCTCCGTTTGATCCTTGAGCAGTGCACGCTCTAGAAGCTGAAAACCCCACTTTGATGCTGATATTTCACCCAATGGTGGCAATGAGTCCAAGCAGTCCAAGTAGCCCTCATGCTGGTAACTGGTCCACAGTGCTGGATTGAAAGCAGGTAAGCAGGATCAAAAAGATCAAAGCATGCAGTGACACAGGGAGATGGGGACCCATACTTTCATCACTCTTGACGGCTACTGGATAATAAGACTGTCTGTATGTAGTGATCTATTGGTACCTGACACTGCTTTACCAATATATATCCAGCAACATCTACATATTAGCAGCTGAAATGAAAGGTAAGCGCAGGACATACATGACAGGGTAGAAGTAGCTACCAGAAAGGAATAGGTTAAGTAAGGGGGGTGTTTAGTGAAAAGAACTTGCTCTTACCGGATTGGAGGTCACGGAGAGACGGGGAGGAGCTGTATAGATGGTTCAGTGGGGGGGGGGGGGGGTGCAGCAGTCGGAGGCAGTAATCGTAGTGGAATCTTGCTCCCTCCCGCCCTAATAGAAGTGGTGTGGCGGTGATGAAGAAGATGGTCATTACGGTTGGGTCCTTGACGATGGATATATAACATGGGTATATTTGAGAAAACGGTGGGACCAATCTCAGGTGTGGAGTCCTCCTATTTTGTCTGGTTTCAGTCTAGACTACCGGGTAGTAAGGTGGTAGGGGTCTGTGGTCAGTTAGTGAGTCCTCAAGGTGGTTTTGGGGGCTGGGGACAAATGCTAACTTAGAGGTACCACAGATTCCAAAGTTGGGAAGATGGGGTCGTCAGGGACCGGCAACCAGTTATTTGGATTGGAACTGGAGTATTTAAATAATGTTTATAGTTTATTTGTTTTTTGTTAATAAAGGCAGAACAGGCCATTTAAATCCAATACAGTGCCAGTGTCATTATTCAAAAGTCATGGGTAAGGTTTTGGTTCATGTTTGGTTTGGGGTAATAAGATATCTGACTGCCCTAGTCAAGGACTTTATGTTTCTGGTCTAGATTACTTTGGATTTGTCTCTAAGGAACTCGACACTCCATTCACCCACTGAGGTTTTAAGGTGGGGTGCTGGCTCCTCGGGGTGTTCTTAGGTTGTGCTTATACCTGTGGTACAAGTGTATAACAGGAAGGGGGGATGCCTTTTGGGAGGGTATCCAACAGGTCCCACTTGGGGAATATATGTGCATTAGGTAAGGTTTAAGATTGGGAGGGGACTTAGTCGGTTAGGTAGGTTGTGGGGTGTGGTATCTGAGCTAAGGGGGAGTGGGTTATGGGAGGTGGGGGGTTAGGGAGGATCCCCGGCATGATGCTGGTAATTTTATGCATTTTTTTTCTAATAAATATCTTGGAGAAGTTTACTCAACAGGGTGTTTGTATTGTACTGTTTTTTGATAGCTGTTCTGCAGATAATCACCCTCCTCCTATTATGGAGGTGAGTACCTCTCCCCCGTTTAGGGGTTATTAAAAGTCCCAGGATTATTCTCCCTGTTTTTCTAATAACAACAAAAGACACTGAATTAATCGGTTTTATTCAGTAATAATGGTTGCTTATACCAATGAAATTCATTGGTATAAGCAATCATAATGTGTTAAAAAAATTTGTGATCACTTCCCCACAGTGGAACAAAAAAGAAAAGGAATACTAACTAGGTATCCCTGGATCGGACTTTAAAGGCATAAGAAACAATAGTGAAGTATGAAAAAATAACAATATTTATTGAAAAAATTACATGACATGAATAAAGCATTAAAGCGGAGTTCCACAAAAAAATGGAACTTCCGCTTTTCGGAACCCTCCCCCCCTCCGGTGTCACATTTGGCACCTTTCAGGGTGGAGGGGGGTGCAGATACCTGTCTAAGACAGGTATTTGCACCCACTTCAGACATAGACTCCCATGGGAGTCTATGCCTCTTCCTGTCCCTCCGCGCTGTCTCCTGGGAAACACACAGCACCCAGGAGATAGCGGGGACCAGTTACGATGCGCAGCGCGACTCGCGCATGCGCAGTAGGGAACCGGGAAGTGAAGCCACAACGCTTCACTTCCTGATTCCCTCACCTAGGATGGCGGCGGCAGCTGCCGAGAACCGAGCGGGTTCTCGGCGTCGCCTGCCGTCATCGCTGGACCCTGGGACAGGTAAGTGGCCATTTATTAAAAGTCAGCAGCTGCAGTATTTGTAGCTGCTGGCTTTTAATATTTTTTTTTTTTTGCCGGTTTAGGTGGACTCCCTCTTTAAAAACCACATATCATGATCCAAAATATACAGTGAGCCCTTGTGCATAAACGCGTTTCACCGTTAGGCTTCTTCAGGAAACATTCAAGGTTTCAAAGATAGCAAAAAAAAAAGAGCGGATCTCACTGTCTTGCAAGAGAATGAGCCCTATGTGTAGATATCCAGATAGTAGGAGTATACAAAAGGGCGGTAATCCCACTGGTCTAAATATATAGGTATTTGGAAAATGACCAAATCTGTTATCATAAGTAGATGAGCCTGGTAATTTCCAGACAGGGGCAAAGCAGTGATAGCCAGTAGCCAATAGCTGCCCTATCATCGTTTTTTGTCCATCGGACTAACATACAGACAAGCAGACTTTTCAATAGGAACTGGGTCCGACAGAGTTACGACGTAAAGATTTGAAGCATGTTCCAAATCTAATGTCCGTCAGACTTTAGACGGAAAAAGTCAGCTGAAGGTCCGATGAAGCCCACACACGGTCGGATTGTCCGCCGGATTCGGTCTGTCAGACCAGTCCGGTCGAAAAGTCTATCCGTGTGTAAGCGGCATAAAACTGTCACAACGACTAAAATAATACACACTGATTTGTTTTTTTACTTTAAAAAAGAAATGTAGCAGAATACATTTTGAAGAAAGATGATTTATTTGCAAAGCTTTATAACAGAAGCTAAAAGAAACATTTTTTCTCCTGCACAGAATAAACATGGTAAAAAAAAAATACAACCCAAAGAAATCTCTATCTGTCTTCAATAATGAAATTCTCCACAGTGATTCCAGAAATCTGAGAACAGAGTATTGGAAAGTGCGGAGCGTTCTTGTTTATTATAGAAAATCAGAATTAGTGATTAACAAACAATAAAAACAAAGCTAGAATCTACATCAAATCTTCTATAACTGAAGAACATAAACTATAAAATGTAATAATTATTGGATGGACCAATGAAAAGCCGGCTTCTTCTGTGAAACATAAAAAGAGCGATAATGTACAGGAACCAATAAGAAGTGTTGTCCATGTATTGTCATATCTGGCCATGTATTAGCACAGTTTAGTTGTATGGTGCGGTCTGTATGAGTGCGGGACCGAGTCATCTCTATATGTTTAGTGGGTCATATTACTAGAATTCCATCGAGGGGGATGACGTGAGACGGCGTCTACGGGGAGGGAGGAGCCTGAGTGTGCAGGCCGGCCGGCCAGAGAGCGTGGACGCTATGAGAAGAGGGAGCGAGAAGCCGGGGCTGAGACCTCATTGCAGCGGATACATGTGTGCCCCTTGAGACGCTGGAAGCATCCACTTGCATAGCGTTGCACGGGGCTGGCAGCATACAGTCCGTGCGATGAGACAACCGGCATGGGTGCGGTGCCCGCCCCTCCCCTCCCCCCATTACCTGGATTCTCACGCACAGCAGCTCCGCCTGTGATAGCGGAGGTTGAGCGTGGAGGACGAGATGAACAGACTCTCGGCACTGATGAGGAAGAAAACTCCCCAGCCCCCACCGAATGGTTTCTTGTAAGTACAGTCCTGATGCCCAGCACACCGGGAGAGAGAGAGGTAAGAGTGGAATACCCCATAGTGTGAAGACCAAGATATTACTATGTTCCTAGGAAATGTACCAGCTGTAAGTCACTCTTGCATTGGGAAGATGTGGTGTCATTGAAAGTACTCTGGAGCTTGCTATGCAACTGAAAGGGGCAGAGGGGAGGACTGTTTGAGCTTTCTTTAGCTGGACTGGTGGACTTTCTGCACTCCTGAATTACTCTGAATTATTCTGTATCTTTGCCTGAACTACTGATTTCTGGAAACACCTTGACTGTAGTACCAACCTAGTCCCTTAGAGGGGTGAAGTTGAAGGGACCCGCAGACTATAAAGGAGGCAAGGGTGGGCCTTCAACAAGACCCTGGTGCAAAGGAATGAGGGCTTAAGCATAAGGATATTAAATAGCGTTTACTAATCTGGTACTTATACAACGAAAGTAGGAGAAAGGGGTACCTTTGCTATAAGGTGGGGCTGCTGACCCACCATGAGTAAATCCTCGTCTAAAGCCACTAGGGGGGCACCCAAAACCCCAAGAGATAACACCTCGGGAAGTACAATTAAACAGTACTTGGCCCAGGGGCTCAGCCCAAACAACAGCAACTTAATACCCCCTCAGCAAGGTAAAGCGGGTAAGAAGAAGGGATCTGAGGAGAGGAAGGATGAGACCCCAAACCAGTCTAAGGAGGATTTAACAAATGAAAGTGAATTAGAATTAACCAGACTAGAAGAGCACAGGTCTGAGGCCCAACTACCCACAAAAGGAGAAATTATGGCAATGTTCACAAGATTGGAAAATCCCATTAAAACTGAGATTAACATATTGAGGTCTGCCCTGGGCCACTTGCTGACCAGATTAGAGACGGTAGAAGACACATTGGACTAACAAGCCCGGAAGATATGTACGTTCAAAGATCAAGTTAAAAATCTACAACATAACCAAGCCAAATTCCTCTATAGGTTAGAGAACCAAGAGAACAGGAATAGAAGACAGAACTTGAGAATACGCTCGGTACCGGAAAGAAGAGGGGAAGATCTGAGAAAGGTTATAGGAGAATTTTTTTCCCCAATCCTAGGGATAGTGGCAGAAGATTTTCCTAACATTGAACGGGTTCACCAGGTGGGGAGATCCGAAGCTAATAGGCCCAATAGAACACGGGACATTATAGCTAGATTTAGATTCTTCGAAGATAAAGCCAAGATATGGGTAAACATAAGAGGGAAAACCCCTCTGCAGTTTTATGAAATCCAGGTCTTTGCAGACTTGGCGCCGGAGACATTGGCTAGAAGACGTATGCTGGAACCTCTCTTAGATCAAATGAGGATACAGAATATAAAGTATAACTGGGGTTTCCCGGCCTGCCTCATCGGATCAAAAGATGGAAGATCAGCTAGGCTAAGATTTCCTGATGAACTTGGAGACTTCTGTAAAAAATTAGAAATACAGGAACCATCGCTGCCAGAATGGTGTAATGAGTAGAAGGAGGGGGGCGCTGTGGGATTTGGTTAGAATCACAGTTGGTGAACAAAATGATGTGTGGGGGTGAGGGGGGGGTGGGTGAGCACTAAGAAGAAAGGTTAAAATAAGCTTTATAGAGAGCCACGGTGGGGCGGTCGGCCAACCCCCCCCAAAAATCTACATTGTAGTGGTTGGGGAGGAAGATGGGACACATCTAGAGCTCCACCTCTGGAGGTGGAGATCTCTTGAGGAACATGAGACAAAGTGTTCTTCGAAGATCTAAGGGCCCGATCTAAGGGGGAGGGGAGGGGGGGATGGGAGGAGTGGGGGGGGGAGGGAGGCTCCTCTGCTAAACTGTCCGTTAAAACAGCTATAACTTGCTGTCGATCAACAAAAACAAGCAGTGGATAGGAATTTTTGGAGTAAATAGATGACAACAATTAATTTTTTGACCTACAACGTTAGGGGACTGAATACCCCAAGCAAGAAACATATGATCATGAAGGAGCTTAAAAGGTATGAGGCGGATGTGGTCTTTCTCCAGGAGACACATATCTCCCATGAGTCAAATGTTAAATTGTCATCCAGGGACTTCCCGGTATGGTTCTATGGGAATACTGTTACTAACAGAGCGAGGGGGGTAGCAATTGGGTTCGCGAACGGAACCCGCTTTGCACTAGAAGATAGGGTAACCGACCCTGAGGGTAGATTTTTGTTCTTAAAGGGGAAACTAGGTGACGAGGAATATACACTGGCAAATATCTATGCCCCCAATAAAAGACCGATGAAGTATCCTAAAAGTATATTAGCTAAGCTGAGGGACTTCAGGAGAGGACATACGATTATGATGGGAGATCTGGATTTTTGTATGACACCCGGCCTGGACAGTAGGACCCGGGCACGGGAGACCACTAACGTTCAATTGAAAGAGGTTAAACAAAAACTACATGCCAGCCAATTGGTTGGCATTTGGAGGATTCAACACCCTAAAACACAAGACTTTACGTTTTACTCTACCGTGCACGGGTCCTACTCAAAGATAGATTACATTTTTTTTTAGAGCACAGAGACATAGATAGGGAGTCTAAGATTGAAATTGCTACACTTTCGGACCACGCCCCGGTGAAGATGAAAATATAATCATCAGGGAAATTAGGCCATCGGGGCAGATGGCACTTGAATGAAGAGCTGATTCGAGACGAGGAAGGCGCAGCACTGATAGCTAGGGAACTCGAAAATTATTTCGAGTTAAACGATACAGGAGAAGTAACGGGGTCAACCCTGTGGGAGGCCCATAAGGCTTACATCAGAGGTATCCTGATCCAGTCACGTAAAAAAAGGAGAGATCTGAGAAAATACGTATTTTTATGGATGAGCTAGGTAAAGCTGTACAAGAACATAAAAAATAACCAAGACTTATATCAAAAGGTAATAAATACAAGAACGGAGCTAAAGGCTTTATTAGACCACGAAACTAAGAAGGCCCTGAATAGGACTGCAAGGGAAAGATACCAGTGGGGAAACAAAACCAGTAAATAACTGGCAAAAATATTACAAAAGAAAAAAGCTATTAATTTTATAGAGAAAATTCAAACTAAGAAGGTAACATGGTCTATTCGCCAAAAGGTATCGCAGACATATTTAGAACCTATTACCAAGAATTATATGCAGTACAGCAGCAGGAAGCCCGACCCGGTGAAAAGAACAGAAAAATAACTAACTTTCTCAGGAATGTAGGACTCCCGAGAATTACCAAGGAGACCGGGGAAGCAATGGAGGCCCCGATCTCCGAGGAAGAATTAGGGAAGGCTCTGTCAGAAACGGCTCCGGGGAAAAGTCCAGGGCCAGATGGATTCACAATAGCTTATTATAAAAAAATTAAAAATATCCTGATTCCAAAGCTATGCCGATATTTGAACGGCCTGGGGATAGAGCATAATTTTAGTAAGGAGGCCCTCTCAGCAGCTATTACCGTCATCTTAAAAGAAGGAAAGGAGGGGTCGTGTGCTCTAGCTAAAGACCAATCTCATTACTCAACGCTGACATAAAACTCTTCACTAACGTTATGGCCGGGAGGTTGAAAGGAGTAATGACCAAACTAGTAAACCCGGACCAGGTTGGTTTTATCCCAAAAAGGGAAGGGAGGGATAATAGGATAAAACTGTACTCTTACTCCAAATGATAAAAGAGAGGGGCCCCCCAGGACTGCTTCTGTCGATTGACGCCAAAAAGGCTTTCGACAGGGTAGACTGGGGATTTATGATCCAGACTCTGGAGACTATGGGCATCGGCCCAAGAATGATCGGCTGGGATAAATCATTGTACCATCACCCAACCGCAGCCATAAAAGTAAACAGTTTAATGTCTCGCCCTTTTGAGATGAAAAATTGGACGAGGCAGGGCTGTCCCCTGTCTCCATTGCTATTCTTCCTTTCCTTGGAACCACTTTTGGCTACGATACGTAAGGACTCGAGCATATCTGGTTTCAAGCTCGGAAAGGAAGAGCATAAAATATCGGCTTTTGCAGACGAAATACTGTTTTATGTCGCGAACCCCCGGAAGTCAATGCGCAATTTAACAAATATCCTGAAACAATATGGGGAAATCTCCAACTTTAAAATAAATCTCGCAAAATCCGAGATACTAAATATCAACTTAAGCCTTACAGAAGAAAAAATATTAAAAAACGAGTTTAAATTTAGTTGGACTAAAGAACTAAAATATCTGGGAATTAATTTAGCAAATACAGGGGATAAGATGTATAAAATTAATTACATTCCCCTACTAGACGAAGTCAGGTCTGATTGTAAAAAATTTAATGGAACATCACTATCCTGGCTGGGACGTATCAATAGTATAAAAATGGTGATCCTCCCCAAGGTTATGTACAGATTCCAGATGGTGCCAATAGCCCTCCCTCAACAATACCTGAGAAAATTAAAAATGTTGCTAATGAATCTAATTTGGAAATATAAAAAAACGAGAGTCTCCTTTCAAACGCTGAGACAGGGGAAAAGGAAGGGAGGCTTAGCCGAGTCCTGATACATGAAGCTACTATAAAGCTGTCGTATTGTCCAGAATGGTAGAATGGGGCAAGGAAGAAAACGAGAAAAAAATGGGTTCGTATAGAGAAAACACTTAGTAAAGCACAATTGGGTAGTATTATTTGGAATCCCCCACAACATAGAAGATTAGACGAAAACACTGACACATTGACACATAATGTTTTTAAAGTTTTGGATGGAATATATAAACGGCTTAATGGTAAATACAATTCACCTCTAATTTCACTGTTAGATAATGAATATTTTGCCCCAGGGAATGAATAATATAGGAGGAGTGTGGTTAAAAAGGGGGTCACACAATTAAGAGATATATTAACAAAAAGGAAAAATGATTCCTACACAGGACTTGATGCACAATAATCTTGCACGGGGAATGGTGGAATGGCGGTCTCTCCAGTTAAATCATTTTATTAAAAATTTACCTCAACCTATTAGATCCGGAGAAGAACTCTCTATGCTTGAACGATTGTTCGTGGATAAGGACCCAAGAAATACGGTATCTAAAATGTGTAAAATATTATTGAGGGCAGAGGAAGTGGAGATACCGCCATTCGTCAGAAAATGGGAGAAGGAATTGGGGACAACGCGAGACAAGAAGTTTATAGGGAAAATTTTGAACCTTGCCCATGCCTCGGCAGTTGACAGCAGAACAGCAGAGATGAATTATAAGTGCCTAGTAAGATGGTACTCAACCCCAGAGAAAATAAGTAAATTCAAGGATCGATACATCAGCAGAATGTTGGAGAGGCTGTAAAGAGGTAGACTCCATGACACACTTGTGGTGGGACTGCCCTAAAATAAGGGAATACTGGAGAAAGATTCTGCAATTCAACAAGGAGATTACAAAAAAAGAAGTAGTGGAAGACCCCTGGGTGATATTGTTTCACGGTGGGGTGGGCGACATAAAGCAGTATAAAAGGTCCCTGACCCCTCATCTTTTAAACACCGCTAAGAGACTCATTTCCAAGAACTGGCAAAAGTAAGAACCCCTAGACATGTGCACAGCTAAAAAATTCATTCATTTTCGTTTTCGTTTCATTAGTTTATTATTTTTTTCGTTTTTCGGGTCATCCGTTATGATCGCGATTCGTAAATTCGTTCATTCGTAAATTCGTAAATGTGTTCATTCATACATTCGTAAATGCGTTCATTCGTACATTCGTACATTCTTAAATTCGAACATTCGTTCATTCGTATATTTGTACATTTTTACATTTGTACATTCGTAAATTCGTACATTCGTAAATTCGTACATTCGTAAATTCGTAAAATCGTACATTTGTAAATTAGAAAATTCGGAAATTTGTAAATTCAAAGTTTGAAAATCCAAAAATCTGAAATAGTAACTAACTATTAAATTATAGGTATTGTAATTTCCTTTCAAATTTGACTGTCAGTGAACGTAACAAATACGAATTTATCCAACGTTACGAATTATCCAAAATGAATGCTGCATCTAAACAAATGGAACGGAACAAATTAATAATAAATAATAATAATAAAACGTTGTTATTATTATTATTGTTATTTATTATTATTAATTTATTACGTTCTATTCCGTTTTTTCGGATCATTCATACCCTGTTTCCCCGAAAATAAGACCTAGCGTAATTGACGGTGA
Organism: Aquarana catesbeiana; assembly: GCF_042186555.1. Lineage (NCBI taxonomy): Eukaryota > Metazoa > Chordata > Amphibia > Anura > Ranidae > Aquarana > Aquarana catesbeiana. Next base: position 300,525,367 of record NC_133331.1, on the reverse strand, counting down.
TGGCTGCAATATCAACCCTACCCCCCAAATAAGCCCTATCCTGTTTCCCTGAAAATAAGCCCTACCCTGAAAATAAGACCTACAAGGACTTTGATTAGGGCTTATTTGGGGGGTAGGGCTTATATTGCAGCCATCACCGACAATTAACGCTAGGTCTTATTTTCGGGGGAAACAGGGTAACTTCGGATAAATTTGTATGTGTTACGTTCACTAACAGCTAAATTTGAAAGGAAATTACAATACCTATAATTTAAAAGTTACTAGTAATTACTAATAGTTAGATTATTATTAGTTAACTTCTATTTCAGATTTCCGAATTTTCGAATTTACAAATTTACGAATTTACTAATTTACTAATGCCCGAATTTACGAATGTCCAATTTTAGCGAATTTACGAATATTCGGGAAAAATTAGTTGAACGGGTTTTCGTTAATTCCCGAATTAACGAATTTGTCGAAATTCCTTAAAAAGCGAATTCGGAACGAAACGAATTGCACATGCCTAAGAACCCCCATTAATCTGGGAGTGGATAGATATGGTTGAGGAAACATATAAAACGGAATGTTGGGGATGCGATATGAATGAAGAGACTAATAGAACCTTGGCAAAATGGGAGGAATGGGCAGCTTTTAAAAAGACTTGGAGTTACGCCCAGGAACTGAGACCGCTAGATCTACAGTAAGGAGATGACCGGTAGAGGTTTCAGCCTAGGGAACGGCAGGTCGGCAGAGGGGGGGGAAGGGTCTAGGGGAGTGGGATGAGGGGGGCGGATGGGGTAGAGTGTTTAGTTTGTTTAAGGAGAATAAACTGTTGGTAAATTTTGCTACTTCTTTTTCTAATCTGCTACGATGAGGAGACTACGACAGGGACGAAAAAGACGAATTGCAAGGCTGAGTCAAGTCCCTTGTTGCCGTCTGCTGAAGTGGCAAAAAGAAAAAAATATTACTAGAATTCAACTCCAGGCGCCCCAAACCAAAGTGTACCCGAAAAATAATATTGTTACCCCTCCCCCAACACATCATGAACATGAAAAAGGTTGTTAGCGTGTGTGAATTCTCTGGTGTCTAACAAGGACTTCTTTATAAACAAAAGATTTCCCGCACTCTGAACATGAATAAGGACGCTCACCAGTGTGAGTTCTCTGGTGTCTAACAAGGTGTCCTTTATAAACAAAAGATTTCCCGCACTCTGGACATGAAAAGGTATTCTCACCTGTGTGACTTCTCCAGTGAACATGAAGCTGTCCTTTCTGACGGAAAGATTTCCCGCACTCTGAACAAGAAAAAGGACGCTCACCAGTGTGAATTCTTTGGTGATCAACAAGGTAGTTTTTACTACTGAAACATTTCCCGCACTCTGAACATGAATGCAGACGTTCACCCGTGTGAATTCTCTGATGATATAGAAGGTCTCCATTCCGAATGAAACATTTCCCGCACTCTGAACATGAATAAGGACGCTCACCTGTGTGAGTTCTCTGGTGTTTCACAAGATCTCCTTTATAAACAAAAGATTTCCCGCACTCTGGACATGAATAAGGACGCTCACCTGTGTGACTTCTCTGGTGTTTCACAAGATCTCCTTTATAAACAAAAGATTTCCCGCACTCTGGACATGAAAAGGTATTCTCACCTGTGTGACTTCTCCAGTGAACACGAAAGTGTCTTTTTTGACTGAAAGATTTCCCGCACTCTGAACAAGAAAAGGGACGCTCACCTGTGTGACTTCTTTGGTGATTAACAAGGTCGTTTTTACTAATGAAACATTTCCCGCACTCTGAACATGAATAGGGACGTTCACCTGTGTGAATTCTCTGATGATTTAGAAGGCCTCCTTTATGAATGAAACATTTCCCGCACTCTGAACATAAATATGGACGCTCACCTGTGTGAGTTCTCTGGTGTTTAACAAGGCCTCCTTTATAAATGAAAGATTTCCCGCACTCTGAACATGAATAAGGACGCTCACCTGTGTGAATTCTCTTATGATTGAGGAGCTCTCTATTATAATTAAAACGTTTCCCGCACTCTGAACATGGATAAGGACGTTCACCTGTGTGAATTCTCTGATGATTGAGGAGCTCTCTATTATAATTAAAACGTTTCCCACACTCTGAACATGGATAAGGACGTTCACCTGTGTGAATTCTCTGATGAATGACCAGGTGTCTAATATAATTAAAACATTTCCCGCAGGCTGAACATGAATAGGGAAGTTCACCTGTGTGAGTTCTCTGGTGTACAAGAAGTTCTCCTTTCTTGCTGAAACATTTCCCGCACTCTGAACAGGAATAAGGACGCTCACCCGTGTGAATTCTCTGATGACTTACAAGGTCTCTATTATAAATGAAACATTTTCCGCACTCTGAACATGGATAAGGGCGCTCACCTGTGTGAGTTCTCTGGTGTCTAACAAGGTTTCCTTTACTAAAGAAAGATTTCCCGCACTCTGAACAGGAATAAGGACGCTCACCCGTGTGAATTCTCTGATGATTTACAAGTTCTCCATTATAAATGAAACATTTTCCGCACTCAGAACATGAATAAGGATGATAACCTGTGTGAGTTCTCTGGTGTGTAACAAGGTGTCCTTTACTAATGAAAGATTTCCCGCACTCTGAACATGGATAAGGACGCTCACCTGTGTGAGTTCTCTGGTGTGTAACAAGGTGTCCTTTACTAATGAAAGATTTCCCGCACTCTGAACATGGATAGGGACGTTCACCTGTGTGAATTCTCTGATGGTTTATAAGGTCTCCATTCTGACTGAAACATTTCCCGCACACTGAACATGAATAAGGACGCTCACCTGTGTGAATTCTCTGGTGTTTAACAAGGCCTCCTTTAGTATTGAAAGATTTCCCGCACTCTGAACAAGAAAAAAGATGCTCACCTGTGTGAATTCTCTGGTGTTTAACAAGGTCTCCTTTATCATTGAAAGATTTCCCGCACTCTGAACATGAATAAGGATTCTCCCCTGTGTGAATTCTCTGGTGTTTAACAAGGTCTCCTTTATATTTGAAAGATTTCCCGCACTCTGAACATGAATAAGGACGCTCACCTGTGTGACTTCTCTGGTGACTATGCAGCTTGGAATTAGTATTAAAACATTTGCCACACTCTAGGCATGAAAAGGGGCGCTCACCTGTGTGACTTCTCCAGTGTTCTAGAAGGTTTCCTTTATGCATGAAACATTTCCCACACTCTGAACAAGAAAAAGGACGCTCACCCGTGTGAATTCTTTGGTGTAAAACGAGGCGATCTTTTGTTATGAAAGATTTTCCGCACTCTGAACATGAATAGGGACGCTCACCTGTGTGAATTCTTTGGTGTAAAACGAGGCGTCCTTTTATTATGAAAGATTTTCCGCACTCTGAACATGAATAGGGACGCTCACCTGTGTGAATGCTTTGGTGTAAAACGAGGCGTTCTTTTAATATGAAAGATTTTCCGCACTCTGAACATGAATAGGGACGCTCACCTGTGTGAATTTTCTTGTGCCTAAGAAGTAACCGTTTTTTTGCAAACAATTTCCCACACACTGAACATGACAATGAACTCTCTCCTGTGGGAACTCCTTCATGGCTTAAAGAAGATTCCTTGGGAATAGAAGGATCTATTGAAGTATCTGTACTGTGAGATCCTATAGTCTTGGTGTGGGATCCATCAGAAGATTCCTCAGGATTAGAGGGATCCATTGATCTCCCCAATTGGGAAGGTCTGGGATGTATATTTGGAGTAACGGGATTTCCTCCTGGAGAATATTGTACAATGTTATTATCTTCTGCTTTATAATCTGGAGACACAATGAGTTGTTCCTCAGAGGTATTCCGGACATTGTGTCCACCTGTTGAGAAAAAATGTAACATTAAATGTTATAACCTTCCATTCAGGAGTCATATATGTTGGTCCGTCACCAAATAATTTATAAGAGCTCTGGCATGGATTTGAAGGCAATTAGAAGAGAAAAATATGAATACAAGCAATAGAGGTTTCGGTTTCATAAAAAAAAAAAGGATTTGTTGTTACCCACCGTAAAATCTGTTTCTCTGGGTTCATTGATGGACACAGCTCCTTCTTCTTTATCCATTACCAAACAGGGTTTTATAGCCCCACCTACAGGAGTAGGACACTAGGCAAAAAAATAAAGACTCTGCACTTCCTATGGGCAGTCTTCTCTGGGCATAAAAACTTCTTCTCTGCTATAGGCCTCCAGACAGTCACAAGCAATGTTGAAGGAGAATTTCCATAGAGGGGGTGGGTGCTGTGTCCGTCAATGAGCTCAGAGAAATGGATTTTACGGTGAGTAACAAAAAAAATTCTGTTTTCTCTCACGTTCGTTGAAGGACAGAGCTCCTTCTTCTTTATCCATTACCAAACAGGAATGTCCCCAAACAGTGACCGAATGAAGGTGGGAAAACCAACCAATGGAGAAGAAACCCAGGACAACCTACCAATCACTCAGAGAAGTGCCCAAGAGTCCTAAAAAGCAGCCTGCAAAACCTTGAGGCCAAAACTAGCATCAGAAGATGCCGACACCTCAACTCAACAGAGCTAATAAACGTGCAGCAATATGGACTATGATTGCAACAAACAGCTTTTCCCTGCGATATTGAGGTGGCAACGAGGGTCAGTTTATATGGCCATAGTTATGTGTGTAGTAAGACTGATTTAGAATTTCAGCTAAGAATCATATTTCTTGTAGTTCATGTTGAAACTACTTATGACAGGTTGTGGTTCCTCTTTTTGTGCAAGAGCATACTGCAGAGAAACGAAAGTTTTACATAAGGTTTAAAAATATATATGTTTTGCAGAACCTGTCTGGATTAGCATGCGTAGGTTGATTTAGGTTGATTGTTAAAAGGTTAGAATGTTTTGTATAACGGAAGTGTACCGCCTGTTCGCTTGTGACGCAATATGCTGAAAATTATATGTACACTGTATGAACTGTATCTGACACTCTTGACATGTAGACACTAGGGATGAGCTTCGAGTTCGAGTCGAACTCATGTTCGACTCGAACATTGGCTGTTCGCAAGTTCGCCGAACAGCGAACAATTTGGGGTGTTCGCGGCAAATTCGAATGCTGCGGAACACCCTTTAAAAGTCTATGGGAGAAATCAAAAGTGCTAATTTTAAAGGCTTATATGCAAGTTATTGTCATAAAAAGTGTTTGGGGACCTGGGTCCTGCCCCAGGGGACATGGATCAATGCAAAAAAAAGTTTTAAAAACGGCCGTTTTTTCAGGAGCAGTGATTTTAATAATGCTTAAAGTCAAACAATAAAAGTGTAATATCCCTTTAAATTTCGTAGCTGGGGGGTGTCTATAGTATGCCTGTAAAGAACAGTCTAACAGCAAAATGACATTTCGAAGGAAAAAAAGCCATTTAAAACTACCCGCGGCTATTGCATTGCCGACAATACACATAGAAGTTCATTGATAAAAACGGCATGGGAATTCCCCACAGGACAACCCCAAACCAAAATTAAAAAAAAAAAAATGACGTGGGAGTCCCCCTAAATTCCATACAAGGCCCTTCAGGTCTGGTATGGATATTAAGGGGAACCCCGGCCAAAATTTAAAAAAAAAAATGACGTGGGGTTCCCCCTAAATTCCATACCAGACCCTTCAGGTCTGGTATGGATTTTAAGGGGAACCCCGCGCCCCAAAAAAAAAAAAAAACGGCGTGGGGTCCCCCCAAAAATCCATACCAGACCCTTATCCGAGCACGCAACCTGGCAGGCCGCAGGAAAAGAGGGGGGGACGAGAGTGCGGCCCCCCCTCCTGAACTGTACCAGGCCACATGCCCTCAACATTGGGAGGGTGCTTTGGGGTAGCCCCCCAAAACACCTTGTCCCCATGTTGATGAGGACAAGGGCCTCATCCCCACAACCCTGGCCGGTGGTTGTGGGGGTCTGCGGGCGGGGGGCTTATCGGAATCTGGAAGCCCCCTTTAACAAGGGGACCCCCAGATCCCGGCCCCCCCCCCTGTGTGAAATGGTAAGGGGGTGCTTACCCCTACCATTTCACTAAAAAACTGTCAAAAATGTTAAAAATGACAAGAGACAGTTTTTGACAATTCCTTTATTTAAATGCTTCTTCTTTCTTCCTTCATCTGGTTCTTCTGGCTCTTCTGGTTCTTCCTCCGGCGTTCTCGTCCAGCATCTCCTCCGCAGCGTCTTCTATCTTCTTCTCCTCGGGCCGCTCCGCACCCATGCATGGGGGGAGGCTCCCGCTCTTCTCTTCATCTTCTCCTTCATCTTCTTCTCTTCTTCCTTTTTCTCTTCTTCATTTTCTTCTCGGGGCCGCTCCGCACCCATGCTGGCATGGAGGGAGGCTCCCGCTGTGTGACGGCGTCTCTTCGTCTGACGGTTCTTAAATAACGGGGGGCGGGGCCACCCGGTGACCCCGCCCCCTCTGACGCACGGGACATGATGGGACTTCCCTGTGGCATTCCCCGTGACGTCACAGGGAAGTCCCGTCATGTCACCGCGCGTCAGAGGGGGGCGGATAAGGGTCTGGTATGGATCTTTGGGGGGACCCCACGCCGTTTATTTATTTTTTTGGCGCGGGGTTCCCCTTAAAATCCATACCAGACCCCAGGTCTGGTATGGAATTTAGGGGGAACCCTACGTCATTTTTTTTTAAAATTTTGTCCGGGGTTCCCCTTAATATCCATACCAGACCTGAAGGGCCTTGTATGGAATTTAGGGGGACTCCCACGTCATTTTTTTTTTTTTAATTTTGGTTCGGGGTTGCCCTGTGGGGAATTCCCATGCCGTTTTTATCAATGAACTTCTATATGTATTGTCGGCAATGCAATAGCCGCGGGTAGTTTTAAATGGCTTTTTTTCCTTCGAAATGTCATTTTGCTGTCAGACTGTTCTAAACACAGGAAACATGCGCCCCTTTACAGGCATACTATAGACACCCCCCCAGCTACGAAATTTAAAGGGATATTACACTTTTATTGTTTGACTTTAAGCATTATTATAATGACTGCTCCTGAAAAAACGGCCGTTTTTAAAACTTTTTTTTGCATTAATCCATGTCCCCTGGGGCAGGACCCAGGTCCCCAAACACTTTTTATGACAATAACTTGCATATTAGCCTTTAAAATTAGCACTTTTGATTATTCATGTTCGTGTCCCATAGACTTTAACGGTGTTCGCGTGTTTGAACGAACTTTTTTCCTGTTCGCATGTTCTGGTGCGAACCGAACAGGGGGGTGTTCGGCTCATCCCTAGTAGACACTAGTCGGGTCAGGAGTGTCCATTCTTTTTGCCCAAAAAGATGGAATAACTCTCCCATACCAGAGTTCTTTGTCCAACAATGTCATTCAACGATATCCTGCCTTAAACCTGCTACTTTAATATCTCTGTGCCATATTATCCCTCTAGTGTCCAGCGTTATCAGACTGACATCATATTTGTGCGCTCAACCAAAGAGATTGTAGGATTTGTAGTTCCATCAGACGGCTGTTTCCCTGCATGACTATGCATCCGGACTACATATCCCAGGGATCTTTGCTACCACCATTGATGTTGCTGGGAAGAACTATAAAATGAACCAGAGACCAGCCTCATGCGCTCTTCCTCCTGGGCCTCGTGTGTGAAGGATCTCCCCGCGCAGGGAGAGTGAGGTCGCGGCCTACCACGCGGTCTACAGCATACCCGACAATAACAAGCCAGTGAGTGAACTTGGGCCAACCAAATTAATGGCTCAGGTAGCTCAAGCTCAAACCCAGATGTATCATGCCTTGATGTGGGTGATGGAGACCCAGGCGAAGGTTCAAGAACAAGGGACCTGTCAAGGGGAACCAAAGTCTCCCCAAGGGCGAGAGAAAAGATGTTATGGATGTGGGGAGGTTGGACACTTTCGGGCCGAGTGTCCTAAGGCCAGCATCAGCCCTCAATTACTCATGGATGTTATGAAAGCTTTACAGAAATTACTCTTCCCAAAACTGGCAGGAAACTTCAGGGGACATCAGTGAAGGAGCTAGTTGAGAGTCCCGGGGGAAGACTGAGCTCCAAGGCCAAAGAGATCCAAGAAGAAAAAGGGACGCAAGCCACCTGCTGCTCCTCCCCTCACTGCACCAAAGGAAAGACCTAAGAAGAAAAGGGTACACAAGCCACCTGTTGCCCTACCCTTTCCTTCTTTCCTTGCTATGAAAAACAAAAGAAACTAAACCCTAAAGGAAGGAGAGACGGAGACAGGAAATCAATGCACACCTTACTGAGAGAATAGTAAGACCAACTCCGCTACTTCCAAAGAGACTGATTAGGGCCCAAACTATAGAGTCATCCGCTGAAAATCTAGCAAAGAACCTGGGGGCCTTCCCCTATAGTCTCGATACAAGTAAAGGGCAGCTATACTCAAGCCCTACTAGATACGGGAGGCTAGGTGACGTTGCTGTACCGAGATTTTAATCACAAGTACCTGAAGCATATCCCTTTGTGCAAACTTGAGGAGTTAAAGATTTGGGGCATAGGGACCCAGAAATGCCCATACGATGGGTACATACCCATCAAGATAACCTTTAAAACTTCCCTGGCTGGAAAACCAGAGACTTTTGACACATTGGCTGTTGTCTGCCCCCGACCTCCTGGGGCAGGCCAAAATTCTTTGTTGATAGGCACCAACACCAATCTTGTGAGGAGCCTACTCACTCCACTGGCCCTGGAGGGTGCTCTAGTAGGGAAGATCCACCCTCAGCTGCAACAGGCCTTTCAGCAAGTGTTGTAGGAAAAGAAGGCCCCTCTGGAAGGATTAGGAAGGCTGTGGCGATTGGATGCCCACGAAAAGGTATTGCTGCCGGGCGAGAGGGTCTGCTTGAAGGCCACTGTTAAGCTATCATGGGACCTGTCGGGTCCTTATGTGGCGGTGGAAGCTGATTCAGCAGAAGAGGATGTTGGTATAGAATTGTTTCCGGAGATCATACCCACCAAGGCCTTATTAAGGAGCGGGCGGCGAATCCCTGTTAGTGTGAGGAACGTCACCGGTCACCCAATTAGTCTGAGGCCTCAGGTGGTGATTGGGAAAGTGAGTGTGCTGCCACCCCAGTGACGGGGATGATCTAGTTCAGAAGGCAAATGGAAGAGAGACCACTGTCCATTACCCAAATCTACCCTCAGGATGGGCGGAGGAGAAGATTAAAGCCCAATTAGCCCGATGGGAGAAGATGTTCTCCAAAGATGACTTTGATGTGGGCTGCGCCAGGAGTGCCCAACATCAAATTCAGCTAACTGAAGACAAACCTTTTCGCAAAAGGGCCAGGCGAATCCCTTTGTGTGATCTGGAGGACCTTAGAGAACAGCTGGCTGAGCTGAAGAAGTCTTGGGTCATTAAGGAATCCAGGAGCCCTTATGCATCCCCGATTTGTGGTAGTGAGAAAGAAGAATGGGTCCCTCTGGATGTGTATTGACTACCGAACCTTGAACTAAATGACTATCCCAGACCAGTACACAACCCCCCCCCCCCCCCCGCATAGAAGAGGCCCTGCAATGTCTATCTGGGGCCAAGTGGTTCAGTGTGCTGGATCTAAAGAGTGGATACTATCAGATACCCATGCATCCAGATGACTGAGAAAAAACGGCCTTCATCAGCCCTCTAGGAGGGACTGAAGCTGTCGTTAGAGAAATGCCAGTTCTACTAGACCTTGGTTACATACATTGGGCATGTAGTTTCAGCCGAGGGGATAGCTACTGACCCTCAGAAGTTGGTGACCGTTACTTCTTGGCCTCGCCCGAGCACCGTCACTGAATTGAGGTAGTTTCTGAGATTCTGTTCCTATAATAGGAGTTTCGTAAAGAACTTCTCACAGATTGCTCAATCATTGAACAAACTCTTACAGAAACAGATGGAAGGGGATCCGCAGAATGTCCAGAAGGGAGGCCCCAGGAGGCCACGGGAATCTATCTAGGAACAATGGACGGTGAAGTGTGAAAAGGCTTTTGAACGTCTGAAGGGGGGCCTTGTGGAAGCACCAGTGCTGGCCTACGCGGACCCATCCAAGCCTTTGCACATGGATGCCAGCAGAGATGACCTTAGGGGAATGCTGTACCAAGAGTCGGAGGGAAGACTTTGCCCCCCCCCCCCCGAGAAGAACTATCCTGTACACACATTGGAGTTCTTGGCCCTCAAGTGGGCAGTGGTAGATAACCTATGTGACTATCTGTACGGGGCCACTTTTGTGGTGAAGACGGATATTAACCCTTTGACTTACCTTTTGCCCACTGCCAAGCTGGATGCCACTGGACATCGGTGGTTGGCTGCTCTGTCTGAGTTTCGGTTCAGTCTGAAATACCCACCAGGAGTGGGAAATTATGACGCTTATGCCCTTCCCGAAGACCCCATACCACAAATGCTGGCCAGAAGAGTTGGGTCCACTTACCTCTGGAAGGAGTATTAGCTGTATGTCAAGGAGTTGAGCATTAAGCATAGAGGGGCGATAGGAGTTGAAGCTGTGGGAGTCACTTTTGCTGGAGTACCCAAATATTACTGTTATTTGACACAAGTGCGCAGTCAAGGCTTGCCTCAACTGACAAGAGAAGATATGAGGGGGGACCAACTGGAAGACCTGTTGGGAAAGCTTCTGAAGAAGTCTCTATCTGTTTGAGACCCTCAGATGCTGTTGAATAGTTCCATTGAGGGAGCAAAAGTAGTCCATAGAGAGTGGGAACAAATGCGATTAGAGGATGGAGTCATATACCAGAGAGCCCCTTCTGAAGAGCCAGAGGGTGTTCATCAACTGTTCCTCCCTGAGAAACACTGACTAAAGGTATTAACTGCCATTCATGATGATCATGGTCATTTTGGCCCGGACAGAACCTTCAAGTTAGTCAGGGATCGATTCTATTGGCCATCCATGAGAGCTGAGGTGGAAAGCTATTGTCGCTCTTGCATCAGGTGCATTCAGAGAAAGACTTTACCCGGCAGAGCAGCCCCAATGGGTCATCTCCAGAGTCAAGGGCCAATGGAGTTGGTGTGCATTGATTTCTTGTGTTTGGAGCCTGACTTGAGTGGACAAAGTAATGTCCTGGTTGACAGATCATTTCACCCGCTATGCTCAAGCTTTCCCCACTAGGGATCAGCAAGCCAGTACTATAGCAAAAACCCCGGTGGAAAAGTTCTTCATTCATTACGGGCTGCCCCAACACCTACACTCAGACCAAGATCAGGACTTTGAGAGCAAGTTAATCAGAAGATTATGCGAACTCTTGAGTATAAAGAAATCCAGAACCACTCCTTACCACCCTCAAAGGGGATCTGTAACCTGAGCGTTTTAACCTTACCCTGCTGAATATGTTGGGAATCCTTCCCTCAGAGAAGAAAAAGCATTGGGGAGACTATATAGCTGCAGTACTCCAATGACTCTACTGGGTAGCCCCCCTACAGACTAATGTTAGGAAGAGAAGCTTGTTTACCAGTGGCTTTTGGAACATCGTTAGATCATACCTCCCAGGCCTCCTACGGGGGGGTATGTCGACAGGCTTCAGAAGAATCTGAAGATGGCCTATGAGAAAGCCAAGGAAGCGTCCACCACCAGAGAACAGAGGAACAAGAAAAACTTTGATCTTAAAGTAAGGGTTCAGGACCTACAACCCGGAGATCGAGTGTTGTTACTCAATCTAGGAGTGCCTGGGAAGCATAAACTGGCTGATAGATGGTGCTCTCAACCTTACATTGTCTGTAAACGATTATTCGGGCTCCCTGTGTAGGGATGAGCTTTGAGTTCGAGCCGAACTCATGTTCGACTCGAACATCGGCTGTTCGTCAGTTCGCCGAACAGCGAACAATTTGGGGTGTTCGCGGCAAATTCGAATGCCGCGGAACACCCTTTAAAAGTCTATGGGAGAAATCAAAAGTGCTAATTTTAAAGGCTTATATGCATGGTATTGTCATAAAAAGTCTTTGGGGACCCGGGTCCTGCCCCAGGGGACATGTATTAATGCAAAAAAAAGTTTTAAAAACGTCAGTTTTTTCGGGAGCAGTGATTTTAATAATGCTTAAAGTCAAACAATAAAAGTGTAATATCCCTTTAAATTTCGTACCTGGGGGGTGTCTATAGTATGCCTGTAAAGGGGCGCATGTTTTCCGTGTTTAGAACAGTCTGACAGCAAAATGACATTTCAAAGGAAAAAAGTCATTTAAAACTACTCGCGGCTATACTGAATTGCCGGCCCAACAATACACATAAAAATGTATTGATAAAAACAGCATGGGAATTCCCCACAGGGGAACCCCGAACCAAAATTTAAAAAAAAATGACGTTAGGGTCCCCCTAAATTCCATACCAGGCCCTGTGTGGATATTAAGGGGAACCCCGGGCAAAATAAAAAAAAAATTGGCATGGGGTCCCCCTCAAAATCCATACCAGACCCTTCAGGTCTGGTATGGATTTTAAGGGGAACCCCGCGCCAAAATTTTTTTAAAAAATGGCGTGGGGTACCCCCAAAAATCCATGCCAGACCCTTATCCGAGCACACAACCTGGCAGGCCGCAGAAAAAGAGGGGGGGACGAGAGAGCGCCCCCCCCTCCTGAACCATACCAGGCCACATGCCCTCAACATTGGGAGCGTGCTTTGGGGGTAGCCCCCCAAAGCACCTTGTCCCCATGTTGATGAGGACAAGGGCCTCATCCCCACAACCCTGGCCCGGTAGTTGTGGGGGTCTGCGGGCAGGGGGCTTATCGGAATCTGGAAGCCCCCTTTAACAAGGGGACCCCCAGATCCCGGCCCTCCCCCCTGTGTTAAATGGTAAGGGGGTACCCCTACCATTTCACAAAAAAAATGTCAAAAATGTTAAAAATGACAAGAGACAGTTTTTGACAATTCCTTTATTTAAATGCTTCTTCTTTCTTCTATTTTCTATCTTCTTTCTTCCTCCATCTTCTTCTTCTTCTGGTTCTTGTTCTTCTGGATCTTCTTGTTCTTCTGGTTCTTCATCCGGTCTTCTCGTCCGGCATCTTCCTCAGCGGCGCCGTCTTCACTTCATCTTCTTTCCTCGGGCCGCACCGCATTCACGATTGGATGGGAGGCTCACGCTGTGTGACTTTTCTCTTCTTCTGACAGTTCCTAAATAATGGAGGGCGACAGACCCCGCTCCCTTCTGACGCAGGGCGGGTGACCCCGCCCCCCTCTGACGCACGGGGACTTCCCTGTGGCATTCCCTGTGATGTCAGAGGGGGCGGGGTCAACCGCCCTGCGTCAGAGGGGGCGGGGTCACCCACCCTCCGTTATTTAAGAACTGTCAGCAGAGGAGAAGAGTCCCATAGCGGGAGCCTCCCATCCAATCGTGGATGCGGAGCAGCCCAAGGAAAGAAGATGAAGTGAAGACGGCGCCGCTGAGGAAGATGCCGGACGAGAAGACCAGATGAAGAACCAGAAGAACAAGAAGAACCAGAAGAACAAGAACCAGAAGAAGAAGAGATGGAGGAAGAAACCGAAGGAAGATAGAAGAAAGAAGGTAGAAAATAGAAGAAAGAAGAAGCATTTAAATAAAGGAATTGTCAAAAACTGTCTCTTGTCATTTTTAACATTTTTGAATTTTTTTTTGTGAAATGGTAGGGTACCCCCTTACCATTTCACACAGGGGGGAGGGCCTGGATCTGGGGGCCCCCTTGTTAAAGGGGGCTTCCAGATTCCGATAAGCCCCCTGCCCGCAGACCCCCACAACCACCGGGCCAGGGTTGTGGGGATGAGGCCCTTGTCCTCATCAACATGGGGACAAGGTGCTTTGGGGGCTATGGCAATGTTGAGGGCATGTGGCCTGGTATTGTTCAGGAGGGGGGGGCGCTCTCTCGCCCCCCTCTTTTCCTGCGGCCTGCTAGGTTGCGTGCTCGGATAAGGGTCTGATATGGATTTTTGGGGGTACCCCACGCCATTTTTTTTTTTAAATTAGCGCGGGGTTCCCCTTAAAATCCATACCAGACCTCAAGGGTCTGGTATGGATTTTGAGGGGGACCCCACGCCAATTTTTAAAAAAAAATTTGGCCGGGGTTCCCCTTAATATCCACACCAGACCTGAAGGGCTTGGTATGGAATTTAGGGGGACCCCCATGTCATTTTTTTTTTAAATTTTGGTTCGGGGTTCCCCTGTGGGGAATTCCCATGCCGTTTTTATCAATGAACTTTTATGTGTATTGTCGAGCCGGCAATTCATTAATAGCCGCGAGTAGTTTTAAATGACTTTTTTCCTTTGAAATATCATTTTGCTGTCAGACTGTTCTAAACACGGGAAACATGCGCCCCTTTACAGGCATACTATAGACACCCCCCCCAGGTACGAAATTTAAAGGAATATTACACTTTTATTGTTTGTCTTTAAGCATTATTAAAATCACTGCTCTCGAAAAAAACAGCAGTTTTTAAAACTTTTTTTGCATTTATACATGTCCCCTGGGGCAAGACCCGGGTCCCCAAACACTTTTTAGGACAATACCATGCAAATTAGCCTTTAAAATCAGAACTTTTGATTTCGAACGTTCGAGTCCCATAGACTTCAATGGGTTTCTAAAGTTCGTGCGAAGTTTTGGTCTGTTCGCAAGTTCTGGTGTGAACTGAACCGGGGGGTGTTCGGCTCATCTTTATCCCTGTGTACCAAATTTGGCCTGAGGGTAAGATTGGCCCCCTGAAGACTTGGCACCAAAAACATCTGTTACCTATATCCAAGGCTGTTCGAGTACCTCCATCTCCTTTCATATGGTGTATAGTATCTCCTCCCCATTTGTTAGGAATATGACATTATATTGAGGATGAGAATGGAGATGGACCTTTCATATGGTATACAGTGTCTCCTCCTCATTTGTTGGGAACATGATGTTATATTGAGGAATGGAGATGGACCTTTCATATGGTGTACAATATCTACACCTCATTTGTTGGGCACAATAAACATGATACATTGGGTGGTGTGGTGAATACGTCAATTAATTTCTTGCTGTTGATGGTTAAAGTGTAAGCAAACTTCCTTTGCTGACTATTACCCATAACTAAGCCTATAATAAGGCTTACTAATAGGTAGTGTAAATATCTCCTAAACTTTCACGTTTATGAGATATTTACAGTACATGCAGTCAGTGACATCACTGGTGCATGCGCTCTGAAGGAACGGCCACCCGTGCCATTCCTTCAGAGCCCTGTGCCATGAACAGCAGCTCCCACACGCCCAGAAGCAAGACGGGTGAAGATGGCAGCACTTGCAGCCAGCGGGTAAACAAAAAAATGTCCAGCGGTATACAACCGCTTTAAAGTTTCTCAGTATTTCCTTTACTGGAAGGATGTGATGATCTCTATTTTGTACATGAGCAGCAAACTTTGTGTGTGACTAATTAAAAAAAATCTTTTTTATATGGAAGGGGAGCCTTGTTTTTAGAGCTGTGTGGATAAGTGAAAGTCTTGTTCTAGATGACTTTACCCAATATATACAAATGAGGGATGGTGTGATCTTCCTGTGTGGAATACAGAGGATGGGGACATCTCTCTGGTGGGTTCCAATTACTGGATCCATCTGTAGGAAACACACACACTGACTGAATACATTGTTTCTATGTGTTTATCAGATGATGGGGGATCTAGGTGGACCCTCCGTACTGCTCTCTCCTTTACAATAAAGTGTCCTCTTACCCGGTAATGTGAGGGGCAGCTGATTGTCCATCATGATGTCCTTGTAGAGATCCTTGTGTCCTTCTAGATACTCCCACTCCTCCATGGAGAAATAGACAGTGACATCCTGACACCGTATAGGAACCTGACACACACAATGATACAGTCACCATCCAGACACATCCCTTGTCTGTTACTGGATAATGTCCCAGAATTCCCAGCACAACTCACCTCTCCTGTCAGCAGATCAATGATCTTGTTGGTGACCTCTAGAATGTGCGGCTCGTTATTTTTCTGTAGGGCTAGGAGAGGTGGTGGATGCATGGAGATGGGGCCTTGTCTTTCTCTTTGTCTTATGGACTTCATAACTACAGTACAGTCCTGTAATATACATCAATTAATAGCATATCAGAATCATCTTCACATGACAAGACAGGTCTATGTTTTAATAAAAGTGTTAAGAATTATTAAACACTCCCAGAATCCTCCTCACCTCTCCAGTCAGTAGACAGATGATCTCCAGTGTGAGTAATAATATCCCATTATGGAGATTATTTTTATTCATATTTACATAATTGAGAAGCTGTTGATTCTCCATCATGACGTCCTTGTAGAGATCCTTGTGTCCTTCTAAATACTCCCACTCCTCCATGGAGAAATAGACAGTGACATCCTGACACCTTATAGGAACCTGACACACACAATGATACAGTCACCATCCAGACACATCCTATGTCTATTACTGGATAATGTCCCAGAATTCCCGGCACCGCTCACCTCTCCTGTCAGCAACTCAGTGATCTTCTTGGTGACTTCTAGAATCTTCTTGGCACTGGTTACCTCTGTTGTCAGGCAGTGAGGTGGAGGCACTGTGATGGGTGATGTCCTGTGAACGCGGCTGCTTGGTGTTAATGGATCGCCAGATATTTTTCTCACTACTTTATAATCCTGTGTAAAGAGAGAAAGTAACAATAATCACTACAGACATCCCAGAATCCTCCTCACCTCTCCGGTCAGGTCTATGTTTTATTAATAGAGATAAGAGTGATGTCATCCCTCAAACTCAACGGATCCAAAACAGAGCTTCTTCTCCTCCACGCAAACCGTAATACAAAAACGAAGAACCCTTGGACACCACCCACCATCCTTGGACAGACTGTCTCCCCAAGCACCAAAGCCAAAAGTCTCTGAGTCAGCTTTGACTCAGAAATGTCGATGGATGCACAAATAGGATCGGTAGTCAGTAAATCTCACCATCTCCTTCGCCTACTACATAGACTCGTCCCCTACATTCCAGAAGAAGACAAAGCAGCAGTAGTTGGAACAATCATCAATTCGCGGCTCGACTACGCAAACTCCCTTTACATAGGACTACCTAAATACCAGATTGCACGCCTACAAGTCACCCAAAACACTGCAGCAAGACTGGTAACAGGAAAAAAACCCTGGGAATCCATCTCCCCATCCCTGAGGAGCCTACATTGGCTAACCGTAAAGGACCGGATCACGTTCAAGACCCTGTGCCTCACCCATAAATGCACTCAAGGAAACGCTCCACAATACCTATGCGAGAAAATAAAACACTACACATCTAAGCGCAGTCTTCAATCAACTAACCAAAACCTCCTCCTCATTCCTAAGTCCCGCTACAAATCAAAGAGAGAACGAAGATTCGCAGTCCAAGGACCACGTTTATGGAACGCTCTATGTGCCAACATCCGCATGGAAGAAAATCATCGGGCCTTCAGAAAAAACCCCAAGACCCATCTCTTCTAAGAAACAGGAATAACAGCACGGATCAAGCGCCTTGAGGTGATTCAGTTCGCATTTGCAGCGCTATACAAATCTTTCATTCATTCATTCACATGACCTCCCACAATCCTCCTCACCTCTCCAGTCAGCAGGTAGATGATCTCCAGGGTGAGGTTCAATATCCTTTCAGTCATGTGATTTTGGCCCGTCTCCATCTTCACTGATGTGGTCATGTGATCTATAAAGGACTCTCCTCTCTGTAGACAGATAATAAACTGAGAAATATCTGGACTGTACTGGGACAAAAAATATCTGCACAGTGTTCCTCCATAGTTCTACAACAAAAAAAAAAAAAAGAAATTGCACTAGGTGCTAAATATAAATGATAATAAAAACTGAAATGGGGGACCGTGAAGGAAGTCCTGCAGCTAAAACACAATAACCCCAATACAAGGGCACATGAAATATACAAAAAGAGGAACAGTGTAGTGCTGGACTAATGAAGAGGGACACATATATTGATATCTGTAATTATACAAGGACCCATAAAGTTATCATGAGTTAATAAGTGATACTAAACAATAATCAGTGTGATGCTGGTTTAAAGTGATCAGATGTGCATATATATAATGAAAACACATGTGAATTATTCATCTGAAATCTACATCATCATGAAATAATAAAAACACATACACAGAAGTGATGGTCCTTATAAATGTGAGTTCATACCCTAAAAGGTGTACATAAAAAAAAAAATACAAAAAAGTACAAAAAAATGGACAATAAAGTTCATAAGTGTCTCAAATAAAAAACTGAATCCAAAAAAAATCCAAAGAAGGCTATTGCAGGGTTCAGGGTTACATGATCCACCGTTAGTGCAGCCCACCACCAGATGGTAAAATTAAAGGCTTACCAGAAAGCCTGCGACCGCCCTTACTCAGGGGGGTCAATACAGGCTTAGTAGTGGAAAATATCCAGAGATGGTGTATTCCCTGGACCGTTCTCCCGCTCTTCTCACCAGACAAATGGTCCTCAGCAACGGGGACTCCAATGTGGAAAAGGTGCTCCCATAGATACCTTCAGTACTCCTTCTCGGGGGGGCCAGATATAAATGAGCCACAGATCCCAAGAGAAAAACAAAAGGGACTCCAATAGTGCAGATTGACTAAAAAAGGGGGCGATTTATTAAGCTAAAATACAGCAAAACCACTTCCAGCAAAAGTGACAGTGCAAAAACTCCTTAGCTGTTTAAAAACGGTTCGTGCATGCACGATGCGTGTCGGCGTTGTGACCCTACGGCCGTTTCGTCACAACTGACGTCATCAGGGGTATGTGACCACGCTCGCGCATGCGCTATAAATACACAAGCGCTACAGCGCCATAGCGCATTCATTGGCTGAAGGGGAACAGGGGCGGACATTAATCCAATATACATAATTGCTCCAATCTAATTAAAACTCCCATAGATTAAATACGTGAATGCTCATTGGGTATGGAAGAAATAATCAGAGACATTCATACAGGGCAGAGGTGTGTAATACACACTGTCATCTAGTGGCAAAAAAGGAGATATTCTCCAAAGTGAATTAGGTGCATAAATGCTCATTTAATGTGAAAAATAACTGTGTCATTCATACAGGGCAGAAGTGTATGATACACACTGCCATTTATTGACAAAAAGAGTGTTCTCCAATATAGGCAAACGCCAGAGAAACACAATTAAAAGTAAAATACTTCACATAATAAGTGCATAAAAAATGTTAAGTACAATGGGATAAATACGGGTGAGGTTAAATAACCCATCAGCCATGATGCATCACTGGCCAAAACACAAAAAAAACAAGATTACAATATATAAAAAATATATTGATGTAGACACACGCTTATCAAAATATATAAAAATTTGTTTAAAATTACATAAAATAAGGATTCTATTTATATAAAAAAAAATGATTTTCAGCTGTTGTTAATAAAACAATTAATGTCCCACTCTATGTTCAACCCATTTGGGGCATGAGAGCCAAGTCTATAGATCCAATTCGTTTCGGATCTAGAGATGGTTCTTTTCTCGTTACTGCCCCGCCAATGGGGAACATATTTCTCGATGCCAATAAAAACAGTTTCCTTAGGATACCTGTTGTGTACTGCATCATAGTGTCTAGAGACACTGTGTTTGTCGAAGCCCTGCTTAATATTGGTAATATGTTCTGCCAACCTCACGTTCGATTTCCTAATGGTACGGCCAACATACTCCAACCCACATGGACACCTAAGTAGGTATACCACACATTTAGTTGTACATGTGATGAGTGATTTAATGGAGTATGTGGTACCTGTACCACTAGATGTGAACTTGGTTAACCTTCTGTCACGTAATGAATTGATACGACAAACATTACATGTCCTGCAAGGGGAGAATCCCTTTAAATCCCCAAAAAATGTAGGGCGTGTGGGTGGAACTGGGATATTAGGTGCCAACAAATGTCTGAAGCTAGTGGCTCCCCTGAATAAAATTTGTGGTTTATCAGACAGTAGGGGTCCTAAGACTCGATCATTTTTAATGACAGACCAGTGTTTTTTAATTATCCTTTTAATGGCCCAATGTTGGCTTGAATAGGTCGTGAGGAAAGCTAACCCAAAGTCCTCCCTGTCCACTACCTGGGGAGGTTTATCACGTAGTAGTTCCTTACGCTCCCTATTCCCTATCTCCACAATCAGGGAATCTAGCATGGCAGCGTCATACCCTTTATTTAAAAACTTCGATTTCAAAGTTAGGGCTTCCCTGAGGAACTCGTTAGAATCGGAGCAATTTCATCTTAAACGCAGAAACTGGCCCTTAGATACAGCGGATAGCCAGGACTGATGATGGCAGGAGTCGAGTGGTATAAAACTACTCCTGTCAGTCGATTTGAAGTACGTCGAAGTAGTAATAACATTATTGATAACCGTAATGACCAAATCTAAAAAATGGATTTGAGTGGGACTAGCTTCATGGGTGAGTGTTATACCCCTATCATTATAGTTAAGGACAGACAGAAAAGCAGTCACAGAGTTGATGTCACCATCCCAAATGAATAGGACTACCTCTAGTAACATTTTAAACCTCAGCCTGCGCTCCAAGGGACGCAGGGGAGTACTAGGTCTGATGCACTTCAGAGGCCTTTCTCCTCCCCCCCATTCACGGGGAGGTGGGAGACCTCGGGGACGTCCTCACCAAATAAGGGGTAGAGGGGGAAGGAGGAACTCCTCTTCCCGATCACGTCATTGGTCTCCTTCATCCTGGAGACGACGGAATGACCGGGGAGTCCATCAAGATATTGGTAGTAACCAACCATATCATGATCCTTGTGGACAGAGGTTCCGGGAGGACCATCGTAATAACGATGGGGTATGTGATCACTATGGGGTCAATGTTGGGAACAGATTTTCCCCTTTACGTGATGGCATGAATGATAATGTATTAGGTCTGAGTAGGAACGGTAATCCTCTTGACTCCTCCCATAGCCGGCACACTGGAGATAACCATTTTAATTGGGATTTTCAGTTGGCTGGCAGAGGAAGGATCAAACGAAAGGGAGACGCAAAAGAGGGTGCAGAGGGGGTAGGAAACTTCACCCCAAAAAGGAGGAGGATATAAGTGGTATCATAAATTTAAGCACCAAGGAAATCTCTAAGGAAGAACTCTCCACTCTTAGTAAGGGTTTGAAGTTTGTCCCACCACGGAATCTTAACAAATTCCAAACGTTCATTGATGTGCAGAAATACACGCGCAAATTAAATATAAAAACGTATGTTTTAAGCAATCCTGCTAGACAGCTAAGTAGAGAAGCCTCTGTGGTGACACATTCAGGATTGAAAAATGCGTCACTCTTCAATCCTCCTAGCACTGCAGCACCGAACGTAACCATCTTTCGTGATTTGGTACTGAATGATCTAGCTAATTTAAACATTAGACCAGTACAAACCCAACATAACATCAGAGTTGGTTTGGAGGCTCTGAGTAATAGAAAGGATATCGTTATACGCCCCGCCGACAAAGGCGGAGCGATAGTTATCTTGGATCATGATTCCTATACCAACAAAATGTTGAGGATCCTTTCGGATACAAGTACGTATTCTCCTTTACCATCGGATCCAACCTCTGGTTTCAAGCGGGAACTTAAGGTCTTGATTGACAAAGGTCATGATTTGGGGATCCTTAATAAAAAAGAAAAGGAGTATTTGGTCCCCTAGCCCCTCGATTACTGGTGATGTACATATTACCGAAAATCCATAAGACCTTGATCAATCCACCAAGGAGGCCCATCATCAGTGGTATTGACTCTGTAACTTCACGTGTGGGGAAGTATATTGATTTTTTCTTACAACCACTGGTGATGGGCACCCCCTCTTACCTTAAGGATACTAAACATATCCTCAATATATTGAGTGAAATAGAGTGGAAGGCTACATACATGCTGGTGACAGCTGATGTCGCATCACTCTATACATCAATATCCCACAATTTAGGACATGAGGCTGTGCGCCACTTTCTCTATCGGGACTCCAGTATCTCCATCACGCAATGCAATTTCCTGATGGAGCTACTGGACTTCTCAATGGAACATAACCACTTTTGGTATGGTGGCACACATTATTTACAAACAAAGGGAGTGGCCATGGGAGCTAAATTTGCTCCCAGCATGGCCAACCTCTTCATGGCCAATTGGAAGGAGGATGTGGTCCTAAGTGACAGTCCACCCCAGTTGGTCATGTGGAGGAGATTTATTTATGATGTCCTATTCATTTGGGACGATGACATCGACTCTGTGACTGCTTTTCTGTCTGTCCTTAACAATAATGATAGGGGTATAACACTCACCCATGAAGCTAGTCCCACTCAAATCCATTTTTTAGATTTGGTCATTACGGTTGTCAATAATGTTATTACTACTTCGACGTACTTCAAATCAACTGACAGGAATAGTTTTATACCACTCGACTCCTGCCATCATCAGTCCTGGCTATCCGCTGTACCTAAGGGCCAGTTTCTGCATTTAAGACGAAATTGCTCCGATTCTAACGAGTTCCGCAGGGAGGCCCTAACTTTGAAATCAAAGTTTTTAAATAAAGGGTATGACGCTGCCATGCTAGATTCCCTGATTGTGGAGATAGGGAATAGGGAGCGTAAGGAACTACTACGTGATAAACCTCCCCAGGTAGTGGACAGGGAGGACTTTGGGTTAGCTTTCCTCACGACCTATTCAAGCCAACATTGGGCCATTAAAAGGATAATTAAAAAACACTGGTCTGTCATTAAAAATGATCGAGTCTTAGGACCCCTACTGTCTGATAAACCACAAATTTTATTCAGGGGAGCCACTAGCTTCAGACATTTGTTGGCACCTAATATCCTAGTTCCACCCACACGCCCTACATTTTTTGGGGATTTAAAGGGATTCTCCCCTTGCAGGAGATGTAATGTTTGTAGTATCAATTCATTACGTGACAGAAGGTTAACCGAGTTCACATCTAGTGGTACAGGTGCCACATACTCCATTAAATCACTCATCACATGTACGACTAAATGTGTGGTATACCTACTTAGGTGTCCATGTGGGTTGGAGTATGTTGGCCGTACCATTAGGAAATTGAACGTGAGGTTGGCAGAACATATTACCAATATTAAGCAGGCCTTCGACAAACACAGTGTCTCTAGACACTATGATGCAGTACACAACAGGAATCCTAAGGGAACTGTTTTTATTGGCATTGAGAAATATGTTCCCCATTGGTGGGGCAGTAACGGGAAAAGAACCATCTCTAGATCCGAAACAAATTGGATCTATAGACTTGGCTCTCATGCCCCAAATGGGTTGAACATAGAGTGGGACATTAATTGTTTTATTAACAACAGCTGAAAATAATTTTTTTTTATATAAATAGAATCCTTATTTTATGTAATTTTAAACAAATTTTTATATATTTTGATAAGCCAAGTGTCTACATCAATATATTTTGTATATATTGTAATCTTGTTTTTTTGTGTTTTGGCCAGTGATGCATCATGGCTGATGGGTTATTTAACCTCACCCGTATTTATCCCATTGTACTTAACATTTTTCATTCACTTATTAAGTGAAGTATTTTACTTTTAATTGTGTTTCTCTGGCTTTGCCTATCTTGGAGAACACACTTTTTGTCAATAAATGGCAGTGTGTAGCATACACTTCTGCCCTGTATGAATGACACAGTTATTTTTCACATTAAATGAGCATTTGTGCACCTAATTCACTTTGGAGAATATCTCCTTTTTTCCACTAGATGGCAGTGTGAATTACACACCTCTGCCCTGTATGAATGTCTCTGAGTATTTCTTTTATACCCAATGAGCATTCACGTATTTAATCTATGGGCGTTTTAATTAGGTTGGAGCAATTATGTATATTGGATTAATGTCCGCCCCTGTTCCCCTTCAGCCAATGAATGCGCTATGGCGCTGTAGCGCTTGTGTATTTATAGCGCATGTCCGAGCGTGGTCATGTACCCCTGATGACGTCAGTTCTGACGAAACGGCCGTAGGGTCACAACGCTGACACACATTGCGCATGCACAAACCGTTTTTAAACAGCTAAGGAGTTTTTGCACTGTCACTTTTGCTGGAAGTGGTTTTGTTGTATTTTAGCTTAATAAATCGCCCCCTTTTTTAGTCAATCTGCACTATTGGAGTCCCTTTTGTTTTTCTCTTGGGATCTGTGGCTCATTTATATCTGCCCCCCCCCGAGAAGGAGTACTGAAGGTATCTATGGGAGCACCTTTTCCACATTGGAGTCCCCGTTGCTGAGGACCATTTGTCTGGTGAGAAGAGCAGGAGAACGGTCCAGGGAATACACCATCTCTGGATATTTTCCACTACTAAGCCTGTATTGACCCCCCTGAGTAAGGGCGGTCGCAGGCTTTCTGGTAAGCCTTTAATTTTACCATCTGGTGGTGGGCTGCACTAAAGGTGGATCATGTAACCCTGAACCCTGCAATAGCCATCTTTGGATTTTTTTTGGATTCAGTTTTTTTATTTGAGACACTTATGAACTTTATTGTCCATTTTTTTGCATTTTTTGTATTTTTTTCTTTATGTACACCTTTTAGGGTTACGGACTCACATTTATAAGGACCATCACTTCTGTGTATGTGTTTTTATTATTTCATGATGATGTAGATTTCAGATGAATAATTCACATGTGTTTTCATTATATATGCACATCTGTTTTTCATTATATATGCACAGCATCACACTGATTATTGTTTAGTATCACTTATTAACTCATGATAACTTTATGGGTCCTTGTATAATTACAGATATCAATATATGTGTCCCTCTTCATTAGTCCAGCACTACACTGTTCCTCTTTTTGTATATTCCTCCATAGTTCTGACATCATAAATTACCTTTAAATAACAACTCCTACTAAAATCTTTAATCTTAGGCTTACAATGACTGGGGAAGAGTTAGGACTTCCTTCAAGGTATTCTTTTCGGTCCTGGTTGGGGAGATTTCCTTTGACTTCCTGTCTAGCATGTATCTGGACTATAAACCAGAGGCTCTGGATGGACAGTTGGATAAATGGTTCTATATTTAGGATGTATCTGGTCTATAAACCAGAAGCTTTGGATTTATCTGGACACATATTAAAAAATAACCACTGATAACAGTATTTTAGGTTTGTGTAGTAGTGGATGTTGGAGATAAAGACATCACAGTGACTATGGAGGAAGAGAACGGTCATGACATGGGGAATTTATTGGTATAAATAGAAAAAGAATCTTATTACCCTCTTTGTGTGTTCCAGCGATGTGTGCTCTCTTTTTCCTCCTCCTTTCACTTTGGATATTGTACGTTATACAACGTTCTATGCTTATCTTTCATCAGTTCCTGTCAGAGTGATCCGCGCACAATATGTGATGTTGCATCATGTGAGGCTTCTCAGGGTACGGAGTGAATATATCCTATATCTAACCCATCCTCCGCCCATACTACCTGTGCTTCTTTAACGGTTTCCTGCAAATATGTAGAAAGAGGAAGTGTGGTCCACCCTGCCCCCATCTCTAATTGCTAAAACTACTTCTCTAAATCTCTTCAAAGTAAATTCACAGAGCACCCGGGAATGACTCTACAAGGGTGATACACCGTGCATCTATCATCTAAACTGCTTACAAGTAAGCAAGGGGTTTCCCGGGTCTTTGTCAAGACCCCATTTATACCCACACAAGGCTCACATTCTGTCAGCGTTTTAGTATATTCTCCCTCCTTGACACTAGGCTCACACCTATGCGCTTTTTAGTGCATTTTGCAATTGGCAGAAATTCACTACAGTCCATTTAACATTGTTTCCTATGGTACACGTTCACAACTATATATTTTTTAGTCAGTGCGTGTTTGGAAAGGGTCAGGGATTTTTTTCCTGCAGCAGATTGCGTTTTGTGTGTAAAAGACTTTAATGGACCCACTCCAAAAACACAAGTGTTTTGCGTTTTTTCTTTTCAATACCAAACTGTGAATTTGCTGGCAATTAAAAAATGGGGAAAAAAATGGTGTGGGGCCCCCCTCCAAATCCATACCAGCCCCTTTGGATCTGGTATGGATTTGGAGGGGAACCCCACTACAAAATGTTTTTTAAAAAATGGCATGGGTCCCCCCCTCAATCCATACCAGACTTTTATGCGAGCCCAGCAGGCCAGCTGGCCAGGACATGGAGGGGATGAGCCCCATTCCTGAACCATTCCAGGCCACATGCCCTCAACATATGGGCGTGCATCAAAAATCACGTTCAAAAACACAAAATGCACTGTAAAACACACTTGAAAGCCGCATCAACTGCAACCGCATAGATGTGAACATAGGATTAAAGAAGAGGCCGCTGCTCCCAAATGTACGAGAAATTGTACAATTTTACCGACTACCAATAAGTTGATTGTAGGGGCTTCATTGGAATTACTGGAAACCTGAGGACACATTAAGGGAGTCGCCTCCCGGGCATCCCTATTGTTTTTTTACTTGCCAGGGCATAGGGTATTTCACAGAACTCCCAACTGGGGGGGAAGCAGGACCAGATCTAACTGGTCTGATGTGGGGGTGCAGTAAAAAATGTCAAGGGGCAGAGGATGTGAGGTCAGTAGGGCAGTATACAGACATCTCAAGTCTCCCGCTACTCCCGCATTTGACGGTGGGCTCACAGACACCTGCGAGTGCGGCATGATCTCCCGGCTGAGCCTGCACTGCCACTCAGCCTGGAGTAATCACAAACAGCGGGTGTCTCCCGCTGTGTCATGCAGCTGCAGTCTTAACTGTTCGGCGGCCGTCCACTGTAACAATGTCCTCATCTATGGTATACGGAACACTGATTCATATTACCAGCATTGTATCAGTGTTCAGTTGACCGTCTATCATGGATAGGGATGAGCTTCGAGTTCGAGTCGAACTCATGGTCAACTCGAACAATGGCTGTTTGCCAGTTCGCCGAACAGCGAACAATTTGGGGTGTTCGCGGCAAATACGAAAGCCACGGAACACCCTTTAAAAGTCTATGGGAGAAATCAAAAGTGCTAATTTTAAAGGCTTATATTCATGGTATTGTCATAAAAAGTGTTTGGGGACCCGGGTCCTGCCCCAGGGGACATGGATCAATGCAAAAAAAAGTTTTAAAAACGGACGTTTTTTCGGGAGCAGTGATTTTAATGATGCTTAAAGTGAAACAATAAAAGTGTAATATTCCTTTAAATTTCGTACCTGGGGGGTGTCTATAGTATGCCTGTAAAGGGGCGCATGTTTCCCGTGTTTAGAACAGTCTGACAGCAAAATGACATTTCAAAGGAAAAAAAGTCATTTAAAACTACTGGCGGCTATTAACCACTTCAGCCCCGGACCATTATGCTGCCTAAGGACCAGAGGTCTTTTTCCAATTTGGCACTGCGTCGCTTTAACTGCTAATTGCGCGGTCATGCAATGCTGTACCCAAACGAAATTTGCGTCCTTTTCTTCCCACAAATAGAGCTTTCTTTTGATGGTATTTGATCACCTCTGCGGTTTTTATTTTTTGCGCTATAAATGGAAAAAGTCCGAAAATTTTGAAAAAAAATGATATTTTCTACTTTTTGTTATAAAAAAAATCCAATAAACTCAATTTTAGTCATACATTTAGGCCAAAATGTATTCGGCCACATGTCTTTGGTAAAAAAAATGTCAATAAGCGTATATTTATTGGTTTGCGCAAAAGTTATAGCGTCTACAAACTTGGGTACATTTTCCGGAATTTACACATCTTTTAGTTTATGACTGCCTATGTCATTTCTTGAGGTGTTTAAATGGCAGGGCAGTACAAAACCCCCCCAAATGACCCCATTTTGGAAAGTAGACACCCCAAGGAAATTGCTGAGAGGCATGTTGAACCCATTGAATATTTATTTTTTTTGTCCCAAGTGATTGAATAATGACAACAAAAAAAAAATATTTACAAAAAGTTGTCACTAAATGATATATTGCTCACACAGGCCATGGGCCTATGTGGAATTGCACCCCAAAATACATTCAGCTTCTTCTCCTGAGTACGGGGATACCACGTGTGTGGGACTTTTTGGGAGCCTAGCCGCGTACGGGGCCCCGAAAACCAATCACCGCCTTCAGGATTTCTAAGGGCGTAAATTTTTGATTTCACTCCTCACTACCTATCACAGTTTTGAAGGTCATAAAATGCCCAGATGGCACAAACCCCCCCCAAATGACCCCATTTTGGAAAGTAGACACCCCAAGCTATTTGCTGAGAGGCATGTTGAGTCCATGGAATATTTTATATTTTGACACAAGTTGCGGGAAAGTGACACTTTTTTTTTTGCACAAAGTTGTCACTAAATGATATATTGCTCACACAGGCCATGGGCATATGTGGAATTGCACCCCAAAATACATTTAGCTACTTCTCCTGAGTACGGGGATACCACATGTGTGGGACTTTTTGGGAGCCTAGCCACGTACGGGGCCCCGAAAACCAATCACCGCCTTCAGGATTTCTAAGGGCGTGAATTTTTGATTTTACTCTTCACTGCCTATCACAGTTTCGGAGGCCATGGAATGCCCAGGTGGCACAAAACCCCCCCAAATGACCCTATTTTGGAAAGAAGACACCCCAAGCTATTTGCTGAGAGGCATGGTGAGTATTTTGCAGCTCTCATTTGTTTTTGAAAATGAAGAAAGACAAGAAAAAACTTTTTTTTTTCTTTTTTCAATTTTCAAAACTTTGTGACAAAAAGTGAGGTCTGCAAAATACTCACTATACCTCTCAGCAAATAGCTTGGGGTGTCTACTTTCCAAAATGGGGTCATTTGGGGGGGTTTTGTGCCACCTGGGTATTCCATGGCCTCCGAAACTGTGATAGGCAGTGAAGAGTGAAATCAAAAATTTACGCCCTTAGAAAGCCTGAAGGCGGTGCTTGGTTTTCGGGGTCCCGTACGCGGCTAGGCTCCCAAAAAGTCTCACACATGTGGTATCCTCGTACTCAGGAGAAGCAGCAGAATGTATTTTGGGGTGTAATTTCACATATTCCCATGGCATGTTTGAGCAATATATCATTTAGTGACAACTTTGTGCAAAAAAAAAAAAAATAAAAAATTGTCTCTCTACCGCAACTTGTGTCACAATATAAAATATTCCATGGACTCGACATGACTCTCAGCAAATAGCTTGGGGTGTCTACTTTCCAAAATGGGGTCATTTGGGGGGGTTTTGAACTGTCCTGGCATTTTATGCACAACATTTAGAAGCTTATGTCACACATCACCCACTCTTCTAACCACTTGAAGACAAAGCCCTTTCTGACACTTTTTGTTTACATGAAAAAATTATTTTTTTTTGCAAGAAAATTACTTTGAACCCCCAAACATTATATATATTTTTTAAAGCAAATGCCCTACAGATTAAAATGGTGGGTGTTTCATTTTTTTTTCACACACTATTTGCGCAGCGATTTTTCAAACGCATTTTTTGGGGAAAAAACACACTTTTTTCAATTTTAATGCACTGAAACACACTATATTGCCCAAATGTTTGATGAAATTAAAAAGATGATCTTAGGCCGAGTACATGGATACCAAACATGACATGCTTTACAATTGCGCACAAACGTGCAGTGGCAACAAAATAAATACATTTTTAAAAGCCTTTAAAAGCCTTTAGAGGTTACCACTTTAGATTTACAGAGGAGGTCTACTGCTAAAATTACTGCCCTCGATCTGACCTTTACGGTGATACCTCACATGCATGGTGCAATTGCTGTTTACGTTTGACGACAGACCGCCGCTTGCGTTCGCCTTAGCGCGAGAGAAGGGGGCGATAGGGGTGCTTTTTTTTTTTCTTTATTTTTTTTTTGCTTTTTTATCTTATTTTTAAACTGTTCCTTTCATTTTTTTTAATCATTTTTATTGTTATCTCAGGGAATGTAAATATCCCCTATGATAGCAATAGGTAATGACAGGTACTCTTTTTTGAAAAAATTGGGGTCTATTAGACCCTAGATCTCTCCTATGCCCTCAGAGCATCTGACCACACCAAGATCGGTGTGATAAAATGCTTTCCCAATTTCCCAATGGCGCTGTTTACATCTGGCGAAATCTAAGTCATGAAATGCTCATAGCTTCCGTTTTTTTAGGCCATAGAGATGTTTGGAGCCACTCTGGTCTCTGATCAGCTCTATGGTCAGCTGGCTGAATCACCGGCTGCATTCTCAGGTTCCCTGTTGAGACAGGAGAGCCAGAGAAAAACACGGAAGACGGTGGGGGGGGCATTCCCTCCCACGGCTTGTAAAAGCAGTCTAGAGGCTAATTAGCCGCTAGGATTGCTTTTACATGAAAGCCGACCGCTGGCTGAAAAGAATGATACCAAGATGATACCTAAACCTGCAGGCATCATTCTGGTATAACCACTCAAAGTCGTGAATGGCGTACCTGAAGACAAAAAAATGGTTAACAGTAAAACACAGTAAACGGTAAAGTATAAAATTGCATACCTGAAAAACAAACATGATAAAACATAATAACAATAAAACATTGCAGAATAGAATACAGTAAAAAAGAGCAGAACAATAGAGAGAGAATAGAGAGAGAGAGAACAATAAAACGACAACTATTTTTTTAAATTTTATATATATATATTTTTTTTTTTACACTTTTTTTGTAACTAACTTTTATAACTGTAACCGGTTCCAGGTTCGGGTCTCTCAAAATACGATGGCATCTTGGGAGACCCTGTGAAAGTGTGCCTAGTCTGTGCAATGCTGTACCCTACGCTAATACTCAACTAGTGAATGGTAGCTTTCAAAACATTCACCAATGCAAAGACCAGGATTGTCAGGACAGGAGGGACAATAATAGCGGATGTCACGCCTATATCCGCGCTTGCTGCAGACACGACATCTTTTTTTGGGGGGGTTAGTTGGGTAGGGGTACTCGGGAGGACATAAAGAAAATGCCTCTCATGCAGCCAACTGCATTTGGTTGGGGATGTGAATGGGGGAAGTACGGGCGCTGTAGAAGTGGTGGGTTCCCAATTATTAGGATTGGCGAATGCAGCAGGAAGGGCATTATGGGCACAACGGGCCTGTTTGTCTTCTTCTTGGTGGCAGCGGGACACTACTTGTGCTTGCCACCTCACCAGCTTGAACTGCACTTATGGGACTCGCCACGTCACCAAGTGTTATTGCAGTGCTGGTTTGACTACGACCGGGGTGTACTAGGCCGCTGGCGCTTGCTAGTTCACCAAAACGCTACCAAAAAAACTGTTAGCGATCGCAGGGATCAGGCCTGACTCTGCGAACGCTGCAGTTATGTGTTTAGTGTTTTGTAAGTGACAGTGATCGATCGATACTGCACTTGGGTGGGCTGGGCGGAGGGGCAAAACGCAGGTGCTAGCAGGTATCTGGGCTGATCCCGCTAACACTGCATTTTTGGGAACCCTAAACTGCTGGGGACGCTAGTATAGATCTGATCGGATCAGACATTGACATGTTCAGATACTATACCACTAAGGGAGGTGTATGCTGCGTGCGTGGGTGTTAGCAGTACTGGCGCTAATCTGACGCTGCCTGGGGCGACGCATATCACCGCCGGGCGATAAGGGGGCTAAACTTTTATTAGGTAATAAACGGCGGGTGCCCTGACACTATAAAAAATAAACGAACTAACCAGCGTCACCCGCAACGGTTATACAGTGATCAGTGGTGAAAGGGTTAACTAGGGGGCAATCAAGGGGTTAAAACATTTATTAGGTAGTATATGGGGGTCCCTGTCGCTATAAAACACTGACGGCGAACCTAAATATTTACGTCCCTAACCAGTGACACTAATACAGCGATCAGAAAAATTATTGCTTTGTGACACTGGCGACAGGGGGTGATCAAGGGGTTAAATCTTTATTAGGGGGGGTTAGGGGGGTATCCTAGACCTAAAGGGGGCTAACAGTACCTGTCCTACCATAGTAACTGTCACAAACTGACACCATGCAGTAATCAGAAAAAAAAAAAAACCTGCTTGGTGTCAGTATGACAGGGAGGGGGGAGGGGTGATTGGGGGGTGATCGGGGGGTGATCAGGGGGGGATCGGGGGTGTTTTGTGTGCCTGTCATGTTCTACTGTGTGTGTAGTGTTTGTGCACTCACATAGATGTCTTCTCTCCTCGGCGCCGGAACGGAAAATACCAAGCCGAGGAGAGATGACATCATTTCCTTTGCTGCTGTTTAGCATACAGCAGCAAAGGAATGTTCTGATTGGCCGGCGGCGATCGCGAGGGGGGGGCCACGAATGGATGGCCTCCCCCTCACCTCCGATCACCGGGGGACAAAAGAGGACCTCCTCGGGCACCGGGGGGGTCCGATCGGACCCCCCACCCGCGGGAGGCAGATCACGTAGATCTACGTGATTTTGCCTGCCCGTGCCGCCTTGCCGACGTATATCGGCGTGAGGCGGTCCTTAAGTGGTTAATGAATTGCCGGTCTGACAATACACATAAAAGTTCATTGATAAAAACGGCATGGGATTTCCCCAAAGAGGAACCCCCGAACCAAAATTTAAAAAAAAATGGCGTGGGGGTCCCCCTAAATTCCATACCAGGCCCTTCAGGGCCCTTTTAGGACAATACCATGCAAATTAGCCTTTAAAATTAGCACTTCTAACTTTGAACGTTCGAGTCCCATAGACTTCAATGGGGTTCTAACGTTCGTGCGAAGTTTTGGTCCGTTCGCAAGTTCTGGTGCGAACCGAACCGGGGGGTGTTCGGCTCATCCCTAATCATGGATGAGAAGGCGAGACTTTGTTACAGTGGACGGCTGCCGAACAGTTAAGACTTCAGCTGCATGACACAGCAGGAGACACCCGCTGTGTGTAATCAAGGTACTGGCGAGGCTGCAGATGGGCACTGATGAGGATACAGAAGGGCACAGTGAGGCTGCAGATGGGCACAGTGAGGCTGCAGATAGGCACTGATGAAGCTGCATTGTTGGCACAGTGAGGCTGAAGATGGGCACTGATGAGGATACAGATGGGCACAGCGAGGCTGCATTGTTGGAACAGTGAGGCTGCAGATGGGCACAGTGATGATGCAGATGGGCACAGTGAGGCTGCAGATAGGCACTGATGAGGATACAGATGGGCACAGTGAGACTGCATTGTTGGCACAGTGAGTCTGAAGATGGGCATTGATGAGGATACAGATGGGCACAGTGAGGCTGCAGATAGGCACAGTGAGGCTGCAGATGGACACTGATGAGGATACAGATGGGCACAGTGAGGCTGCATTGTTGGCACAGTGAGGCTGCATTGTTGACACTAATGAGGCTGCAGATGGGCACAGTGAGGCTGCATTGATGGCTCAGTGAGGCTGCATTGATGGGCACATTGAGGCTGCATTGATGGGCACTGACGAGGCTGCAGATGGGCACAGTGAGGCTGCAGATTGGCACAGTGAGGCTGCAGATTGGCACAGTAAGGCTGCAGATGGGCACAGTGAGGCTGCATTGATGGCTCCGTGAGGCTGCATTGATGGGCACATTGTTGGTGAGTGTGACACAACATTATCTTTTAAAGTATTATTTTATTATGGCATTATATTATTAATTATCTTTAAAGTATTATTTTATTATAGTATTTTATTATGAATGGGGGGGGGGTTGTCACCGTGACCTCCCTGAAATGAGCTTGCCACCTCCCTGAAATTAGTTTTTGCAGGTTGGGATGTCTGAGTATAGAGGGGGTCATCAAGGGCAGAGGATAGGGTCAGCAGTTTGTAGGGCAGTGTACAATGGGTTATCAAGGCAGGGGACAGGGAGCAGCAGGACTGTGTGCAGGAGTTCAGCAGGGTACAGGAGGGGGGGTCGGTAGAGCATTTAAAGGGGTCAGCAGGGCAGAAGACAATGACCAGCAGAGACGAAGACAGGGTCCCTGCTGGCAGAGCACTCAGCCGAGATCCTCCTTCCATCCCCGCACTGCACACAGCCTGGGTACTCAGATATCCTCCTCCCCACACAGCACATAGCTGACATTGGATTCCCTTACAGACACAGCCTCCATATGCACAGTGTTCTGACAAATATGTATTTCACTTGTAAAGATAAAAGCAGACTTCTGACATGCAAAAAGTCCCCAAAACACCTGCTTCTAAACCACCCTCCCTTCCTTTGAAGGCAGTATGTTCTGCAGCTTGCTAGCTGATGTTCTAGACAGATAAGATAAACCGCAAAGTGTATCTTAAATGATCGAGAAAGAATGTCAACCAACAACCCAGCAAAAACACATGATACAAATGTTATAAATTAAGTTGCAGTTCAGTGAGTAAATAAATATTTGATCCCCAAGGAAAACACGACTTAGTACTTGGTGGAGAACCCCTTGTTGACAAGCACAGAGGTAAGACGTTTCTTGTAGTTGGTGACCAGGTTTGCACACATTTCAAGAGGGATTTTGGTCCAGTCTTCTTTACAGATCTTCTCTAAGTCCTTAAGGTCTTTGGCGGTATGTTTTGGGTCATTGTCATTAGGGATGAGCTTCGAGTTTGAGTCGAAACCCATGTTCGACTCGAACATCATGTGTTCGACCATTCGTCGAATTACGAACGATATGGGCCGTTCGCACAAAATTTGAGTGGCGCGTCACGGCCCATAATTCACTGCGGCATCGCAGTGCATTGCTGGCTGATGATTGGCCAAGCATGCACTATGACCCGCATGCTTGGCCAATCACAGCGCCGTGTTTACAGAGAGCCGTAATTGGCCAAAACCAGGGAGGCTTTGGCCAATTATGGCTCAGGGGGTTTAGTACATGCCCCACACTATATAAGGCTGCCTGCGTGGCGGCCTTGTGTAGTGTGTTGCGGCGGCGGAGAGAATTAGACAGAGAGACAGTGTCATTTGATTTAAGTTAGATAGAGTAGGCAGGTCGAGTCAGTTAGCTGCACTAATGCCCCGTACACACGGTCGGACTTTGTTCGGACATTCTGACAACAAAATCCTAGGATTTTTTCCGACGGATGTTAGCTCAAACTTGTCTTGCATACACACGGTCACACAAAGTTGTCGGAAAATCCGATCGTTCTAAACGCGGTGACGTAAAACACGTACGTCGGGACTATAAACGGGGCAGTGGCCAATAGCTTTCATCTCTTTATTTATTCTGAGCATGCGTGGCACTTTGTCCGTCGGATTTGTGTACACACGATTGGAATTTCCGACAACAGATTTTGTTGTCGGAAAATTTGATATCCTGCTCTCAAACTTTGTGTGTCGGAAAATCTGATGGAAAATGTGTGATGGAGCCTACACACGGTCGGAATTTCCGACAACAAGGTCCTATCACACATTTTCCGTCGGAAAATCCAACCGTGTGTACGGGGCATTACAGTGTATTGTGTATATATATGCATCCCAGGTGTTGTGTGTATATATATATATATATATATATATATATATATATACACACTGTATTCCGTTTAGCTAGATCTGTTCCTGTTATTCTCTTCCTAATATACTGAAAGGCAGGCAGGTGTTTTTACAGTATTTCCAGTTAGTGTACTGTGTACCCTGCACAGTTGCACCTACAGTATAGCTACCTGAAGCCAAGTGCTTGTGTTCTTCTTCTAATCCTATTAATAGCACGGGCAGGCTCTTGAAGTATTTACAGTTAGTGTACTGTGTGCCCTGCACAGTTGCACCTACAGTATAGCTACCTGAAGACAAGTGCTTGTGTGCTTCTTCTGATCCTATTAATAGCACAGGCAGGCTCTTGAAGTATTTACAGTTAGTGTACTGTGTAACCCTGCACAGTTGCACCTACAGTATAGCTACCTGAAGCCAAGTGCTTGTGTGCTTCTTCTGATCCTATTAATAGCACAGGCAGACTCTTGAAGTATTTACAGTTAGTGTACTGTGTAACCCTACACAGTTGCACCTACAGTATAGCTACCTGAAGCCAAGTGCTTGTGTGCTTCTTGCACCTATAGTATAGCTACCTGAAGCCAAGTGCTTGTGTGCTTCTTCTGATCCTATTAATAGCACAGGCAGGCTCTTGAAGTATTTCCAGTTAGTGTACTGTGTACCCTGCACAGTTCCACCTACAGTATAACTACCTGAAGACAAGTGCTTGTGTGCTTCTTCTGATCCTATTAATACCACAGGCAGGCTCTTGAAGTATTTCCAGTTAGTGTACTGTGTACCCTGCACAGTTCCACCTACAGTATAGCTACCTGAAGACAAGTGCAGGTGTTCTCATACTAATAATACTACAGGCAGGCAGTTGATTCTGCTAGCTGCAGTATAATTGGTATATATATACATCCCAGTTTTGTGCAGCTACATCTCACTGCAGGTCATTAGTATGTCTGGAAGGCCGACAACGAGAGGCGGACAGTCACAAGCCAACAAAAGAGGGGAAGCAGGCTCTGTGTCTAGAGTAGGGATGAGCTTCGTGTTCGAGTCGAACCCATGTTCGACTCGAACATCGTCTGTTCACCCGTTCGCCGAATTGCGAACGATATGGGCCATTCGCGCCAAATTCGTGTGGCGCGTCACGGCCCATAATTCACCGCGGCATCGCAGTGCATTGCTGGCTGATGATTGGCCAAGCATGCACTATGACCCGCATGCTTGGCCAATCACAGCGCCGTCTAAACAGAGAGCCGTAATTGGCCAAAGCCAAGGAGGCTTTGGCCAATTATGGCTCAGGGGATTTAGTACACGCTCCACACTATATAAGGCCGCCTGCACGGTGGCCCTGTGTAGTGTGTGTTCCGGCGTTCATAGATAGAGAGAGAGAGAGAGAGAGAGACAGACAGCGTCATTTGATTTAAGTTAGATAGACAGAACAGTCAGTCAGTTAGCTGCACTTACAGTGTATTGTGTATATATATGCATCCCAGGTGTTGCATATATATATATATATATATATATATATATATATATACACTGTATTCAGTTTAGCTAGATCCGTTCCTGTTATCTTCTTACTGACAGGCAGGCTTGTCTGGTTACAGTATTTACAGCTACCTGAAGAAAATTGCTGGTGTTCTTTTGATCCTATTAGTACCACAGTCAGGCAGCTAGACTATTTACAGTTAGTGCAGATCATCTTGCTCACAGTGTTCAGCTAAAACTACAAGTTAGTGCGGTGCGTCCTGCTGACAGTGTTCAGCTAAAACTACAAGTTAGTGCAGTGCGTCCTGCTCACAGTGTTCAGCTAAAACTACAAGTTAGTGCAGTGCGTCCTGCTCACAGTGTTCAGCTAAAACTACAAGTTAGTGTAGTGCGTCCTGCTCACAGTGTTCAGCTTAAACTACAAGTTAGTGCGGTGCGTCCTGCTGACAGTGTTCAGCTAAAACTACAAGTTAGTGCAGTGCGTCCTGCTCACAGTGTTCAGCTAAAACTACAAGTTAGTGCAGTGCGTCCTGCTCACAGTGTTCAGCTAAAACTACAAGTTAGTGCGGTGCGTCCTGCTCACAGTGTTCAGCTAAAACTACAAGTTAGTGCGGTGCGTCCTGCTCACAGTGTTCAGCTAAAACTACAAGTTAGTGTAGTGAGACCTCTGCACAGTGTTCATCTAAAGCAACAAGTTAGTGCAGTGCGTCCTGCTCACAGTGTTCAGCTAAAACTACAAGTTAGTGCGGTGCGTCCTGCTGACAGTGTTCAGCTAAAACTACAAGTTAGTGCAGTGCGTCCTGCTCACAGTGTTCAGCTAAAACTACAAGTTAGTGCGGTGCGTCCTGCTCACAGTGTTCAGCTAAAACTACAAGTTAGTGCGGTGCGTCCTGCTCACAGTGTTCAGCTAAAACTACAAGTTAGTGTAGTGAGACCTCTGCACAGTGTTCATCTAAAGCTACAAGTTAGTGCAGTGCATCCTGCTCACAGTGTTCAGCTAAAACTACACATTAGTGTGGTGCGTCCTCCTCACAGTGTTCAGCTAAACCTACAAGTTATTTTTTTGCGAGCTCTGCACAGTGTTCAGCTAAAGCTACCTGTAGAAGGTTGGTGGTGTTCTCATACTAAAGCCTTCCTCATCCTCCTCATCCTCTCTCACCCATGCCCAGGGTACTTTGTCTGGCAAAGCAGCGGCCTCTTCCCTCGGCTCAATGTCATCAGTGACTCCTTCCCTAGCCCCACCATGTCCTCCTGAGGAGTCCCTCGAACTGTTTGACCACAGTAGTAAGTCAAGTCGGGAGACAAGGGATTATCGCGGTGCCAAGGAAAGCAAAAATAGGGGGATAGAGTAGTAGATGTAAAAAATGCAAAAATACTTTATTTCACAAAATTCAAGATTCAATACATACAAAGAGCAATAAAATAATTGGCTGAGATTCACATATATACAATACATGACCAAAGGTGCAGTAGGGTGGGCTTCTATACCAGTGTATATCCGAATGCTCATTTCTCTGTTTGTTTACATGATGTTTTTTGTATTTCCATGTATAGATTCTTATATACTCAAACTAGCTCTCATTATTACCTGAGGAAACCAATGCTTTGGCGAAAGAAGTAGGATATTGAGCTCTCGCTTTGAAGGCCGTCCACTCTTAGCCCACCCTACTGCACCTTTGGTCATGTATTGTATATATGTGAATCTCAGCCAATTATTTTATTGCTCTTTGTATGTATTGAATCTTGAATTTTGTGAAGTAAAGTATTTTTGCATTTTTTACATCTACTACTCTATCCCCCTATTTTTGCTTTCCTTGGCACCGCGATAATCCCTTGTCCTCCCTACTTGACTTACTACTTATGTATTTTGGGATGAGGTGCTGTATCTAAATTAACCTGCCTAGCCACACTCTCATGTTTGACCACAGTGTTGGGTACATGCTTCAGGAGGATGCCCAGCGTTTGGAAGGCTCTGATGATGATACTGAGCTCGATGAAGGCAGTAACATGAGCACGGACAGAGGGGGTGCCCAAGAAGGACAGCAATCTGGCAGTCATGCTCCCCCTGCTGCAGCATATTGCCAGGTTTGCTCCAGTGATGAGGAGGGAGGGGATGATGAGGTCACTGACCCAATGTGGGTGCCTGATAGGAGAGAGGAGGAGGAGGAGGTGGCACATCACCAACGAGGCAGCATGCCCTCCAGGGGCCAGCCTAAGGGCAGCACATTGACTGCATCACACCCCAAAGCTCCACATGTGCAGGGCACTGCAGCCTCTGCGCGTTATTCAAAAAGTTCTTTGGTGTGGGCCTTTTTTGAGACGAGTGCATCAGATCGCACCACTGCTATTTGCAACATATGTCTCAAGCGTATCTCGCGTGGCCAAAACATCTCCCACTTGGGTACCACATGCTTGACCAGACATATGTTGACCTGCCATGCAGTTCGTTAGCAAGTGTATCTAAAAGACCCACACCAAAGAACAAAGAGGACCTCTCCTTGCTCCTCATCAGCTGAGATCTCCAACCCCACTATACCTTCAGTCGTCCCTGAGACCTGCACTGAGAGGAATGAAGGTGTAGAATTAGTTGTGTCACAGCCAAGTACTTGCGGGCAATCTGCTATCGGTACACCGACATCGGATTGTACCAGGCAAATTTCCCTGCCCCAGCCGCTGCACCGCCGAAAGAAGTTTGCTCCCAGCCATCCACATGCCCAGCGGTTGAATGCTAGCTTGGCAAAATTGCTAGCACTTCAACTGCTGCCTTTTCAGTTGGTAGACTCTGCCCCCTTCCGTGAGTTTGTGGAATGTGCAGTTCCTCAGTGGCAGGTACCCAAACGCCACTTTTTCTCACGGAAGGCGATTCCGGCTCTCTACCGGCATGTGGAAGGCAATGTCCATGCCTCGCTGGACAGGGCGGTCAGCGGTAAGGTGCATATTACCGCTGACTCATGGTCCAGCAGGCATGGACAGGGACGTTACCTAAGTTTCACGGCGCATTGGGTGACTCTGCTGGCAGCTGGGAAGGATGCAGGACAAGGTGCAGTAGTGTTGGAGGTTGTTCCGCCACCACGCCTCCAAAATGCTAATGATTGTGACACACCTCTCTCCTCCACCCCCTCCTCTTCTTCTTCCTCCATGGCCTCTTCCTGTGCTTTGTCCTTGGAACCAGCGGTGCTCCGTAGCCGTTCAAGGGGCTACGCAAGTACGCAGGCCAAAAGATGCCATGCGGTGCTTGAGCTGGTGTGCTTGGGGGACAGGAGTCACACTGGGGCAAAGGTTCTGTCAGCTGTGCAGGGGCAGGTTCAGAGGTGGTTGACGCCACGCCAACTTAAGGCAGGAATGGTGGTTTGCGACAATGGCACCAACCTCCTCTCTGCCCTCCGACAGGGACAAATGACCCATGTGCCCTGTTTGGCTCACGTCCTTAACTTAGTGGTGCAGCGGTTCTTGGGCAGGTACCCGGGCTTACAGGATGTCCTGAGGCAGGCCAGGAAAGTCTGTGTGCATTTCCGCCGGTCATATAATGCCAGTGCTCGGCTGGCGGACCTCCAAAAGGAGTTTAACCTGCCCAAGAACCGCCTAATCTGTGACATGCCCACCAGGTGGAACTCAACAGTGGCCATGCTGCAGTGGCTGCACACGCAGCAGAGGACCATCAATGAGTACCTGTGCGACTATGGCACCAGGACAGGGTCAGGGGAGTTTGTTTTTTTTTCCCCACGCCAGTGGGCCATGATCAGGGATGCATACATTGTCCTGTCACCATTTGAGGAGGCCACGAGGATGGTGAGCAGTGTCCCCCTTGTCCACCTGTTGGAGCACACGCTGCGTGGAATAATGGACAGGGCACTTGAGGCAGAACAGAGGCAGGAACAGGAGGACTTCCTTAGCTCTCAAGGCCCCCTTTATCCAGACAGTGTTCCTGCGTGCCCGCCGATCACACAGGAAGAGGACGAGGAGGAGGAGGAGGAGGAGGAAGATTGTGTCAGTATGGAGGTGGAGCCTGGCACTCAGCATCAGCAGCAGTCTTTAAGGGATCAGTGCCAAGAAACACATGGACTTGTACGTGGCTGGGAGGAGGTGGCTGCGGACCATGTCGTCCTTAGTTACCCAGAGGACTCCAGACCGAATGCCTCAGCAAACCTACGCTGCATGGCCTCCCTGATCCTGCAAAGCCTGCATAAGGATCCTCGTATTCGTGGTATCAAGGAGAAGGACCAATACTGGCTGGCAACCCTCCTTGATCCACGTTACAAGGGTAAGGTTGCGGACCTTATCTTGCCATCGCAGAGGGAGCAGAGGATGAAACATCTTCGGGAGGCCTTGCAGAAAGGTCTGTGCAACGCGTTCCCAGAGACTGGGAGGTTACAAACTCCTGTTTCTGGACAACATGTTGCTGAGGCTTCGGTCAGTCAAAGAAGGAGTGGTGGAGAAGGTGGCCATCTGACCGATGCATTCAGACAATTTTTTGGTCCGTGGCCCCAAGGTATGATCGGTCCCAGCAACCATCGCCAGCGTCTGTTTTACATGGTGCAGGAATACCTAGGGGCAAGATCTGACTTGAACACCTTTCCCACCGAAAATCCTCTGGGTTACTGGGTCTTGAGGATGGATCACTGGCCAGAGCTTGCACAGTATGCAATTGAGCTACTGGCCTGTCCTGCATCCAGCGTTCTTTCGGAACGCACATTCAGCGCTGCTGGAGGCTTTGTAACCGATCACAGGGTGCGTCTGTCCACCGACTCGGTTGATCGACTGACCTTCATAAAAATGAATCAGTCTTGGATCACCACCAGCTACCAAGCACCTGATGCTGATGTAACTGAATAATTTTTTTTGAAATCACAGATCCCTTCAAAGACTGCCTATGCTGATGCTGAGTGACTATCCCTGAGTAATTATCCTCTTCCTCCTCAATGATCACGCTGATAGCTTGTAAGAACATTTTTGGTTCTGGGCGCCACCACCAGTGCCTAAGGCCCAATTTTTCAGCCCCTGTTTAACAGGGGCGTGTAATTACAATTTTTGATGCAATACTTTGCAGCAGGGCTCGTTTCTGCGTTACAACTAGAGTATCTGTGAGGGGTTGCAGTGTTGTGGCACCAGCACCAGTGCCTAAGGCCCAATTTTTCAGCCCTTGTTTAACAGGGGCGTGTAATTACAATTTTTTAATGCAATACTTTGCAGCAGGGCTCATTTCTGCGTTCCAACTAGAGTATCTGTGAGGGGTCGCAGTGTTGTGGCTCCAGCACCAGTGCCTAAGGCCCAATTTTTTAGCCTCTGTTTAACAGGGGCGTGTATTTACAATTTTTGATGCAATACTTTGCAGCAGGGCTCGTTCCTGCGTTCCAACTAGAGTGTCTGTGAGGGGTTGCAGTGTTGTGGCACGAGCACCAGTGCCTAAGGCCTAATTTTTCAGCCCCTGTTCAACAGGGGCATGTAATTACAATTCTTGATCTAATATTTCACAGCAGGGCCCATTTCTGCGCCCACCAAGAGCGAGTGAGGACTTACAGTGTTGTGGCACCAGCACCACCACCACCAAAGGCCCAATTTTTCTGCCCTTGTTCAACAGGGGCATGTAATTACAATTCTTGATCTAATATTTCACAGCAGGGCCCATTTCTGCGCCCACCAAGAGCGAGTGAGGACTTACAGTGTTGTGGCACCAGCACCACCACCACCACCAAAGGCCCAATTTTTCTGCCCCTGTTCAACAGGGGCATGTAATTACAATTCTTGATCTAATATTTCACAGCAGGGCCCTGTGAGGGCTTACAGTGTTGTGGCCACAACAACACCTAAGGCCCAAATTTCTGCTGAGTACCGTATATACTCGAGTATAAGTCGAATTTTTCAGCCCTTTTTTTTGGGCTGAAAGTGTCCCTTTGACTTATACTCGAGTCCCTGCCATCTGTCTGCATGATCAGCGTGTCATGCAGGCAGACGGCGGCCGGCGTGTAATGATAGTGTTCGCCGGCTATTGCAGCTTTCAAAAGCCGCGCCTCCTGCTCAACTGTGATAGGCTGAACAGCTGTCAGTGTACAGCCTATCACGGACATTCTCTCATCCTCGTCCGTGGTATGAGAATGAGAGAATGTCCGTGATAGGCAGTCAGCGGTCAGCCTATCACAGACGAGGAGGAGGCGCGGCTTTTGAACTGTGGAATGGCCGCCGAACACTATCATCACACGCCGGCCGCCGTTTGAAGATGGAGATCGCCACAGGGAGGATGGAGATCGCCACAGGGAGGCTGCACAGGACACAGGTAGGCTGCACATGCACACAGGACACATGCACACAGGGACACAGGACACAGGTAGGCTGCACATGCACACAGGACACATGCACACAGGACATGTACAGGACACAGGACATGTACAGGACACACATGTACAGGACACACACACATGTACAGGACACACACACGTACAGGACACATGCACAGGGTACAGGTAGGCTGCACAGGACACAGGGAGGCATGCAGCTGCAGATGGGCATTGTTGACCCTCTGCCATTTCTCACCCTTGACTTATACTCGGGTCAATAAATTTTTCCCAGTTTTTTGTGGTAAATTAGGGGCCTCGACTTATACTCGGAACGACTTATACTCGAGTATATACGGTATATAGGGCAGGCCCCTACTTTCAAACATCTAACTTACAAACGACTCCTACTTGCAAACGGAAGGAGACAACAGGAAGTGAGATGAAATCTACCCCTAGGAAGGGAAATTCTCTCCTGTAAGAGTTAATATGGGAAAAACATTTCTCCTTCCCACTGATGCTTTCCAATCCTTGTTCCACAAAAAAACCCAAATTTTCAAAAAAACATTTGTCATTGGGACAATAAGTGAGGTGAAATCTTCTGAAGAGGAGGACAGACAGCAAAACAAATGTCACAGGGGTGATAACCCTTCTCTATGTTTTCCAAAAAGCTTAAAAAAGATTTTTTGGCTGGAGCTAAACACGTTAAAAATGTACCCGTTCACAATTACAGATTCTACTTAACAACAAACCTACAGTCCCTGTCTTGTTTGCACCGCCTGTATACTGCTGTTCAGAGTATATAGGGCCTGGTGGCCCCACACCTTTCCTTATTTTAATTTGGGTGCGGGGTTCCCCTTATTATCCATACAAGACCCAAAGGGCCTGGTAATGGACTGGGGGGTACCCATGCCGTTTGTCTCACTGATTTTCATCCATATTGCCAGGACCCGACATTACATTAAACCCTCAAGCAGTTTTAAATGAGATTTTTTCCTTTAAAAATGACATTTTGTGCAGGGACTGTTCTAAACACTGTTCTAAACACGGCCGTTTTAAAAAGTTTTTTTTGCATTGATACATGTCCCCTGGGGCAGGACCCAGGTCCCCAAACCCTTTTTAGGACAATACCATGCAAATTAGCCTTTGATTTCAAATGTTCGAGTCCCATAGACGTTAATGGGGTTCTAGCGTTCGTGCGAATTTTCGGTCCGTTCGCAGGTTCTGAACCGGGGGGTGTTCGGCTCATCCCTAGTGTAGAAGCAACAATGCTGGATGTGGACACGGTGCATCCTCATCAGCACGTGGCCGTGGGACACGCTTGGCCTTTTTTTCGGCAGCTGGCCGCGTTGAGCCGCAACATGCAGAAGACTTGGTCAAGCTCATCCTCCTCATCCTCTCTAACCCGGGCTCAGGGTACTTTGTCTGGCAAAGCAGCTGCCAACGCAGCCTCTTCCCTCAGCTCAATGGCATCAGTCACTCCTTCCCTAGCCCCACCATGTTCTCCTGAGGAGTCCCCCGAACTGTTTGACCACAGTGTTGGGTACATGCTCCAGGAGGATGCCCAGCGTTTTG
Source organism: Aquarana catesbeiana (assembly GCF_042186555.1). Lineage (NCBI taxonomy): Eukaryota > Metazoa > Chordata > Amphibia > Anura > Ranidae > Aquarana > Aquarana catesbeiana. The sequence goes on along the minus strand of NC_133331.1, from coordinate 300,480,748 downwards.
TCCCAGCTGCTGCACCGCAGAAAGAAGTTCGCTCCCAGCCATCCACATGCCCAGCTGTTGAATGCTAGCTTGGCAAAATTGCTAGCACTTCAACTGCTACCTTTTCAGTTGGTAAAGAAAAAATAAGGGGTTGCGCTAATAACTGGGTTCATCAATATAGTGTCTACAGTGAAAATAATTGAGTCTTAACTGTGAATAAATCAAAAATATTGTGCAAACATGACATGTGAAATACATTCATCAAATAAAGCCATCAAAAATGATATCTTAGTGAGTCCCAAAAACATCAACAAAACCCAACAAAAGTCCAAGTGATGTTTATAATTAATCCGTGACAGCAGGAAAGGGTCCACCACCAGAAAATAGAAGGGGTAGCTCCTTACCAGATGGCCGTGACCCCCCACTACAGAGGATCACAGCAAGCAGAAATCTTTACAGGCCAAAGTTAGGAATTGCCCACGATATCCACTAGAGGTCCTCTCACCATCAGTCACCGCAATAAGCCCATGGCAGCGATCCCATAAAACACAGAGGAAGCTCACATAGTGTAAAACAAAAGCACGCAGCTCTTCACGAGTCTTGTTCTCCAGAAGTTGGATGAGATTAATGCTTCCTTGCTGGACAGAGATGTCGCTGGGATCAACACACGAAGAGCCAAGAGCCAGAACATAAAGGGCCACTTTCCCTGAGGTAAAGGACAAATCTTCACTCCACTCCTGCAATGGTAGTCCTGTATGCAGGGGGAAGTACAGCTGATCTCCTCTAATAGCCCAAGCCGCTGATGAGAAGTGAACACATGCCCTCTGAGCAGCGATCCCCAAGTAGTAGTGTCCGGAATAGCAAAACTGATCTGTAAGTTGCACCACACAAATAGGCAGCCGTGTCCGGACCCAAGAGTCGCCGACCAGCCAAAATGGACTATGTAGCTTTGTTGGGCTGACACACACTGCTCTGTAAATGCTTCCCTACAGACGCCAGGCACAACAGCCGTACAGCGCTGGGAGTGGAGCTGGTGTGAAAAGGCTCACAGCATAGGTATGGCACTCCGTGAACGTACACAGCTGACTCTCTATGGAAGTATTTCAGATAATGTCTCTATGGACAGCAGCTGTGTAGGATGTGTGAAAGTCCCAAGGATCCACAGTTTTCCAGTGGAGGCATCCGTGCATCAGGCAGTTGGTAGACTCTGCCCCCTTCCATGAGTTTGTGGAATGTGTGGTTCCTCAGTGGCAGGTTCCCAAACGCCACTTTTTCTCACGGAAGGCGATTCCGGCTCTCTACCGGCATGTGGAAGGTAATGTCCTGGCTTCACTGGACAGGGCAGTCAGTGGTAAGGTGCATATTACCGCTGACTCATGGTCCAGCAGACATGGACAGGGACGTTACCTAGGTTTTACGGCGCTTTGGGTGACTCTGCTGGCAGCTGGGAAGGATGCAGGACAAGGTGCAGTAGTGTTGGAGGTTGTTCCACCACCACGCCTCCAAAATTCTACTACTGGTGATTCTGACACACCTCTCTCCTCCACCCCCTCCTCTTCTTCTTCCTTCATGGCCTCTTCCTGTGCTTTGTCCTCGGAACCAGCGGTGCTCTGTAGGCGTTCAAGGGGCTACGCAAGAGGCTATCCAGACAGTGTTCCTACGTGCCCGCCGATCACACAGGAAGAGGTTGAGGAGGAGGATTGTGTCAGCATGGTGGTGGAGCCTGGCACTCCGCATTAGCCGCAGTCTTCAAGGGATCATTTACAGTCTGAAGAAACCCATGGACTTGTACGTGGCTGGGAGGAGGTGGCTGCAGATCATGTCGTCCTTAGTGACCCAGAGGACTCTGGACCGAATGCCTCAGCAAACCTACGCTGCATGGCCTCCCTGATCCTGCAAAGCCTGCGGAAGGATCCTCGTATTCGTGGTATCAAGGAGAGGGATCAATACTGGCTGGCAACCCTCCTTGATCCACGTTACAAGGGTAAGGTTGCGGACTTTATCTTGCCGTCGCAGAGGGAGCAAAGGATGAAACATCTTCGGGAGGCCTTGCAGAAAGGTCTGTGCAACGCGTTCCCAGAGACTGAGAGGTTACAAACTCCTGTTCCTGGACAACGTGTTGCTGAGGCTTCGGTCAGTCAAAGAAGGAGCAGTGGAGAAGGTGGCCGTCTGACCGATGCGTTGTGACAATTTTTTAGTCCGCAGCCCCAAGGTATGATCGGTTCCAGCAACCATCGCCAGCGTCTGTTTTACATGGTGCAGGAATACCTAGGGCAAGATCTGACTTGGACACCTTTCCCACCAAAAATCCTCTGGGTTACTGGGTCTTGAGGATGGATCACTGGCCAGAGTTTGCACAGTATGCAATTGAGATACTGGCCTGTCCTGCATCCAGCATTCTTTCGGAACGCACATTCAGTGCTGCTGGAGGTTTGTAACCAATCACACGGCCGGCTTATACTGTTTTTACAGGCGTTTTTTAACCAGTCACACTGTAAGTGCATTTCTTATTATTTTTTTTTTACACAATAAATGTAAACTGTATCGCTGTATCACGCTATGGAGCATCTCTTTTCATATTAATTTCTGGGATCTGAGCGTTAATACCCCAATCCAGTGGAATTCCTGAGCGGGGACCTGTGAGACACTTCACAACAGAGACCCAGTGGCTGGGGGACTCAGCCACCTGCTCACACGATCTCTGTGACAGGAGATCTGTTGATCCGGTAAGGAGCATTTTTGTCTGAGGTGGAGGAACTTCCTATATCATCACGCTCCCCAGGGAGACAGTTTTTCTGCATGCCTCACTCTGTTTGAAGATTGGTGTTTTTCTTCCTTTATCAAACAAGATATTTTTTCCAATAAGGACTGTTGTCTGACTGTATGGACTTATTAACAGTACCTGGTCCCTGATTCCGAGTTTTCCATCTAGGTTATTTCCACTACTGGAATCGTGTAGTTTTTTGGGACTTTAGCCTATATTGTTTGTCAGCATATATTCATTCGCTTTGTGTATATTTTATTTCTATCTTTTTATATTTAATGTTGTTTATCACTAGGATGTTTTTGATATGGTCTTAATAACTTATCACGATCACGCTCACTTACTAAGCAGCGCAGCCTATCCTGTATACCTGCCTTTACACGCACATGAACTTTAATGGCATCCCAATCTTAGTCCGTAGGTTTCAAAATTGAGTTGGCCCCCACCCAGCTATAACAGCTTCAGCTCTTCTGGGAATGCTGTCCGCAAGGTTTAGGAGTGTGTCTATGGGAATGTTTGACCATTGTTCCAGAAGCGCATATGTGAGGTCAGGCACTTATGTAGACAAGAAGGCCTGACTCACAGTCTTCGCTCTTATTCACCCCAAAGGTGTTCTATTGGGTTGAGGTCAGGACTCTGTGCAGGCCAGTCAAACTCCTCCACCCCAAGCTCGCCCATGTCTTTATGGACCTTGCTTTGTACACTGGTGGGCAGTCATGTTTGAACAGGAAGGGGCCATTCCCAAACTGTTCCTACAAAGTTGGGAGCATGCAATTGTCCAAAATGATTTGGTATGCTGATGCCTTAAGAGTTCCCTTCACTGGAACTAAGGGGCAAAGTCCAACTCCTAAAAAACAACCCCACAACATAATCCCCCCTCCACCAAATGATTTGGACCAGCGCAAAAAGCAAGGTCTATAAAGACATGGATGAGGGAGTTTAGGGTGGAGGAACTTGACTGACCTTTAGGGGTGAGTTAGAGCAGAGACTGCGAGCCAGGCCTTCTCGTCTAACATCAGTGCCTGACCTTACAAATGCGCTTCTAGAAGAATGGCACACTCCTAAACCTTGTGGACAACCTTCCCAGAAGAGTTGAAGCTGTTATAGCTGCAAAGGTTGGGCCAACTCCATATTGAACCCTAAGACTGGGATGCCATTAAAGTTCATGTTTCTGTAAAGGCAGGCGTCCCAATATTTTTTGGTATCATAGTGTATATATTATATATATATTTTATTGGCAGCATGTAACAGCCTGCTCCCATCAATTCAGTGCCCATTGGCCAATGGAAGTGATAAGCTATAATATCTAATGCCCATGTGACAATTTTCAGCTTTCAGGTAATTTTTTCGCAATTTGAATAGGTATTCAAACTCAATTGCTCATTGGGGCACGACTAATCTATTTTCTAGAGTATTTTAAGCCACACTCTCTACTTTTATATAGATATAAAAAAAACTATATATGGGTATTTTAACTTCCTTTTACATACTCCCTGTAGAATCCACTCTTGGGTTGGCCACTCTCCCACAGGCCAGGGAGACCAAATTTAAATGAGCTCTCCTTACTGCAATATTATACTATCTGAATAGGCAGATAACATCTGGTGCAGATTTACGCTATATGGAAAGGTACAGTCATGATATTTTCCTTTTTCCTTCTTTTTTTCCCTCTTCACTCTCTTCCTCCTTGTCCCTTCTCTTTAATTTTCCTCCCCCCCCCCCCCCCCTTACTTCTTTCTCTTCTTCCTTCTCCCCCCTCCTCTTTTTCTCTCTCCTCTTCCTCTCTCCCCACTTTGTGGATAGCTATTACACAATGTTAATATGCATGTCATGTATGTTCTACTATTTTGTATTCAAATCTAATTGAATGCACTGTGAACTAAGTATATATTCTGCTTTCAGAATTCATTGATCCCTTTGTGTCTAAGTGAGAGATAGGAGATCCTGAAGAAGTGGTAATCCCACGAAACACGTCAACCTAATTTTTTCCTGTCCCGACCAAACCACAATGGTCCTTATCCATTTGGTAGATGATAATTGAGGGTATTGATGTACAAATGCACACCTCCATCACTTCCTGTCTGTACCTTTCATCACTTCCTGCCTGTACCTTCCATCACTTCCTGTCTGTACCTTCCATCACTTCCTGTGTTTTATCAGATTAGGCGACCCATCAGAATTTGTAACGGAAGTGTAGTTTTGTAGCCGCCATGTTGCTGCACCCCACACTCGTCCACAGTAAGGATACAGTGAGAAGATGGCAAGCAGACATCTTGTTACACCCACCAGCGTCCTGCATTTTACACTTATTTTTAACAGTTTCACTGAGCTGAGTGAAATTCAGTATTTTGAAATCACTCAGGCTGTTTTGATGTCCATTTTTTTAAAAGCAGCGGTGTTCTCTCAGATTAGCAAACCTGTGAGATCAGCAGGCTTGCCGCTGCTTTTAAAATTCAACATCTAAACAGTCAGACACATTTTTAAATACTGCATTTTACTATATAAGGTTTGTTTATTGTTAAAAATAAGTGTGAAATGCAAAACTCCCGTGGGTGTAAAAAGATGTCCGCTTGCCGCCTTCTCACTGTACCCTTACTGTGGACGAGTGCGGGGTGTAGCAAGAAGGCGGCGACGGAACGTCACTTCCGTTACAAATTCTGACGGGTCGCCTAATCTGACGAAACACTTGCCTGTACCTTCCATCACTTCCTGTCTGTATCTTCTAGTACTTTCTGCCTGTACCCTTCATCACTTCCTGCCTGTACCTTTCATCACTTCCTGCCTGTACCTTTCATCACTTCCTGTCTGTACCCTTCATCACTTCCTGCCTGTACCTTTCATCACTTCCTGCCTGTACCCTTCATCACTTCCTGCCTGTACCTTTCATCACTTCCTGCCTGTACCCTTCATCACTTCCTGCTTGTACCTTTCATTACTTCCTGCCTGTACCTTTCATCACTTCCTGCCTGTAACTTTCATCACTTCCTGCCTTTTCCCTTTATCACTTCCTGCCTATACCTTTCATCACTTCCTGTCTGTACCTTTCATCACTTCCTGCCTGTACCTTTCATCACTTCCTGCCTGTACCCTTCATCACTTCCTGCCTGTACCCTCCATCACTTCCTGCCTGTACCTTTCATCACTTCCCGTGTATTGCCGAGAAAGTTCCCTCGGCAGATAAGGACCCCCCTGTACTGTGCAGGCGCTGCGCTTGCGCAGTACAAATGACTAGGAGCCGCTTAAAACAGCCGAAGCTTAAGAACTTCAATCAGCTGTACACGGCCTGCGCCCTGGGTCCAGGTTCAAGCCCCACTATCCAAGTGGACCTAGAGGGAGAATAAAAAAGTGCCGAGCGCAGCAAGGCCGTGCCCGAAGCATGGCGAGTGTAGCGAGCCCGCGAGGGGCCCTCTTACAGGCGCCGTGTACAGCTGATTTCTATTCTATTTGGCTTTGGCTACTTCTGCCGGCTCCTACTGCGCAAGCGCTGCGCCTGCGCAGTAGAGGGGGGTCCTTATCCGCCGAGGGGAACTTTCTCGGCAGAACACCTGCCTGTACCTTCTATCACTTCCTGTCTGTACCCTTCATCACTTCCTGCCTGTACCCTTCATCACTTCCTGCCTGTACCCTTCATCACTTCCTGCCTGTACCTTTCATCACTTCCTGTCTGTACCTTCCATCACTTCCTGTCTGTACCTTCTTTTTTCCACCATAAAAATTTTTTATTTTATCAAATAAGAACATGACAATTAAAGTTGTTGCAAATGGTACATAACATTATAATAATAAACATTGAAAAGGCATATAAAATAGGCTTCGATCAGATCTTGATGGCCTATTCCAGCCTACCCCTAATGGGTTCACGTTGTAGGTCTGGGGAGGTCATCACATTGAGCCGCTAGTCAGCCTGTACAACTTTAAGTAGGGGAATCAATTGGGAAGGGGGAGGGTAACAAAAAGGGAAAAGCAGAAAAAAGAGGGCAACATAAGTAATGTTCTATGTCCGCATATTACTTAATTAAGTGAACAAATTATTTCAGACTGTGGGGTAAGTTAGAGTTTGCATTCTTTTAAATAATTGGAGGCTCTAGGGTGGGATATCCAAGTCTTCCAATTTCTACTAAATATGGTAATGGAGTGGTTTTTGTCCGATTGTCCGCTTGCCACCTTCTCACTGCACCCTTACTGTGGATGAGTGCGGGGTGTAGCAAGAAGGCGGCGACGGAACGTCACTTCCGTTACAAATTCTGACGAGTCGCCTAATCTGACGAAACACCTGCCTGTACCCTCCATCACTTCCTGTCTGTACCTTCTAGTACTACCTGCCTGTACCTTCCATGACTTCCTGCTTGTACCTTTCATCACTTCCTGCCTGTACCCTTCATCACTTCCTGCCTGTACCCTTCATCACTTCCTGCCTGTACCTTTCATCACTTCCTGCCTGTACCTTTCATCACTTCCTGCCTGTAGCCTTCATTACTTCCTGCCTGTACCTTTCATCACTTCCTGTCTGTACCCTTCATCACTTCCTGCCTGTACCTTTCATCACTTCCTGCCTGTGCCTCTCATATCTTCCTGCCTGTACCCTTCATCACTTCCTGCCTGTACCCTCCATCACTTCCTGCCTGTACCTTTCATCACTTCCTGCTTGTACCTTCCATCACTTCCTGTCTGTACCTTCTTTTTTTCCACCATAAAATTTTTTGATTTTATCAAATAAGAACATGACAATTAAAGTTGTTGCAAATGGTACATAACATTATAATAATAAACATTGAAAAGGCATATAAAATAGGCTTCGATCAGATCTTGATGGCCTATTCCAGCCTACCCCTAATGGGTTCACGCTGTAGGTCTGGGGAGGTCATCACATTGAGCTGCTAGTCAGCCTGTACAACTTTAAGTAGGGGAATCAATTGGGAAGGGGGAGGGTAACAAAAAGGGAAAAGCAGAAAATAGAGGGCAACATAAGTAATGCTCTATGTCCACATATTACTTAATTAAGTGAACAAATTATTTCAGGCTGTGGGGTAAGTTAGAGATTGCATTCTTTTAAATAATTGGAGGCTCTAGGGTGGGATATCCAAGTCTTCCAATTTCTACTAAATGTGGTAATGGAGTGGTTTTTGTAAGCAAGCATTAATTCAAATTGTGCTTGGGTATTCAATCTGTTTATAACAGTAGATAGGTTGGGTGCTTCTTTAGATTTCCAGAGGTTAGCTATTGTAAGACTTGATGCTATTAAGACGTGGACCACTATAGTTCTATGTATAATGGGATATTTCTCAAGGTCAATACCTAATAGGGCTGAAGCTGGAGTAAGCGTGGAGAGGTTTCCTGTGATATCTGCTATAAAGGATGAGACTGAGTTCCAAAAGATTTTCAGGGTTTTGCAACTCCAGAGGGTATGTATAAGATTTCCAGTTTGCTCATTACACCTCCAACACATATCGGTTGTGGATGGGTACACTTTAGATAATTTATAAGGGGTTAAATACCACCTATTAATTATTTCCTGAGCATTGTCCCAATGTTCTATACATGATGATGATTTGTTCATTATTTGGAGAGATTTTTTCCACTGTTCACAGGGGAAGTTTTGATCTAAATCTCTCTCCCATTTTACCATGTGAACATTTCTATTGACTGGTTGAGAGGATTGTATCTCATAGAAGAGGGAAATTCCCTTCCTATTATTTTCCTTATGGTTAGATATATATTCCCATATAATCGATTTTGTTATTGGGATTGAAATCCTTTAGTCGTTTACACTTTCCAAGCTTACTCATAATAACATCCCTGTAAACCATAGGTAAGTTTTCATATAACCTGTATCCCTGTTTGGTCCATTCATCTACTGAGAGGCGAATTCTACAGTAATTAATAACTTCTGTAGGAATACTTATTTTGGATTTATTTTCCATATGTCTAGTTTTAGAAAGTATCTGTTTCCAAGCAAATATTGTAGCTTTGATACTTGGGAGATTGGGAGTGATTACTTTAGGTAGTATGGCATTGGCTATTGCTAGGGCAGATAGGTCATAATTTTTAGTCGCTTCTTTTTCTATATTTAGCCAGAGTTTATTTTTCTCCGGAGAGAACCAGTATTTCATCTGGCCTAAAATGGAAGCGAAATAGTATTTCTTAACGTCTGGTAGATTCATTCCTCCAAAGGTTTTTATGGTGGTTAGAATTGAAAATGTTACTCTGGGTTTTTTTTTTGTTCCATATAAATTGTTTGAGCTTAGTATTTAATTGTATAAAGAATTTAGTGGGATAGGGAGACATCTGAAATACTATAGAATTTTGGGTAAGGTTTGCTTCTTGAATGCCGCTATTTTACCGACCCATGTCGTACCTTTGAGTACTTCCTGCCTGTACCTTCCATGACTTCCTGCCTGTACCTTTCATCACTTCCTGCCTGTACCTTTCATCACTTCCTGCCTGTACCCTTCATCACTTCCTGCCTGTATCCTTCATCACTTCCTGCCTGTACCCTTCATCACTTCCTGCCTGTACCTTTCATCACTTCATCACTTCATCACTTCCTGCCTGTACCTTCCATCACTTCCTGTCTCTGTGTTCACACAGTAATTAATAACTTCTGTAGGAATACTTATTTTGGATTTATTTTCCATATGTCTAGTTTTAAAAAGTATCTGTTTCCAAGCAAATATTGTAGCTTTGATACTTGGGAGATTGGGAGTGATTACTTTAGGTAGTATGGCATTGGCTATTGCTAGGGCAGATAGGTCATAATTTTTAGTCGCTTCTTGTTCTATATTTAGCCAGAGTTTATTTTTCTCCGGAGAGATCCAGTATTTCATCTGGCTTAAAATGGAAGCGAAATAGTATTTCTTAACGTCTGGTAGATTCATTCCTCCAAAGGTTTTTATGGTGGTTAGAATTGAAAATGTTACTCTGGGTTTTTTTTTTGTTCCATATAAATTGTTTGAGCTTAGTATTTAATTGTATAAAGAATTTAGTGGGATAGGGAGACATCTGAAATACTATAGAATTTTGGGTAAGGTTTGCTTCTTGAATGCCGCTATTTTACCGACCCATGTCGTACCTTTGAGTACTTCCTGCCTGTACCTTCCATGACTTCCTGCCTGTACCTTTCATCACTTCCTGCCTGTACCTTTCATCACTTCCTGTCTGTACCCTTCATCACTTCCTGCCTGTATCCTTCATCACTTCCTGCCTGTACCCTTCATCACTTCCTGCCTGTACCTTTCATCACTTCCTGCCTGTACCTTCCATCACTTCCTGTCTCTGTGTTCCACTGTTAAGAATTGAGATCACTACCTTGTGGTGAAAATACCAACTGCATTCTGTATATCTAAATACTTTAACACACAATATATTTCAGAAAAACGTTTGTTTTAGCAGGTTATTGTAGATTTTTTGCTTTGAATTGTTAATCCCCATCATTGCTGTCTGTGGAATAAAATAGGTTCAATCGTTAGTGTCAGTGGTATAAAATATACCCCATTATTAGTAACAGTGGGATAAAAAAAAAGCCCCTTCGTTGGTGTCAGTAGGTTAAAACAAGCTCCATCATTGGTGTCAGTGGGAGAAAATGAGCCCCATTGTTCCTGTCAGTGTGGTAAACTAAGACCCATCATTGGTGTCAGTGAGATAAAATAAGCTTCATCATTGGTTTCAGTTGGATAAAATAAGAGTGCGCAAATATTGCCAAGTCAAAATGTGTCATGCTGTTAGACTCATACCCAAAAAGACTAAGTGCTCTAATAAAATGAAAAGGTGCTTCAACAAAGTATTAGTTTATGGGTGTGCACACTTATGCAACCACATTATTTAATTTTTTTATTTTTTTCCATCTCTTTTTCAATTGAGTTGTACAGTTTATAGATCATATTAAAAGGTGGAAAAAGTTCTGAAATTATTTATCTTACGCTCATTTTTTACATCACAGAAATCTGACATTTTAACAGGGGTGTGTAGACTTTTTCTACCATATATATATATATATATAGTGGATATAAAAAGTCTACACACCCCTGTTATATATATATATATATATATATATATATATATATATATATATATATATATATATATATATATATATATATATATATATATATATATAGTTTAGTTGTATGGTGCGGTCTGTGTGTGTATTACTAGAATTCAATCCCTGCAGACTCCGATCTATCAAACCGAACCTGAAAAACATTCAATACATTCTGCCCCACCCCCAACACACCACTGTTATCATGAAAAAGATCGTTATCTCGTGTGAATTCTCTGGTGATACACAAGGTATCGTTTATGAGTAAAAGATTTCCCGCACTCTGAACATGAATAAGGACGCTCACCCGTGTGAATTCTCTGGTGTTCATCAAGGTTTCCTTTCTGAATGAAAGATTTCCCACACTCTGAACATGAATAGGGACGATCACCTATGTGAATCTTCTGGTGTTCGTCGAATGAATATTTCCACTTGAAACATTTCCCACACTCTGAACAGGAATAAGGACGCTCTCCCGTGTGATCTCTCTGGTGTACAAGAAGTTTTTCTTTCGTAATGAAACCTTTCCCGCACTCTGAGCATAAATAGGGGCGCTCCCCCGTGTGAAGCTTTTGGTGTCTAATCAGACTTTTTTTCTCAGTGAAACCTTTCCCGCACTGTGAACATGAATAGGGAATCTCACCCGTGTGACATCTCTGGTGTGCAATAAGATATTTTTTGGCGGAGAAACATTTGCCGCACTCTGAACATGAATAAGGACATTCACCTGTGTGACTTCTTTGGTGTATAAGAAGAATACATTTCTCAGTGAAACCTTTCCCACACTCTGAACAGGAATAGGGACCATTACCCATGTGAGTTCTCTGGTGCTTAAGAAGAATACTTTTCACAGTGAAACTTTTCCCGCACTCTGAACAGGAATAGGGACGCTCACCTGTGTGAAGCTTCCAGTGCTTAAGGAGAAAACTTTTCTGAGTAAAACATTTCCCGCACTCTGAACATGAATAGGGACGATCAGCATCAGCAGTGTGATATTTCTCGTGTCTAAGAAGTGATCTCTTTTTTGTGAAAAGTTTCCCGCACACTGAACATGACAATGAAGTCTCTTCTGTGTGATCTCCTTCCTGCCCTGAAGAAGATTCCTCGGGAATAGACGGATCTATTAAAGTATTTCTACTGTGAGATCTTAGAGTCCTGGAATGTGATTTATCAGAAGATTCCTCAGACGTATTCCGCACATTATGGTCATCTGCTGAGAAATAATTTTACAATAAATGTTAGAAGAATTGTTGAAACCTTTTATTCAGGCAGAGATGCTGATAAAAACCACGGGGCCCCGTACAGCCTACCTTACAGCCCCCACCCAAGAAAATATATATATCAAGACGATATTTTCACTAAATATACACTAAAATTATTATTAGAGGACACAAACATTACAGAACTTACACAATTCCTGCTAAATCTAACAGATAAACCTGTATTGTATTAATAATTGATAATAAATTATAATTAAAAATGAATATTAAATATTTGAATTCATATATACATTTATAATAAATAAAGTTCTTTGTGTAAATGAGGTGTTGGGGCTCATTCACATCGGCGCTGTGGCCAAAAGTTTTGAGAATGACACAAATATCAATTTTCACAAAGTTTGTTGCCTCCGTTTTTATGATGCCAATTTGCATACACTCCAGAACGTTATGATAAGTGATCAGATGAAGTCCCTCTTTGCCATGAAAATGAACGCAATCCCATAAAAAAAAAAAAAAAAAAAACATTTCAACTGCAGTTGTGAAGAAGGCTTCGGGGCGCACCAAAGAAAGTCCAACAAGCCCCAGGACCGTCTCCTACAGTTGATTCAATTGCGGGTATCAGAGACACCACCGGTGCAGAGCTTGCTCAGGAATGGCAGCTGAGGACGTCTGCATGTACAGTGAGGAGAAGACTTTTTGGAGGACGGCCTGGTGTGAAAAAGGACAGCAAAGAAGCCACTTCTCTCCAGGAAAAACATCAGGGACAGACCGATATTCTGCAAAAGGTATATTGGGATTGGACTTCTGAGGACTGGGGTAAAGTCATTTCCTCGGATTAAGTCCCTTTCCGCAGTGGCAGCCCGCCCATTAGGGGCGCACCGGTGCCACCCCCCCATCCATGCGTCCGGCCCCCTGATCTACAGGCGCCAGACCCATGGATTCCAATGGAGGATTTTTTTTTTTGAAGCACATGATTAGATTATTTTGCTTGCGTCTATCTAGCAAGGTTACTTTGTGGTATAAGCAAGGAAGCTGAGACTTCTGAAGTGTGTAAATGTGCTTTTACTATACAAAGATGCTGCACATACAAAACTATTACAATATTAGGAATACAAGACAAGACTGACAGATATCTATAACAAGCAAAATGCCTAGCAAATGAACAGCCTATGGTCTATAACAGTACAAATACACCTAAGCCTGGTTTCACACATGTGCGGTGCGAATTGAAGCTCAGGTTTCACTGGGGAGATAAAAATCTCCTGTTCAAAGGAATCACTGCGTTTTAGCTCAGGATCAGAGAGCAGGGAGAGGGGGAGGGGGGGGGGAGTGTAGTGAGGAGAAGTAGAAAATCCATGTTCAGAACGCAATGCATCTGCAAAGCAGATGCGTTCCCATAGAAGATAAGGGGCTCGTAATTCGCACCGCAATGCCCAGAAAACGCACACGTTTTTTGTGCAATGCGCAGTGCGAATGCATCGCACATATGTGAACCAGCCTCATTCAAATGAACCTAGTATAAAAAGTCATGCGAATTGGATGCGTTGTAAGCCGCATCTAATTCGCATAGGTGTGAACCCGGGCTAAAGGTTACTTAACTTTTGGTTACTGTATGTTCGTGATCTCCATTGGCAACGATTCTCCTTGAGACCAGGCCCCTTTCTTCTATCATGAGTGGCTTCTGATCTTAAAGCATGATGATGTGTGTCCCTAGCTTATGCCTGAATCCCCCTTTTTATGTGTCAGGCTGTTTACCATAGTTACCAAACAACAGAAAACATACCTGTTTACTGTAGCTGTACAAACAGTGGACTGTTGAAACTGTCAGTTGAATACAACAATGGTATCTACGTACCCATTGTATGCAGCAGCATTTGTTTGAGAAATCTACTCAAGCCAAAACCTGACAGTAATCTATGAGCAACCACTATTGTGTAACGTTATGTCTGATTAATATAAAAAATTATATTTTAACAAACGCAACACATAGATCCAGAGGCTCTAGTAGGCATCAAAAAAGGGTGGGTTTGTGCAGCTGTGTCCACCCAGTTGTGTGGGCCCACACAGGTATGTGACAATAGCGAATATTCATTCATATGCATAATATTTAATGAATATGATCTGATACTATTTCGTGAATATTCTCTATTGTCACACTGATTCTCTTCCCAGCCAATCAGGAAATGGGTTGTGAGACCCATTTCCCGATTGGCCGAAAGGAGAAGCGATCTTATTGGCCAAGGAGGAGGAGGAAGGAAATGCATGGCTGGAGGAGGAGCAGGGGAAGCCCAAGCGACCCACCAGCCGCCACTGTGAATCCAGGGATGTTTCATCCGCAGCAGCTCAGCCATCCACCAATCCCCGTCTTCAACAGGGAAGGGAGGAGAAGGGGAGATCAGAGTCATCCTGGGCAGGATATCTGCTTCATAAGGTAAGGAGGCCATCCTTCTCCTGCTGAAGAGGGGGGGAGGTGTTGATTTGCACTCACCCCCGAACTATTGGGCACCAGCCGCCACTGACTTTCCGAAAGTTTGCGGCATCCAGAAAAAAACCTTGTGCGGAGAAGAAAAGGTGAGCGCTACCATCGGTCCTGTGTCATGCCAACAGTAAAGCATCCTGAGACCATTCATGTTTGGGGTTGCTTCTCAGCCAAGAGAGTGGGCTCACCCATAATTTTGTCTAAGAACACAGCCATTAATAAAGAATGGTACAAAAAGATTCTCCGAGAGCAACTTCTCCAAACCATCCAAGAACAGTTTGATGGGGAATAATGCCTTTTGATGGAGCATCTTGCCATAAGGCAAAAGTGATTATTAAGTGGCTTGGGGAACAAAACATTGACATTTTGGGTCCATGGCCAGGAAACTCCCCAACCTTGATTCCATTGAGAACTTGTGGTCCATCCTCCAGAGGGGGTGAACAAAAACCCCCCACAAATTCTGACAAACTCCAAGCATTGATTATGCAAGAATGGGCGGCCATCAGTAAGGATGTGGTCCAGAAGTTGATTGACAGCATGCCAGGGGAAATGGGAGAGGTCTTGAAAAAGAGGGATCAACATTGCAAATATTGACTCTTTACATAAACTTAATGTAATTGTCAATAAAAGCCTTCGACACTTACGAAATGCTTGTAATTATACTTCAGTATACCGTAGTAACATCTGACAAAAAGATCTAAAAACACTGAAGTAGCAGATTTTGTGAAAATTTATATTTGTGTCATTATCAAAACTTTTGGCCACGGCTGTACAGTATGAATCAGTGTTTTTTTTCTTTTTTTAAATGTGGTTGGAGCTGTGTGCAGGCAGCCTATATTACGCTATGGGGATGTGCAGCATCTGTACGAATATAGCTGCAGGTTCTAATTTGCCCCCAAACGCTGGGGCCACTCACTGGCACTTGCACACTTAGGACCTGCGGCTGAGTTCATACAACCACTGCATCCACATAGAGTAATAGTACATCAGAGCCACCGGAAAGGTTGTTTGGGAGCTTGTATATCCACTCCTTGGAAAAGGGTTGCCACCTTTATGTGGATAATTACTATACAAGCTTGCCCCTCTTCCGCAATCTTTACCACAAGGACACTCCAGCGTGTGGTACAGTGCCCAGCCAATAGGAAGGGCTTCCCACAAAGACTTGTTACTGAAAGAATACGACAAGGGGAGATGGCGTCTTTGCAGAATGAAGAGGCTGGAAACGTCAGAAGAAATGCTGGGTGTGCTCCAGAGGAGGAGCAAGAAAAGACACCGTGTATTATTGTCCTGATTGTCCTTCCCAACCAGGCCTTTGTATTGATGAATGTTTCCGCCGTTACCATACTTCTCTCCATTATTAGGGAAGTATGGTAAACGTAATTGTCATTTACCGCCACATCCCTTTATGCCACTGTACATACCGCTGCCTTCTCCGAAACTGACCCAGGCCTGATAAACGACCACGCTTCTGCCTAATGCTAAACTTTACCTACCTCTGCCTTCTCCGCAACTGACCCTGGCTTGCTAAACGACCACGCTTCTGCCTAACGCTAAACTGTACCTACCTCTGCCTGTTCTGGACTGACCCTGGCCTGATATACGACCACGCTTCTGCCTAACGCTAAACTGTACCAACTCTGCCTACTCTGGAACTGACCCTGGACTGTTTGACCATGTTTTTTGGATGCCTCTTGGACTGGTCTTTTACTCTGCTACTGGAGTAGTGGGCTTCATAACACAGGGGTCTCACATATGTGAGGGGCTCCAGAATTGTTTTTCTGGATGAAGAAAACTAATTTTTTAGTTTTCTCATTCCCAGATTAGTGTCTGGAAACTCAGAGGCTTCAAAGAGATTTGGGTGGGAGAAGCCTCTACCCCTGTCCCCATTCTTTCCTGGACTGCTACTTGGACCATGTTCCTGCTTACTACCAGGACCAATATTTTGGCACTGCTGGCAATGTCTCTACTTGCACTGACCCTGGACTGTATATGGACAGTATCCCTGCCTGTACTGACTATGGGCAATATTCCTGCCTGCTGCCTGGATAATTCCATTCACTGTCGCTGACCACGTCCCTGCCTGGATCAGGGCTCTCCTCCTGTGGACAACTGCACTACTAAAACCACAGGTAATCTTTTGTTTACCCTTTGCTCAGCAGAATGTATTTTAGGGTGTAATTCTTGGTTAATGCTATGTGTTAGAAATATGAAGGGCCTTCAAAAATGTGATAGATTGTAAGGAAATTAGATATGTAATTTATGCTCCTAGAACGCCTGAATGTGCTACTTTAATTTTGGGCCTCTGTATGTGGCCAGGCTGTGTAAAAGTCTCACACATGTGGTATCGCCATACTCAGGAGGAGTAGCAGAATATATTTTGGGGTGTCATTTTTGCTATGTACATGCTATGTGTTGGAAATATCTTATAAATGGACAACTTTGTGTAAAAAAAAATGCGTTTTCATTTTTTTCCCACATTTTCCAAAAACTTCTGGAAAAAAATGAACCCTTCAAAAGACTCATTATGCCTCATAGATTATACATTGGGGTGTTTGCTTTCCAAAATGGGGTCACTTTGTGGGCGTTTCCATTGTCCTGGTGCTCCAGGGCCTTCAAAAATGTAATAGGTGGTTAAGAGATTAGATATGCAATTTATTATACTAGAACGCCTGAATGTGCTACTTCGATGTTGGGCCTCTGTATGTGGCCAGGCTGTGTAAAAGTCTCACACATGTGGTATCACCATACTCAGGAGGAGTAGCAGAATATATTTTGGGGTGTCATTTTTGCTATGTACATGCCGTGTGTTGGAAATATCTTATGCCGCGTACACATGGTCGGACTTTTCGTCTACAAAAGTCCGACAGCCTGTCCGACAGACTTTCGATGGACTTTTGTCGGACTTTTGGCGGACTTGCGGCAGACTTTCTTACGAACGGACTTGCCCACATACGATCACACAAAAGTCCGACGGATTCGTACGTGATGACGTACACTGGACTAAAATAAGAAAGTTGATAGCCAGTAGCCAATAGCTGCCCTAGCGTGGGTTTTTGTCCCAGACGAGCGGATTTCTGGGTCCGGCGTAGTTACGACGTAAAGATTTGAAGCATGTTTCAAATCTAAAGTCCGTCAGATTTGAGGCTGGAAAAGTCCGCTGAAAGTCCGGGGAAGCCCACACATGATCGGATTGTCAGACAGCTTTAGTCCGTCGGCGTCCGTCGGACTTTTGTAGACGAAAAGTCCGACTGTGTGTACGCGGCATTAGAAATGGACAACTCTGTGTAAAAAAATGCGTTTTCAGTTTTTTCCCACATTTTCCAAAAACTTCTGGAAAAAAATGAACCGTTCAAAAGACTCATTATGCCTCATAGATTATACGTTGGGGTGTTTGCTTTCCAAAATGTGGTCACTTTGTGGACGTTTCCATTTTCCTGGTACTCCAGGTCCTTCAAAATTGTAATAGGTGGTTGAGAGATTAGATATGCAATTTATGTTACTAGAACACCTGAATGTGCTACTTCAATGTTAGGCCTCTGTATGTGGCCAGGCTATGTAAAAGTTTCACACATGTGGTATCGCCATGCTCAGGAGGAGTAGCAGAATATATTTTGGTGTGTCATTTGTGAAATGTACATGCCATGTGTGAGAAATAACCTGTTATAATGACAATTTGGTGTGAAAAAAAAATAAAAATAAAAAAAATCTTAATTTTGAAAAGAATTGTGGGAAAAAATGACAACTTCAAAAAACTCACAATGCCTCTTACTAAATACCTTGGAATGTCTACTTTCCAAAAAGGGGTAATTTTGTGGGTATTTGTACTTTCCTGGCTTGTAAGGGTCTCAGGAAATAAGATAGGCCTCAGTACATCAGGTGTGATCAGATGTGATCAATTTTCAGTGATTGGCACCATAGCTTGTAGACGCTATAACTTTCACACAGACTAATTAATATCCACTAATTTGTTCGGTCTTTTTTCATTTATAACACAGAAAATAAAAAACCCAGAGGTGATCAAATACCACCAAAAGAAAGCTCTATTTGTGTGAAAAAAGGACGAAAATTTCATATGGGTACAGTGTTGCATGACTGAGTAATTGTCATTCAAAGTGTGAGAGCACCGAAAGCTGAAAATTGGTCTGGTTAGGAAGGGGTTTTAAGTGCCCAGTGGTCAAGTGGTTAAAGACACAGAGCAATAATATATCACATAGTGTAACACAACAGTCCCCATAATGTATAAAACCTCTTAATGACCCATTGGTAAGCGAGGAGTCATGGAATTAGGGTCAGTTCTCTGATGTGAAGGTGGGGGATAGCGGGTGGTGTGGAGCACTGAGAGCATTTTATTAATCTCTGGAAGAGAATTTTTGTGTGTTTGGAGCACTGGACAGTTTCTTTTTTGAATATTGAACACTTTCATGTTGGAAATTGAGAGAGGAGATGGACCTTAAAGGGTTACTAAAGGTTTGTTTAAAAAAATAAAATAAATAACAAACATATCATACTTACCTCCACTGTGCAGTTGGTTAAGCACAGAGTGGCCCCGATCCTCTTCTTCCAGGGTCACTCAGCAGTGCTGGTACCTCCCCCTCTTCTCGAGTGCCCCGTTGGTGAAGCGCTCTTCTTCGGGACACTCATGCGGATGGACTCCCGTGTCCTGCTTCTGCGTCTATTGACACCGAAAGCAGGACTCGGCCCTGCCCCCTGGCGCCCATGTCATTGAATTTGATTGACAGCAGCAGGAGCCAATGGCTGTGCTGCTATCAATCTATCCAATCAGGACACGAGACACCAGATAAAGCTGGTGTACTTGTCCCTGGGGAGAAAAAGACCGGGTTCAGGTAAGTAAAACGGGGGGCACTGGGGGCTGCAACATGAGAGAAGGTTTTTCACCTTAATGAGTGCCGTGACAGATGCTGGCGCCAGTGGCCCTATTTAAGCCAGCCTGTGACCACAGGACATTGCTGGATTATCTCCCTTGTGTACCTTGACCTTGCTTCCTGATCAGTGATTACCTGTTGTGACCCCACTTGCCTTGACCTCGCTTCCTGATCTCCTGGTTAGACCCTTGGCCTGCTCCTGGACTCTGCTTTTGCCTCCTGATCTCCCAGCTTGACCTTCGGCTTGTACCCGAACCCTGCCTGTGTATGATCTTGGCTCGCCCCTGTGTATGCTCTGGACTGACTTATCTGTGTATGGCCCCTGGCCTGTCTCCTGGTTCCTCTGTTTACCTAACACAGCAAGTTCTGCTCTGCCAGCTCAGTCATCCCTCAAGTGGCCGAGCTCATCGGACTGCAAACAAGCACCTGGCCAACCGTGCTTCTTTGGGCACTGCGCTTCCTGTTCCCAACTCCAGGAACGCGCTGCACTTAGCCACAAGGGGAGCTCTCTTAGCATCTCGATCTCCATACACGCAGCTGACACTCCACCTCATTTGTTGGGCACAATACACATGATACATTGGGTGGTGGGGTGGGTACATTGATGATGTTCTTGCTGTCGACAGTTAAGGTTTCTCAATATTTCCTTTACAGAAGGATGTGATGATCTCTATTTTGTACATGAGCAGCAAACTGTGTGTGTAATTAAATAAAAAAACCCTTTGTACATGTTTTTAGAGCTGTGTGGATGAAGGACAGTCTTGTTTTAGATGACTATACCCAATATATAACTGAGGGATTGTGTGATCTTCCTGTGTGGAATCCCGGGAATACAGAGGATGGGGCCATCTCTCTGGTGGGTTCCCATTACTGGATCCATCTGTAGGAAACACACACTGACTGAATACATTGTGTCTATGTGTTCCTGCTTTCTTTACAATAAAGTCTCCTCTTACCCATTGATGTGAGGGGTGACTGATTCTCCATCATGATGTCCTTGTAGAGATCCTTGTGTCCTTCTAAATACTCCCACTCCTCCATGGAGAAATAGACAGTGACATCCTGACACCTTATAGGAACCTGCCACACACAATGATACAGTCACCATCCAAACACATCCCTTGTCTGTTACTGGATAATGTCCCAAAATTCCCGGCACCGCTCACCTCTCCTGTCAGCAGCTCCATCATCTTCTTGGTGACTTCTAGAATCTTCTTCTCATTATTTTCCTGTAGGGCTAGGAGGGGTGGTGAATGCATGGGGATGGGGTCTTGTCTTTCTCTTTGTCTTATGGACAAGCAGCGACTTCTCCTTTTTATAATATTCTCAATAGATGACTTCATAACTACAGTACAGTCCTGTAATAAACATCAATTAATAGTATATCAGAATCCTCCTCACCTAACAAGGCTAGTCTGTGTTTTATTAATACAGTTAAGAATGATTAAACACTCCCAGAATCCTTCTCACCTCTCCAGTCAGTAGACAGATGATCTCCAGTGTGAGTATTAATATCCCATTAAGGAGATGATTTTTTTTCATATTTACATAATTGAGAAGCTGTTGATTCTCCATCATGACGTCCTTGTAGAGATCCTTGTGTCCTTCTAAATACTCCCACTCCTCCATGGAGAAATAGACAGTGACATCCTGACACCTTACAGGAACCTGACACACACAATGATACAGTCACCATCCAGACACATCCCTTGTCTGTTACTGGATAATGTCCCATAATTCCCGGCACCGCTCACCTCTCCTGTCAGCAGCTCCATCATCTTCTTGGTGACTTCTTGAATCTTCTTGGCACTGGTTACCTCTGCTGTCAGGCAGTGAGGTGGAGGCACTGTGATGGGTGATGTCCTGTGAAGACGACTGCTGGGTGTTAATGGTTCACCAGATATTTTTCTCACTACGTTATAATCCTGTGTAAAGAGAGAAAGTAACAAATATCACTACAGACCTCCCAGAATCCTCCTCACCTC
Organism: Aquarana catesbeiana; assembly: GCF_042186555.1. Lineage (NCBI taxonomy): Eukaryota > Metazoa > Chordata > Amphibia > Anura > Ranidae > Aquarana > Aquarana catesbeiana. The sequence goes on along the minus strand of NC_133331.1, from coordinate 300,459,403 downwards.
TCCGGTCAGGTCTTTGTTTTATTAATAGAGATAAGAGTGATGTCATATGACTTTCCAGAATCCTCCTCACCTCTCCGGTCAGCAGGTTGATTATCTCCAGGGTGAGGTTCAAAATCCTTTTAGTCACATGATTTTGGCCCATCTCCATCTTCAGTGGTGTGGTCATGTGATCTACACAGGACTCTCCTCTCTGTAGACGGATAATAAACTGAGAATTATCTGGACTGTACTGGGATGAAAAATGTCTGCACAGAGTTCCTCCATAGTTCTAACATTGAAAATTCCTTTTAAATAACTCAGACAAAAATCTTTCATTTTAGGCTTATAATGGCTGGGGAAGGATTAGGCCTTCTTTCAAGATATTCTTGTCCAGGTTGGGGAGATTTCCTGTGACTTCCTGTCCAGCATGTATCTGGACTATGAATCAGAGGCTCTGGATGGACAGTTGGATAAGTGGCTCTATATTTAGGATGTATCCAGTCTATAAACCAGAGGTTCTGGATGGACAGTTGGATTAATGGTTCTATATTTAGGATGTATATGGTCTATAAACCAGAGGCTCTGGGTGGACAGTTGGATAAATGGCTCTATATTTAGGATGTATCTGTTTTATAAAGCAGAGGCTCTGCATGGACAGTTGGATAAATGGGTCTATATTTAGGTTGTATCTGGTTTATAAACAAGAAGCTCTGGATGAATATTTGGATAAACAGCTTTATTTAGGATGTATCCGGTCTATAAACCAAAGGCTCTGGATGGACAGTTGGATAAATGGTTCTACATTTAGGATGTATCTGGTCTGGCTGTTTGAGATAAAGACATCACAGTGACTATGGAGAAAGGGAACGGAAATTATCGTGGGGGGGATTTATTGGTTTAAACAGAAAAATAATCTTATTACCCTCTTTGTGTGTTCCAGCGATGTGTGCTCTCTTTTTCCTCCTCCTTTCACCTTGGATATTGTACGTTATACAACATTCTATGCTTATCTTTCATCAGTTCCTGTCAGAGTGATCCACGCACAATATGTAACATTGCTATCCTATATCTAGCCTATCCTCCGCCCATACTTCCTGTGCTACTTCTGCTAACTCATCTACGGTTTTCTGCAAACATGCAGAAAGGGGAAGTAGGGTCCGCCCTGCCCCATCTCCAATTGTTATAACTACTTGTATTTTGGTCATTAATTCTCTTCCAAGTAAATTCACAGAGCACCCGGGAATGACTCTACAAGGGTGATACACCGTGTATCTATCATCTAAACTGCTCACAAGAAAGAAAGGGGCTTCCCAGGTCTTTGTCAGGACCCCATTTATCCCCACAGAAGGCTCACATTCTGTCAGAGTTCCAGTATATTCTCCCTCCTTGACACTAGGTTCACACCTATGCGCTTTTTAGTGCGTTTTACAATTTGTAGAAATGCACAGCAGTCCATTTACCATTGTTTCCTATGGTACATGTTCACATCTATATGTTTTTCAGCCAGTCAGTCTTTGTAAAGGGTCAGGGATTTTTTTGCGTTTTGTGTGTAAAAGACTTCAATCGACCGGCACCAAAAACGTAAGTGTTTTGCAATTTTTCTTTTCATTAAGAAACTGTGAATAGCTGGTTCTTAAGGAGTGAGTAGGGAAGCCGGCCGCCTTAGCAACTAATGAGTCATTATCTGTCAGTAGAGTTCCTGGCTGACAGCTGAATGTAAAAACAATAATTGCTGGCAATAAAAACAAAATCAGGATAAAAATGATGTGGAGTTCCCCTCCAAATCCCGACCAGGACCTTAGAGGGGAACCCCACGCCAATTTTTTTATTTAAAAATGGTGTGGGGTCCCCTACAAATCCATACCAGGTCCTTATCCAAGCATGCAGCCTGACAGGTCAGGAAAAGGAGGGGGCAAGCGAGTGCCCCCCACCCCTTCCTGAACCGTACCAGGCTTCATGCCCTCAACATGGGGGAGGCATGCTTTTGGGGCAAGGGGGATCTACCCCCCAAAGCACCTTATCCCTATGTTGATGGGGATACAAGGGCCTCTTCCCTACAACCCTGGGCTGTGGTTGTGGGGGGGTCTGCGGGCAGGGGGCTTATCAGAATTTGAAAGCCTTCTTAAACAAGGGGGCCCCCAGAACCCGTTCTCTACCTATGTAAATGAGTATGGGTTACATCGTACCCCTACTCATTCACTAAAAAAAGTGTCAAAAAGAAATAAACAAACACACACAGTTTTTGATAATTCCTTTATTAAAAATTTTGAAAAAATGTCCCCAATGTAGATCCATCATTAATCACGCCACCCGCTGCCTGCACTGGACCCCCCAAAAAATGTAAAAAAATAAAAGCTCCGCCTGCTCCTCTGTGTGCCAGTGCTTAACCGGGTTGCCGACCGCTCAACGTACATGTCCTGCAGAGCAGCGGCCTCTCTGCACAAAATCATGCATCTGTACATGATCCGCGCCCGCGGGCAGGGGGTGCACATGGGCCCAGTGCTGCTCTGATTCAGTTCAGAACTGATCAATTTTCAGGTCCAGGCCAATGATTTATGGCCTGGGCCTGCTAATCGGTTCTGACAAATCACAGAACCTCTTGTGTCTGTGTTTACATTACACAGGCACAGGAAATGATGTAATCTTCTCTCCTGGAGTCCTTTTCGGATCCAGCGTGAGAGAAGATAACGTCTACTGTGAGTACAAGCACCACACTGACACCAGATTACATACTTAGGCACATTTAACCCTTTGATCGCCCCCCCCCCCCCAGTTAACCCTTTCACTCCCTGTCACAGTGTTATTAGGTACAATGTACCGATTTTCTACTGATCACTGTATTAGTGTCACTGGCGACGTTAGATAGCGTTAGCAGCAGTCCCAGATCAGGGTACCCGCCGTATATTCCCTAATAATGTTTTAACCCCTGATCGCCCCCGGTTAACACTTTCACTGCCCTGTCACAGCATCATTAGTACCGTGTACAGATCTTTTTTTCCTCCTCACACACTGTCAGTGTGAGGCGAGGAGAGCCGATTACCGGCATCTCTGTGTTTACATGTGACCGGCTGTGATTGGACACAGCTGATCACATGGTTAAAGAGCCGCGGACAGAGATCGGGATCGCGCCATGTCCTAGAAATACGGCGTGGCCACGATCGCCACGCTGCATGCTTCCCGGGGGCGCGCAAGAGTGACCGTTCTGGGACGCCCTCATATGACATTGTCCCAGAACGAGAGCCGCACTGCCGCCATTTGACGGTGGGTGGGCGGCAAGCAGTTAAAGGGTGCTCTGACTTCTGATCAATGCTGACTGGTCTTCAGCTGTTTCCTGATGCCCTTCTTGAAACCTGCTTGTTACCCATTGCTCACGGGATTCAGAGTCAGTGAATCAGAGAGTCCAGTGAGAGACTAGGAGCTCAAGGGGCTGAAGAGCTACAAGTGGACATTGTAGTGAAACTGAGAGAACTGTTGAACTTTGCGTTAGGAACTGTTAAATACTGTTGCCATAGGAGACAGCAAACCTTGAAGTCTCGGATTCTGCCTATTGAAATTGCAATTACTTAAGGGTGTCCTGGCCCTAACCCTCTTTCCCTTGCAAAAAAAAAAAGGACTGTTAAAAGAAATAAAAACTCTTTTGTATTCAAGAAGTGTCTGGCGCCCAATAACGTTTACCACCTTTGCACCTACTATGCTTCACAACCCACTACATATTGAAGGATGTCAGCGGTCTGTGGCCTCGAAGAGTGGAAGCGGTTAGAGATTCTGCTACACAGTAAAAAATGTCAGGGAGGCAGAGGATGTGAGCTCAGTAGGGCAGTATAGAGGGGGTCATCAGGGCAAAGGATAGGGTCAGCAGTTTGTAGTGCAATGTACAATGGGTTATCAAGGCAGAGGGCAGGGAGCAGCAGGACAGTGTGCTGGGGGTCCCCCCCGAAGAGGAAAGGGTCCCCCCCACCCAAAGAAAATCACCCCTCCTAACAATTATCCTCTTTCCCCTACAATTTCCATCCTAGCACAAATCCTCCCCAGCAAATCTCCCCTTCCAGCACAAATCCCATCCCAAAAATGCCTCCTCCTAGCACAAATCCTGCCCCAGGCCTCTCCTCTTAAAGTGGTTGTTACCCTAAAAAAAACAAAAAACAGCGATCCTGTTTCCTTATAGCAGGTTAAAAATCACAATACTTGTGCCGTCTAACCTGCCCCTCTGGAAACTGTAAAAAACCTGGCTGATCCTGCCAGTTTTTGCCCTACCCTCTGTAAACTGACCACGACCTATTATGGCTGCTGAGTCCTGACACCGTGGTCAGTTTACATGCCTCCGTCATTTGCTGTTTCTCCTCTCTGCTCTCCCCTGTCCTCTCCCCCTTCCCCTCCCTGCCTGTCAGTTCGGGGGTCTGTGTATCTGTCTCCTCCCCCACATTGCTGTTAGTATGAAACTACAATTTAGACAAAAATGCTTCCAGCCCGTCTTTTTTAAGCTGCCATCCTGCACTGTATAAGTGTTTGTTGGAAACAAAGCCTCTAAATACCTTTTTGTGATGTATCTTCAGGCGGGTCATGTGACTCCCGGCCGCTCTGCTTTTCCGATCCAGGGCTACAGCGGGAGGGGCGGAGCGGCCAGCTCGGCAGTCACATGACTCTCAGCTGACATCAGAAGGAGAGATCGGCTGCTCCTGCTGTAGCCCTTGATCGGAATAGCAGAGTGGCCGGGAGTCACGTGACCATTCTGAAGATACACCAAAAAAAGTATTTAGAGGATTCGATTCTAACACTTATACAATGCAGGATCGCAGCTTAAAATAAGGGGGTTGGCAGCAAAGCATAATTTGTGGTTACAAACCCACTAACCCAATTTCCTCCACCCAAGTTTCCCCTACCTCCCCCAAATCCCCCTCTTAGCCCAAATCCCCCCACCCCTTCCTAGCAAAAATTCCCACCCCCAATACCTCCTCCTAGAGCATATAATCTCTCCAACCCCCCCAGCACATATTCCCCCATTCATCTTCCTCTAAAATATCCCCCTATGCATCCTCTTAGTACATATCCCCTCATAGTACATACTGTATTTCCCCCATTCCTCTTCCTAGGGCATATTCCCCCAATCCCGCCTCCTAGTACATGTCCTCCCCCAATCCCCTCTCCTAATACATATTTCCTCATTCCTCCTTCCAATATATACCCCCCCAAATCCCACCTCCTAATACATACCCCCCAATCCCCCCTCCTAATACATATCACCCCAATCCCCCCTCCTATTACATAGCCCCTCAATCCCCCCTCCTAATACATATCCCGCCATTCCCATCCTAGTACACATCCCCCTCAATCCCCCCTCCTAGTACATATCCCCCAATCCCACCTAATAGTACATATCCCCCAACCCCCCCCCCCCTTCTAGTACATAATCCCCCCATTCCTCCTCCAAGCAAATATCCCCTCCAATCCCCCCTCCTAGTACACATCCTCCCCAATCCCACCTCCTACTACATATCCCCCATTTCTCCTCCAAGCAAAATCCCCCCACCCCCCAATCGCCCTCCTAGTACATATCCTCCACATTTCCCCCTCCTAGTACACATCCTCCCCAATCCCACCCCCTACTGCATATGTCCCATTCCTCCTCCAAGCAAAATACCCCCCCCCAATCCCCCCTCTTAGTACATATCCCCCAAATACCCCCTCCAAGTACATATACCCCCCCCCCAATCCCCTCTTCTCACAGCAGATCTCATGACAATTGTAAACAGTGGATGGATTACTTTCATGCCATTCATTGTATACAAGTGTGTTGCTAGCTGTAAATTGGTGAATGTGATCACATGGTACAGACAGGGCCAATCACAGGACATCTGTGCCTTGTGATTAGCTTTGTCCAATCACCACTAATGACAACAAAAGGCACTGAATGAATCAGTTTCATTCAGTAAAAATGGTTGCTTATACCAATGACAATGACAGTGTTACTATGGTAACACTGTATTGCTCTGGTCACAGTATATTAAAAAAAGAAAAAAAATGTAATAAAAAAGGAAAAAATAAATAAATGTAAAAAAAAATCACCAGTTAGTGTCCCTGATCACCGCCAAACAGTTTCAATCAGTAAAAATGGTTGCTTATACCAATGAAAAACAAATTATGATCACTTCCCCAGAGTAGTTACTATGGTAACACTGTATTGGTCTGGTCACAGTATATTAAAAAAAAGGAAAAAAATGTAATAAAAAAGGCCAAAAAAATAAAAAACTGAAAAAATAAATCACCAGATAGTGTCCCTAAACACCACCACACCAGTTATATGATGACGCTGTACTGCACTGGTGACAGGATGTAAACAAAAAAAATTGAGAATTTTTTTTTTTTTTTTTTCATTTTCCAAAAAAATTGTAACAAAAAATTACAACTTAAAAAAACTCACCATGCCTCTTACTAAATACCTTGGACTGTCTAAAAAAGTCATTCGGGGGGTATTTGTAGTGTCCTGGCATTTTTGCTGCCTCAGAAAATGAGACCGAACCTCAGGATTGATCGATATTCAGAAATTTATATCGTAGTTCTTAGACTCTAAAACTGTCATACAGACTAAAATATACACGCTGATTTTTTTATTTTATTTTATAAAAGAAATGTAGCAGAATACATTCTGAAGGAAGATTATTTATTTGCAAAGTTTTATAACAAACTATTTTTTTTTTGCTGTACAGAATAAACATGGTAAAAAAAAAACACAACCAAAAGAAATCTCTTTCTGTCTTCAATAATATATATATTTTTTTTATAAAAGAAATGTAGCAGAATATAGATAAAGATGATTTATAAGTTTTAGAACAGAAACTAAAAAGAAAAAAAAATCCTGTAAAGAATAAACATGAAAAAAAAACTAAAAGAAGTCTCTATCTGTCTTCAATAATGAAATTCTCCATAGTGATTCCAGAAATCTGAGAACAGAGTATTGGAAAGTGCGGAGCGTTTTTGTTTATTATAGAAAATCAGGATTATGATTTACGACTGAAGGAGTTGTAAAGGCAGACGTTTTTTAATCTATGCATTAAGATAAAAAAAAACTTCTGTGTGTAGCAGCCCCCCCCCCCCCAGCACCCCCTAATACTCACCTGAGCCCCATCTCTCTCCATGAGTGCTTCGGCCGTTTGGGACTCTCCTCCTGATTGGCTGAAACACAGCAGTGAAGCCATTGGCTCCCGCTGCTTTCAATCAAGGTCAGTTAGCCAATCAGTAGAGAGAGGGGGCGGGGGCTAAACTGGGGCTCCGTGTGGGAATGGACACAGGGAGCTTGCGGCTTAACTCGGGTGCCCCCATAGCAAGCTGCTTGCCGAGGGGGCACTCTACAGGAGGGAGGGGCCAGGAGCGCTGAAGAGGGACCCGAGAAGAGGTGGATCCGGGCTGCTCTGTGTAAAACCACTACACAGAGGAGGTTTAAAATATAAAATATTAAAAAAAACTATAAAATGTTTGTTATTTTTAGAGAAAAAAAAAAAACGAGACTTTACAATCACTTTAACAAACAATAAAAACAAAGTTAGAAGCTACATCAAATCTTCTATAACTGAAGAACATAAACTATAAAATGTAATAATTATTGGATGGACCAATGAAAAGCCGACTTCTTCTGTGAGACATTAAAATAGCGATAATGTACAGGAACCAATAAGAAGCGTTGTCCATGTATTGTCATATCTGGCCATGTATTAGCACAGTTTAGTTGTATGGTGCAGTCTGTGTGAGTGCGGGACCGAGTCATCTCTGTATGTTTAGAGGATCGTATTACTAGAATTCAAATCCAGGCGCCCCAAACCAAAGTGTACCCGAAAAATAATATTGTTACCCCTCCCCCAACACATCATGAAAATGAAAAGCGTGTGTGAAATTTCTGGTGTCTAACAAGTGATTGTTTGCGGCCGAAACATTTCCCGCACTCTGAGCATGAATAAGGACGCTCACCTGTGTGAATTCTTTCGTGTGCAACAAGAATTGCTTTCCTAAGGAACATTTCCCGCACTCTGGACATGAATAGGGACGCTCACCCGTGTGAATTCTTTGGTGTCTAATAAGTTTTCCTTTCTCAATGAAGCATTTTCTGCACTCTGAACATGAATAAGGATGCTTGTCTGTGTGACTTCTCTGGTGTATGAGAAAGCTGTTTTTCTCAGTGAAACAATTCCCGCACTCTGAACATGGATAGGGACTCACATCTATGTGACATTTCTGGTGTTGAAGAAAGTGTACTTTCTGACTAAAACATTTCCCGCACTCTGAACATGAATAGGGACGCTCACCTGTGTGAATTTTCTTGTGCCTAAGAAGTGCCCATTTTTTTGGAAACAATTTCCCACACACTGAACATGACAATGAACTCTCTTCTGTGGGAACTCCTTTATGGCTTGAAGAAGATTCCTTGGGAATAGAAGGATCTATTGAAGTATCTGTACTGTGAGATCCTATAGTCTTGGTGTGGGATCCATCAGAAGATTCCTCAGGATTAGAGGAATCCATTGATCTCCCCAATTGGGAAGGTCTGGGATGTAGATTTGGAGTAACGGGATTTCCTCCTGGAGAATATTGTACAATGTTATTATCTTCTGCTTTATAATCTGGAGATACAATGAGATGTTCCTCAGAGGTATTCCGGACATTGTGTCCACCTGTTGAGAAACAATTTAACATTAAATGTTATAACCTTCCATTCAGGAGTCATATATGTTGGTCCATCACCAAATAATTTATAAGAGCTCTGGCATGGATTTGGGGGCAATTAGAAAGAGAAAAATATGAATACAAACCAAGCGAAAGTGTCCAGCGCTCCTAACACAAAGTGCACAGTGCTATGTCTCTTCTGTTCTCGTGTGCAAAATTCTCTTCTAGAGTTTAATAAAAATGTTCTCAGTGCTCCACACCACCCGCTATCCTCCACCTTCACATCAGAGAACTCACCGGAATTCTACGACCCTTCTCTTACCAATGGGTCATTAAGCCCTTATATCCCCCAAGGGGAAGATCATCCGGGACCACCACCTCTATACCACCTCTCCAGTTATCTCATACTATACCTGCCAGTATCTTCTCACCGCAGGTCCATCACAGACTCTGACACATCAACAAAGATGGCTGCCATGTGTTCACCTTCTACAGCGCTCTCCACCAATCAGCACATAGATTACCGCCAATGTCAGAAAGCACTTCCGAGAGCTCTGCAAGGTGACAAAACGGGAGGAGCCACAGTGCTGTCAATGATGACGTCAAGAAGGTGGTCCTGGATGACCTTCCCCTTAACCACTTTACGCAAATCAACGTACTTCTACGCCGCTTTGAGGAAATGGATGTACCGGGGTGAAGCCGCAGCAGGCTTCACCCCGAAACTGTTTTTTTAGAGCGGGCGAATGGCTATCTGGTGATAACAGCCGATGCAGCCATGGGTGTCCGCAAGAGAGGGCAAGTGCCCACCCCAGAATCGACAAGGTGTCAACACACGGACACTGGTGTCCGTGAGCATTTCTTGCAGGGTCCGCCGTGACCGCTGCAGACTTTTTTCTGAGTCTGCTCTGCTGACTGCTGCTGCCCTCGGACATCTGACTTACTGTCCAACAGACCATCTCTCCCTCACCCCCGATCATCCGATGCCACAGCACTGCAGAGGCGGCAGTTCTGCAGAGGCATCTGTCGGCCGGATAAGCTGATGCCTCTTCTTTAGTTCCAACTGGAATTTCAGGTATGCTGTTGATATTACACCTCCTCCTAGTCACTCCGAGTCCTGGTAGCCATGGGCCGGATTCACAGCAATGCTGCAAGGCCAGTGTCATTGGGCACAATAGGAGACAGTAGCATTTGCATGGCCACAATAGGAGTTATATGGACACAATAGCATCTTTATGCTGTTGTGCCTATACAGTGCATCCGAAAAGTATTCACAGTGCTTCACTTTTTCTACATTGTGTTATGTTACAGCCTTATTCTAAAATGGATTAAATTCATTATTTTCCTCAAAATTCTACAAACAATACCCCATAATAACAACATCCTTGAGATGTTTCTACAACTTGATTGGAGTCCAACTGTGGTAAATTCAGTTGATTGGACATGATTTGGAAAGGCACACACCTGTCTATTTAAGGTCCCACAGTTAACAGTGCATGTCAGAGCACAAACCAAGTCATAAAGAGCCAAGAAATTATCTGTAGACCTCCAAGACAGGTTCGGATCGATGCGCAGATCTGGGGAAGGGTACAGAAAAATTTCTGTAGCATTTGAGGTCCCAATGAGCATAGTGGCCTCCATCATCCGTAAATGGAAGAAGGTTGGAACCACGAGGACTCTCCATAGAGCGGGCCGCCAAACTGAGCGTTTGAGAGAGAAGGGCCTTAGTCAGGCCACTCCCCAGTAAAAGGCACATGACAGCCCACCTGAAGTGTGCCAAAAGGCACCTGAAGGACTCTCAGACCACGAGAAACAAAATTCTCTGGTCTGATGAAACAAAGACTGAACTCTTTGGTCTGAATGGCAAGTGTCATGCCTGCAGGAAACCGGGTACCACTCATCGCCTGGCCAATACCATCCCTACAGTGAATCATGGTTCACGGTGGCAGGAACTGGGAGACTAGTCAGGATCAAGGGAAAGATGAATGCAGCAATTTACAGAGACATCCTTGATGAAAACCTGCTCCAGAGCGTTCTGGACCTCAGACTGGGGTAACAGTTCATCTTCCAACAGGACAACGACCCTAAGCACACAGCCAAGATAACAGAGGAGTGGCTATGGGACAACTCTGTAAATGTCCTTGAGTGGCCCAGCCAGAGTACAGACTTGAACCCAATTGAACATCTCTGGAGAGATCTGAAAATGACTGTACACCGACGCTCCCCATCCAACCTGATGGAGCTTGAGAGATTCTTCAAAGAAGAATGGGAGAAACTGCCCAAAAATATGTGCCAAGCTTGTAGAATCATACTCAAAAAGACTTGAGGCTGTAATTGGTGCCAAAGGAGCTTCACCAAAGTATTGAGCAAAGGCTGTGAATACTTATGTACATGGGATTTATTTCATTTTTTATTTTTAATAAATTTGCAGAGATTTAAAAAAAAATGTCTTACATTGTCATTATGGGGTATTGTTTGTAGAATTTTGAGGAAAATAATGAATTTAATCCATTTTGAAAAACAAGGCTGTAACATAACAAAATGTGGAAAAAGTGAAGCGCTGTGAATACTCGGAAGCACTGTATAGCTGCGATTATGCCCATATAGATGTACAACAGCAGATGTATGGGCATAATAGCATAAAGGTGTTATTGTGCCCATATAGCTGCTATTGTGCCCTTATAGATGCTGTTGTGCCCATATAGATGCTGTTGTGCCCATATAGATACACAATAGTAGCAATTGTATATGAGCACAAGGATATCTATAAACGCACAACAACAGCTTTATGGGTACAACAGCATAAAGATGCAATTGTGCCCATATAGAATTTAAAATCTCCACTGGCTTAAGCCAATGCTGCACCATGCAGGTTTTTTTTTTCTGTAATCGATTGCCTAATTGTATGTTTATTTATACCTTCACTTGTTGTGGTCGCAGCATATTTTGCATGGTTTTGCATGTGGCTCAGATCGCCACGGCAAAACTAGGTACACTCACCCCCCCAAAAAAGTGCCAAATGTGTCAGTGGAAGGGGGAGGGGTATCACGATTTATGTGATGACTAAGCCCCTCCCCTTCATGACATTGTTGAAAAAGGGCGGAGCATGGGTAACCTTAACCATTTACCGACCAAGCCATAGCTGAATGATGGCCACAGCGCAATCGCATAATTCTGCGAGGGTGTACAATGACGTCCTCCCAGAAAAACGCTCCAGGAATGCACCCAGGAATGTTCATGACCGTTGGGTCCTCTGGACCTGGCACGTCACGGATCGGGGGTAAAGGGCCAATGACAGCAGCCCTTTACCACGTGATCGCTCCGTCCAATGAAGGAGCGATCAGTTGTCAACAAACCGGAACATGTCTGGTTCAGCTCCTCCCCTCTCCGCACACAGATCAGTACAGGGTGTGAGGAGAGGAGGGAGCCAGGTGCAGCATCTCTGTGGGCTGGATCTATTCCGCCCAGTGCGCTGATCTGTGCCCATTCATTCCCATCCTCATTCATTCTCATCCATCTCCATCCATGGCTCATTCATCCTCATTCATGGCTCATCCATCCTCATTCATGGCTCATTCATGCTCATCCATGGCTCTGCCATGCCACATCAGTGATCAATCATCTGTGCAACATCCATGCCACATCAGTGATCATCCATGCCACATCAGTGATCATCCGTGCCACATCAGTGATCATCCGTGCAACATCCATGCCTCATCAGTGATCATCCATGCCATATCACTTATCATCCGTGCCACATCAGTGATTATCTGTGCCACATCAGTGCTCATTCGTGCCACATCAGTGCTCATCCCTACCACATCAGTGCTCATCCCTGCCACATCCATGCCACATCAGTGCTCATCTGTGCCACATCCATGGCACATCAGTGCTCATCTGTGCCACATCCATGGCACATCAGTCCTCATTCGTGCCACATCAGTACTCATCCATGCCACATCCCTGCTACATCAGTGCTCATCAATGCCACATCCATGCCCCATCAGGGCTCATCCCTGCCACATCAGTACTCATCCGTGCCACATCCATGCCACATCAGTACTCATCTGTGCCACATCCATGCAACATCAGTACTCATCCGTGCCACATCCATGCCACATTAATGCTCATCAGTGCCACATCCATGCAACATCAGTTCTCATCCAATGCAACATCAGTGCTCATACGTGCCACATCCATGTCACATCAGTGCTCATTCGTGCCACATCCATGCCACATTAGTGCTCATTCATGCCACATCATGCTCATCCCTGCCACATCTATGCCTCATCAGTGCTCATCTGTGCCACATCCATTGCACATCAGTGCTCATTCATGCCACATCAGTACTCATCCATGCCACATCAGTGCTCATCCCTACCACATCAGTGCTCATCCCTGCCACATCCATGCCACATCAGTGCTCATCTGTGCCACATCCATGGCACATCAGTGCTCATTCGTGCCACATCAGTACTCATCCATGCCACATCCTTGCTACATCAGTGCTCATCAATGCCACATCCATGCCACATCAGACTCATCCCTGCTACATCAGTACTCATTCGTGTCACATCCATGCCACATCAGTACTCATCCGTGCTACATCCATGCAACATCAGTACTCATCCGTGCCACATCCATGCCACATTAATGCTCATCAGTGCCACATCCATGCAACATCAGTTCTCATCCGTGCACCATCAGTGCTCATACGTGCCACACCCATGCCACATCAGTGCTAATCTGTGCCACATCCATGGCACATCAGTGCTCATTCATGCCACATCAGTACTCATCCATGCCACATCCATGCCACATTAGTACTCATTCATGCCACATCATGCTCATCCGTGTCACATCAGTATTCATCCGTGCCACATCAGTGCTCATTTGTGCCACACCAATGCCACATCAGTACTCATCCGTTCCACATCCGGGTTACATCAGTGCTCATCTGTGCCACATCCATGCCACATCAGTGCTCATCCATGCCACATCCATGCCACATCAGTTCTCATCTGTGCCACATCAATGCTCATTTGTGCCACATCCATGCCACATCAGTGCTCATCCATGCCACATCACTTCTCATCCATGCCACATCTATACCACTACAGTGCCCATTAGTGCCATTACAGTGCCTCACAAAAGTGTAATAGTTAGTCTAATTAGATTTGAAATGTATGTCCCTAGAACACCCGATGGCGTTCCCTGCATGTTGGGACTCTGTATGTGGCCAGGCTGTTTAAAGTCTCACACATGTGGTACTGCCATACTCAGGAGTAGCAGAATGAATTTTGGGGGTAATTTTTGCTATGTACATGCTATGTGTTAGAAATATCTTATAAATGGACAACTTTGTATAAAAATAAATGCATTTTCATTTTCTTTCCACGTTATCCAAAACTTATGGAAAAAAGTGATATGTTCAAAAGACTCAATATGCCTCTTGGAATATACCTTGAGGTGTTTACTTTACAAAATGGGGTCATTTTGTGGACGTTCAAAAGGGCATTCAAAAGTGTAAGAGGTTGTGTAAGAAATTATATGTGCAATTTATGTCCCTAGAACGTCTGAAGGTGCTCCCTGCAAGTTGGGCATCTGTATGTGGCCAGGCTGTGAAAAAGTCTCACATGTGGTATTGCCATACTCAGAAGGAGTAGTAGAATGAGTTTTGGGTGTAGTTGCAAGTATGCCTATACTGTGTGAGATAAATAACCTGTTACTATGAAAATTTTGTGAAAAAAATCTTAATTTTGCAAAGAATTGTGGGAAAAAAATTACAACTTCAAAAAACTCACCATGCCTCTTATACTTTGGAATGTGTACTTTCCATAAAGGGGTCATTTGAGGGGTATTTGCACTTTCCTGGCTTGTTAGTGTCTCAAGAAATGAGATGGGCCATCAGTACATCAGGTGTGATCAATATTCAGTGATTTGCACCATAGCTTGTAGACAGGGGCGCAACTACCACCATAGCGACCCATGTGGGCGCTATGGGGCCCACAGCCGAGTGGGGCCCAGTGAGGATAAGAGCACTGCCAGCACAGTCTCCCAGCCAGGGGAAGAGAGAGGAAAGGAAGAGGCGAGCTGTCCATGTCAGCAGAGAGCTGAATTGCCCGATGTAAGAGCTTTCATTAGAACTTCCAGTGTTCCCGGAGCTCACGTCACATAGCTCCACCTTTTGGCCCGGTGCCTTTGATAGACAGAACGCCAATCCAATGCGGGACATGTGATGTCATCAAAGGCGTTGGGCCATGAGGTGGGGCTATGTGACGATGACCCCAGGACAGGAAATTCAAATGAAAGCTATTACAGCGGGCAATCCCGCTCTCTGCTTATCCGGGTGGCTTGCCTCTTCCTCTGCATAGGTGGGGCTGTATGGGGCACAGGCAGACCAGGCTGTATTGGGCACAGGTCACGCTGTATGGGGCACAGGTCATGCTGTATGGGGCACAGGTCACGCTGTATTGGGCACAGGTCACGCTGTATTGGGCACAGGTCACGCTGCATTGGGCACAGGTCACGCTGTATGTGGCACAGGTCACGCTGCATTGATACTAGGGCAGCTGTGGGGGGGGGCTGTTTGCAGGGGGGCCCCATACAACATTTTGCTATGGGGCCCTGCTATTTCTAGTTACGCCCCTGCTTGTAGACTCTATAACTTTCACACAGACCAAATAATATACACTAATTTGGGTTATTTTTACCAAAGATATGTAGCAGTTTAAATTTTGGCCAAAATGTATTAAGAAAAATTACTAATTTGCCAAATTTTATAACAGAAACAAAGAAAAATGCATTTTTTTAACAAAATTTTCTATCATTTAAGATTTTATCATTTAAAGTGCAAAACATAAAAAAAAAACTCGTAGTTATTAAATACCACCAAAAGAAAGCTCAATTTGTGTGAAAAAAAGACAACAATTTTATATGGGTACAGTGTAGCATAACTGAATAATTGTCATTCAGAATGTGAGAGCACTGAAAGCTGAAAATTATCCTGGTTAGGAAGGGGGTTTAAGGCTTGATTCACACTAACGCGTTTTTTGATGCTTTTTGCATTTTGCAGAAATGCAGGGAATTTTTTTTAACATGGGTTCCTATGGAACACGTTCACATCAATGCATTTTTGTGCCTCTGCATTTTTGGAAAGGGCTGGGGACTTTTTTCCTGCAAAATGCAGCCTTTTGCATGTAATAGACTTTAGTGGACCCGCATCCAAAAGGCAAGTACTGTGTTTTTACTGCGATTTGCGTGGTTTTTTTACACTGTATATAGCTGGTTGCTAAGGAGGGGGCGGGAAGCCAGCCAATCGATGAGTCATCAGCTTTCAGCGGGGTTCCCCACTGACAGCTGAATGTAATAAAAAAAATTGGCGGGTCTAGTATGGATTCCGAGGGGACCCCCCCCACGCCAACATTTAAAAAAAAAATGGTGTAAGGTGCCCCCCAAAATCCATACCAGACCCTTATCCAAGCATACAGCCCAGCAGGTCAAGAAAGGGAGGGAATGAGCAAGCGCCCCCCCCTCCTGAACCATACCAGGCCACATGCCCTCAGTGGGTACAACGGCCTCTTCCCGACAACCCTGGACAGTAGTTGTCGGGGTCTGCGTGCGGGGGGCTTATCAGAATCTGGGGGCCCCTTTTTACAAGGGGGTCCCCAGATCCTGCCCCCCCCCATGTGAATGGGTATTGGTTACATACTACCCCTACCCATTCACCAGGCCACATGCCCTCAGTGGGGACAACGGCCTCTTCCCGACAACCCTGGACAGTAGTTGTCGGGGTCTTATCAGAATCTGGGGGCCCCTTTTTACAAGGGGGTCCCCAGATCCTGGCCCCCCATGTGAATGGGTATTGGTTACATACTACCCCTACCCATTCAAAAAAGTGAAATGTAAAAAAAAAAAGAGACGTTTTTTGACAATTCCTTTATTAATAGCTCTGTCTTCTCTCAGTGCCGTTCTCTCCACCCCCGTCTCTTCCAAGCCACCTCTTCCCCCCACTGTCTTCTCCTGCTGCCATCTCTCCCAGTGCCTTCTCTCCCACCACCGTCTTCTCTTGCCGGCATCTCTCCTGATGCCTTCTCTCCCACCACTGTCTTCTTCCTCGCTGCCGGTTACCCACTAAAAAAATTTAAAAGTTGCTGTTCTTCTGTTGCTGTCTTCCTCCGTTGTGTTGTTGTCCACTGTCTGGCATCTGTTAAATAGCCACGGGGCGTGGCGATCTGATGAGAGAGCCCGCCCTTGTAACATCACAGGGGGCGGGCTCTCCAGGTGACATCATCTGATGGCCATGCCCCGTGGCTATATAATAGATTCCAGACAGCAGACAACAACACAATGGAGGGAGACGGCAACAAAATAACAGCGGCTTTTTTTTTTTAGCAGGTAAACAGCGGCGAGCAAGAACACGGCGGCAGGAGAGAAGGCATCGGGAGAGAAGGCGGCAGGAGAAGATGGCGTGGGAGAGAAGGCACCAGGAGAGATGGCGGCAGGAGAAGAAGACGGCGGTGGGAAGAGACAGCTCGGGGAGAGATGTCGGCGGAGAAGACAGAGCTATTAATAAAGGAATTGTCAAAAGCCAGCTCTTGCTTTTCTTTTTACATTTCACTGCCCTTTTGGTCAATGGGTAGGGGTAGTATGTAGCCCCATTCACATAGGGGGGCCGGGATCTGGGGGCCCCCAGATTCCAATAAGCCTCCCGCCCACAGATCCCGACATCCACTGGCCAAGGTTGTCGGGAAGAGGCCCTTGTCCCCATCAACATGGGGACAAGGTGCTTTGGGGTGGCTGCCCCCAATATTGATGGCATGTGGCCTGGTATGGTTCAGGAGAGGGGCCGCTCACCCTTTTCTGACCTGCCATTTTTTCCTATTTTGGCGTGGGGGGTCCCCTCTGAATCTATACTAGACCCAAAGGGCCTGGTATGGACCTGGGGGGAACCCCACACCGTTATTTTCATGAATTTTTTTTTTTTTGCCGGGAAATATTTTTTAACATTCAGCTGTCAGTGGGGAACCCTGCTGACAGCTGATGACTCATCGTTTGTTAAGGACGTGGTGGCCGGCCTCCCTGGCCCCCTCCTTAGCAACCAGCTATATATATAGTGTAAAAAAAACCAATGCAAAATCGCGGTAAAACCGTGGTTAAAAAAACGCGGAAAGCACAGCAAAAAGCACTGCAGAAATGCTCAAAAGCAACATGCATAGATGTGAATCGAGCCTAAGTGCCCAGTGGGCAGATAGTTAAAATGATGCACTCCCCTGAAAAAAGGTCTGCGGACACCCACGGATGCAGCTCAGCAGCCACTTGGCAGTTATCCTAAGCAGTGGGAGGTAATTTTCCCCCTCCCGCCACTGCTCTGCCTGGGTCTCCCGTCCTACCGGGAGACCCGAGCGACCAGCCGGCAAATCTGCCGCCTGGCCATAGACCCAAAAAAAGCCGGATTTGGCTTTGATCGGGTTTCTGATGTAGTAACCCAGAAGTGATGTCACAATGTCACTTCCAGGTTTACTCGGCTGCCAATGGCGCCAATTTTTTAAAATCTACAGTATTCAAAAACGCAACTTTTGTCATTTTGAATACTTTTAAATGCAAAGGAAGGATTTGGGGTCTGTCACTGCCTATTACTGTCACAGGAGATGTTTACATTCCTTGTGACAGCAATAAAAGTGATCAGATTTTTTTTTTTAAAGGGACAGTGTATAAAAATAAAATAAAAAAAATTCTAAAAAAAGAAACTTAATTTAAAGCGCCTCCGCCCCCGCGTGCTCGAGCACCAAAGAAAACGCATGTGTAAGTCACGGCCGAAAATGTAAACGGTGTTCAAATCACACATGCGAGGTATCACCACGATTGTCAGAGCAAGAGTGATAATTCTAGCAAAAGACCTCCTCTGTAGACCAGGCTCACATTCTGTCAGAGTTCCAGTATATTCTCCCTCCTTGACACTAGGTTCACACCTAAGCGTTTTTTAGTGTGTTTTTCAATTTGTCCATTTAACATTGTTTCCTATGGTACATGTTCACATCAATATGTTTTTCCGCCAGTGCATTTTTGGAAAGGGTTATGCCGCGTACACACGGGCGGACTTTTCGTGCGGACTGGTCCGACAGACTTTCCAGCGGACTTTCAATGGACTTTTGACGGACTTCCGACTGACTTTTTAACAAACGGACTTGCCTACACACGATCACACCAAAGTCCGACATGATGACGTACACCGGACTAAAATAAGGAAGTTGATAGCCAGTAGCCAATAGCTGCCCTAGTGTAATTTTTTGTCTATTGGACTAGCATACAGACGAGCGGATTTCTGGGTCCGGCGGAGTTAGGACGTAAAGATTTGAAGCATGTTCCAAATCTAAAGTCCATCAGATTTGCGACTGGAAAAGTCCGCTGAAGGTCCGGTGAAGCCCACACACGATCGGATTGTCCGCCGGATTTGGTCCGTCGGCGTCCGTCAGACCAGTCCGGTCGAAAAGTTCGACCATGTGTACGCCCCATTATGCCGCGTACACACGGGCGTACTTTTCGACCGGACTGGTCTGACAGACTTTCCAGCTGACTTTTGACGGGCTTCCGACGGACTTTTTAACGAACGGACTTGCCTACACACGATCACACCAAAGTCCGACGGATTCGTACGTGATGACGTACACCGGACTAAAATAAGGAAGTTGATAGCCAGTAGCCAATAGCTGCCCTAGCGTCGTTTTTTTGTCCGTCGGACTAGCATACAGACGAGCGGATTTCTGGGTCCGGCGGAGTTACGACATAAAGATTTGAAGCATGTTCCAAATCTAAAGTCCGTCAGATTTGCAACTGGAAAAGTCCGCTGAAGGTCCGGTGAAGCCCACACACGATCGGATTGTCCGCCGGATTTGGTCCGTCGGCGTCCATCAGACCAGTCCGGTCGAAAAGTCCGACCGTGTGTACGCCCCATTAGAGATTTTTTTCCTGCAGCAGATTCCGTTTTGTGTGTAAAAGATTTCAATGGACCCGCACCAAAACGCAAGTGTTGTGCATACCTCGCAAACAGCCCTGATTCGCCGGGACCATTACAGAAAATTGAACCCTGTCCCAGAGTCCCAGCAAATCAGAGCTTGTCATGGTTCCCGCACTACACGAGCAACACATTTTATGGCAGTCGTATCTCTCCCAGCACTCAGCACAGAGAGGAGTGCACTGAACCTGTCCCTCCTCCTCCTGTGTTTTCCTGTACACAGAGGATGAGGCGAGGAGCAGCACACCACACCACAGCTGATCTGATTATCTGAGGTAGGGTTGCCACAGCAGCAAAGGCTCCTGACAGTCCTGCCAGCACACACCCTCTCTCCCATCCTGCTCTCCCCCGAGTCCCGCCAGCAGCCCCCCAGCTCCTGTACTGTGTGTGCTCTCTCCTCCCGAGTCCGCCAGCAGCCCCCAGCTCCTGTACTGTATGTGCTTTCTCCTCCCGAGTTCCGCCACCAGCACCCCCCTACTCCTGTACTGTATGTGCTCTCTCCTCCTGAGTTCCGCCACCAGCACCCCCCCCCCGCTCTGGTACTGTATGTGCTTTCTCCTCCCAAGTCCCGCCAGCAGCCCCCCAGCTCCTGTACTGTATTGTTTATTTTTTCGGGAGCAGTGATTTTAATAATGCTTAAAGTGAAACAATAAAAGTGAAATATTCCTTTAAATATCATGCCTGGGGGTCTCCTTGGTTTGCCTATAAATTAGCGCATTTTTCCCATTATTATAACAGTACCGCAGCAAAATGAAATTTCTAAAGGAAAAAATGTCATTTAAAATTGCTTGTGGCTGTAATGTATTGTCGGATCCCGGCAATATACAAAAAAAAAGAATTGAAAAAAAACGACATGGGGTCACCCCAAAATCCATACCATGTACCCCATACCCATTCACATAGTTGGGGCGTGATCTGGGGGGACCCAAAGCACCCTCCCCATGTTGAGAGCATGTGGCCTGGTACGGTTCAGGAGGGGGGATGCTCTATTGTCCCCCCCTTTTCCTGCGGCATTCCAGGCTGCATGCTCGGATAAGGGTCTGGTATGGATTTTGGGGGGACCGCATGCCATTTTTTTTATTTTGGCGCTGAGTTCCCCTTAAAATCCATACCAGACTTGAAGGGCCTGGTATGGATTTTGGGGGGGACCCCCACGCCATTTTGTTTAAATTTTGTCGTGGAATTCCCCTTAAATTCTATACTAGACCCAAAGGGCCTGGTATGGACGAGGGGGGGGGGCGTGCTGTTTTTTTTCTTAATTCTGTCATAGGGCTCCCCTTAACCACTTCAATACTCTATATTATATATTGTACACTCCACTATATACCCTGAACTGTATTACATACTACACTGACTGCACTATATACTCTAAACTGCAGTATATATACTATAAGGACTGAACTATATACTCGGAACTGCAGTATATATACTATATGGACTGCACTATATAATTTGCAGAAAAATTGAGCCTTGGATGTTGGTGGTGCCAGAACACGGTAATCCCTCACAGTTTCTCTTGTTGGGCGCAGGAACAGGCTCTGCTGGTAAATATCATTTCAAAAATTTTAATTACATGCCCCTGTTAAACAGGGGCAGAAACATTGGGCCTTAGGTATTGGTGGTGCCAGAACACTGTAGCCCCTCACGGTTACTCTTGTTGGGCGCAGGAATGGGCCCTGCTGTTAAATATTATTTAAACATTTTTATTTACATGCTCCTGTTCAGAAAGCACGCTGGATGCAGGACAGGCTAGTAGCTCAATTGCATATTGAGCAGGTTCTGGCCAGTGGTCCATCCTCAAGACCCAGTAACCCAGTGGATGCTCTGCTGGAAAGGTCTCCAAGTCTGTTCTTGCCCCTAGATATTCCTGCACCATATAATGCAGACGCTGGCAATGGTCATTTGAACCTATCAGACCTTGGCGCTGAGGACTACCTCAGAAGCCTCAGAAACACGTTGTCCAGCACCAGGAAATTGTAACCTCCCAGGGTCTGGAAATGCGTTACACAAACTTTTCTTCAAGGCCTCCTGAAGATGTTTCATCCTCTGATTGCTCTGCGAAGGCAGGATGAGCTCTGCAACCTTACCCTTGTAACGTGGATCAAGGAGGGTTGCCAGCCAGTAATAATCACTCTCCTTGATACCACGAATCCTAGGGTCCTTTCGCAAGCTTTGCAGAATCAGGGAGACCATGCAGCGTAAGTTTAAAGAGGCATTTGATTCTGAGTCATTTGGGTCACTAAGGATCACATTATCCGTAACTACCTCTTCTCAGCCACGTACTCCTTGGGTTTCTGGGGACTTAAAACCATCCTTTGAAGACTGCTGCGTGTTATCCTCGACATCCATCCTGACACAATCCTCTTCTTCCTGTGTGTTTGGCAGCCCCACAGGAATGCTATCTGAATAAAGGGGGCCTTGAGAGGTAAAGAAGTCCTCCACTTCTTCCCACTGTTCTGCCTCAAGTGCCCTGTCCATTATTCCACGAAGCCTGTGCTCCAACAGGAAGACAAGAGGGACAGTATCACTGATTCATGCATTGTCACTGCTCACCATCCTCGTGGCCTCCCCAAATGGTGACAGGACACTGTATGCATCCTTGATCAGTAGCCACTGGTGTGGCAAAAAAAGACAAGCTCCCCTGACCCTGTCCTGGTGCTATACTCACACAGGTACTCATTGATTGCCCTCTGCTGTGTGTGCAGCCACTGCAGCATTGCCGTTGAGTTCCACCTGGTGGGCATGTCACAAATGAGGCAGCTGGTGGGCAGGTTGCATTCCCTTTGACCACAGACTTTTCTGGCCTGCCTCAGGAGATCCTGTAAGCCTAGGTACCTGCTCAAGAACCGCTGCACTACCAAATTCAGGACGTGAGCCAAACAGGGAACATGGGTCAAGTGTCCCTGTTGGAGGGCGTTGAGAAGGTTGGTGCCATTGTCGCATACAACCATTCCTGGCTGAAGCTAGCGTGGCGTTAACCACCTCTGAGCCTGCCCCTGCAGAGCTGACAGAATCTCTGCCCCAGTGTGGCTCCTGTCCCCTAGGCAGACCAACTCAAGCACCGCCTGACTGCTTGTGTAGCCTCTTGAGCGTTTAGGGAGCAGTGCTGGTTCAGAGGACAGTTCTGCAGAAGAGGCCATAGAGGAAGAAGAAGAGGGGGGAGGGGGACATAAAGATGTTGTGGTAGAATCACCACACTGAACCCTGTCCTGCATCCTTCCCAGCTGACAGCAGAGTTACCCAGTGTTCCATGAAGGAGAGGTAACGTCCCTGCCCATGCCTGCTGGACCATGAGTCAGCAGTAATATGAACATTAATGCTGACCGCCCTGTCCAACGAGGCCAAAACATTGCCTTCCACATGGCGGTAGAGAGCCAGAACGTGAAAAGAAATGGCATTTTGGAACCTGCAACTGTGGTACAGCACATTCCACAAATTCACGAAAGGGGACTGGATCTACCAGCTGAAAAGGCAGCAGTTGCAGTGCTAGCAATTTGGCCAAGCTAGCATTTAGATGCCGAGCATGTGGATGGCTGGGACCAAATTTCTTTTTACGGTTCAGCATCTGGGGTAGGGAAATTTGCCTGCTGAAATTAACTGGTGGTGTACTGCTAACAGATTGGCTGCAAGTACTTGTGACACCTATTGCTATGCCTTCATTCCTCTCATTGCAGGTTTTTGAGAGGACTGGAAGTATAGTAGGGTTTGACATCCCAGATGAGGAGTAAGGAGCAAGTGCCTTTTTCTATGATGTGTGTCTTTCAGGTGCCACTGCCAACAGACTGCATGCCAGGTCATCATGTGTCTGGTCAAGCATGTGGTGCCCAAGCAGCTGCTGTTCTGGCCACGCTTGATCTGCTTCAGACATTTTGTAAACAGCAACAGTGCGATCTGCTGCACACGTGTCGAAAGGCCCACACCAAGGAACTTTTAAAAGTCAGTGGGGAGTCAGCTGTGCCCTGCACCTGCAGAGCTCTGCGGTGTGATGCAATAGGGTGGCTGCCCTTAAGCTGACCCCTGGAGGACACCCTGCCTTGTTGGAGTTGTGCCTCTTCCTCCTACTCCTCACTTTCCTCCTATCTTCTCTCAGGCACCCAAGTACAGTCAGGGACCTTATCCCCTCCCCCCTCATCACTGGAGCAAACTTGGCAGTATGCTGCAGCTTGGGGATCATGACTGCCAGTTTCTTGTCCTTCTGTGGCACCCCCTCTCTCTAGGCCAACATCGGAGCCTTCAGATTGCTGCGCATCCTCTGGCAGCATGTAGCCGACACTGTAATCGAATAATTCTGGGGACTCTTCCGTGCATGATGGTGGGGCTACGGAAGGAGTAACTGTGAACAAGGAGCCGTTGGAATAGGCCGCTTTGACAGCTGTGTTGGAAGGCAAACTACTATGAGCCTGGGTGACAGAGGATGAGGAGGATGAGAACGGCTTTGTTATCCACTCCACCAACTCTTCTGCATGTTGTGGCTCAATAACAGAAAAAAAGGACAATCCTGCCCCACGGCCACCTACAGAGGATGCACCATGTCCACGATCACCACTGTTGACTGTGAGCGTTTGCCTCTCCTTGGTGGCCTTACGGACATGATGGGGATTTTTTCTTTTCACAGCACACTACACTGTATTATATACTGTGTACACCGCCTGCATTGTATTAGAAACGGTACACCGGCTGCACTATATTATATACTGTGTACACCGCCTGAAGTGTATTAGAAACTGAACACATTGTATTGTATACTGTGTACACCGCCTGAAGTGTATTAGAAACTGTACACCACTGAATGCACTATATACGGTATATAGGCTACACTGAATGCTATGTGTATGTATGTATGTATATATATATATATATATATATATATATATACTAGACTGACTGTATGTATGTGTGTATATATATAATATATATATATATACATATATATATATATATATATATATATATATATATATATATATATATATATATATATATTTATATATATATATTTATATATATAAAATCTCAAATACACTGCAACTAACTAACTAACTAACCTGCCTGCCTAATCTAGCTCTAGCTCCAGCTCTGTAAGCTGCCTTATATAGTGTGGGCCGCGGACAGCTCTGTAAGCACTACACGCGGCAGCTCTGTAAGCTGACTTATATAGTGAGGGGCACGGACTTAGTCCTCCTGAGCCATGATTGGCCAATTGGGCGGCACAGTGGTGCAGTGGGTAGCACTCTCGCCTTGCAGTAAGAAGGGTCGCTGGTTCGAATCCCGACCACGACACTACCTGCCTGGAGTTTGCATGTTCTCCCTGTGTCTGCGTGGGTTTCCTCCGGGTACTCCGGTTTCCTCCCACACTCCAAAGACATGCTGGTAGGTTAATTGGATCCAGTCTAAATTGGCCCTAGTATAGGTATGAATGTGAGTTAGGGACCTTAGATTGTAAGCTCCTTGAGGGTATAGGGACTGATGTGAATGTATAATATATATATTTATATGTAAAGCGCTGCGTAAATTGACGGCGCTATATAAGTACCTGAAATAAATAAATAAATAAAATAAATAAATAAATTAAGGCTCTCTCTGCAGATTGTGATTGGTCAAAGTATGCCGGTCAGGTGCATGCTTTGGCCTATCATCAGACGCTAATGCACTGCGAACTCGCAGTGCATTATGGGGCATTCCGCAGTGCTCAAATTTCCCATGAAAGCCCCATATTGTACGCTGTTCTGCGAATGGGGGAACATCAAGCTCATCCCTAATGTGATGTACTCCTAAACTCAGCACTGACTACAGCCCTTACTGCATTACATTCTCATGATTTTCAAACACATTGCATTACACACCCTGGTCTCCTGCAGTTTGCTTTATGTATCCTAAACCCGACACTGACTTCAGCACTCCCCAACCCTCTGTGCTCTGCATTACACACCACTGGACTATATACACAATACTGTACATTATATACGTCTCACCAAAGTCTTCATTGTCTTAACAGTTGCTGGTTGCTATGCAGTCCTTGACTATTTTAATGAAGTTCTTTTTGATGGTAGGCTCACACAAAGCAATTAAAGCATTTTTTATTGGTACAAGGAAACCTGAGTTTTGTTTAACCACATCCCTTAAGTCCCTCCCACTGCTAAGTATTTAGTTATACTCACATTGTACTGCGGCACGCTGCGTGCACCACAGGACTTTTCCTTCCTCCAGTGTCCCTCATTCTAAAGATCAAGGGCCTCTTCCCCACAACTCTGGGCAGTGGTTGTGGGGGTCTGCGGGCAGTTGGCTTATCGGAATTTGGAAGCCCCCTTTTACAAGGGGGCCCCCAAATCCCATCCTCACCCTGTGTAAATTAGTATGGGGTACATTGTACCCCTACTCATCCACCAAAAAAAATGTGTAAAAAATAAATAAAAACACACACAGTTTTGAACAATTCCTTTATTAAAAATAAAATAACAATGTCCCCCCCGATGTAGATCCATCTTCAATCACGTCCGCTGGACACGAAAAAAAAAAGGCTGCTGACCACCCCACGTACATGTATTGCTTGGCAGCCGCCTCTCTGCGCTAAATAACGTACCTGTACATGATCCATGCTCGCGGGCAGGGGGTGCGCATGCACGCACCCACCTGCCCGGCGCTGCTCTGATTCCGTTCAGAACCAATCAATCTTCAGATCCAGGCCAATGATTTATGGCCTGCACCTGCTAATCGGTTCTGACAAATCACAAAACCTCCTGTGTCTGTGTTTACATTACACATGTACAAGAAATTATGTAATCTTCTCTGTTGGAGTCCTTTTTGGATCCAGCATGAGAGAAGATAACATATACTGTTAGTACAAGCACTACACTGACACCAGATCACATAGTTAGGGACATTTACCCCTTGATCACCCCCAGTAATCTCTTTCACTCCCTGTCTCAGTGACATTATATACATAGTACAGATTTTTTTTTTTGTGATAACTGTATTCGTGTCACTGGTGACGCTAGATAGCATTAGGGTCAGTTAGCATCAGTCCCAGATAGAGAAAGTGTACCCGCCATATATTCCCTAATAAAGTTTTAACCCCCTGATCACCCCCAGTTAACTATTTCACTGCCCTGTCACAGTATCATTGGTACAGTGTACAGATATTTTTTTTGATCACAGTTTTAGTGTCACAAGTAACGCGAGATAGCATTAACTTCAAAACCAGACAGCGACAAATTGCCCGCCACATATTCATTATCACATTTAACCCTTTGATTGCCAGTAACTCTAATGCCCCGTACACACGGTCTGATTTTCCGACGGAAAATGTGTGATAGGACCTTGTTGTCGGAAATTCCGACCGCGTGTAGGCTCCATCACACATTTTCAATCAGATTTTCCGACACACAAAGTTTGAGAGCAGGCTATAAAATTTTCCGACAACAAAATCAGTTGTCGGGATTTCCGATCGTGTGTACACAAATCCGACGGACAAAGTGCCACGCATGCTCAGAATAAATAAAGAGATGAAAGCTATTGGCTACTGCCCCGTTTATAGTCCCAGCGTACGTGTTTTACGTCACCGCGTTCAGAATGATCGGATTTTCCAACAACTTTGTGTGACCGTGTGTATGCAAGACAAGTTTGAGCCAACATCCGTCGGGAAAAATCCTAGGATTTTGTTGTCGGAATGTCCGATCAATGCCCGAGCGTGTGTACGGGGCATAACACAGATACACTATACACCTCCATTACTAGTATAGTCTGAACGGATCAATGGTTTGCACAGGCAGGGATTGCATTGGCAACTATCATCTTGGATAAAGTATTCATATTGGATTAAGTATTAGCACAATCTAGAAAACTCTTCTCTATCCCTCCACAGGTAGTCTGGCTTCAGGTTCCACCTTTAACTGATACTGCCGCATTGGTTTAAATGTGCTTATTGGTAATCTGCCTTTAAATTCTTTACCTCTGTCCATATCACTGTGATGTTTGTTTAGCTTTCTTATTGCTTATTTAGGATGTATCAGGTTTATAAGCCAGAGGCTTTGGATGGACAGTTGGTTAAATGGTTCTATATTTCGGATGTATCTGTTTTATAAAGCAGAGGCTCTGGGTGGACAGTTGGATAAATGGCTCTATATTTAGGATATATCTAGTCTATAAACTAGAGGCTCTTTATTAAAACTTGGAAAAATGGCTCTATGCTTATGATGTATCCTGTCTATAAACCAGAGGCTCTTTTTGGACAGTTGGTTAAATGGTTCTATATTTCGGATGTATCTGGCCTATAAACCAGAGGCTCTGGATGTACAGTTGGATACATGGTTCTATATTTTGTATGTATCTAGTCTATAAACCCGAAGTTCTGCACGGACGGTTGGATAAATAGCTCTACATTTAGGATGTATCTGGTTTATAAACCAGAGGCTCTGGATGGGCAGTTGGATAAATGGTTCTATATTTAGCAGGAATCTGGCCTAAAACCAGCAAATCTGGAGTTAAATATAAATTAATGGCTCTATATTTAGGATGTATCTGGTCTATAAACCAGAGGCTCTGGATGTACAGTTGGAAAAATGGCTCTATATTTAGGATGTAGCTGGACTATAAACCATGAGCTCTGGATGTACAGTTGGATACATGGTTCTATATTTAGGTTGTATCCAGTCTATAAACCAGAGTCTTTGGATGGTCAGTTGGATAAATGGGTCTATATTTTTTTATTTATTATGTGTCTGGTCTATAAACCAGAGGTTCTGGATGTACAGTTGGATAATTAGTTCTATATTTATTATGTGTCTGGTCTATAAACCAGAAGCTCTGGAGCAAAACTTGGATAACAGTTGGATAAATTCCTATATATTTAGGATGTATCCTGTCTATAAACCAGAGGTTCTGGATGTAGAGTTTGGAGAAATGGTTCTATTTTTAGGATGTGTCCTGTCTATAAACCAGAATCTCTGTGTGTACAGTTGCATACATGGTTCTATATTTAGGATGTAGCTGGTCTAAAAACCAGAGGCTCTGGATAAATAGTTTGATAAATGGCTCTATATTTAGGATGCATAGGGTCTATAAACTAGGGATGTGCTGAACACCCTCCTGTTTGGTTCACAGCAGAACATGCGAACAAGCAAAAAATGTGGCAAGAACACACGAACACCGTTAAAGTCTATTGGACACGAACATAAATAATCAAAAGTGTTCATTTTAAAGGCTTATATGCAAGTTATTGTCATAAAATGTGTTTGGGGACCTGGGTCCTGCCCCATGGGACATGTATCAATGCAAAAAAAGTTTTAAAAACGGCAGTTTTTCTCGGGAGCAGTGATTTTAATAATGCTTAAAGTCAAACAATAAAAGTGAAATATTCCTTTAAACTTCCTACCTGGGGGGTGTCTATAGTATGCCTGTAAAGTGCCGCATTTTTCCCATGTTTAGAACAGTCCCTGCACAAAATGACATTTCTAAAGGAAAAAAAGCCATTTAAAACTACTAGCGGCTATAATGAGTTTTCGGATCCCGGCAATACAGATAAAAGTAATTGAAAAAAACGCCATGGGTTCCCCCCCCCCAGTCCATTACCAGGCCCTTTGGGTCTGGTATGAATATTAAGGGGAACCCCGAAACCAAAATTGAAAAAAAAATTGCATGGGGGTCCCCCTAAATTCCATACCAGGCCCTTTGGGTCTGGTATGAATATTAAGGGGAACCCTGCTCCAATTTTTTTTTAAAATGGCGTAGGGGTCCCCCTCGAAATCCATACCAGATCCTGAAGGATTTTAAGGGGAACCCGCACCAATATTTTAAAAAATGGCATGGGGTCCCCCAAAAATCCATACCAGACCCTTATCTGAGCACGCAACCTGGCAGGCCGCAGGAGTGCCCCCCTCCCTCCTGAACCGTACCAGGCCACATGCCCTCAACATGGGGAGGATGCTTTGGGGTAGCCCCCAAAGCACCTTGTCCCCATGTTTATGGGGACAAGGGCCTCATCCCCACAACCCTTTCCCTATGGTTGTGGGGGTAAGCGGGCAGGAGGCTTATCAGAATCTGGAAGCCCCCTTTAACAAGGGGACCCCCAGATCCCGGCCTCCCCCTGTGTGAAATGGTAACGGGTACAAGTACCCCTACTATTTCACACAAAAAGTGTCAAAATGTTGAAAAAGACAAGACACAGCTTGGGGACAAGTCCTTTATTAAAAAATGTCCCACAAAGTCTATTCATCTTCTTCTCTCACGCGCCCGGACCGAAAAAATAAATTTAAAAAAGCCGAGACCGATCCGCCTTAATGGGAGGCTCCCGCTGTGTGGCGCTTCTTTGCTTGTGACAGTTGTTATATAAGTTGATGTACCAGGTGACCCCACCCCCTCTGAGACCACGGGAACTTTCCTATGGCTTCCCCCGTGGCGTCAGAGGGGACGGGGCCACCCAGTTACGTAAACAGGTGTTTTCAACACTTTGACACTTTTTTTGTGAAATGGTAGGGGTATTTGTACCCGTTACCATTTCGCACAGGGGGAGACCAGGATCTGGGAGTCCCCTTGTTGAAGGGGGCTTCCAGATTCGAATAAGCCCCCTGCCCGCATACCCCCACAACCACCAGGCAAGGGTTGTGGGGATGAGGCCCTTGTCTGCATCAACATGGGGACAAGGTGCTTTGGGGGGGCTATCCCAAAGCACCCTCCCCATGTTGAGGGCATGTGGCCTGGTACGGTTCAGGAGGGGGGCGCTCTTTCGTCCCCCCCTCTTTTCCTGCGGCCTGCCAGGTTGCATGCTCGGATAAGGATCTGGTATGGATTTTTGGGGGGACCCCCACGCCATTTTTTCTTTAATTTTGGAGCGGGGTACCCCTTAAAATCCATACCAGACCTGAAGGGTCTGGTATGGATTTTGAGGGGGACCCCTATGCCATTTTTTTTTAAAAAATTGGTGCAGGATTGCCCTTAATATCCATACCAGACCCAAAGGACCTGGTATGGAATTTGGGGGGATCCCCACACAATTTTTTTTTAAATTTTGGTTCGGGTTCCCCTTAATATTCATACCAGACCCAAAGGGCCTGGTAATGGACGGGGGGGGAACCCATGCCATTTTTTTCAATTACTTTTATCTGTATTGCCGGGAGCCGACAATTCATTATAGCCGCTAGTAGTTTTAAATGACTTTTTTTCCTTTAGAATTGTCATTTTGTACAGGGACTGTTCTAAACATGGAAAAAATGCGCCACTTTACAGGCATACTATAGACACCCCCCAGGTACAAAATTTAAAGGAATATTTTACTTTTTTTGTTTCACTATTAAAATAACTGCTCTCGAAAAAAACGGCCGTTTTTTTAAAACTTTTTTTGCATCGATACATATCCCCTGGGGCAGGACCCGGGTCCCCAAACCCTTTTTATGACAATACCATGCATATAAGCCTTTAAAATTTGCACTTTTGATTTCTCCCATAGACTTTTAAAGGGCTTTCGAAATTGCCGCAAACACCCCAAATTGTTCGCTATTCAGCGTACAGACGAACACCTGATGTTCGAGTCGAACTTACGTTCGACTCGAACATCGGGCTCATCCCTACTATAAACCGGAGGCTCTGGATGTACAGTTGGATAAATGCCTGTATACTTAGGATTTATCTGGTCTCTAAACCAGAGGCTCTGGAGTAAAACTTGGATAAATGGCAGGAATCTGGTCTATAAAACAGAGACTCTATAGTAAAACTGGGATAAATGGCTCTATATTTAGCAGGAATCGGGTCTATAAAACAGAGACTCTGAAGTAAAACTTGGATAAATGGCTCTATGTTTAGCAGGAATCGGGTCTCTGTAGTAAAACTTGGATAAATGGCTCTATGTTTAGCAGGAATCGGGTCTCTGAAGTAAAACTTGGATAAATGGCTCTATATTTAGCAGGAATCTGGCCTAAAACCAGCAGCTCTGGAGTTAAATCTAGATAAATGGCCCTATATTTAGGATGTATGTGGTCTATAAACTAGAGCAGTGGTTCTCAACTCCAGTCCTCAGGACCCACCAACAGCCCAGGTTTGCAAGATAGCTGAAATACATCACAGGTGATATCACTTGCTGCTCAGTGATTGCAGTATTCTAGTCTGCAACTCCCCAAGGTAATACTTAAAATCTGGCCTGTTGGTGGGTCCCGAGGACTGGAGTTGAGAACCACTGAACTAGAGGCTCTTTAGTAAATCTTGGAAAAATGGCTCTATATTTAGGATGTATCCGGTCTTTAAACCAGAGGCTTTGGATGTACAGTTGGATAATTGGCTCTATATTTAGTTTGTATCCTCTCTATTAGGAATAGGTGAATGGTTTGGACTGAGCATGAGTTTGGTCTCAACATTGCAAGTTTAACGCCATTTAGCTCTGTGCATTACTGTAAGTTCAACGCCATGTATTTAATTGCATTACTGCAAGTTTAACGCCATATATTTCATTGCATTACTGCAAGTTTAACGCCATATAGTTCTGTGCGTTACTGCACATTTGATGCAGTATATTATAGTGTATCCGTGAAATTTGTCTGTGTCGTTAATACTCAACACCAATCTCCATTACTCGATTCAGATGTTGGTTGGCTGACTCTGAGGTTGAGAAAGGCAGGAAAATGAGCCTACAGAGAGGGGAGTACACAAATTGGCAGTTATGTTCCCACAGCTGCAGCGTATTGCCAAGTTGTCCCCAGTGGTAAAGCACAGCCCGGAGCAAAAAATAAAATAAAAAAATGAGCACAGTGCTGCCTGAACAGGGGCACAGGGGAGCCAGGTGAGTGAGGGTTAACTTTTCTGCTAGGCAACTAGAGGCTGCAGTGTATTGGGCAGATAGTGTGGGGGGGAGGAGGTACTACAGAAGCTTGAGTGAGGAGGTCAGGGGTGACCGGACATCCAGCCAGCACACATGAGGAGGCAATCGTTCCCGCCCGCCCTACATGGCTTGAGTGTGTTTATGTTTGTTTGGAGTTTTCTTTTTTCTGTTTTTTCTTTTTTGTTTTACTCTTACAAGGTGTGTGCGGTTGGGTCTTTGGAGGCATTTTTAAAATAACCTGCTGTAATTAGATGATTGGGACACATCTAAGGTATGGGTCCCCTGTGGAATGCCAGTTATGGTGGATTAACTGGTAGTTACAATGCTGTATCTGCTGAATGTGGTTCGTCCCGAGTCGGTGCAGTGTGGCAGGGACCGTTGGAAATAGTTTAAAGAGGGAGTCCACCTAAACCGCCTAAAAAAAAAAATATTAAAAGCCAGCAGCTACAAATACTGCAGCTGCTGACTTTGAATAAATGGCCACTTACTTGTCCCAGGGTTCAGCGATGTCGGCAGCTGACGCCGAGAAACTGCTCGGTTCTCGGCAGCTGCCACCGCCATCCTAGGTGAGGGAATCAGGAAGTGAAGTGCTGCGGCTTCACTTTCCGGTTTCCTACTGCGCATGCGTGAGTCGCGCTGCGCATCGTAACTGGTCCCCGCTATCTCCTGGGACCTGTGTGTTTCCCAGGAGACAGCGCGGAGGGACAGGAAGAGGCATAGACTCCCATGGGAGTCTATGCCGGAAGTGGGTGCAAATACCTGTCTTAGACAGGTATCTGCACCCCCCTCCCCCCTGAAAGGTGCCAAATGTGACACCGGAGGGGGGGAGGGTTCCAAAAAGTGGAAGTTCCATTTTTGTGTGGAACTCCACTTTAAGCAGATACAAGGAAATATTTTGTGATAATTAGCGCCTCCAAGGATCGGCAACCAAAAAGGTTATGTTTTGGTTTGTAATATTATTTACATAATTGTTCATTTTAATAAAGGGGCCAAAAAGGGACAGTTTACTCCCAACCTTTCATGTCAGTATATTCTTGGTAAATATAGTGGGACAATTAAGATGGGGGCACTGTAAGTTGGAGACAAAAGTGTCAGATACATTTGAGTAATCTTTTCATGAGGATGGAGGAGAAAATGATGATGAGGTCACTGACTCTAATTGGGTGCCAGATAGAGCAGAGGAGGACAGTGAGAGTGAGGTACAACCCCAACAAGGCAGCCATCATGGAAGAGTAGAGAGCAACCACCCCATCACATTGTGGAGCTGTTATCTCCTGGCCCACTTCCCGCAGGTCAGCTGTCTGGGCTTTTTTAGTACATGTGCAGCAGATCGCACTGTTGCTATTTGCCAACTTTATCTCAAGCGTGGAAAAAACACCAATCATTTGGATACCACATGTTTGACAAGGCATTTAACCTCCCACCACTCAGCCCCTTGGCAAGAGCACCTAAAAGCCACACAAAAGGGGCGAAAATCTATCCCTCCTCCTTTGGTGGCAGATGTTTCCAAGAACTTGCATCTGACATCCTCCAAGTACAAAGTAGCTACAGATCTTCTGCACTGTGTGAGTCCCAGATCTCTACTTGGTGACAATGTCTGGCTCTCTGCTGGGGGGGGGGGGGGGTTGTACTGTCATGGTCTAGCCTTCAGACTTCTGTTGTTGAATTCTTACCTCCTTGCTGCAGATCCGTGACTCTATTTCACATGTGGTGTTTCTCTGTTCACCTTTGAGTGTCACCTGCTCCACTGTGGGTTTATATCCGTTTCCCTTCTATTAGTTCCTGGGTCACCTCCTTGTTTGCATCCCTATACAGTATATACATATACTCAGTGCAATGCTCCTTGCTTGAGCAACTTTACAGTTCTCTGAGCTACGGTTTGCATGCCACTTGTCCATACTGTGTCTGACTACCCATGTACTGACCCTGGCTTCATTTACCGCCTGTGCTTGTTCGCTACCCTTTTGTCCGCTGCTTGTACACTGCACATGCGAGTGGTCTCTTCTTCCTCTGCTGGGCATTCCTGGGGCTGGGACCTGGTTCCAGCTTGCTGCAAGTCCATCCCCACCATCAGGGGCTCTGGTGAAGAAGCAGGCTGAGGCTTAGACTTCACGCCCTGGGGAACCCTAAGTGGGCGATCTACAAGGGCTCACTACCACAGACTCCTGACACTACCTAACCGACTAAGTCCCCTCCCAACCATATACCCTACCTAATGCACATATATCCCCCAAGTGGGAGCTGGTGGATACCCTCCCAAAAGGGGTTCCCCCCTCCCTGTTATACACCTGCATCATAAGTATAAACACAACCTAAGAACACCCCGAGGCGCCAGCACCCCACCTTAAAACCTCAGTGGGTAAATGGAGTGCTGAGTTCCTCAGGGACAAATCCAAAGTATTCCAGGCCAGAAACATAAAGTCCTTCAGTGCCCAAAGACACAGAAATAGTGGACAGTCCAGGGCTAGTGGCTCTGCTTATGTCACAAAATCCTCAGCATAAAGATGAAAATAATATGTAGATGTTGCTGGACATATATTGATAAAGCAGTGTCAGGTACCAATAGATCGCTACATACAGACAGCTCGGGTAGATATCACATCATATGTTGAGTGTACTGCTGCTGGACTACAAAAACAATCACAAAGATAAGGCTGGAGTGAAGATTGCAAAGACAGTCCATACATCCCATCTAGGTACTATAGATAGGAGACTCAACAAGCATATGAAGTCCAGCCTGTTGTGTAGGGATGATTCCATAGAGTTGGGTAACCTATCCCAAATTACAACCGCAGCCAATATGACCTATGCATATACATCTGGGGTCTATGTGATGTAGGTTACTCATGATCCTGCAGCAGAACAGTCTTATTATCCAGCAGCCGTCAAGCGTGATATCCGTCTCCATTTGATCCTTGAGCAGTGCACGCTCTAGAAGCTGAAAACCCCACTTTGATGCTGATATTTCACCCAATGGTGGCAATGAGTCCAAGCAGTCCAAGTAGCCCTCATGCTGGTAACTGGTCCACAGTGCTGGATTGAAAGCAGGTAAGCAGTATCAAAAAGATCAAAGCATGCAGTGACACAGGGAGATGGGGACCCATACTTTCATCACTCTTGACGGCTACTGGATAATAAGACTGTCTGTATGTAGTGATCTATTGGTACCTGACACTGCTTTACCAATATATATCCAGCAACATCTACATATTAGCAGCTGAAATGAAAGGTAAGCGCAGGACATACATGACAGGGTAGAAGTAGCTACTAGAAAGGAATAGGTTAAGTAAGGGGGGTGTTTAGTGAAAAGAACTTGCTCTTACCGGATTGGAGGTCACGGAGAGACGGGGAGGAGCTGTATAGATGGTTCAGTGGGGGGGGGGGGGGTGGAGCAGAGGCTCAGCAGTCGGAGGCAGTAATCATAGTGGAATCTTGCTCCCTCCCGCCCTAATAGAAGTGGTG
Source organism: Aquarana catesbeiana (assembly GCF_042186555.1). Classification (NCBI taxonomy): domain Eukaryota; kingdom Metazoa; phylum Chordata; class Amphibia; order Anura; family Ranidae; genus Aquarana; species Aquarana catesbeiana. The sequence continues at coordinate 300,423,497 of NC_133331.1, read as the reverse complement.
TGGCGGTGATGAAGAAGATGGTCATTACGGTTGGGTCCTTGACGATGGATATATAACATGGGTATATTTGAGAAAACGGTGGGACCAATCTCAGGTGTGGAGTCCTCCCATTTTGTCTGGTTTCAGTCTAGACTACCGGGTAGTAAGGTGGTAGGGGTCTGTGGTCAGTTAGTGAGTCCTCAAGGTGGTTTTGGGGGCTGGGGACAAATGCTAACTTAAAGGTACCACAGATTCCAAAGTTGGGAAGATGGGGTCGTCAGGGACCGGCAACCAGTTATTTGGATTGGAACTGGAGTATTTAAATAATGTTTATAGTTTATTTGTTTTTTGTTAATAAAGGCCGAACAGGCCATTTAAATCCAATACAGTGCCAGTGTCATTATTCAAAAGTCATGGGTAAGGTTTTGGTTCATGTTTGGTTTGGGGTAATAAGATATCTGACTGCCCTAGTCAAGGACTTTATGTTTCTGGTCTAGATTACTTTGGATTTGTCTCTAAGGAACTCGACACTCCATTCACCCACTGAGGTTTTAAGGTGGGGTGCTGGCTCCTCGGGGTGTTCTTAGGTTGTGCTTATACCTGTGGTACAAGTGTATAACAGGAAGGGGGGATGCCTTTTGGGAGGGTATCCAACAGGTCCCACTTGGGGAATATATGTGCATTAGGTAAGGTTTAAGATTGGGAGGGGACTTAGTCGGTTAGGTAGGTTGTGGGGTGTGGTATCTGAGCTAAGGGGGAGTGGGTTATGGGAGGTGGGGGGTTAGGGAGGATCCCCGGCATGATGCTGGTAATTTTATGCATTTTTTTTCTAATAAATATCTTGGAGAAGTTTACTCAACAGGGTGTTTGTATTGTACTGTTTTTTGATAGCTGTTCTGCAGATAATCACCCTCCTCCTATTATGGAGGTGAGTACCTCTCCCCCGTTTAGGGGTTATTAAAAGTCCCAGGATTATTCTCCCTGTTTTTCTAATAACAACAAAAGACACTGAATTAATCGGTTTTATTCAGTAATAATGGTTGCTTATACCAATGAAATTCATTGGTATAAGCAATCATAATGTGTTAAAAAAATTTGTGATCACTTCCCCACAGTGGAACAAAAAAGAAAAGGGATACTAACTAGGTATCCCTGGATCGGACTTTAAAGGCATAAGAAACAATAGTGAAGTATGAAAAAATAACAATATTTATTGAAAAAATTACATGACATGAATAAAGCATTAAAGCGGAGTTCCACAAAAAAATGGAACTTCCGCTTTTCGGAACCCTCCCCCCCTCCGGTGTCACATTTGGCACCTTTCAGGGTGGAGGGGGGTGCAGATACCTGTCTAAGACAGGTATTTGCACCCACTTCCGACATAGACTCCCATGGGAGTCTATGCCTCTTCCTGTCCCTCCGCGCTGTCTCCTGGGAAACACACAGCACCCAGGAGATAGCGGGGACCAGTTACGATGCGCAGCGCGACTCGCGCATGCGCAGTAGGGAACCGGGAAGTGAAGCCACAACGCTTCACTTCCTGATTCCCTCACCTAGGATGGCGGCGGCAGCTGCCGAGAACCGAGCGGGTTCTCGGCGTCGCCTGCCGACATCGCTGGACCCTGGGACAGGTAAGTGGCCATTTATTAAAAGTCAGCAGCTGCAGTATTTGTAGCTGCTGGCTTTTAATATTTTTTTTTTTTTGGCGGTTTAGGTGGACTCCCTCTTTAAAAATCACATATCATGATCCAAAATATACAGTGAGCCCTTGTGCATAAACGCGTTTCACCGTTAGGCTTCTTCAAGAAACATTCAAGGTTTCAAAGATAGCAAAAAAAAAAGAGCGGATCTCACTGTCTTGCAAGAGAATGAGCCCTATGTGTAGATATCCAGATAGTAGGAGTATACAAAAGGGCGGTAATCCCACTGGTCTAAATATATAGGTATTTGGAAAATGACCAAATTCTTTTATCATAAGTAGATGAGCCTGGTAATTTCCAGACAGGGGCAAAGCAGTGATAGCCAGTAGCCAATAGCTGCCCTATCATCGTTTTTTGTCCATCGGACTAACATACAGACAAGCAGACTTTTCAATAGGAACTGGGTCCGACAGAGTTACGACGTAAAGATTTGAAGCATGTTCCAAATCTAATGTCCGTCAGACTTTAGACGGAAAAAGTCAGCTGAAGGTCCGATGAAGCCCACACACGGTCGGATTGTCCGCCGGATTCGGTCTGTCAGACCAGTCCGGTCGAAAAGTCTATCCGTGTGTAAGCGGCATAAAACTGTCACAACGACTAAAATAATACACACTGATTTGTTTTTTTACTTTAAAAAAGAAATGTAGCAGAATACATTTTGAAGAAAGATGATTTATTTGCAAAGCTTTATAACAGAAGCTAAAAGAAACATTTTTTCTCCTGTACAGAATAAACATGGTAAAAAAAAAATACAACCCAAAGAAATCTCTATCTGTCTTCAATAATGAAATTCTCCACAGTGATTCCAGAAATCTGAGAACAGAGTATTGGAAAGTGCGGAGCGTTCTTGTTTATTATAGAAAATCAGAATTAGTGATTAACAAACAATAAAAACAAAGCTAGAATCTACATCAAATCTTCTATAACTGAAGAACATAAACTATAAAATGTAATAATTATTGGATGGACCAATGAAAAGCCGGCTTCTTCTGTGAAACATAAAAAGAGCGATAATGTACAGGAACCAATAAGAAGTGTTGTCCATGTATTGTCATATCTGGCCATGTATTAGCACAGTTTAGTTGTATGGTGCGGTCTGTGTGAGTGCGGGACCGAGTCATCTCTATATGTTTAGTGGGTCATATTACTAGAATTCCATCGAGGGGGATGACGTGAGACGGCGTCTACGGGGAGGGAGGAGCCTGAGTGTGCAGGCCGGCCGGCCAGAGAGCGTGGACGCTATGAGAAGAGGGAGCGAGAAGCCGGGGCTGAGACCTCATTGCATCGCATACATGTGTGCCCCTTGAGACGCTGGAAGCATCCACTTGCATAGCGTTGCACGGGGCTGGCAGCATACAGTCCGTGCGATGAGACAACCGGCATGGGTGCGGTGCCCGCCCCTCCCCTCCCCCCATTACCTGGATTCTCACGCACAGCAGCTCCGCCTGTGATAGCGGAGGTTGAGCGTGGAGGACGAGATGAACAGACTCTCGGCACTGATGAGGAAGAAAACTCCCCAGCCCCCACCGAATGGTTTCTTGTAAGTACAGTCCTGATGCCCAGCACACCGGGAGAGAGAGAGGTAAGAGTGGAATACCCCATAGTGTGAAGACCAAGATATTACTATGTTCCTAGGAAATGTACCAGCTGTAAGTCACTCTTGCATTGGGAAGATGTGGTGTCATTGAAAGTACTCTGGAGCTTGCTATGCAACTGAAAGGGGCAGAGGGGAGGACTGTTTGAGCTTTCTTTAGCTGGACTGGTGGACTTTCTGCACTCCTGAATTACTCTGAATTATTCTGTATCTTTGCCTGAACTACTGATTTCTGGAAACACCTTGACTGTAGTACCAACCTAGTCCCTTAGAGGGGTGAAGTTGAAGGGACCCGCAGACTATAAAGGAGGCAAGGGTGGGCCTTCAACAAGACCCTGGTGCAAAGGAATGAGGGCTTAAGCATAAGGATATTAAATAGCGTTTACTAATCTGGTACTTATACAACGAAAGTAGGAGAAAGGGGTACCTTTGCTATAAGGTGGGGCTGCTGACCCACCATGAGTAAATCCTCGTCTAAAGCCACTAGGGGGGCACCCAAAACCCCAAGAGATAACACCTCGGGAAGTACAATTAAACAGTACTTGGCCCAGGGGCTCAGCCCAAACAACAGCAACTTAATACCCCCTCAGCAAGGTAAAGCGGGTAAGAAGAAGGGATCTGAGGAGAGGAAGGATGAGACCCCAAACCAGTCTAAGGAGGATTTAACAAATGAAAGTGAATTAGAATTAACCAGACTAGAAGAGCACAGGTCTGAGGCCCAACTACCCACAAAAGGAGAAATTATGGCAATGTTCACAAGATTGGAAAATCCCATTAAAACTGAGATTAACATATTGAGGTCTGCCCTGGGCCACTTGCTGACCAGATTAGAGACGGTAGAAGACACATTGGACCAACAAGCCCGGAAGATATGTACGTTCAAAGATCAAGTTAAAAATCTACAACATAACCAAGCCAAATTCCTCTATAGGTTAGAGAACCAAGAGAACAGGAATAGAAGACAGAACTTGAGAATACGCTCGGTACCGGAAAGAAGAGGGGAAGATCTGAGAAAGGTTATAGGAGAATTTTTTTCCCCAATCCTAGGGATAGTGGCGGAAGATTTTCCTAACATTGAACGGGTTCACCAGGTGGGGAGATCCGAAGCTAATAGGCCCAATAGAACATGGGACATTATAGCTAGATTTAGATTCTTCGAAGATAAAGCCAAGATATGGGTAAACATAAGAGGGAAAACCCCTCTGCAGTTTTATGAAATCCAGGTCTTTGCAGACTTGGCGCCGGAGACATTGGCTAGAAGACGTATGCTGGAACCTCTCTTAGATCAAATGAGGATACAGAATATAAAGTATAACTGGGGTTTCCCGGCCTGCCTCATCGGATCAAAAGATGGAAGATCAGCTAGGCTAAGATTTCCTGATGAACTTGGAGACTTCTGTAAAAAATTAGAAATACAGGAACCATCGCTGCCAGAATGGTGTAATGAGTGGAAGGAGGGGGGCGCTGTGGGATTTGGTTAGAATCACAGTTGGTGAACAAAATGATGGGTGGGGGTGAGGGGGGGGTGGGTGAGCACTAAGAAGAAAGGTTAAAATAAGCTTTATAGAGAGCCACGGTGGGGCGGTCGGCCAACCCCCCCCAAAAATCTACTTTGTAGTGGTTGGGGAGGAAGATGGGACACATCTAGAGCTCCACCTCTGGAGGTGGAGATCTCTTGAGGAACATGAGACAAAGTGTTCTTCGAAGATCTAAGGGCCCGATAAGGGCTGAGGGGGGGGAGGGGAGGGGGGATGGGAGGAGTGGGGGGGGGAGGGAGGCTCCTCTGCTAAACTGTCCGTTAAAACAGCTATAACTTGCTGTCGATCAACAAAAACAAGCAGTGGATAGGAATTTTTGGAGTAAATAGATGACAACAATTAATTTTTTGACCTACAACGTTAGGGGACTGAATACCCCAAGCAAGAAACATATGATCATGAAGGAGCTTAAAAGGTATGAGGCGGATGTGGTCTTTCTCCAGGAGACACATATCTCCCATGAGTCAAATGTTAAATTGTCATCCAGGGACTTCCCGGTATGGTTCTATGGGGATACTGTTACTAACAGAGCGAGGGGGGTAGCAATTGGGTTCGCGAACGGAACCCGCTTTGCACTAGAAGATAGGGTAACCGACCCTGAGGGTAGATTTTTGTTCTTAAAGGGGAAACTAGGTGACGAGGAATATACACTGGCAAATATCTATGCCCCCAATAAAAGACCGATGAAGTATCCTAAAAGTATATTAGCTAAGCTGAGGGACTTCAGGAGAGGACATACGATTATGATGGGAGATCTGGATTTTTGTATGACACCCGGCCTGGACAGTAGGACCCGGGCACGGGAGACCACTAACGTTCAATTGAAAGAGGTTAAACAAAAACTACATGCCAGCCAATTGGTTGGCATTTGGAGGATTCAACACCCTAAAACACAAGACTTTACGTTTTACTCTACCGTGCACGGGTCCTACTCAAAGATAGATTACATTTTTTTTAGAGCACAGAGACATAGATAGGGTAATGGAGTCTAAGATTGAAATTGCTACACTTTCGGACCACGCCCCGGTGAAGATGAAAATATAATCATCAGGGAAATTAGGCCATCGGGGCAGATGGCACTTGAATGAAGAGCTGATTCGAGACGAGGAAGGCGCAGCACTGATAGCTAGGGAACTCGAAAATTATTTCGAGTTAAACGATACAGGAGAAGTAACGGGGTCAACCCTGTGGAAGGCCCATAAGGCTTACATCAGAGGTATCCTGATCCAGTCACGTAAAAAAAGGAGAGATCTGAGAAAATACGTATTTTTATGGATGAGCTAGGTAAAGCTGTACAAGAACATAAAAAATAACCAAGACTTATATCAAAAGGTAATAAATACAAGAACGGAGCTAAAGGCTTTATTAGACCACAAAACTAAGAAAGCCCTGAATAGGACTGCAAGGGAAAGATACAAGTGGGGAAACAAACCCAGTAAATAACTGGCAAAAATATTACAAAAGAAAAAAGCTATTAATTTTATAGAGAAAATTCAAACTAAAGAAGGTAACATGGTCTATTCGCCAAAAGGTATCGCAGACATATTTAGAACCTATTACCAAGAATTATATGCAGTACAGCAGCAGGAAGCCCGACCCGGTGAAAAGAACAGAAAAATAACTAACTTTCTTAGGAATGTAGGACTCCCGAGAATTCCCAAGGAGACCGGGGAAGCAATGGAGGCCCCGATCTCCGAGGAAGAATTAGGGAAGGTTCTGTCAGAAACGGCTCCGGGAAAAGTCCAGGGCCAGATGGATTCACAATAGCTTATTATAAAAAAATTAAAAATATCCTGATTCCAAAGCTATGCCGATATTTGAACGGCCTGGGGATAGAGCATAATTTTAGTAAGGAGGCCCTCTCAGCAGCTATTACCGTCATCTTAAAAGAAGGAAAGGAGGGGTCGTGTGCTCTAGCTAAAGACCAATCTCATTACTCAACGCTGACATAAAACTCTTCACTAACGTTATGGCCGGGAGGTTGAAAAGAGTAATGACCAAACTAGTAAACCCGGACCAGGTTGGTTTTATCCCAAAAAGGGAAGGGAGGGATAATAGGATAAAACTGTACTCTTACTCCAAATGATAAAAGAGAGGGGCCCCCCAGGACTGCTTCTGTCGATTGACGCCAAAAAGGCTTTCGACAGGGTAGACTGGGGATTTATGATCCAGACTCTGGAGACTATGGGCATCGGCCCAAGAATGATCGGCTGGGATAAATCATTGTACCATCACCCAACCGCAGCCATAAAAGTAAACAGTTTAATGTCTCGCCCTTTTGAGATGAAAAATTGGACGAGGCAGGGCTGTCCCCTGTCTCCATTGCTATTCGTCCTTTCCTTGGAACCACTTTTGGCTACAAAACGTAAGGACTCGAGCATAACTGGTTTCAAGCTCAGAAAGGAAGAGCATAAAATATCGGCTTTTGCAGACGAAATACTATTTTATGTCGCGAACCCCCGGAAGTCAATGCGCAATTTAACAAATATCCTGAAACAATATGGGGAAATCTCCAACTTTAAAATAAATCTTGCAAAATCCGAGATACTAAATATCAACTTAAGCCTTACAGAAGAAAAAATATTAAAAAACGAGTTTAAATTTAGTTGGACTAAAGAACTAAAATATCTGGGAATTAATTTAGCAAATACAGGGGATAAGATGTATAAAATTAATTACATTCCCCTACTAGACGAAGTCAGGTCTGATTGTAAAAAATTTAATGGAACATCACTATCCTGGCTGGGACGTATCAATAGTATAAAAATGGTGATCCTCCCCAAGGTTATGTACAGATTCCAGATGGTGCCAATAGCCCTCCCTCAACAATACCTGAGAAAATTAAAAATGTTGCTAATGAATCTAATTTGGAAATATAAAAAAACGAGAGTCTCCTTTCAAACGCTGAGACAGGGGAAAAGGAAGGGAGGCTTAGCCGAGTCCTGATACATGAAGCTACTATAAAGCTGTCGTATTGTCCAGAATGGTAGAATGGGGCAAGGAAGAAAACGAGAAAAAAATGGGTTCGTATAGAGAAAACACTTAGTAAAGCACAATTGGGTAGTATTATTTGGAATCCCCCACAACATAGAAGATTAGACGAAAACACTGACACATTGACACATAATGTTTTTAAAGTTTTGGATGGAATATATAAACGGCTTAATGGTAAATACAATTCACCTCTAATTTCACTGTTAGATAATGAATATTTTCCACCAGGGAATGAATAATATAGGAGGAGTGTGGTTAAAAAAGGGGGTCACACAATTAAGAGATATATTAACAAAAAGGAAAAATGATTCCTACACAGGACTTGATGCACAATAATCTTGCACGGGGAATGGTGGAATGGCGGTCTCTCCAGTTAAATCATTTTATTAAAAATTTACCTCAACCTATTAGATCCGGAGAAGAACTCTCTATGCTTGAACGATTGTTCGTGGATAAGGACCCGAGAAATACGGTATCTAAAATGTGTAAAATATTATTGAGGGCAGAGGAAGTGGAGATACCGCCATTCGTCAGAAAATGGGAGAAGGAATTGGGGACAACGCGAGACAAGAAGTTTATAGGGAAAATTTTGAACCTTGCCCATGCCTCGGCAGTTGACAGCAGAACAGCAGAGATGAATTATAAGTGCCTAGTAAGATGGTACTCAACCCCAGAGAAAATAAGTAACTTCAAGGGGCGATACATCAGCAGAATGTTGGAGAGGCTGTAAAGAGGTAGGCTCCATGACACACTTGTGGTGGGACTGCCCTAAAATAAGGGAATACTGGAGAAAGATTCTGCAATTCATCAAGGAGATTACAAAAAAAAATAAGTAGTGGAAGACCCCTGGGTGGTATTGTTTCACGGTGGGGTGGGCGACATAAAGCAGTATAAAAGGTCCCTGACCCCTCATCTTTTAAACACCGCTAAGAGACTCATTTCCAAGAACTGGCAAAAGTAAGAACCCCTAGACATGTGCACAGCTAAAAAATTCATTCATTTTCGTTTTCGTTTCATTAGTTTATTATTTTTTTCGTTTTTCGGGTCATCCGTTATGATCGTGATTCGTAAATTCGTTCATTCGTAAATTCGTAAATGTGTTCATTCATACATTCGTAAATGCGTTCATTCGTACATTCGTACATTCGTAAATTCGAACATTCGTTCATTCGTATATTCGTACATTTTTACATTTGTACATTCGTAAATTCGTACAATCGTAAATTCGTACATTCGTAAATTCGAACATTCGTTCGTTCGTATATTCGTACATTTTTACATTTGTACATTCGTAAATTCGTACATTCGTAAATTCGTAAAATCGTACATTTGTAAATTAGAAAATTCGGAAATTTGTAAATTCAAAGTTTGAAAATCCAAAAATCTGAAATAGTAACTAACTATTAAATTATAGGTATTGTAATTTCCTTTCAAATTTGACTGTCAGTGAACGTAACAAATACGAATTTATCCAACGTTACGAATTATCCAAAATGAATGCTGCATCTAAACAAATGGAACGGAACAAATTAATAATAAATAATAATAATAAAACGTTGTTATTATTATTATTGTTATTTATTATTATTAATTTATTACGTTCTATTCCGTTTTTTCGGATCATTCATACCCTGTTTCCCCGAAAATAAGACCTAGCGTAATTGACGGTGATGGCTGCAATATAAACCCTACCCCCCAAATAAGCCCTACCCTGTTTCCCTGAAAATAAGCCCTACCCTGAAAAGAAGACCTACAAGGACTTTGATTAGGGCTTATTTGGGGGGGGGTAGGGCTTATATTGCAGCCATCACCGACAATTAACGCTAGGTCTTATTTTCGGGGAAACAGGGTAACTTCGGATAAATTTGTATGTGTTACGTTCACTAACAGCTAAATTTGAAAGGAAATTACAATACCTATAATTTAAAAGTTACTAGTAATTACTAATAGTTAGATTATTATTAGTTAATTTCTATTTCAGATTTCCGAATTTTCGAATTTACAAATTCACTAATTTACTAATGTACGAATGCCCGAATTTACGAATGTCCAATTTTATCGAATTTACGAATATTCGAGAAAAATTAGTTCGACAGGTTTTCGATAATTCGGATATTCCCGAATTAACGAATTTGTCGAAATTCGTTAATAAGCGAATTCGGAACGAAACGAATTGCACATGCCTAAGAACCCCCATTAATCTGGGAGTGGATAGATATGGTTGAGGAAACATATATAACGGAATGTTGGGGATGCGATATGAATGAAGAGACTAATAGAACCTTGGCAAAATGGGAGGAATGGGCAGCTTTTAAAAAGACTTGGAGTTACGCCCAGGAACTGAGACCGCTAGATCTATAGTAAGGAGATGACCGGTAGAGGTTTCAGCCTAGGGAACGGCAGGTCGGCAGAGGGGGGGAAGGGGCTAGGGGAGTGGGATGAGGGGGGCGGATGGGGTAGAGTGTTTAGTTTGTTTAAGGAGAATAAACTGTTGGTAAATTTTGCTACTTCTTTTTCTAATCTGCTACGATGAGGAGACTACGACAGGGACGAAAAAGACGAATTGCAAGGCTGAGTCAAGTCCCTTGTTGCCGTCTGCTGAAGTGGCAAAAAAAAAAAAATATTACTAGAATTCAACTCCAGGCGCCCCAAACCAAAGTGTACCCGAAAAATAATATTGTTACCCCTCCCCCAACACATCATGAACATGAAAAAGGTTGTTAGCGTGTGTGAATTCTCTGGTGTCTAACAAGGACTTCTTTATAAACAAAAGATTTCCCACACTCTGAACATGAATAAGGACGTTCACCTGTGTGAGTTCTCTGGTGTCTAACAAGGTGTCCTTTATAAACAAAAGATTTCCCGCACTCTGGACATGAAAAGGTATTCTCATCTGTGTGACTTCTCCAGTGAACATGAAGCTGTGCTTTCTGACGGAAAGATTTCCCGCACTCTGAACAAGAAAAAGGACGCTCACCAGTGTGAATTCTTTGGTGATCAACAAGGTAGTTTTTACTACTGAAACATTTCCCGCACTCTGAACATGAATGCAGACGTTCACCCGTGTGAATTCTCTGATGATATAGAAGGTCTCCATTCCGAATGAAACATTTCCCGCACTCTGAACATGAATAAGGACGCTCACCTGTGTGAGTTCTCTGGTGTTTCACAAGATCTCCTTTATAAACAAACGATTTCCCGCACTCTGGACATGAAAAGGTATTCTCACCTGTGTGACTTCTCCAGTGAACACGAAAGTGTCTTTTTTGACTGAAAGATTTCCCGCACTCTGAACAAGAAAAGGGACGCTCACCTGTGTGACTTCTTTGGTGATTAACAAGGTCATTTTTACTAATGAAACATTTCCCGCACTCTGAACATGAATAGGGACGTTCACCTGTGTGAATTCTCTGATGATTTAGAAGGCCTCCTTTATGAATGAAACATTTCCCGCACTCTGAACATAAATATGGACGCTCACCTGTGTGAGTTCTCTGGTGTTTAACAAGGCCTCCTTTATAAATGAAAGATTTCCCGCACTCTGAACATGAATAAGGACGTTCACCTGTGTGAGTTCTCTGGTGTTTAACAAGGCCTCCTTTATAAATGAAAGATTTCCCGCACTCTGAACATGAATAAGGACGCTCACCTGTGTGAATTCTCTTATGATTGAGGAGCTCTCTATTATAATTAAAACGTTTCCCGCACTCTGAACATGGATAAGGACGTTCACCTGTGTGAATTCTCTGATGATTGAGGAGCTCTCTATTATAATTAAAACGTTTCCCACACTCTGAACATGGATAAGGACGTTCACCTGTGTGAATTCTCTGATGAATGACCAGGTGTCTAATATAATTAAAACATTTCCCGCAGGCTGAACATGAATAGGGAAGTTCACCTGTGTGAGTTCTCTGGTGTACAAGAAGTTCTCCTTTCTTGCTGAAACATTTCCCGCACTCTGAACAGGAATAAGGACGCTCACCCGTGTGAATTCTCTGATGACTTACAAGGTCTCTATTATAAATGAAACATTTTCCGCACTCTGAACATGGATAAGGGCGCTCACCTGTGTGAGTTCTCTGGTGTCTAACAAGGTTTCCTTTACTAAAGAAAGATTTCCCGCACTCTGAACAGGAATAAGGACGCTCACCCGTGTGAATTCTCTGATGATTTACAAGTTCTCCATTATAAATGAAACATTTTCCGCACTCAGAACATGAATAAGGATGATAACCTGTGTGAGTTCTCTGGTGTGTAACAAGGTGTCCTTTACTAATGAAAGATTTCCCGCACTCTGAACATGGATAAGGACGCTCACCTGTGTGAGTTCTCTGGTGTGTAACAAGGTGTCCTTTACTAATGAAAGATTTCCCGCACTCTGAACATGGATAGGGACGTTCACCTGTGTGAATTCTCTGATGGTTTATAAGGTCTCCATTCTGACTGAAACATTTCCCGCACACTGAACATGAATAAGGACGCTCACCTGTGTGAATTCTCTGGTGTTTAACAAGGCCTCCTTTAGTATTGAAAGATTTCCCGCACTCTGAACAAGAAAAAAGATGCTCACCTGTGTGAATTCTCTGGTGTTTAACAAGGTCTCCTTTATCATTGAAAGATTTCCCGCACTCTGAACATGAATAAGGATTCTCCCCTGTGTGAATTCTCTGGTGTTTAACAAGGTCTCCTTTATATTTGAAAGATTTCCCGCACTCTGAACATGAATAAGGACGCTCACCTGTGTGACTTCTCTGGTGACTATGCAGCTTGGAATTAGTATTAAAACATTTGCCACACTCTAGGCATGAAAAGGGGCGCTCACCTGTGTGACTTCTCCAGTGTTCTAGAAGGTTTCCTTTATGCATGAAACATTTCCCACACTCTGAACAAGAAAAAGGACGCTCACCCGTGTGAATTCTTTGGTGTAAAACGAGGCGATCTTTTGTTATGAAAGATTTTCCGCACTCTGAACATGAATAGGGACGCTCACCTGTGTGAATTCTTTGGTGTAAAACGAGGCGTCCTTTTATTATGAAAGATTTTCCGCACTCTGAACATAAATAGGGACGCTCACCTGTGTGAATGCTTTGGTGTAAAACGAGGCGTTCTTTTAATATGAAAGATTTTCCGCACTCTGAACATGAATAGGGACGCTCACCTGTGTGAATTTTCTTGTGCCTAAGAAGTAACCGTTTTTTTGCAAACAATTTCCCACACACTGAACATGACAATGAACTCTCTTCTGTGGGAACTCCTTCATGGCTTAAAGAAGATTCCTTGGGAATAGAAGGATCTATTGAAGTATCTGTACTGTGAGATCCTATAGTCTTGGTGTGTGATCCATCAGAAGATTCCTCAGGATTAGAGGGATCCATTGATCTCCCCAATTGGGAAGGTCTGGGATATATATTTGGAGTAACGGGATTTCCTCCTGGAGAATATTGTACAATGTTATTATCTTCTGCTTTATAATCTGGAGATACAATGAGATGTTCCTCAGAGGTATTCCGGACATTGTGTCCACCTGTTGAGAAAAAATGTAACATTAAATGTTATAACCTTCCATTCAGGAGTCATATATGTTGGTCCGTCACCAAATAATTTATAAGAGCTCTGGCATGGATTTGAAGGCAATTAGAAGAGAAAAATATGAATACAAGCAATAGAGGTTTCGGTTTCATAAAAAAAAAAAAGGATTTGTTGTTACCCACCGTAAAATCTGTTTCTCTGGGTTCATTGATGGACACAGCTCCTTCTTCTTTATCCATTACCAAACAGGGTTTTATAGCCCCACCTACAGGAGTAGGACACTAGGCAAAAAAATAAAGACTCTGCACTTCCTATGGGCAGTCTTCTCTGGGCATAAAAACTCCTTCTCTGCTATAGGCCTCCAGACAGTCACAAGCAATGTTGAAGGAGAATTTCCATAGAGGGGGTGGGTGCTGTGTCCGTCAATGAGCTCAGAGAAATGGATTTTACGGTGAGTAACAAAAAAAATTCTGTTTTCTCTCACGTTCGTTGAAGGACAGAGCTCCTTCTTCTTTATCCATTACCAAACAGGAATGTCCCCAAACAGTGACCGAATGAAGGTGGGAAAACCAACCAATGGAGAAGAAACCCAGGACAACCTACCAATCACTCAGAGAAGTGCCCAAGAGTCCTAAAAAGCAGCCTGCAAAACCTTGAGGCCAAAACTAGCATCAGAAGATGCCGACACCTCAACTCAACAGAGCTAATAAACGTGCAGCAATATGGACTATGATTGCAACAAACAGCTTTTCCCTGCGATATTGAGGTGGCAACGAGGGTCAGTTTATATGGCCATAGTTATGTGTGTAGTAAGACTGATTTAGAATTTCAGCTAAGAATCATATTTCTTGTAGTTCATGTTGAAACTACTTATGACAGGTTGTGGTTCCTCTTTTTGTGCAAGAGCATACTGCAGAGAAACGAAAGTTTTACATAAGGTTTAAAAATATATATGTTTTGCAGAACCTGTCTGGATTAGCATGCGTAGGTTGATTTAGGTTGATTGTTAAAAGGTTAGAATGTTTTGTATAACGGAAGTGTACCGCCTGTTCGCTTGTGACGCAATATGCTGAAAATTATATGTACACTGTATGAACTGTATCTGACACTCTTGACATGTAGACACTAGGGATGAGCTTCGAGTTCGAGTCGAACTCATGTTCGACTCGAACATTGGCTGTTCGCAAGTTCGCCGAACAGCGAACAATTTGGGGTGTTCGCGGCAAATTCGAATGCTGCGGAACACCCTTTAAAAGTCTATGGGAGAAATCAAAAGTGCTAATTTTAAAGGCTTATATGCAAGTTATTGTCATAAAAAGTGTTTGGGGACCTGGGTCCTGCCCCAGGGGACATGGATCAATGCAAAAAAAAGTTTTAAAAACGGCCGTTTTTTCAGGAGCAGTGATTTTAATAATGCTTAAAGTCAAACAATAAAAGTGTAATATCCCTTTAAATTTCGTAGCTGGGGGGTGTCTATAGTATGCCTGTAAAGAACAGTCTAACAGCAAAATGACATTTCGAAGGAAAAAAAGCCATTTAAAACTACCCGCGGCTATTGCATTGCCGACAATACACATAGAAGTTCATTGATAAAAACGGCATGGGAATTCCCCACAGGACAACCCCAAACCAAAATTAAAAAAAAAAAAATGACGTGGGAGTCCCCCTAAATTCCATACAAGGCCCTTCAGGTCTGGTATGGATATTAAGGGGAACCCCGGCCAAAATTTAAAAAAAAAAATGACGTGGGGTTCCCCCTAAATTCCATACCAGACCCTTCAGGTCTGGTATGGATTTTAAGGGGAACCCCGCGCCCCAAAAAAAAAAAAAAACGGCGTGGGGTCCCCCCAAAAATCCATACCAGACCCTTATCCGAGCACGCAACCTGGCAGGCCGCAGGAAAAGAGGGGGGGACGAGAGTGCGGCCCCCCCTCCTGAACTGTACCAGGCCACATGCCCTCAACATTGGGAGGGTGCTTTGGGGTAGCCCCCCAAAACACCTTGTCCCCATGTTGATGAGGACAAGGGCCTCATCCCCACAACCCTGGCCGGTGGTTGTGGGGGTCTGCGGGCGGGGGGCTTATCGGAATCTGGAAGCCCCCTTTAACAAGGGGACCCCCAGATCCCGGCCCCCCCCCCTGTGTGAAATGGTAAGGGGGTGCTTACCCCTACCATTTCACTAAAAAACTGTCAAAAATGTTAAAAATGACAAGAGACAGTTTTTGACAATTCCTTTATTTAAATGCTTCTTCTTTCTTCCTTCATCTGGTTCTTCTGGCTCTTCTGGTTCTTCCTCCGGCGTTCTCGTCCAGCATCTCCTCCGCAGCGTCTTCTATCTTCTTCTCCTCGGGCCGCTCCGCACCCATGCATGGGGGGAGGCTCCCGCTCTTCTCTTCATCTTCTCCTTCATCTTCTTCTCTTCTTCCTTTTTCTCTTCTTCATTTTCTTCTCGGGGCCGCTCCGCACCCATGCTGGCATGGAGGGAGGCTCCCGCTGTGTGACGGCGTCTCTTCGTCTGACGGTTCTTAAATAACGGGGGGCGGGGCCACCCGGTGACCCCGCCCCCTCTGACGCACGGGACATGATGGGACTTCCCTGTGGCATTCCCCGTGACGTCACAGGGAAGTCCCGTCATGTCACCGCGCGTCAGAGGGGGGCGGATAAGGGTCTGGTATGGATCTTTGGGGGGACCCCACGCCGTTTATTTATTTTTTTGGCGCGGGGTTCCCCTTAAAATCCATACCAGACCCCAGGTCTGGTATGGAATTTAGGGGGAACCCTACGTCATTTTTTTTTAAAATTTTGTCCGGGGTTCCCCTTAATATCCATACCAGACCTGAAGGGCCTTGTATGGAATTTAGGGGGACTCCCACGTCATTTTTTTTTTTTTAATTTTGGTTCGGGGTTGCCCTGTGGGGAATTCCCATGCCGTTTTTATCAATGAACTTCTATATGTATTGTCGGCAATGCAATAGCCGCGGGTAGTTTTAAATGGCTTTTTTTCCTTCGAAATGTCATTTTGCTGTCAGACTGTTCTAAACACAGGAAACATGCGCCCCTTTACAGGCATACTATAGACACCCCCCCAGCTACGAAATTTAAAGGGATATTACACTTTTATTGTTTGACTTTAAGCATTATTATAATGACTGCTCCTGAAAAAACGGCCGTTTTTAAAACTTTTTTTTGCATTAATCCATGTCCCCTGGGGCAGGACCCAGGTCCCCAAACACTTTTTATGACAATAACTTGCATATTAGCCTTTAAAATTAGCACTTTTGATTATTCATGTTCGTGTCCCATAGACTTTAACGGTGTTCGCGTGTTTGAACGAACTTTTTTCCTGTTCGCATGTTCTGGTGCGAACCGAACAGGGGGGTGTTCGGCTCATCCCTAGTAGACACTAGTCGGGTCAGGAGTGTCCATTCTTTTTGCCCAAAAAGATGGAATAACTCTCCCATACCAGAGTTCTTTGTCCAACAATGTCATTCAACGATATCCTGCCTTAAACCTGCTACTTTAATATCTCTGTGCCATATTATCCCTCTAGTGTCCAGCGTTATCAGACTGACATCATATTTGTGCGCTCAACCAAAGAGATTGTAGGATTTGTAGTTCCATCAGACGGCTGTTTCCCTGCATGACTATGCATCCGGACTACATATCCCAGGGATCTTTGCTACCACCATTGATGTTGCTGGGAAGAACTATAAAATGAACCAGAGACCAGCCTCATGCGCTCTTCCTCCTGGGCCTCGTGTGTGAAGGATCTCCCCGCGCAGGGAGAGTGAGGTCGCGGCCTACCACGCGGTCTACAGCATACCCGACAATAACAAGCCAGTGAGTGAACTTGGGCCAACCAAATTAATGGCTCAGGTAGCTCAAGCTCAAACCCAGATGTATCATGCCTTGATGTGGGTGATGGAGACCCAGGCGAAGGTTCAAGAACAAGGGACCTGTCAAGGGGAACCAAAGTCTCCCCAAGGGCGAGAGAAAAGATGTTATGGATGTGGGGAGGTTGGACACTTTCGGGCCGAGTGTCCTAAGGCCAGCATCAGCCCTCAATTACTCATGGATGTTATGAAAGCTTTACAGAAATTACTCTTCCCAAAACTGGCAGGAAACTTCAGGGGACATCAGTGAAGGAGCTAGTTGAGAGTCCCGGGGGAAGACTGAGCTCCAAGGCCAAAGAGATCCAAGAAGAAAAAGGGACGCAAGCCACCTGCTGCTCCTCCCCTCACTGCACCAAAGGAAAGACCTAAGAAGAAAAGGGTACACAAGCCACCTGTTGCCCTACCCTTTCCTTCTTTCCTTGCTATGAAAAACAAAAGAAACTAAACCCTAAAGGAAGGAGAGACGGAGACAGGAAATCAATGCACACCTTACTGAGAGAATAGTAAGACCAACTCCGCTACTTCCAAAGAGACTGATTAGGGCCCAAACTATAGAGTCATCCGCTGAAAATCTAGCAAAGAACCTGGGGGCCTTCCCCTATAGTCTCGATACAAGTAAAGGGCAGCTATACTCAAGCCCTACTAGATACGGGAGGCTAGGTGACGTTGCTGTACCGAGATTTTAATCACAAGTACCTGAAGCATATCCCTTTGTGCAAACTTGAGGAGTTAAAGATTTGGGGCATAGGGACCCAGAAATGCCCATACGATGGGTACATACCCATCAAGATAACCTTTAAAACTTCCCTGGCTGGAAAACCAGAGACTTTTGACACATTGGCTGTTGTCTGCCCCCGACCTCCTGGGGCAGGCCAAAATTCTTTGTTGATAGGCACCAACACCAATCTTGTGAGGAGCCTACTCACTCCACTGGCCCTGGAGGGTGCTCTAGTAGGGAAGATCCACCCTCAGCTGCAACAGGCCTTTCAGCAAGTGTTGTAGGAAAAGAAGGCCCCTCTGGAAGGATTAGGAAGGCTGTGGCGATTGGATGCCCACGAAAAGGTATTGCTGCCGGGCGAGAGGGTCTGCTTGAAGGCCACTGTTAAGCTATCATGGGACCTGTCGGGTCCTTATGTGGCGGTGGAAGCTGATTCAGCAGAAGAGGATGTTGGTATAGAATTGTTTCCGGAGATCATACCCACCAAGGCCTTATTAAGGAGCGGGCGGCGAATCCCTGTTAGTGTGAGGAACGTCACCGGTCACCCAATTAGTCTGAGGCCTCAGGTGGTGATTGGGAAAGTGAGTGTGCTGCCACCCCAGTGACGGGGATGATCTAGTTCAGAAGGCAAATGGAAGAGAGACCACTGTCCATTACCCAAATCTACCCTCAGGATGGGCGGAGGAGAAGATTAAAGCCCAATTAGCCCGATGGGAGAAGATGTTCTCCAAAGATGACTTTGATGTGGGCTGCGCCAGGAGTGCCCAACATCAAATTCAGCTAACTGAAGACAAACCTTTTCGCAAAAGGGCCAGGCGAATCCCTTTGTGTGATCTGGAGGACCTTAGAGAACAGCTGGCTGAGCTGAAGAAGTCTTGGGTCATTAAGGAATCCAGGAGCCCTTATGCATCCCCGATTTGTGGTAGTGAGAAAGAAGAATGGGTCCCTCTGGATGTGTATTGACTACCGAACCTTGAACTAAATGACTATCCCAGACCAGTACACAACCCCCCCCCCCCCCCCCGCATAGAAGAGGCCCTGCAATGTCTATCTGGGGCCAAGTGGTTCAGTGTGCTGGATCTAAAGAGTGGATACTATCAGATACCCATGCATCCAGATGACTGAGAAAAAACGGCCTTCATCAGCCCTCTAGGAGGGACTGAAGCTGTCGTTAGAGAAATGCCAGTTCTACTAGACCTTGGTTACATACATTGGGCATGTAGTTTCAGCCGAGGGGATAGCTACTGACCCTCAGAAGTTGGTGACCGTTACTTCTTGGCCTCGCCCGAGCACCGTCACTGAATTGAGGTAGTTTCTGAGATTCTGTTCCTATAATAGGAGTTTCGTAAAGAACTTCTCACAGATTGCTCAATCATTGAACAAACTCTTACAGAAACAGATGGAAGGGGATCCGCAGAATGTCCAGAAGGGAGGCCCCAGGAGGCCACGGGAATCTATCTAGGAACAATGGACGGTGAAGTGTGAAAAGGCTTTTGAACG
Organism: Aquarana catesbeiana; assembly: GCF_042186555.1. Lineage (NCBI taxonomy): Eukaryota > Metazoa > Chordata > Amphibia > Anura > Ranidae > Aquarana > Aquarana catesbeiana. The sequence continues at coordinate 300,404,049 of NC_133331.1, read as the reverse complement.
TCTGAAGGGGGGCCTTGTGGAAGCACCAGTGCTGGCCTACGCGGACCCATCCAAGCCTTTGCACATGGATGCCAGCAGAGATGACCTTAGGAGAATGCTGTACCAAGAGTCGGAGGGAAGACTTTGCCCCCCCCCCCCCCGAGAAGAACTATCCTGTACACACATTGGAGTTCTTGGCCCTCAAGTGGGCAGTGGTAGATAACCTATGTGACTATCTGTACGGGGCCACTTTTGTGGTGAAGACGGATATTAACCCTTTGACTTACCTTTTGCCCACTGCCAAGCTGGATGCCACTGGACATCGGTGGTTGGCTGCTCTGTCTGAGTTTCGGTTCAGTCTGAAATACCCACCAGGAGTGGGAAATTATGACGCTTATGCCCTTCCCGAAGACCCCATACCACAAATGCTGGCCAGAAGAGTTGGGTCCACTTACCTCTGGAAGGAGTATTAGCTGTATGTCAAGGAGTTGAGCATTAAGCATAGAGGGGCGATAGGAGTTGAAGCTGTGGGAGTCACTTTTGCTGGAGTACCCAAATATTACTGTTATTTGACACAAGTGCGCAGTCAAGGCTTGCCTCAACTGACAAGAGAAGATATGAGGGGGGACCAACTGGAAGACCTGTTGGGAAAGCTTCTGAAGAAGTCTCTATCTGTTTGAGACCCTCAGATGCTGTTGAATAGTTCCATTGAGGGAGCAAAAGTAGTCCATAGAGAGTGGGAACAAATGCGATTAGAGGATGGAGTCATATACCAGAGAGCCCCTTCTGAAGAGCCAGAGGGTGTTCATCAACTGTTCCTCCCTGAGAAACACTGACTAAAGGTATTAACTGCCATTCATGATGATCATGGTCATTTTGGCCCGGACAGAACCTTCAAGTTAGTCAGGGATCGATTCTATTGGCCATCCATGAGAGCTGAGGTGGAAAGCTATTGTCGCTCTTGCATCAGGTGCATTCAGAGAAAGACTTTACCCGGCAGAGCAGCCCCAATGGGTCATCTCCAGAGTCAAGGGCCAATGGAGTTGGTGTGCATTGATTTCTTGTGTTTGGAGCCTGACTTGAGTGGACAAAGTAATGTCCTGGTTGACAGATCATTTCACCCGCTATGCTCAAGCTTTCCCCACTAGGGATCAGCAAGCCAGTACTATAGCAAAAACCCCGGTGGAAAAGTTCTTCATTCATTACGGGCTGCCCCAACACCTACACTCAGACCAAGATCAGGACTTTGAGAGCAAGTTAATCAGAAGATTATGCGAACTCTTGAGTATAAAGAAATCCAGAACCACTCCTTACCACCCTCAAAGGGGATCTGTAACCTGAGCGTTTTAACCTTACCCTGCTGAATATGTTGGGAATCCTTCCCTCAGAGAAGAAAAAGCATTGGGGAGACTATATAGCTGCAGTACTCCAATGACTCTACTGGGTAGCCCCCCTACAGACTAATGTTAGGAAGAGAAGCTTGTTTACCAGTGGCTTTTGGAACATCGTTAGATCATACCTCCCAGGCCTCCTACGGGGGGGTATGTCGACAGGCTTCAGAAGAATCTGAAGATGGCCTATGAGAAAGCCAAGGAAGCGTCCACCACCAGAGAACAGAGGAACAAGAAAAACTTTGATCTTAAAGTAAGGGTTCAGGACCTACAACCCGGAGATCGAGTGTTGTTACTCAATCTAGGAGTGCCTGGGAAGCATAAACTGGCTGATAGATGGTGCTCTCAACCTTACATTGTCTGTAAACGATTATTCGGGCTCCCTGTGTAGGGATGAGCTTTGAGTTCGAGCCGAACTCATGTTCGACTCGAACATCGGCTGTTCGTCAGTTCGCCGAACAGCGAACAATTTGGGGTGTTCGCGGCAAATTCGAATGCCGCGGAACACCCTTTAAAAGTCTATGGGAGAAATCAAAAGTGCTAATTTTAAAGGCTTATATGCATGGTATTGTCATAAAAAGTCTTTGGGGACCCGGGTCCTGCCCCAGGGGACATGTATTAATGCAAAAAAAAGTTTTAAAAACGTCAGTTTTTTCGGGAGCAGTGATTTTAATAATGCTTAAAGTCAAACAATAAAAGTGTAATATCCCTTTAAATTTCGTACCTGGGGGGTGTCTATAGTATGCCTGTAAAGGGGCGCATGTTTTCCGTGTTTAGAACAGTCTGACAGCAAAATGACATTTCAAAGGAAAAAAGTCATTTAAAACTACTCGCGGCTATACTGAATTGCCGGCCCAACAATACACATAAAAATGTATTGATAAAAACAGCATGGGAATTCCCCACAGGGGAACCCCGAACCAAAATTTAAAAAAAAATGACGTTAGGGTCCCCCTAAATTCCATACCAGGCCCTGTGTGGATATTAAGGGGAACCCCGGGCAAAATAAAAAAAAAATTGGCATGGGGTCCCCCTCAAAATCCATACCAGACCCTTCAGGTCTGGTATGGATTTTAAGGGGAACCCCGCGCCAAAATTTTTTTAAAAAATGGCGTGGGGTACCCCCAAAAATCCATGCCAGACCCTTATCCGAGCACACAACCTGGCAGGCCGCAGAAAAAGAGGGGGGGACGAGAGAGCGCCCCCCCCTCCTGAACCATACCAGGCCACATGCCCTCAACATTGGGAGCGTGCTTTGGGGGTAGCCCCCCAAAGCACCTTGTCCCCATGTTGATGAGGACAAGGGCCTCATCCCCACAACCCTGGCCCGGTAGTTGTGGGGGTCTGCGGGCAGGGGGCTTATCGGAATCTGGAAGCCCCCTTTAACAAGGGGACCCCCAGATCCCGGCCCTCCCCCCTGTGTTAAATGGTAAGGGGGTACCCCTACCATTTCACAAAAAAAATGTCAAAAATGTTAAAAATGACAAGAGACAGTTTTTGACAATTCCTTTATTTAAATGCTTCTTCTTTCTTCTATTTTCTATCTTCTTTCTTCCTCCATCTTCTTCTTCTTCTGGTTCTTGTTCTTCTGGATCTTCTTGTTCTTCTGGTTCTTCATCCGGTCTTCTCGTCCGGCATCTTCCTCAGCGGCGCCGTCTTCACTTCATCTTCTTTCCTCGGGCCGCACCGCATTCACGATTGGATGGGAGGCTCACGCTGTGTGACTTTTCTCTTCTTCTGACAGTTCCTAAATAATGGAGGGCGACAGACCCCGCTCCCTTCTGACGCAGGGCGGGTGACCCCGCCCCCCTCTGACGCACGGGGACTTCCCTGTGGCATTCCCTGTGATGTCAGAGGGGGCGGGGTCAACCGCCCTGCGTCAGAGGGGGCGGGGTCACCCACCCTCCGTTATTTAAGAACTGTCAGCAGAGGAGAAGAGTCCCATAGCGGGAGCCTCCCATCCAATCGTGGATGCGGAGCAGCCCAAGGAAAGAAGATGAAGTGAAGACGGCGCCGCTGAGGAAGATGCCGGACGAGAAGACCAGATGAAGAACCAGAAGAACAAGAAGAACCAGAAGAACAAGAACCAGAAGAAGAAGAGATGGAGGAAGAAACCGAAGGAAGATAGAAGAAAGAAGGTAGAAAATAGAAGAAAGAAGAAACATTTAAATAAAGGAATTGTCAAAAACTGTCTCTTGTCATTTTTAACATTTTTGAATTTTTTTTTGTGAAATGGTAGGGTACCCCCTTACCATTTCACACAGGGGGGAGGGCCTGGATCTGGGGGCCCCCTTGTTAAAGGGGGCTTCCAGATTCCGATAAGCCCCCTGCCCGCAGACCCCCACAACCACCGGGCCAGGGTTGTGGGGATGAGGCCCTTGTCCTCATCAACATGGGGACAAGGTGCTTTGGGGGCTATGGCAATGTTGAGGGCATGTGGCCTGGTATTGTTCAGGAGGGGGGGGCGCTCTCTCGCCCCCCTCTTTTCCTGCGGCCTGCTAGGTTGCGTGCTCGGATAAGGGTCTGATATGGATTTTTGGGGGTACCCCACGCCATTTTTTTTTTTAAATTAGCGCGGGGTTCCCCTTAAAATCCATACCAGACCTCAAGGGTCTGGTATGGATTTTGAGGGGGACCCCACGCCAATTTTTAAAAAAAAATTTGGCCGGGGTTCCCCTTAATATCCACACCAGACCTGAAGGGCTTGGTATGGAATTTAGGGGGACCCCCATGTCATTTTTTTTTTAAATTTTGGTTCGGGGTTCCCCTGTGGGGAATTCCCATGCCGTTTTTATCAATGAACTTTTATGTGTATTGTCGAGCCGGCAATTCATTAATAGCCGCGAGTAGTTTTAAATGACTTTTTTCCTTTGAAATATCATTTTGCTGTCAGACTGTTCTAAACACGGGAAACATGCGCCCCTTTACAGGCATACTATAGACACCCCCCCCAGGTACGAAATTTAAAGGAATATTACACTTTTATTGTTTGTCTTTAAGCATTATTAAAATCACTGCTCTCGAAAAAAACAGCAGTTTTTAAAACTTTTTTTGCATTTATACATGTCCCCTGGGGCAAGACCCGGGTCCCCAAACACTTTTTAGGACAATACCATGCAAATTAGCCTTTAAAATCAGAACTTTTGATTTCGAACGTTCGAGTCCCATAGACTTCAATGGGTTTCTAAAGTTCGTGCGAAGTTTTGGTCTGTTCGCAAGTTCTGGTGTGAACTGAACCGGGGGGTGTTCGGCTCATCTTTATCCCTGTGTACCAAATTTGGCCTGAGGGTAAGATTGGCCCCCTGAAGACTTGGCACCAAAAACATCTGTTACCTATATCCAAGGCTGTTCGAGTACCTCCATCTCCTTTCATATGGTGTATAGTATCTCCTCCCCATTTGTTAGGAATATGACATTATATTGAGGATGAGAATGGAGATGGACCTTTCATATGGTATACAGTGTCTCCTCCTCATTTGTTGGGAACATGATGTTATATTGAGGAATGGAGATGGACCTTTCATATGGTGTACAATATCTACACCTCATTTGTTGGGCACAATAAACATGATACATTGGGTGGTGTGGTGAATACGTCAATTAATTTCTTGCTGTTGATGGTTAAAGTGTAAGCAAACTTCCTTTGCTGACTATTACCCATAACTAAGCCTATAATAAGGCTTACTAATAGGTAGTGTAAATATCTCCTAAACTTTCACGTTTATGAGATATTTACAGTACATGCAGTCAGTGACATCACTGGTGCATGCGCTCTGAAGGAACGGCCACCCGTGCCATTCCTTCAGAGCCCTGTGCCATGAATAGCAGCTCCCACACGCCCAGAAGCAAGACGGGTGAAGATGGCAGCACTTGCAGCCAGCGGGTAAACAAAAAAATGTCCAGCGGTATACAACCGCTTTAAAGTTTCTCAGTATTTCCTTTACTGGAAGGATGTGATGATCTCTATTTTGTACATGAGCAGCAAACTTTGTGTGTGACTAATTAAAAAAAATCTTTTTTATATGGAAGGGGAGCCTTGTTTTTAGAGCTGTGTGGATAAGTGAAAGTCTTGTTCTAGATGACTTTACCCAATATATACAAATGAGGGATGGTGTGATCTTCCTGTGTGGAATACAGAGGATGGGGACATCTCTCTGGTGGGTTCCAATTACTGGATCCATCTGTAGGAAACACACACACTGACTGAATACATTGTTTCTATGTGTTTATCAGATGATGGGGGATCTAGGTGGACCCTCCGTACTGCTCTCTCCTTTACAATAAAGTGTCCTCTTACCCGGTAATGTGAGGGGCAGCTGATTGTCCATCATGATGTCCTTGTAGAGATCCTTGTGTCCTTCTAGATACTCCCACTCCTCCATGGAGAAATAGACAGTGACATCCTGACACCGTATAGGAACCTGACACACACAATGATACAGTCACCATCCAGACACATCCCTTGTCTGTTACTGGATAATGTCCCAGAATTCCCAGCACAACTCACCTCTCCTGTCAGCAGATCAATGATCTTGTTGGTGACCTCTAGAATGTGCGGCTCGTTATTTTTCTGTAGGGCTAGGAGAGGTGGTGGATGCATGGAGATGGGGCCTTGTCTTTCTCTTTGTCTTATGGACTTCATAACTACAGTACAGTCCTGTAATATACATCAATTAATAGCATATCAGAATCATCTTCACATGACAAGACAGGTCTATGTTTTAATAAAAGTGTTAAGAATTATTAAACACTCCCAGAATCCTCCTCACCTCTCCAGTCAGTAGACAGATGATCTCCAGTGTGAGTAATAATATCCCATTATGGAGATTATTTTTATTCATATTTACATAATTGAGAAGCTGTTGATTCTCCATCATGACGTCCTTGTAGAGATCCTTGTGTCCTTCTAAATACTCCCACTCCTCCATGGAGAAATAGACAGTGACATCCTGACACCTTATAGGAACCTGACACACACAATGATACAGTCACCATCCAGACACATCCTATGTCTATTACTGGATAATGTCCCAGAATTCCCGGCACCGCTCACCTCTCCTGTCAGCAACTCAGTGATCTTCTTGGTGACTTCTAGAATCTTCTTGGCACTGGTTACCTCTGTTGTCAGGCAGTGAGGTGGAGGCACTGTGATGGGTGATGTCCTGTGAACGCGGCTGCTTGGTGTTAATGGATCGCCAGATATTTTTCTCACTACTTTATAATCCTGTGTAAAGAGAGAAAGTAACAATAATCACTACAGACATCCCAGAATCCTCCTCACCTCTCCGGTCAGGTCTATGTTTTATTAATAGAGATAAGAGTGATGTCATCCCTCAAACTCAACGGATCCAAAACAGAGCTTCTTCTCCTCCACGCAAACCGTAATACAAAAACGAAGAACCCTTGGACACCACCCACCATCCTTGGACAGACCGTCTCCCCAAGCACCAAAGCCAAAAGTCTCTGAGTCAGCTTTGACTCAGAAATGTCGATGGATGCACAAATAGGATCGGTAGTCAGTAAATCTCACCATCTCCTTCGCCTACTACATAGACTCGTCCCCTACATTCCAGAAGAAGACAAAGCAGCAGTAGTTGGAACAATCATCAATTCGCGGCTCGACTACGCAAACTCCCTTTACATAGGACTACCTAAATACCAGATTGCACGCCTACAAGTCACCCAAAACACTGCAGCAAGACTGGTAACAGGAAAAAAACCCTGGGAATCCATCTCCCCATCCCTGAGGAGCCTACATTGGCTAACCGTAAAGGACCGGATCACGTTCAAGACCCTGTGCCTCACCCATAAATGCACTCAAGGAAACGCTCCACAATACCTATGCGAGAAAATAAAACACTACACATCTAAGCGCAGTCTTCAATCAACTAACCAAAACCTCCTCCTCATTCCTAAGTCCCGCTACAAATCAAAGAGAGAACGAAGATTCGCAGTCCAAGGACCACGTTTATGGAACGCTCTATGTGCCAACATCCGCATGGAAGAAAATCATCGGGCCTTCAGAAAAAACCCCAAGACCCATCTCTTCTAAGAAACAGGAATAACAGCACGGATCAAGCGCCTTGAGGTGATTCAGTTCGCATTTGCAGCGCTATACAAATCTTTCATTCATTCATTCACATGACCTCCCACAATCCTCCTCACCTCTCCAGTCAGCAGGTAGATGATCTCCAGGGTGAGGTTCAATATCCTTTCAGTCATGTGATTTTGGCCCGTCTCCATCTTCACTGATGTGGTCATGTGATCTATAAAGGACTCTCCTCTCTGTAGACAGATAATAAACTGAGAAATATCTGGACTGTACTGGGACAAAAAATATCTGCACAGTGTTCCTCCATAGTTCTACAACAAAAAAAAAAAAAGAAATTGCACTAGGTGCTAAATATAAATGATAATAAAAACTGAAATGGGGGACCGTGAAGGAAGTCCTGCAGCTAAAACACAATAACCCCAATACAAGGGCACATGAAATATACAAAAAGAGGAACAGTGTAGTGCTGGACTAATGAAGAGGGACACATATATTGATATCTGTAATTATACAAGGACCCATAAAGTTATCATGAGTTAATAAGTGATACTAAACAATAATCAGTGTGATGCTGGTTTAAAGTGATCAGATGTGCATATATATAATGAAAACACATGTGAATTATTCATCTGAAATCTACATCATCATGAAATAATAAAAACACATACACAGAAGTGATGGTCCTTATAAATGTGAGTTCATACCCTAAAAGGTGTACATAAAAAAAAAAATACAAAAAAGTACAAAAAAATGGACAATAAAGTTCATAAGTGTCTCAAATAAAAAACTGAATCCAAAAAAAATCCAAAGAAGGCTATTGCAGGGTTCAGGGTTACATGATCCACCGTTAGTGCAGCCCACCACCAGATGGTAAAATTAAAGGCTTACCAGAAAGCCTGCGACCGCCCTTACTCAGGGGGGTCAATACAGGCTTAGTAGTGGAAAATATCCAGAGATGGTGTATTCCCTGGACCGTTCTCCCGCTCTTCTCACCAGACAAATGGTCCTCAGCAACGGGGACTCCAATGTGGAAAAGGTGCTCCCATAGATACCTTCAGTACTCCTTCTCGGGGGGGCCAGATATAAATGAGCCACAGATCCCAAGAGAAAAACAAAAGGGACTCCAATAGTGCAGATTGACTAAAAAAGGGGGCGATTTATTAAGCTAAAATACAGCAAAACCACTTCCAGCAAAAGTGACAGTGCAAAAACTCCTTAGCTGTTTAAAAACGGTTCGCGCATGCACGATGCGTGTCGGCGTTGTGACCCTACGGCCGTTTCGTCACAACTGACGTCATCAGGGGTATGTGACCACGCTCGCGCATGCGCTATAAATACACAAGCGCTACAGCGCCATAGCGCATTCATTGGCTGAAGGGGAACAGGGGCGGACATTAATCCAATATACATAATTGCTCCAATCTAATTAAAACTCCCATAGATTAAATACGTGAATGCTCATTGGGTATGGAAGAAATAATCAGAGACATTCATACAGGGCAGAGGTGTGTAATACACACTGTCATCTAGTGGCAAAAAAGGAGATATTCTCCAAAGTGAATTAGGTGCATAAATGCTCATTTAATGTGAAAAATAACTGTGTCATTCATACAGGGCAGAAGTGTATGATACACACTGCCATTTATTGACAAAAAGAGTGTTCTCCAATATAGGCAAACGCCAGAGAAACACAATTAAAAGTAAAATACTTCACATAATAAGTGCATAAAAAATGTTAAGTACAATGGGATAAATACGGGTGAGGTTAAATAACCCATCAGCCATGATGCATCACTGGCCAAAACACAAAAAAAACAAGATTACAATATATAAAAAATATATTGATGTAGACACACGCTTATCAAAATATATAAAAATTTGTTTAAAATTACATAAAATAAGGATTCTATTTATATAAAAAAAAATGATTTTCAGCTGTTGTTAATAAAACAATTAATGTCCCACTCTATGTTCAACCCATTTGGGGCATGAGAGCCAAGTCTATAGATCCAATTCGTTTCGGATCTAGAGATGGTTCTTTTCTCGTTACTGCCCCGCCAATGGGGAACATATTTCTCGATGCCAATAAAAACAGTTTCCTTAGGATACCTGTTGTGTACTGCATCATAGTGTCTAGAGACACTGTGTTTGTCGAAGCCCTGCTTAATATTGGTAATATGTTCTGCCAACCTCACGTTCGATTTCCTAATGGTACGGCCAACATACTCCAACCCACATGGACACCTAAGTAGGTATACCACACATTTAGTTGTACATGTGATGAGTGATTTAATGGAGTATGTGGTACCTGTACCACTAGATGTGAACTTGGTTAACCTTCTGTCACGTAATGAATTGATACGACAAACATTACATGTCCTGCAAGGGGAGAATCCCTTTAAATCCCCAAAAAATGTAGGGCGTGTGGGTGGAACTGGGATATTAGGTGCCAACAAATGTCTGAAGCTAGTGGCTCCCCTGAATAAAATTTGTGGTTTATCAGACAGTAGGGGTCCTAAGACTCGATCATTTTTAATGACAGACCAGTGTTTTTTAATTATCCTTTTAATGGCCCAATGTTGGCTTGAATAGGTCGTGAGGAAAGCTAACCCAAAGTCCTCCCTGTCCACTACCTGGGGAGGTTTATCACGTAGTAGTTCCTTACGCTCCCTATTCCCTATCTCCACAATCAGGGAATCTAGCATGGCAGCGTCATACCCTTTATTTAAAAACTTCGATTTCAAAGTTAGGGCTTCCCTGAGGAACTCGTTAGAATCGGAGCAATTTCATCTTAAACGCAGAAACTGGCCCTTAGATACAGCGGATAGCCAGGACTGATGATGGCAGGAGTCGAGTGGTATAAAACTACTCCTGTCAGTCGATTTGAAGTACGTCGAAGTAGTAATAACATTATTGATAACCGTAATGACCAAATCTAAAAAATGGATTTGAGTGGGACTAGCTTCATGGGTGAGTGTTATACCCCTATCATTATAGTTAAGGACAGACAGAAAAGCAGTCACAGAGTTGATGTCACCATCCCAAATGAATAGGACTACCTCTAGTAACATTTTAAACCTCAGCCTGCGCTCCAAGGGACGCAGGGGAGTACTAGGTCTGATGCACTTCAGAGGCCTTTCTCCTCCCCCCCATTCACGGGGAGGTGGGAGACCTCGGGGACGTCCTCACCAAATAAGGGGTAGAGGGGGAAGGAGGAACTCCTCTTCCCGATCACGTCATTGGTCTCCTTCATCCTGGAGACGACGGAATGACCGGGGAGTCCATCAAGATATTGGTAGTAACCAACCATATCATGATCCTTGTGGACAGAGGTTCCGGGAGGACCATCGTAATAACGATGGGGTATGTGATCACTATGGGGTCAATGTTGGGAACAGATTTTCCCCTTTACGTGATGGCATGAATGATAATGTATTAGGTCTGAGTAGGAACGGTAATCCTCTTGACTCCTCCCATAGCCGGCACACTGGAGATAACCATTTTAATTGGGATTTTCAGTTGGCTGGCAGAGGAAGGATCAAACGAAAGGGAGACGCAAAAGAGGGTGCAGAGGGGGTAGGAAACTTCACCCCAAAAAGGAGGAGGATATAAGTGGTATCATAAATTTAAGCACCAAGGAAATCTCTAAGGAAGAACTCTCCACTCTTAGTAAGGGTTTGAAGTTTGTCCCACCACGGAATCTTAACAAATTCCAAACGTTCATTGATGTGCAGAAATACACGCGCAAATTAAATATAAAAACGTATGTTTTAAGCAATCCTGCTAGACAGCTAAGTAGAGAAGCCTCTGTGGTGACACATTCAGGATTGAAAAATGCGTCACTCTTCAATCCTCCTAGCACTGCAGCACCGAACGTAACCATCTTTCGTGATTTGGTACTGAATGATCTAGCTAATTTAAACATTAGACCAGTACAAACCCAACATAACATCAGAGTTGGTTTGGAGGCTCTGAGTAATAGAAAGGATATCGTTATACGCCCCGCCGACAAAGGCGGAGCGATAGTTATCTTGGATCATGATTCCTATACCAACAAAATGTTGAGGATCCTTTCGGATACAAGTACGTATTCTCCTTTACCATCGGATCCAACCTCTGGTTTCAAGCGGGAACTTAAGGTCTTGATTGACAAAGGTCATGATTTGGGGATCCTTAATAAAAAAGAAAAGGAGTATTTGGTCCCCTAGCCCCTCGATTACTGGTGATGTACATATTACCGAAAATCCATAAGACCTTGATCAATCCACCAAGGAGGCCCATCATCAGTGGTATTGACTCTGTAACTTCACGTGTGGGGAAGTATATTGATTTTTTCTTACAACCACTGGTGATGGGCACCCCCTCTTACCTTAAGGATACTAAACATATCCTCAATATATTGAGTGAAATAGAGTGGAAGGCTACATACATGCTGGTGACAGCTGATGTCGCATCACTCTATACATCAATATCCCACAATTTAGGACATGAGGCTGTGTGCCACTTTCTCTATCGGGACTCCAGTATCTCCATCACGCAATGCAATTTCCTGATGGAGCTACTGGACTTCTCAATGGAACATAACCACTTTTGGTATGGTGGCACACATTATTTACAAACAAAGGGAGTGGCCATGGGAGCTAAATTTGCTCCCAGCATGGCCAACCTCTTCATGGCCAATTGGAAGGAGGATGTGGTCCTAAGTGACAGTCCACCCCAGTTGGTCATGTGGAGGAGATTTATTTATGATGTCCTATTCATTTGGGACGATGACATCGACTCTGTGACTGCTTTTCTGTCTGTCCTTAACAATAATGATAGGGGTATAACACTCACCCATGAAGCTAGTCCCACTCAAATCCATTTTTTAGATTTGGTCATTACGGTTGTCAATAATGTTATTACTACTTCGACGTACTTCAAATCAACTGACAGGAATAGTTTTATACCACTCGACTCCTGCCATCATCAGTCCTGGCTATCCGCTGTACCTAAGGGCCAGTTTCTGCATTTAAGACGAAATTGCTCCGATTCTAACGAGTTCCGCAGGGAGGCCCTAACTTTGAAATCAAAGTTTTTAAATAAAGGGTATGACGCTGCCATGCTAGATTCCCTGATTGTGGAGATAGGGAATAGGGAGCGTAAGGAACTACTACGTGATAAACCTCCCCAGGTAGTGGACAGGGAGGACTTTGGGTTAGCTTTCCTCACGACCTATTCAAGCCAACATTGGGCCATTAAAAGGATAATTAAAAAACACTGGTCTGTCATTAAAAATGATCGAGTCTTAGGACCCCTACTGTCTGATAAACCACAAATTTTATTCAGGGGAGCCACTAGCTTCAGACATTTGTTGGCACCTAATATCCTAGTTCCACCCACACGCCCTACATTTTTTGGGGATTTAAAGGGATTCTCCCCTTGCAGGAGATGTAATGTTTGTAGTATCAATTCATTACGTGACAGAAGGTTAACCGAGTTCACATCTAGTGGTACAGGTGCCACATACTCCATTAAATCACTCATCACATGTACGACTAAATGTGTGGTATACCTACTTAGGTGTCCATGTGGGTTGGAGTATGTTGGCCGTACCATTAGGAAATTGAACGTGAGGTTGGCAGAACATATTACCAATATTAAGCAGGCCTTCGACAAACACAGTGTCTCTAGACACTATGATGCAGTACACAACAGGAATCCTAAGGGAACTGTTTTTATTGGCATTGAGAAATATGTTCCCCATTGGTGGGGCAGTAACGGGAAAAGAACCATCTCTAGATCCGAAACAAATTGGATCTATAGACTTGGCTCTCATGCCCCAAATGGGTTGAACATAGAGTGGGACATTAATTGTTTTATTAACAACAGCTGAAAATAATTTTTTTTTATATAAATAGAATCCTTATTTTATGTAATTTTAAACAAATTTTTATATATTTTGATAAGCCAAGTGTCTACATCAATATATTTTGTATATATTGTAATCTTGTTTTTTTGTGTTTTGGCCAGTGATGCATCATGGCTGATGGGTTATTTAACCTCACCCGTATTTATCCCATTGTACTTAACATTTTTCATTCACTTATTAAGTGAAGTATTTTACTTTTAATTGTGTTTCTCTGGCTTTGCCTATCTTGGAGAACACACTTTTTGTCAATAAATGGCAGTGTGTAGCATACACTTCTGCCCTGTATGAATGACACAGTTATTTTTCACATTAAATGAGCATTTGTGCACCTAATTCACTTTGGAGAATATCTCCTTTTTTCCACTAGATGGCAGTGTGAATTACACACCTCTGCCCTGTATGAATGTCTCTGAGTATTTCTTTTATACCCAATGAGCATTCACGTATTTAATCTATGGGCGTTTTAATTAGGTTGGAGCAATTATGTATATTGGATTAATGTCCGCCCCTGTTCCCCTTCAGCCAATGAATGCGCTATGGCGCTGTAGCGCTTGTGTATTTATAGCGCATGTCCGAGCGTGGTCATGTACCCCTGATGACGTCAGTTCTGACGAAACGGCCGTAGGGTCACAACGCCGACACACATTGCGCATGCACAAACCGTTTTTAAACAGCTAAGGAGTTTTTGCACTGTCACTTTTGCTGGAAGTGGTTTTGTTGTATTTTAGCTTAATAAATCGCCCCCTTTTTTAGTCAATCTGCACTATTGGAGTCCCTTTTGTTTTTCTCTTGGGATCTGTGGCTCATTTATATCTGCCCCCCCCCGAGAAGGAGTACTGAAGGTATCTATGGGAGCACCTTTTCCACATTGGAGTCCCCGTTGCTGAGGACCATTTGTCTGGTGAGAAGAGCAGGAGAACGGTCCAGGGAATACACCATCTCTGGATATTTTCCACTACTAAGCCTGTATTGACCCCCCTGAGTAAGGGCGGTCGCAGGCTTTCTGGTAAGCCTTTAATTTTACCATCTGGTGGTGGGCTGCACTAAAGGTGGATCATGTAACCCTGAACCCTGCAATAGCCATCTTTGGATTTTTTTTGGATTCAGTTTTTTTATTTGAGACACTTATGAACTTTATTGTCCATTTTTTTGCATTTTTTGTATTTTTTTCTTTATGTACACCTTTTAGGGTTACGGACTCACATTTATAAGGACCATCACTTCTGTGTATGTGTTTTTATTATTTCATGATGATGTAGATTTCAGATGAATAATTCACATGTGTTTTCATTATATATGCACATCTGTTTTTCATTATATATGCACAGCATCACACTGATTATTGTTTAGTATCACTTATTAACTCATGATAACTTTATGGGTCCTTGTATAATTACAGATATCAATATATGTGTCCCTCTTCATTAGTCCAGCACTACACTGTTCCTCTTTTTGTATATTCCTCCATAGTTCTGACATCATAAATTACCTTTAAATAACAACTCCTACTAAAATCTTTAATCTTAGGCTTACAATGACTGGGGAAGAGTTAGGACTTCCTTCAAGGTATTCTTTTCGGTCCTGGTTGGGGAGATTTCCTTTGACTTCCTGTCTAGCATGTATCTGGACTATAAACCAGAGGCTCTGGATGGACAGTTGGATAAATGGTTCTATATTTAGGATGTATCTGGTCTATAAACCAGAAGCTTTGGATTTATCTGGACACATATTAAAAAATAACCACTGATAACAGTATTTTAGGTTTGTGTAGTAGTGGATGTTGGAGATAAAGACATCACAGTGACTATGGAGGAAGAGAACGGTCATGACATGGGGAATTTATTGGTATAAATAGAAAAAGAATCTTATTACCCTCTTTGTGTGTTCCAGCGATGTGTGCTCTCTTTTTCCTCCTCCTTTCACTTTGGATATTGTACGTTATACAACGTTCTATGCTTATCTTTCATCAGTTCCTGTCAGAGTGATCCGCGCACAATATGTGATGTTGCATCATGTGAGGCTTCTCAGGGTACGGAGTGAATATATCCTATATCTAACCCATCCTCCGCCCATACTACCTGTGCTTCTTTAACGGTTTCCTGCAAATATGTAGAAAGAGGAAGTGTGGTCCACCCTGCCCCCATCTCTAATTGCTAAAACTACTTCTCTAAATCTCTTCAAAGTAAATTCACAGAGCACCCGGGAATGACTCTACAAGGGTGATACACCGTGCATCTATCATCTAAACTGCTTACAAGTAAGCAAGGGGTTTCCCGGGTCTTTGTCAAGACCCCATTTATACCCACACAAGGCTCACATTCTGTCAGCGTTTTAGTATATTCTCCCTCCTTGACACTAGGCTCACACCTATGCGCTTTTTAGTGCATTTTGCAATTGGCAGAAATTCACTACAGTCCATTTAACATTGTTTCCTATGGTACACGTTCACAACTATATATTTTTTAGTCAGTGCGTGTTTGGAAAGGGTCAGGGATTTTTTTCCTGCAGCAGATTGCGTTTTGTGTGTAAAAGACTTTAATGGACCCACTCCAAAAACACAAGTGTTTTGCGTTTTTTCTTTTCAATACCAAACTGTGAATTTGCTGGCAATTAAAAAACGGGGAAAAAAATGGTGTGGGGCCCCCCTCCAAATCCATACCAGCCCCTTTGGATCTGGTATGGATTTGGAGGGGAACCCCACTACAAAATGTTTTTTAAAAAATGGCATGGGTCCCCCCCTCAATCCATACCAGACTTTTATGCGAGCCCAGCAGGCCAGCTGGCCAGGACATGGAGGGGATGAGCCCCATTCCTGAACCATTCCAGGCCACATGCCCTCAACATATGGGCGTGCATCAAAAATCACGTTCAAAAACACAAAATGCACTGTAAAACACACTTGAAAGCCGCATCAACTGCAACCGCATAGATGTGAACATAGGATTAAAGAAGAGGCCGCTGCTCCCAAATGTACGAGAAATTGTACAATTTTACCGACTACCAATAAGTTGATTGTAGGGGCTTCATTGGAATTACTGGAAACCTGAGGACACATTAAGGGAGTCGCCTCCCGGGCATCCCTATTGTTTTTTTACTTGCCAGGGCATAGGGTATTTCACAGAACTCCCAACTGGGGGGGAAGCAGGACCAGATCTAACTGGTCTGATGTGGGGGTGCAGTAAAAAATGTCAAGGGGCAGAGGATGTGAGGTCAGTAGGGCAGTATACAGACATCTCAAGTCTCCCGCTACTCCCGCATTTGACGGTGGGCTCACAGACACCTGCGAGTGCGGCATGATCTCCCGGCTGAGCCTGCACTGCCACTCAGCCTGGAGTAATCACAAACAGCGGGTGTCTCCCGCTGTGTCATGCAGCTGCAGTCTTAACTGTTCGGCGGCCGTCCACTGTAACAATGTCCTCATCTATGGTATACGGAACACTGATTCATATTACCAGCATTGTATCAGTGTTCAGTTGACCGTCTATCATGGATAGGGATGAGCTTCGAGTTCGAGTCGAACTCATGGTCAACTCGAACAATGGCTGTTTGCCAGTTCGCCGAACAGCGAACAATTTGGGGTGTTCGCGGCAAATACGAAAGCCACGGAACACCCTTTAAAAGTCTATGGGAGAAATCAAAAGTGCTAATTTTAAAGGCTTATATTCATGGTATTGTCATAAAAAGTGTTTGGGGACCCGGGTCCTGCCCCAGGGGACATGGATCAATGCAAAAAAAAGTTTTAAAAACGGACGTTTTTTCGGGAGCAGTGATTTTAATGATGCTTAAAGTGAAACAATAAAAGTGTAATATTCCTTTAAATTTCGTACCTGGGGGGTGTCTATAGTATGCCTGTAAAGGGGCGCATGTTTCCCGTGTTTAGAACAGTCTGACAGCAAAATGACATTTCAAAGGAAAAAAAGTCATTTAAAACTACTGGCGGCTATTAACCACTTCAGCCCCGGACCATTATGCTGCCTAAGGACCAGAGGTCTTTTTCCAATTTGGCACTGCGTCGCTTTAACTGCTAATTGCGCGGTCATGCAATGCTGTACCCAAACGAAATTTGCGTCCTTTTCTTCCCACAAATAGAGCTTTCTTTTGATGGTATTTGATCACCTCTGCGGTTTTTATTTTTTGCGCTATAAATGGAAAAAGTCCGAAAATTTTGAAAAAAAATGATATTTTCTACTTTTTGTTATAAAAAAAATCCAATAAACTCAATTTTAGTCATACATTTAGGCCAAAATGTATTCGGCCACATGTCTTTGGTAAAAAAAATGTCAATAAGCGTATATTTATTGGTTTGCGCAAAAGTTATAGCGTCTACAAACTTGGGTACATTTTCCGGAATTTACACATCTTTTAGTTTATGACTGCCTATGTCATTTCTTGAGGTGTTTAAATGGCAGGGCAGTACAAAACCCCCCCAAATGACCCCATTTTGGAAAGTAGACACCCCAAGGAAATTGCTGAGAGGCATGTTGAACCCATTGAATATTTATTTTTTTTGTCCCAAGTGATTGAATAATGACAACAAAAAAAAAATATTTACAAAAAGTTGTCACTAAATGATATATTGCTCACACAGGCCATGGGCCTATGTGGAATTGCACCCCAAAATACATTCAGCTTCTTCTCCTGAGTACGGGGATACCACGTGTGTGGGACTTTTTGGGAGCCTAGCCGCGTACGGGGCCCCGAAAACCAATCACCGCCTTCAGGATTTCTAAGGGCGTAAATTTTTGATTTCACTCCTCACTACCTATCACAGTTTTGAAGGTCATAAAATGCCCAGATGGCACAAACCCCCCCCAAATGACCCCATTTTGGAAAGTAGACACCCCAAGCTATTTGCTGAGAGGCATGTTGAGTCCATGGAATATTTTATATTTTGACACAAGTTGCGGGAAAGTGACACTTTTTTTTTTGCACAAAGTTGTCACTAAATGATATATTGCTCACACAGGCCATGGGCATATGTGGAATTGCACCCCAAAATACATTTAGCTACTTCTCCTGAGTACGGGGATACCACATGTGTGGGACTTTTTGGGAGCCTAGCCACGTACGGGGCCCCGAAAACCAATCACCGCCTTCAGGATTTCTAAGGGCGTGAATTTTTGATTTTACTCTTCACTGCCTATCACAGTTTCGGAGGCCATGGAATGCCCAGGTGGCACAAAACCCCCCCAAATGACCCTATTTTGGAAAGAAGACACCCCAAGCTATTTGCTGAGAGGCATGGTGAGTATTTTGCAGCTCTCATTTGTTTTTGAAAATGAAGAAAGACAAGAAAAAACTTTTTTTTTTCTTTTTTCAATTTTCAAAACTTTGTGACAAAAAGTGAGGTCTGCAAAATACTCACTATACCTCTCAGCAAATAGCTTGGGGTGTCTACTTTCCAAAATGGGGTCATTTGGGGGGGTTTTGTGCCACCTGGGTATTCCATGGCCTCCGAAACTGTGATAGGCAGTGAAGAGTGAAATCAAAAATTTACGCCCTTAGAAAGCCTGAAGGCGGTGCTTGGTTTTCGGGGTCCCGTACGCGGCTAGGCTCCCAAAAAGTCTCACACATGTGGTATCCTCGTACTCAGGAGAAGCAGCAGAATGTATTTTGGGGTGTAATTTCACATATTCCCATGGCATGTTTGAGCAATATATCATTTAGTGACAACTTTGTGCAAAAAAAAAAAAAATAAAAAATTGTCTCTCTACCGCAACTTGTGTCACAATATAAAATATTCCATGGACTCGACATGACTCTCAGCAAATAGCTTGGGGTGTCTACTTTCCAAAATGGGGTCATTTGGGGGGGTTTTGAACTGTCCTGGCATTTTATGCACAACATTTAGAAGCTTATGTCACACATCACCCACTCTTCTAACCACTTGAAGACAAAGCCCTTTCTGACACTTTTTGTTTACATGAAAAAATTATTTTTTTTTGCAAGAAAATTACTTTGAACCCCCAAACATTATATATATTTTTTAAAGCAAATGCCCTACAGATTAAAATGGTGGGTGTTTCATTTTTTTTTCACACACTATTTGCGCAGCGATTTTTCAAACGCATTTTTTGGGGAAAAAACACACTTTTTTCAATTTTAATGCACTGAAACACACTATATTGCCCAAATGTTTGATGAAATTAAAAAGATGATCTTAGGCCGAGTACATGGATACCAAACATGACATGCTTTACAATTGCGCACAAACGTGCAGTGGCAACAAAATAAATACATTTTTAAAAGCCTTTAAAAGCCTTTAGAGGTTACCACTTTAGATTTACAGAGGAGGTCTACTGCTAAAATTACTGCCCTCGATCTGACCTTTACGGTGATACCTCACATGCATGGTGCAATTGCTGTTTACGTTTGACGACAGACCGCCGCTTGCGTTCGCCTTAGCGCGAGAGAAGGGGGCGATAGGGGTGCTTTTTTTTTTTCTTTATTTTTTTTTTGCTTTTTTATCTTATTTTTAAACTGTTCCTTTCATTTTTTTTAATCATTTTTATTGTTATCTCAGGGAATGTAAATATCCCCTATGATAGCAATAGGTAATGACAGGTACTCTTTTTTGAAAAAATTGGGGTCTATTAGACCCTAGATCTCTCCTATGCCCTCAGAGCATCTGACCACACCAAGATCGGTGTGATAAAATGCTTTCCCAATTTCCCAATGGCGCTGTTTACATCTGGCGAAATCTAAGTCATGAAATGCTCATAGCTTCCGTTTTTTTAGGCCATAGAGATGTTTGGAGCCACTCTGGTCTCTGATCAGCTCTATGGTCAGCTGGCTGAATCACCGGCTGCATTCTCAGGTTCCCTGTTGAGACAGGAGAGCCAGAGAAAAACACGGAAGACGGTGGGGGGGGCATTCCCTCCCACGGCTTGTAAAAGCAGTCTAGAGGCTAATTAGCCGCTAGGATTGCTTTTACATGAAAGCCGACCGCTGGCTGAAAAGAATGATACCAAGATGATACCTAAACCTGCAGGCATCATTCTGGTATAACCACTCAAAGTCGTGAATGGCGTACCTGAAGACAAAAAAATGGTTAACAGTAAAACACAGTAAACGGTAAAGTATAAAATTGCATACCTGAAAAACAAACATGATAAAACATAATAACAATAAAACATTGCAGAATAGAATACAGTAAAAAAGAGCAGAACAATAGAGAGAGAATAGAGAGAGAGAGAACAATAAAACGACAACTATTTTTTTAAATTTTATATATATATATTTTTTTTTTTACACTTTTTTTGTAACTAACTTTTATAACTGTAACCGGTTCCAGGTTCGGGTCTCTCAAAATACGATGGCATCTTGGGAGACCCTGTGAAAGTGTGCCTAGTCTGTGCAATGCTGTACCCTACGCTAATACTCAACTAGTGAATGGTAGCTTTCAAAACATTCACCAATGCAAAGACCAGGATTGTCAGGACAGGAGGGACAATAATAGCGGATGTCACGCCTATATCCGCGCTTGCTGCAGACACGACATCTTTTTTTGGGGGGGTTAGTTGGGTAGGGGTACTCGGGAGGACATAAAGAAAATGCCTCTCATGCAGCCAACTGCATTTGGTTGGGGATGTGAATGGGGGAAGTACGGGCGCTGTAGAAGTGGTGGGTTCCCAATTATTAGGATTGGCGAATGCAGCAGGAAGGGCATTATGGGCACAACGGGCCTGTTTGTCTTCTTCTTGGTGGCAGCGGGACACTACTTGTGCTTGCCACCTCACCAGCTTGAACTGCACTTATGGGACTCGCCACGTCACCAAGTGTTATTGCAGTGCTGGTTTGACTACGACCGGGGTGTACTAGGCCGCTGGCGCTTGCTAGTTCACCAAAACGCTACCAAAAAAACTGTTAGCGATCGCAGGGATCAGGCCTGACTCTGCGAACGCTGCAGTTATGCGTTTAGTGTTTTGTAAGTGACAGTGATCGATCGATACTGCACTTGGGTGGGCTGGGCGGAGGGGCAAAACGCAGGTGCTAGCAGGTATCTGGGCTGATCCCGCTAACACTGCATTTTTGGGAACCCTAAACTGCTGGGGACGCTAGTATAGATCTGATCGGATCAGACATTGACATGTTCAGATACTATACCACTAAGGGAGGTGTATGCTGCGTGCGTGGGTGTTAGCAGTACTGGCGCTAATCTGACGCTGCCTGGGGCGACGCATATCACCGCCGGGCGATAAGGGGGCTAAACTTTTATTAGGTAATAAACGGCGGGTGCCCTGACACTATAAAAAATAAACGAACTAACCAGCGTCACCCGCAACGGTTATACAGTGATCAGTGGTGAAAGGGTTAACTAGGGGGCAATCAAGGGGTTAAAACATTTATTAGGTAGTATATGGGGGTCCCTGTCGCTATAAAACACTGACGGCGAACCTAAATATTTACGTCCCTAACCAGTGACACTAATACAGCGATCAGAAAAATTATTGCTTTGTGACACTGGCGACAGGGGGTGATCAAGGGGTTAAATCTTTATTAGGGGGGGTTAGGGGGGTATCCTAGACCTAAAGGGGGCTAACAGTACCTGTCCTACCATAGTAACTGTCACAAACTGACACCATGCAGTAATCAGAAAAAAAAAAAAACCTGCTTGGTGTCAGTATGACAGGGAGGGGGGAGGGGTGATTGGGGGGTGATCGGGGGGTGATCAGGGGGGGATCGGGGGTGTTTTGTGTGCCTGTCATGTTCTACTGTGTGTGTAGTGTTTGTGCACTCACATAGATGTCTTCTCTCCTCGGCGCCGGAACGGAAAATACCAAGCCGAGGAGAGATGACATCATTTCCTTTGCTGCTGTTTAGCATACAGCAGCAAAGGAATGTTCTGATTGGCCGGCGGCGATCGCGAGGGGGGGGCCACGAATGGATGGCCTCCCCCTCACCTCCGATCACCGGGGGACAAAAGAGGACCTCCTCGGGCACCGGGGGGGTCCGATCGGACCCCCCACCCGCGGGAGGCAGATCACGTAGATCTACGTGATTTTGCCTGCCCGTGCCGCCTTGCCGACGTATATCGGCGTGAGGCGGTCCTTAAGTGGTTAATGAATTGCCGGTCTGACAATACACATAAAAGTTCATTGATAAAAACGGCATGGGATTTCCCCAAAGAGGAACCCCCGAACCAAAATTTAAAAAAAAATGGCGTGGGGGTCCCCCTAAATTCCATACCAGGCCCTTCAGGGCCCTTTTAGGACAATACCATGCAAATTAGCCTTTAAAATTAGCACTTCTAACTTTGAACGTTCGAGTCCCATAGACTTCAATGGGGTTCTAACGTTCGTGCGAAGTTTTGGTCCGTTCGCAAGTTCTGGTGCGAACCGAACCGGGGGGTGTTCGGCTCATCCCTAATCATGGATGAGAAGGCGAGACTTTGTTACAGTGGACGGCTGCCGAACAGTTAAGACTGCAGCTGCATGACACAGCAGGAGACACCCGCTGTGTGTAATCAAGGTACTGGCGAGGCTGCAGATGGGCACTGATGAGGATACAGAAGGGCACAGTGAGGCTGCAGATGGGCACAGTGAGGCTGCAGATAGGCACTGATGAAGCTGCATTGTTGGCACAGTGAGGCTGAAGATGGGCACTGATGAGGATACAGATGGGCACAGCGAGGCTGCATTGTTGGAACAGTGAGGCTGCAGATGGGCACAGTGATGATGCAGATGGGCACAGTGAGGCTGCAGATAGGCACTGATGAGGATACAGATGGGCACAGTGAGACTGCATTGTTGGCACAGTGAGTCTGAAGATGGGCATTGATGAGGATACAGATGGGCACAGTGAGGCTGCAGATAGGCACAGTGAGGCTGCAGATGGACACTGATGAGGATACAGATGGGCACAGTGAGGCTGCATTGTTGGCACAGTGAGGCTGCATTGTTGACACTAATGAGGCTGCAGATGGGCACAGTGAGGCTGCATTGATGGCTCAGTGAGGCTGCATTGATGGGCACATTGAGGCTGCATTGATGGGCACTGACGAGGCTGCAGATGGGCACAGTGAGGCTGCAGATTGGCACAGTGAGGCTGCAGATTGGCACAGTAAGGCTGCAGATGGGCACAGTGAGGCTGCATTGATGGCTCCGTGAGGCTGCATTGATGGGCACATTGTTGGTGAGTGTGACACAACATTATCTTTTAAAGTATTATTTTATTATGGCATTATATTATTAATTATCTTTAAAGTATTATTTTATTATAGTATTTTATTATGAATGGGGGGGGGGTTGTCACCGTGACCTCCCTGAAATGAGCTTGCCACCTCCCTGAAATTAGTTTTTGCAGGTTGGGATGTCTGAGTATAGAGGGGGTCATCAAGGGCAGAGGATAGGGTCAGCAGTTTGTAGGGCAGTGTACAATGGGTTATCAAGGCAGGGGACAGGGAGCAGCAGGACTGTGTGCAGGAGTTCAGCAGGGTACAGGAGGGGGGGTCGGTAGAGCATTTAAAGGGGTCAGCAGGGCAGAAGACAATGACCAGCAGAGACGAAGACAGGGTCCCTGCTGGCAGAGCACTCAGCCGAGATCCTCCTTCCATCCCCGCACTGCACACAGCCTGGGTACTCAGATATCCTCCTCCCCACACAGCACATAGCTGACATTGGATTCCCTTACAGACACAGCCTCCATATGCACAGTGTTCTGACAAATATGTATTTCACTTGTAAAGATAAAAGCAGACTTCTGACATGCAAAAAGTCCCCAAAACACCTGCTTCTAAACCACCCTCCCTTCCTTTGAAGGCAGTATGTTCTGCAGCTTGCTAGCTGATGTTCTAGACAGATAAGATAAACCGCAAAGTGTATCTTAAATGATCGAGAAAGAATGTCAACCAACAACCCAGCAAAAACACATGATACAAATGTTATAAATTAAGTTGCAGTTCAGTGAGTAAATAAATATTTGATCCCCAAGGAAAACACGACTTAGTACTTGGTGGAGAACCCCTTGTTGACAAGCACAGAGGTAAGACGTTTCTTGTAGTTGGTGACCAGGTTTGCACACATTTCAAGAGGGATTTTGGTCCAGTCTTCTTTACAGATCTTCTCTAAGTCCTTAAGGTCTTTGGCGGTATGTTTTGGGTCATTGTCATTAGGGATGAGCTTCGAGTTTGAGTCGAAACCCATGTTCGACTCGAACATCATGTGTTCGACCATTCGTCGAATTACGAACGATATGGGCCGTTCGCACAAAATTTGAGTGGCGCGTCACGGCCCATAATTCACTGCGGCATCGCAGTGCATTGCTGGCTGATGATTGGCCAAGCATGCACTATGACCCGCATGCTTGGCCAATCACAGCGCCGTGTTTACAGAGAGCCGTAATTGGCCAAAACCAGGGAGGCTTTGGCCAATTATGGCTCAGGGGGTTTAGTACATGCCCCACACTATATAAGGCTGCCTGCGTGGCGGCCTTGTGTAGTGTGTTGCGGCGGCGGAGAGAATTAGACAGAGAGACAGTGTCATTTGATTTAAGTTAGATAGAGTAGGCAGGTCGAGTCAGTTAGCTGCACTAATGCCCCGTACACACGGTCGGACTTTGTTCGGACATTCTGACAACAAAATCCTAGGATTTTTTCCGACGGATGTTAGCTCAAACTTGTCTTGCATACACACGGTCACACAAAGTTGTCGGAAAATCCGATCGTTCTAAACGCGGTGACGTAAAACACGTACGTCGGGACTATAAACGGGGCAGTGGCCAATAGCTTTCATCTCTTTATTTATTCTGAGCATGCGTGGCACTTTGTCCGTCGGATTTGTGTACACACGATTGGAATTTCCGACAACAGATTTTGTTGTCGGAAAATTTGATATCCTGCTCTCAAACTTTGTGTGTCGGAAAATCCGATGGAAAATGTGTGATGGAGCCTACACACGGTCGGAATTTCCGACAACAAGGTCCTATCACACATTTTCCGTCGGAAAATCCAACCGTGTGTACGGGGCATTACAGTGTATTGTGTATATATATGCATCCCAGGTGTTGTGTGTATATATATATATATATATATATATATATATATATATACACACTGTATTCCGTTTAGCTAGATCTGTTCCTGTTATTCTCTTCCTAATATACTGAAAGGCAGGCAGGTGTTTTTACAGTATTTCCAGTTAGTGTACTGTGTACCCTGCACAGTTGCACCTACAGTATAGCTACCTGAAGCCAAGTGCTTGTGTTCTTCTTCTAATCCTATTAATAGCACGGGCAGGCTCTTGAAGTATTTACAGTTAGTGTACTGTGTGCCCTGCACAGTTGCACCTACAGTATAGCTACCTGAAGACAAGTGCTTGTGTGCTTCTTCTGATCCTATTAATAGCACAGGCAGGCTCTTGAAGTATTTACAGTTAGTGTACTGTGTAACCCTGCACAGTTGCACCTACAGTATAGCTACCTGAAGCCAAGTGCTTGTGTGCTTCTTCTGATCCTATTAATAGCACAGGCAGACTCTTGAAGTATTTACAGTTAGTGTACTGTGTAACCCTACACAGTTGCACCTACAGTATAGCTACCTGAAGCCAAGTGCTTGTGTGCTTCTTGCACCTATAGTATAGCTACCTGAAGCCAAGTGCTTGTGTGCTTCTTCTGATCCTATTAATAGCACAGGCAGGCTCTTGAAGTATTTCCAGTTAGTGTACTGTGTACCCTGCACAGTTGCACCTACAGTATAACTACCTGAAGACAAGTGCTTGTGTGCTTCTTCTGATCCTATTAATACCACAGGCAGGCTCTTGAAGTATTTCCAGTTAGTGTACTGTGTACCCTGCACAGTTCCACCTACAGTATAGCTACCTGAAGACAAGTGCAGGTGTTCTCATACTAATAATACTACAGGCAGGCAGTTGATTCTGCTAGCTGCAGTATAATTGGTATATATATACATCCCAGTTTTGTGCAGCTACATCTCACTGCAGGTCATTAGTATGTCTGGAAGGCCGACAACGAGAGGCGGACAGTCACAAGCCAACAAAAGAGGGGAAGCAGGCTCTGTGTCTAGAGTAGGGATGAGCTTCGTGTTCGAGTCGAACCCATGTTCGACTCGAACATCGTCTGTTCACCCGTTCGCCGAATTGCGAACGATATGGGCCATTCGCGCCAAATTCGTGTGGCGCGTCACGGCCCATAATTCACCGCGGCATCGCAGTGCATTGCTGGCTGATGATTGGCCAAGCATGCACTATGACCCGCATGCTTGGCCAATCACAGCGCCGTCTAAACAGAGAGCCGTAATTGGCCAAAGCCAAGGAGGCTTTGGCCAATTATGGCTCAGGGGATTTAGTACACGCTCCACACTATATAAGGCCGCCTGCACGGTGGCCCTGTGTAGTGTGTGTTCCGGCGTTCATAGATAGAGAGAGAGAGAGAGAGAGAGACAGACAGCGTCATTTGATTTAAGTTAGATAGACAGAACAGTCAGTCAGTTAGCTGCACTTACAGTGTATTGTGTATATATATGCATCCCAGGTGTTGCATATATATATATATATATATATATATATATATATATACACTGTATTCAGTTTAGCTAGATCCGTTCCTGTTATCTTCTTACTGACAGGCAGGCTTGTCTGGTTACAGTATTTACAGCTACCTGAAGAAAATTGCTGGTGTTCTTTTGATCCTATTAGTACCACAGTCAGGCAGCTAGACTATTTACAGTTAGTGCAGATCATCTTGCTCACAGTGTTCAGCTAAAACTACAAGTTAGTGCGGTGCGTCCTGCTGACAGTGTTCAGCTAAAACTACAAGTTAGTGCAGTGCGTCCTGCTCACAGTGTTCAGCTAAAACTACAAGTTAGTGCAGTGCGTCCTGCTCACAGTGTTCAGCTAAAACTACAAGTTAGTGTAGTGCGTCCTGCTCACAGTGTTCAGCTTAAACTACAAGTTAGTGCGGTGCGTCCTGCTGACAGTGTTCAGCTAAAACTACAAGTTAGTGCAGTGCGTCCTGCTCACAGTGTTCAGCTAAAACTACAAGTTAGTGCAGTGCGTCCTGCTCACAGTGTTCAGCTAAAACTACAAGTTAGTGCGGTGCGTCCTGCTCACAGTGTTCAGCTAAAACTACAAGTTAGTGCGGTGCGTCCTGCTCACAGTGTTCAGCTAAAACTACAAGTTAGTGTAGTGAGACCTCTGCACAGTGTTCATCTAAAGCAACAAGTTAGTGCAGTGCGTCCTGCTCACAGTGTTCAGCTAAAACTACAAGTTAGTGCGGTGCGTCCTGCTGACAGTGTTCAGCTAAAACTACAAGTTAGTGCAGTGCGTCCTGCTCACAGTGTTCAGCTAAAACTACAAGTTAGTGCGGTGCGTCCTGCTCACAGTGTTCAGCTAAAACTACAAGTTAGTGCGGTGCGTCCTGCTCACAGTGTTCAGCTAAAACTACAAGTTAGTGTAGTGAGACCTCTGCACAGTGTTCATCTAAAGCTACAAGTTAGTGCAGTGCATCCTGCTCACAGTGTTCAGCTAAAACTACACATTAGTGTGGTGCGTCCTCCTCACAGTGTTCAGCTAAACCTACAAGTTATTTTTTTGCGAGCTCTGCACAGTGTTCAGCTAAAGCTACCTGTAGAAGGTTGGTGGTGTTCTCATACTAAAGCCTTCCTCATCCTCCTCATCCTCTCTCACCCATGCCCAGGGTACTTTGTCTGGCAAAGCAGCGGCCTCTTCCCTCGGCTCAATGTCATCAGTGACTCCTTCCCTAGCCCCACCATGTCCTCCTGAGGAGTCCCTCGAACTGTTTGACCACAGTAGTAAGTCAAGTCGGGAGACAAGGGATTATCGCGGTGCCAAGGAAAGCAAAAATAGGGGGATAGAGTAGTAGATGTAAAAAATGCAAAAATACTTTATTTCACAAAATTCAAGATTCAATACATACAAAGAGCAATAAAATAATTGGCTGAGATTCACATATATACAATACATGACCAAAGGTGCAGTAGGGTGGGCTTCTATACCAGTGTATATCCGAATGCTCATTTCTCTGTTTGTTTACATGATGTTTTTTGTATTTCCATGTATAGATTCTTATATACTCAAACTAGCTCTCATTATTACCTGAGGAAACCAATGCTTTGGCGAAAGAAGTAGGATATTGAGCTCTCGCTTTGAAGGCCGTCCACTCTTAGCCCACCCTACTGCACCTTTGGTCATGTATTGTATATATGTGAATCTCAGCCAATTATTTTATTGCTCTTTGTATGTATTGAATCTTGAATTTTGTGAAGTAAAGTATTTTTGCATTTTTTACATCTACTACTCTATCCCCCTATTTTTGCTTTCCTTGGCACCGCGATAATCCCTTGTCCTCCCTACTTGACTTACTACTTATGTATTTTGGGATGAGGTGCTGTATCTAAATTAACCTGCCTAGCCACACTCTCATGTTTGACCACAGTGTTGGGTACATGCTTCAGGAGGATGCCCAGCGTTTGGAAGGCTCTGAT
Source organism: Aquarana catesbeiana (assembly GCF_042186555.1). Lineage (NCBI taxonomy): Eukaryota > Metazoa > Chordata > Amphibia > Anura > Ranidae > Aquarana > Aquarana catesbeiana. The sequence goes on along the minus strand of NC_133331.1, from coordinate 300,375,256 downwards.
GATGATACTGAGCTCGATGAAGGCAGTAACATGAGCACGGACAGAGGGGGTGCCCAAGAAGGACAGCAATCTGGCAGTCATGCTCCCCCTGCTGCAGCATATTGCCAGGTTTGCTCCAGTGATGAGGAGGGAGGGGATGATGAGGTCACTGACCCAATGTGGGTGCCTGATAGGAGAGAGGAGGAGGAGGAGGTGGCACATCACCAACGAGGCAGCATGCCCTCCAGGGGCCAGCCTAAGGGCAGCACATTGACTGCATCACACCCCAAAGCTCCACATGTGCAGGGCACTGCAGCCTCTGCGCGTTATTCAAAAAGTTCTTTGGTGTGGGCCTTTTTTGAGACGAGTGCATCAGATCGCACCACTGCTATTTGCAACATATGTCTCAAGCGTATCTCGCGTGGCCAAAACATCTCCCACTTGGGTACCACATGCTTGACCAGACATATGTTGACCTGCCATGCAGTTCGTTAGCAAGTGTATCTAAAAGACCCACACCAAAGAACAAAGAGGACCTCTCCTTGCTCCTCATCAGCTGAGATCTCCAACCCCACTATACCTTCAGTCGTCCCTGAGACCTGCACTGAGAGGAATGAAGGTGTAGAATTAGTTGTGTCACAGCCAAGTACTTGCGGGCAATCTGCTATCGGTACACCGACATCGGATTGTACCAGGCAAATTTCCCTGCCCCAGCCGCTGCACCGCCGAAAGAAGTTTGCTCCCAGCCATCCACATGCCCAGCGGTTGAATGCTAGCTTGGCAAAATTGCTAGCACTTCAACTGCTGCCTTTTCAGTTGGTAGACTCTGCCCCCTTCCGTGAGTTTGTGGAATGTGCAGTTCCTCAGTGGCAGGTACCCAAACGCCACTTTTTCTCACGGAAGGCGATTCCGGCTCTCTACCGGCATGTGGAAGGCAATGTCCATGCCTCGCTGGACAGGGCGGTCAGCGGTAAGGTGCATATTACCGCTGACTCATGGTCCAGCAGGCATGGACAGGGACGTTACCTAAGTTTCACGGCGCATTGGGTGACTCTGCTGGCAGCTGGGAAGGATGCAGGACAAGGTGCAGTAGTGTTGGAGGTTGTTCCGCCACCACGCCTCCAAAATGCTAATGATTGTGACACACCTCTCTCCTCCACCCCCTCCTCTTCTTCTTCCTCCATGGCCTCTTCCTGTGCTTTGTCCTTGGAACCAGCGGTGCTCCGTAGCCGTTCAAGGGGCTACGCAAGTACGCAGGCCAAAAGATGCCATGCGGTGCTTGAGCTGGTGTGCTTGGGGGACAGGAGTCACACTGGGGCAAAGGTTCTGTCAGCTGTGCAGGGGCAGGTTCAGAGGTGGTTGACGCCACGCCAACTTAAGGCAGGAATGGTGGTTTGCGACAATGGCACCAACCTCCTCTCTGCCCTCCGACAGGGACAAATGACCCATGTGCCCTGTTTGGCTCACGTCCTTAACTTAGTGGTGCAGCGGTTCTTGGGCAGGTACCCGGGCTTACAGGATGTCCTGAGGCAGGCCAGGAAAGTCTGTGTGCATTTCCGCCGGTCATATAATGCCAGTGCTCGGCTGGCGGACCTCCAAAAGGAGTTTAACCTGCCCAAGAACCGCCTAATCTGTGACATGCCCACCAGGTGGAACTCAACAGTGGCCATGCTGCAGTGGCTGCACACGCAGCAGAGGACCATCAATGAGTACCTGTGCGACTATGGCACCAGGACAGGGTCAGGGGAGTTTGTTTTTTTTTCCCCACGCCAGTGGGCCATGATCAGGGATGCATACATTGTCCTGTCACCATTTGAGGAGGCCACGAGGATGGTGAGCAGTGTCCCCCTTGTCCACCTGTTGGAGCACACGCTGCGTGGAATAATGGACAGGGCACTTGAGGCAGAACAGAGGCAGGAACAGGAGGACTTCCTTAGCTCTCAAGGCCCCCTTTATCCAGACAGTGTTCCTGCGTGCCCGCCGATCACACAGGAAGAGGACGAGGAGGAGGAGGAGGAGGAGGAAGATTGTGTCAGTATGGAGGTGGAGCCTGGCACTCAGCATCAGCAGCAGTCTTTAAGGGATCAGTGCCAAGAAACACATGGACTTGTACGTGGCTGGGAGGAGGTGGCTGCGGACCATGTCGTCCTTAGTTACCCAGAGGACTCCAGACCGAATGCCTCAGCAAACCTACGCTGCATGGCCTCCCTGATCCTGCAAAGCCTGCATAAGGATCCTCGTATTCGTGGTATCAAGGAGAAGGACCAATACTGGCTGGCAACCCTCCTTGATCCACGTTACAAGGGTAAGGTTGCGGACCTTATCTTGCCATCGCAGAGGGAGCAGAGGATGAAACATCTTCGGGAGGCCTTGCAGAAAGGTCTGTGCAACGCGTTCCCAGAGACTGGGAGGTTACAAACTCCTGTTTCTGGACAACATGTTGCTGAGGCTTCGGTCAGTCAAAGAAGGAGTGGTGGAGAAGGTGGCCATCTGACCGATGCATTCAGACAATTTTTTGGTCCGTGGCCCCAAGGTATGATCGGTCCCAGCAACCATCGCCAGCGTCTGTTTTACATGGTGCAGGAATACCTAGGGGCAAGATCTGACTTGAACACCTTTCCCACCGAAAATCCTCTGGGTTACTGGGTCTTGAGGATGGATCACTGGCCAGAGCTTGCACAGTATGCAATTGAGCTACTGGCCTGTCCTGCATCCAGCGTTCTTTCGGAACGCACATTCAGCGCTGCTGGAGGCTTTGTAACCGATCACAGGGTGCGTCTGTCCACCGACTCGGTTGATCGACTGACCTTCATAAAAATGAATCAGTCTTGGATCACCACCAGCTACCAAGCACCTGATGCTGATGTAACTGAATAATTTTTTTTGAAATCACAGATCCCTTCAAAGACTGCCTATGCTGATGCTGAGTGACTATCCCTGAGTAATTATCCTCTTCCTCCTCAATGATCACGCTGATAGCTTGTAAGAACATTTTTGGTTCTGGGCGCCACCACCAGTGCCTAAGGCCCAATTTTTCAGCCCCTGTTTAACAGGGGCGTGTAATTACAATTTTTGATGCAATACTTTGCAGCAGGGCTCGTTTCTGCGTTACAACTAGAGTATCTGTGAGGGGTTGCAGTGTTGTGGCACCAGCACCAGTGCCTAAGGCCCAATTTTTCAGCCCTTGTTTAACAGGGGCGTGTAATTACAATTTTTTAATGCAATACTTTGCAGCAGGGCTCATTTCTGCGTTCCAACTAGAGTATCTGTGAGGGGTCGCAGTGTTGTGGCTCCAGCACCAGTGCCTAAGGCCCAATTTTTTAGCCTCTGTTTAACAGGGGCGTGTATTTACAATTTTTGATGCAATACTTTGCAGCAGGGCTCGTTCCTGCGTTCCAACTAGAGTGTCTGTGAGGGGTTGCAGTGTTGTGGCACGAGCACCAGTGCCTAAGGCCTAATTTTTCAGCCCCTGTTCAACAGGGGCATGTAATTACAATTCTTGATCTAATATTTCACAGCAGGGCCCATTTCTGCGCCCACCAAGAGCGAGTGAGGACTTACAGTGTTGTGGCACCAGCACCACCACCACCAAAGGCCCAATTTTTCTGCCCTTGTTCAACAGGGGCATGTAATTACAATTCTTGATCTAATATTTCACAGCAGGGCCCATTTCTGCGCCCACCAAGAGCGAGTGAGGACTTACAGTGTTGTGGCACCAGCACCACCACCACCACCAAAGGCCCAATTTTTCTGCCCCTGTTCAACAGGGGCATGTAATTACAATTCTTGATCTAATATTTCACAGCAGGGCCCTGTGAGGGCTTACAGTGTTGTGGCCACAACAACACCTAAGGCCCAAATTTCTGCTGAGTACCGTATATACTCGAGTATAAGTCGAATTTTTCAGCCCTTTTTTTTGGGCTGAAAGTGTCCCTTTGACTTATACTCGAGTCCCTGCCATCTGTCTGCATGATCAGCGTGTCATGCAGGCAGACGGCGGCCGGCGTGTAATGATAGTGTTCGCCGGCTATTGCAGCTTTCAAAAGCCGCGCCTCCTGCTCAACTGTGATAGGCTGAACAGCTGTCAGTGTACAGCCTATCACGGACATTCTCTCATCCTCGTCCGTGGTATGAGAATGAGAGAATGTCCGTGATAGGCAGTCAGCGGTCAGCCTATCACAGACGAGGAGGAGGCGCGGCTTTTGAACTGTGGAATGGCCGCCGAACACTATCATCACACGCCGGCCGCCGTTTGAAGATGGAGATCGCCACAGGGAGGATGGAGATCGCCACAGGGAGGCTGCACAGGACACAGGTAGGCTGCACATGCACACAGGACACATGCACACAGGGACACAGGACACAGGTAGGCTGCACATGCACACAGGACACATGCACACAGGACATGTACAGGACACAGGACATGTACAGGACACACATGTACAGGACACACACACATGTACAGGACACACACACGTACAGGACACATGCACAGGGTACAGGTAGGCTGCACAGGACACAGGGAGGCATGCAGCTGCAGATGGGCATTGTTGACCCTCTGCCATTTCTCACCCTTGACTTATACTCGGGTCAATAAATTTTTCCCAGTTTTTTGTGGTAAATTAGGGGCCTCGACTTATACTCGGAACGACTTATACTCGAGTATATACGGTATATAGGGCAGGCCCCTACTTTCAAACATCTAACTTACAAACGACTCCTACTTGCAAACGGAAGGAGACAACAGGAAGTGAGATGAAATCTACCCCTAGGAAGGGAAATTCTCTCCTGTAAGAGTTAATATGGGAAAAACATTTCTCCTTCCCACTGATGCTTTCCAATCCTTGTTCCACAAAAAACCCCAAATTTTCAAAAAAACATTTGTCATTGGGACAATAAGTGAGGTGAAATCTTCTGAAGAGGAGGACAGACAGCAAAACAAATGTCACAGGGGTGATAACCCTTCTCTATGTTTTCCAAAAAGCTTAAAAAAGATTTTTTGGCTGGAGCTAAACACGTTAAAAATGTACCCGTTCACAATTACAGATTCTACTTAACAACAAACCTACAGTCCCTGTCTTGTTTGCACCGCCTGTATACTGCTGTTCAGAGTATATAGGGCCTGGTGGCCCCACACCTTTCCTTATTTTAATTTGGGTGCGGGGTTCCCCTTATTATCCATACAAGACCCAAAGGGCCTGGTAATGGACTGGGGGGTACCCATGCCGTTTGTCTCACTGATTTTCATCCATATTGCCAGGACCCGACATTACATTAAACCCTCAAGCAGTTTTAAATGAGATTTTTTCCTTTAAAAATGACATTTTGTGCAGGGACTGTTCTAAACACTGTTCTAAACACGGCCGTTTTAAAAAGTTTTTTTTGCATTGATACATGTCCCCTGGGGCAGGACCCAGGTCCCCAAACCCTTTTTAGGACAATACCATGCAAATTAGCCTTTGATTTCAAATGTTCGAGTCCCATAGACGTTAATGGGGTTCTAGCGTTCGTGCGAATTTTCGGTCCGTTCGCAGGTTCTGAACCGGGGGGTGTTCGGCTCATCCCTAGTGTAGAAGCAACAATGCTGGATGTGGACACGGTGCATCCTCATCAGCACGTGGCCGTGGGACACGCTTGGCCTTTTTTTCGGCAGCTGGCCGCGTTGAGCCGCAACATGCAGAAGACTTGGTCAAGCTCATCCTCCTCATCCTCTCTAACCCGGGCTCAGGGTACTTTGTCTGGCAAAGCAGCTGCCAACGCAGCCTCTTCCCTCAGCTCAATGGCATCAGTCACTCCTTCCCTAGCCCCACCATGTTCTCCTGAGGAGTCCCCCGAACTGTTTGACCACAGTGTTGGGTACATGCTCCAGGAGGATGCCCAGCGTTTTGTCCCAGCTGCTGCACCGCAGAAAGAAGTTCGCTCCCAGCCATCCACATGCCCAGCTGTTGAATGCTAGCTTGGCAAAATTGCTAGCACTTCAACTGCTACCTTTTCAGTTGGTAAAGAAAAAATAAGGGGTTGCGCTAATAACTGGGTTCATCAATATAGTGTCTACAGTGAAAATAATTGAGTCTTAACTGTGAATAAATCAAAAATATTGTGCAAACATGACATGTGAAATACATTCATCAAATAAAGCCATCAAAAATGATATCTTAGTGAGTCCCAAAAACATCAACAAAACCCAACAAAAGTCCAAGTGATGTTTATAATTAATCCGTGACAGCAGGAAAGGGTCCACCACCAGAAAATAGAAGGGGTAGCTCCTTACCAGATGGCCGTGACCCCCCACTACAGAGGATCACAGCAAGCAGAAATCTTTACAGGCCAAAGTTAGGAATTGCCCACGATATCCACTAGAGGTCCTCTCACCATCAGTCACCGCAATAAGCCCATGGCAGCGATCCCATAAAACACAGAGGAAGCTCACATAGTGTAAAACAAAAGCACGCAGCTCTTCACGAGTCTTGTTCTCCAGAAGTTGGATGAGATTAATGCTTCCTTGCTGGACAGAGATGTCGCTGGGATCAACACACGAAGAGCCAAGAGCCAGAACATAAAGGGCCACTTTCCCTGAGGTAAAGGACAAATCTTCACTCCACTCCTGCAATGGTAGTCCTGTATGCAGGGGGAAGTACAGCTGATCTCCTCTAATAGCCCAAGCCGCTGATGAGAAGTGAACACATGCCCTCTGAGCAGCGATCCCCAAGTAGTAGTGTCCGGAATAGCAAAACTGATCTGTAAGTTGCACCACACAAATAGGCAGCCGTGTCCGGACCCAAGAGTCGCCGACCAGCCAAAATGGACTATGTAGCTTTGTTGGGCTGACACACACTGCTCTGTAAATGCTTCCCTACAGACGCCAGGCACAACAGCCGTACAGCGCTGGGAGTGGAGCTGGTGTGAAAAGGCTCACAGCATAGGTATGGCACTCCGTGAACGTACACAGCTGACTCTCTATGGAAGTATTTCAGATAATGTCTCTATGGACAGCAGCTGTGTAGGATGTGTGAAAGTCCCAAGGATCCACAGTTTTCCAGTGGAGGCATCCGTGCATCAGGCAGTTGGTAGACTCTGCCCCCTTCCATGAGTTTGTGGAATGTGTGGTTCCTCAGTGGCAGGTTCCCAAACGCCACTTTTTCTCACGGAAGGCGATTCCGGCTCTCTACCGGCATGTGGAAGGTAATGTCCTGGCTTCACTGGACAGGGCAGTCAGTGGTAAGGTGCATATTACCGCTGACTCATGGTCCAGCAGACATGGACAGGGACGTTACCTAGGTTTTACGGCGCTTTGGGTGACTCTGCTGGCAGCTGGGAAGGATGCAGGACAAGGTGCAGTAGTGTTGGAGGTTGTTCCACCACCACGCCTCCAAAATTCTACTACTGGTGATTCTGACACACCTCTCTCCTCCACCCCCTCCTCTTCTTCTTCCTTCATGGCCTCTTCCTGTGCTTTGTCCTCGGAACCAGCGGTGCTCTGTAGGCGTTCAAGGGGCTACGCAAGAGGCTATCCAGACAGTGTTCCTACGTGCCCGCCGATCACACAGGAAGAGGTTGAGGAGGAGGATTGTGTCAGCATGGTGGTGGAGCCTGGCACTCCGCATTAGCCGCAGTCTTCAAGGGATCATTTACAGTCTGAAGAAACCCATGGACTTGTACGTGGCTGGGAGGAGGTGGCTGCAGATCATGTCGTCCTTAGTGACCCAGAGGACTCTGGACCGAATGCCTCAGCAAACCTACGCTGCATGGCCTCCCTGATCCTGCAAAGCCTGCGGAAGGATCCTCGTATTCGTGGTATCAAGGAGAGGGATCAATACTGGCTGGCAACCCTCCTTGATCCACGTTACAAGGGTAAGGTTGCGGACTTTATCTTGCCGTCGCAGAGGGAGCAAAGGATGAAACATCTTCGGGAGGCCTTGCAGAAAGGTCTGTGCAACGCGTTCCCAGAGACTGAGAGGTTACAAACTCCTGTTCCTGGACAACGTGTTGCTGAGGCTTCGGTCAGTCAAAGAAGGAGCAGTGGAGAAGGTGGCCGTCTGACCGATGCGTTGTGACAATTTTTTAGTCCGCAGCCCCAAGGTATGATCGGTTCCAGCAACCATCGCCAGCGTCTGTTTTACATGGTGCAGGAATACCTAGGGCAAGATCTGACTTGGACACCTTTCCCACCAAAAATCCTCTGGGTTACTGGGTCTTGAGGATGGATCACTGGCCAGAGTTTGCACAGTATGCAATTGAGATACTGGCCTGTCCTGCATCCAGCATTCTTTCGGAACGCACATTCAGTGCTGCTGGAGGTTTGTAACCAATCACACGGCCGGCTTATACTGTTTTTACAGGCGTTTTTTAACCAGTCACACTGTAAGTGCATTTCTTATTATTTTTTTTTTACACAATAAATGTAAACTGTATCGCTGTATCACGCTATGGAGCATCTCTTTTCATATTAATTTCTGGGATCTGAGCGTTAATACCCCAATCCAGTGGAATTCCTGAGCGGGGACCTGTGAGACACTTCACAACAGAGACCCAGTGGCTGGGGGACTCAGCCACCTGCTCACACGATCTCTGTGACAGGAGATCTGTTGATCCGGTAAGGAGCATTTTTGTCTGAGGTGGAGGAACTTCCTATATCATCACGCTCCCCAGGGAGACAGTTTTTCTGCATGCCTCACTCTGTTTGAAGATTGGTGTTTTTCTTCCTTTATCAAACAAGATATTTTTTCCAATAAGGACTGTTGTCTGACTGTATGGACTTATTAACAGTACCTGGTCCCTGATTCCGAGTTTTCCATCTAGGTTATTTCCACTACTGGAATCGTGTAGTTTTTTGGGACTTTAGCCTATATTGTTTGTCAGCATATATTCATTCGCTTTGTGTATATTTTATTTCTATCTTTTTATATTTAATGTTGTTTATCACTAGGATGTTTTTGATATGGTCTTAATAACTTATCACGATCACGCTCACTTACTAAGCAGCGCAGCCTATCCTGTATACCTGCCTTTACACGCACATGAACTTTAATGGCATCCCAATCTTAGTCCGTAGGTTTCAAAATTGAGTTGGCCCCCACCCAGCTATAACAGCTTCAGCTCTTCTGGGAATGCTGTCCGCAAGGTTTAGGAGTGTGTCTATGGGAATGTTTGACCATTGTTCCAGAAGCGCATATGTGAGGTCAGGCACTTATGTAGACAAGAAGGCCTGACTCACAGTCTTCGCTCTTATTCACCCCAAAGGTGTTCTATTGGGTTGAGGTCAGGACTCTGTGCAGGCCAGTCAAACTCCTCCACCCCAAGCTCGCCCATGTCTTTATGGACCTTGCTTTGTACACTGGTGGGCAGTCATGTTTGAACAGGAAGGGGCCATTCCCAAACTGTTCCTACAAAGTTGGGAGCATGCAATTGTCCAAAATGATTTGGTATGCTGATGCCTTAAGAGTTCCCTTCACTGGAACTAAGGGGCAAAGTCCAACTCCTAAAAAACAACCCCACAACATAATCCCCCCTCCACCAAATGATTTGGACCAGCGCAAAAAGCAAGGTCTATAAAGACATGGATGAGGGAGTTTAGGGTGGAGGAACTTGACTGACCTTTAGGGGTGAGTTAGAGCAGAGACTGCGAGCCAGGCCTTCTCGTCTAACATCAGTGCCTGACCTTACAAATGCGCTTCTAGAAGAATGGCACACTCCTAAACCTTGTGGACAACCTTCCCAGAAGAGTTGAAGCTGTTATAGCTGCAAAGGTTGGGCCAACTCCATATTGAACCCTAAGACTGGGATGCCATTAAAGTTCATGTTTCTGTAAAGGCAGGCGTCCCAATATTTTTTGGTATCATAGTGTATATATTATATATATATTTTATTGGCAGCATGTAACAGCCTGCTCCCATCAATTCAGTGCCCATTGGCCAATGGAAGTGATAAGCTATAATATCTAATGCCCATGTGACAATTTTCAGCTTTCAGGTAATTTTTTCGCAATTTGAATAGGTATTCAAACTCAATTGCTCATTGGGGCACGACTAATCTATTTTCTAGAGTATTTTAAGCCACACTCTCTACTTTTATATAGATATAAAAAAAACTATATATGGGTATTTTAACTTCCTTTTACATACTCCCTGTAGAATCCACTCTTGGGTTGGCCACTCTCCCACAGGCCAGGGAGACCAAATTTAAATGAGCTCTCCTTACTGCAATATTATACTATCTGAATAGGCAGATAACATCTGGTGCAGATTTACGCTATATGGAAAGGTACAGTCATGATATTTTCCTTTTTCCTTCTTTTTTTCCCTCTTCACTCTCTTCCTCCTTGTCCCTTCTCTTTAATTTTCCTCCCCCCCCCCCCCCCCCTTACTTCTTTCTCTTCTTCCTTCTCCCCCCTCCTCTTTTTCTCTCTCCTCTTCCTCTCTCCCCACTTTGTGGATAGCTATTACACAATGTTAATATGCATGTCATGTATGTTCTACTATTTTGTATTCAAATCTAATTGAATGCACTGTGAACTAAGTATATATTCTGCTTTCAGAATTCATTGATCCCTTTGTGTCTAAGTGAGAGATAGGAGATCCTGAAGAAGTGGTAATCCCACGAAACACGTCAACCTAATTTTTTCCTGTCCCGACCAAACCACAATGGTCCTTATCCATTTGGTAGATGATAATTGAGGGTATTGATGTACAAATGCACACCTCCATCACTTCCTGTCTGTACCTTTCATCACTTCCTGCCTGTACCTTCCATCACTTCCTGTCTGTACCTTCCATCACTTCCTGTGTTTTATCAGATTAGGCGACCCATCAGAATTTGTAACGGAAGTGTAGTTTTGTAGCCGCCATGTTGCTGCACCCCACACTCGTCCACAGTAAGGATACAGTGAGAAGATGGCAAGCAGACATCTTGTTACACCCACCAGCGTCCTGCATTTTACACTTATTTTTAACAGTTTCACTGAGCTGAGTGAAATTCAGTATTTTGAAATCACTCAGGCTGTTTTGATGTCCATTTTTTTAAAAGCAGCGGTGTTCTCTCAGATTAGCAAACCTGTGAGATCAGCAGGCTTGCCGCTGCTTTTAAAATTCAACATCTAAACAGTCAGACACATTTTTAAATACTGCATTTTACTATATAAGGTTTGTTTATTGTTAAAAATAAGTGTGAAATGCAAAACTCCCGTGGGTGTAAAAAGATGTCCGCTTGCCGCCTTCTCACTGTACCCTTACTGTGGACGAGTGCGGGGTGTAGCAAGAAGGCGGCGACGGAACGTCACTTCCGTTACAAATTCTGACGGGTCGCCTAATCTGACGAAACACTTGCCTGTACCTTCCATCACTTCCTGTCTGTATCTTCTAGTACTTTCTGCCTGTACCCTTCATCACTTCCTGCCTGTACCTTTCATCACTTCCTGCCTGTACCTTTCATCACTTCCTGTCTGTACCCTTCATCACTTCCTGCCTGTACCTTTCATCACTTCCTGCCTGTACCCTTCATCACTTCCTGCCTGTACCTTTCATCACTTCCTGCCTGTACCCTTCATCACTTCCTGCTTGTACCTTTCATTACTTCCTGCCTGTACCTTTCATCACTTCCTGCCTGTAACTTTCATCACTTCCTGCCTTTTCCCTTTATCACTTCCTGCCTATACCTTTCATCACTTCCTGTCTGTACCTTTCATCACTTCCTGCCTGTACCTTTCATCACTTCCTGCCTGTACCCTTCATCACTTCCTGCCTGTACCCTCCATCACTTCCTGCCTGTACCTTTCATCACTTCCCGTGTATTGCCGAGAAAGTTCCCTCGGCAGATAAGGACCCCCCTGTACTGTGCAGGCGCTGCGCTTGCGCAGTACAAATGACTAGGAGCCGCTTAAAACAGCCGAAGCTTAAGAACTTCAATCAGCTGTACACGGCCTGCGCCCTGGGTCCAGGTTCAAGCCCCACTATCCAAGTGGACCTAGAGGGAGAATAAAAAAGTGCCGAGCGCAGCAAGGCCGTGCCCGAAGCATGGCGAGTGTAGCGAGCCCGCGAGGGGCCCTCTTACAGGCGCCGTGTACAGCTGATTTCTATTCTATTTGGCTTTGGCTACTTCTGCCGGCTCCTACTGCGCAAGCGCTGCGCCTGCGCAGTAGAGGGGGGTCCTTATCCGCCGAGGGGAACTTTCTCGGCAGAACACCTGCCTGTACCTTCTATCACTTCCTGTCTGTACCCTTCATCACTTCCTGCCTGTACCCTTCATCACTTCCTGCCTGTACCCTTCATCACTTCCTGCCTGTACCTTTCATCACTTCCTGTCTGTACCTTCCATCACTTCCTGTCTGTACCTTCTTTTTTCCACCATAAAAATTTTTTATTTTATCAAATAAGAACATGACAATTAAAGTTGTTGCAAATGGTACATAACATTATAATAATAAACATTGAAAAGGCATATAAAATAGGCTTCGATCAGATCTTGATGGCCTATTCCAGCCTACCCCTAATGGGTTCACGTTGTAGGTCTGGGGAGGTCATCACATTGAGCCGCTAGTCAGCCTGTACAACTTTAAGTAGGGGAATCAATTGGGAAGGGGGAGGGTAACAAAAAGGGAAAAGCAGAAAAAAGAGGGCAACATAAGTAATGTTCTATGTCCGCATATTACTTAATTAAGTGAACAAATTATTTCAGACTGTGGGGTAAGTTAGAGTTTGCATTCTTTTAAATAATTGGAGGCTCTAGGGTGGGATATCCAAGTCTTCCAATTTCTACTAAATATGGTAATGGAGTGGTTTTTGTCCGATTGTCCGCTTGCCACCTTCTCACTGCACCCTTACTGTGGATGAGTGCGGGGTGTAGCAAGAAGGCGGCGACGGAACGTCACTTCCGTTACAAATTCTGACGAGTCGCCTAATCTGACGAAACACCTGCCTGTACCCTCCATCACTTCCTGTCTGTACCTTCTAGTACTACCTGCCTGTACCTTCCATGACTTCCTGCTTGTACCTTTCATCACTTCCTGCCTGTACCCTTCATCACTTCCTGCCTGTACCCTTCATCACTTCCTGCCTGTACCTTTCATCACTTCCTGCCTGTACCTTTCATCACTTCCTGCCTGTAGCCTTCATTACTTCCTGCCTGTACCTTTCATCACTTCCTGTCTGTACCCTTCATCACTTCCTGCCTGTACCTTTCATCACTTCCTGCCTGTGCCTCTCATATCTTCCTGCCTGTACCCTTCATCACTTCCTGTCTGTACCTTCTAGTACTACCTGCCTGTACCTTCCATGACTTCCTGCTTGTACCTTTCATCACTTCCTGCCTGTACCCTTCATCACTTCCTGCCTGTACCCTTCATCACTTCCTGCCTGTACCTTTCATCACTTCCTGCCTGTAGCCTTCATTACTTCCTGCCTGTACCTTTCATCACTTCCTGCCTGTACCCTTCATCACTTCCTGCCTGTACCTTTCATCACTTCCTGCCTGTACCTTTCATATCTTCCTGCCTGTACCCTTCATCACTTCCTGCCTGTACCCTTCATCACTTCCTGCCTGTACCTTTCATCACTTCCTGCCTGTACCTTTCATATCTTCCTGCCTGTACCCTTCATCACTTCCTGCCTGTACCTTTCATTACTTCCTGCCTGTACCCTTCATCACTTCCTGCCTGTACCCTCCATCACTTCCTGCCTGTACCTTTCATCACTTCCTGCTTGTACCTTCCATCACTTCCTGTCTGTACCTTCTTTTTTTCCACCATAAAATTTTTTGATTTTATCAAATAAGAACATGACAATTAAAGTTGTTGCAAATGGTACATAACATTATAATAATAAACATTGAAAAGGCATATAAAATAGGCTTCGATCAGATCTTGATCTATTCCAGCCTACCCCTAATGGGTTCACGCTGTAGGTCTGGGGAGGTCATCACATTGAGCCGCTAGTCAGCCTGTACAACTTTAAGTAGGGGAATCAATTGGGAAGGGGGAGGGTAACAAAAAGGGAAAAGCAGAAAATAGAGGGCAACATAAGTAATGCTCTATGTCCACATATTACTTAATTAAGTGAACAAATTATTTCAGGCTGTGGGGTAAGTTAGAGATTGCATTCTTTTAAATAATTGGAGGCTCTAGGGTGGGATATCCAAGTCTTCCAATTTCTACTAAATGTGGTAATGGAGTGGTTTTTGTAAGCAAGCATTAATTCAAATTGTGCTTGGGTATTCAATCTGTTTATAACAGTAGATAGGTTGGGTGCTTCTTTAGATTTCCAGAGGTTAGCTATTGTAAGACTTGATGCTATTAAGACGTGGACCACTATAGTTCTATGTATAATGGGATATTTCTCAAGGTCAATACCTAATAGGGCTGAAGCTGGAGTAAGCGTGGAGAGGTTTCCTGTGATATCTGCTATAAAGGATGAGACTGAGTTCCAAAAGATTTTCAGGGTTTTGCAACTCCAGAGGGTATGTATAAGATTTCCAGTTTGCTCATTACACCTCCAACACATATCGGTTGTGGATGGGTACACTTTAGATAATTTATAAGGGGTTAAATACCACCTATTAATTATTTCCTGAGCATTGTCCCAATGTTCTATACATGATGATGATTTGTTCATTATTTGGAGAGATTTTTTCCACTGTTCACAGGGGAAGTTTTGATCTAAATCTCTCTCCCATTTTACCATGTGAACATTTCTATTGACTGGTTGAGAGGATTGTATCTCATAGAAGAGGGAAATTCCCTTCCTATTATTTTCCTTATGGTTAGATATATATTCCCATATAATCGATTTTGTTATTGGGATTGAAATCCTTTAGTCGTTTACACTTTCCAAGCTTACTCATAATAACATCCCTGTAAACCATAGGTAAGTTTTCATATAACCTGTATCCCTGTTTGGTCCATTCATCTACTGAGAGGCGAATTCTACAGTAATTAATAACTTCTGTAGGAATACTTATTTTGGATTTATTTTCCATATGTCTAGTTTTAGAAAGTATCTGTTTCCAAGCAAATATTGTAGCTTTGATACTTGGGAGATTGGGAGTGATTACTTTAGGTAGTATGGCATTGGCTATTGCTAGGGCAGATAGGTCATAATTTTTAGTCGCTTCTTTTTCTATATTTAGCCAGAGTTTATTTTTCTCCGGAGAGAACCAGTATTTCATCTGGCCTAAAATGGAAGCGAAATAGTATTTCTTAACGTCTGGTAGATTCATTCCTCCAAAGGTTTTTATGGTGGTTAGAATTGAAAATGTTACTCTGGGTTTTTTTTTTGTTCCATATAAATTGTTTGAGCTTAGTATTTAATTGTATAAAGAATTTAGTGGGATAGGGAGACATCTGAAATACTATAGAATTTTGGGTAAGGTTTGCTTCTTGAATGCCGCTATTTTACCGACCCATGTCGTACCTTTGAGTACTTCCTGCCTGTACCTTCCATGACTTCCTGCCTGTACCTTTCATCACTTCCTGCCTGTACCTTTCATCACTTCCTGCCTGTACCCTTCATCACTTCCTGCCTGTATCCTTCATCACTTCCTGCCTGTACCCTTCATCACTTCCTGCCTGTACCTTTCATCACTTCATCACTTCATCACTTCCTGCCTGTACCTTCCATCACTTCCTGTCTCTGTGTTCACACAGTAATTAATAACTTCTGTAGGAATACTTATTTTGGATTTATTTTCCATATGTCTAGTTTTAAAAAGTATCTGTTTCCAAGCAAATATTGTAGCTTTGATACTTGGGAGATTGGGAGTGATTACTTTAGGTAGTATGGCATTGGCTATTGCTAGGGCAGATAGGTCATAATTTTTAGTCGCTTCTTGTTCTATATTTAGCCAGAGTTTATTTTTCTCCGGAGAGATCCAGTATTTCATCTGGCTTAAAATGGAAGCGAAATAGTATTTCTTAACGTCTGGTAGATTCATTCCTCCAAAGGTTTTTATGGTGGTTAGAATTGAAAATGTTACTCTGGGTTTTTTTTTTGTTCCATATAAATTGTTTGAGCTTAGTATTTAATTGTATAAAGAATTTAGTGGGATAGGGAGACATCTGAAATACTATAGAATTTTGGGTAAGGTTTGCTTCTTGAATGCCGCTATTTTACCGACCCATGTCGTACCTTTGAGTACTTCCTGCCTGTACCTTCCATGACTTCCTGCCTGTACCTTTCATCACTTCCTGCCTGTACCTTTCATCACTTCCTGTCTGTACCCTTCATCACTTCCTGCCTGTATCCTTCATCACTTCCTGCCTGTACCCTTCATCACTTCCTGCCTGTACCTTTCATCACTTCCTGCCTGTACCTTCCATCACTTCCTGTCTCTGTGTTCCACTGTTAAGAATTGAGATCACTACCTTGTGGTGAAAATACCAACTGCATTCTGTATATCTAAATACTTTAACACACAATATATTTCAGAAAAACGTTTGTTTTAGCAGGTTATTGTAGATTTTTTGCTTTGAATTGTTAATCCCCATCATTGCTGTCTGTGGAATAAAATAGGTTCAATCGTTAGTGTCAGTGGTATAAAATATACCCCATTATTAGTAACAGTGGGATAAAAAAAAAGCCCCTTCGTTGGTGTCAGTAGGTTAAAACAAGCTCCATCATTGGTGTCAGTGGGAGAAAATGAGCCCCATTGTTCCTGTCAGTGTGGTAAACTAAGACCCATCATTGGTGTCAGTGAGATAAAATAAGCTTCATCATTGGTTTCAGTTGGATAAAATAAGAGTGCGCAAATATTGCCAAGTCAAAATGTGTCATGCTGTTAGACTCATACCCAAAAAGACTAAGTGCTCTAATAAAATGAAAAGGTGCTTCAACAAAGTATTAGTTTATGGGTGTGCACACTTATGCAACCACATTATTTAATTTTTTTATTTTTTTCCATCTCTTTTTCAATTGAGTTGTACAGTTTATAGATCATATTAAAAGGTGGAAAAAGTTCTGAAATTATTTATCTTACGCTCATTTTTTACATCACAGAAATCTGACATTTTAACAGGGGTGTGTAGACTTTTTCTACCATATATATATATATATATAGTGGATATAAAAAGTCTACACACCCCTGTTATATATATATATATATATATATATATATATATATATATATATATATATATATATATATATATATATAGTTTAGTTGTATGGTGCGGTCTGTGTGTGTATTACTAGAATTCAATCCCTGCAGACTCCGATCTATCAAACCGAACCTGAAAAACATTCAATACATTCTGCCCCACCCCCAACACACCACTGTTATCATGAAAAAGATCGTTATCTCGTGTGAATTCTCTGGTGATACACAAGGTATCGTTTATGAGTAAAAGATTTCCCGCACTCTGAACATGAATAAGGACGCTCACCCGTGTGAATTCTCTGGTGTTCATCAAGGTTTCCTTTCTGAATGAAAGATTTCCCACACTCTGAACATGAATAGGGACGATCACCTATGTGAATCTTCTGGTGTTCGTCGAATGAATATTTCCACTTGAAACATTTCCCACACTCCGAACAGGAATAAGGACGCTCTCCCGTGTGATCTCTCTGGTGTACAAGAAGTTTTTCTTTCGTAATGAAACCTTTCCCGCACTCTGAGCATAAATAGGGGCGCTCCCCCGTGTGAAGCTTTTGGTGTCTAATCAGACTTTTTTTCTCAGTGAAACCTTTCCCGCACTGTGAACATGAATAGGGAATCTCACCCGTGTGACATCTCTGGTGTGCAATAAGATATTTTTTGGCGGAGAAACATTTGCCGCACTCTGAACATGAATAAGGACATTCACCTGTGTGACTTCTTTGGTGTATAAGAAGAATACATTTCTCAGTGAAACCTTTCCCACACTCTGAACAGGAATAGGGACCATTACCCATGTGAGTTCTCTGGTGCTTAAGAAGAATACTTTTCACAGTGAAACTTTTCCCGCACTCTGAACAGGAATAGGGACGCTCACCTGTGTGAAGCTTCCAGTGCTTAAGGAGAAAACTTTTCTGAGTAAAACATTTCCCGCACTCTGAACATGAATAGGGACGATCAGCATCAGCAGTGTGATATTTCTCGTGTCTAAGAAGTGATCTCTTTTTTGTGAAAAGTTTCCCGCACACTGAACATGACAATGAAGTCTCTTCTGTGTGATCTCCTTCCTGCCCTGAAGAAGATTCCTCGGGAATAGACGGATCTATTAAAGTATTTCTACTGTGAGATCTTAGAGTCCTGGAATGTGATTTATCAGAAGATTCCTCAGACGTATTCCGCACATTATGGTCATCTGCTGAGAAATAATTTTACAATAAATGTTAGAAGAATTGTTGAAACCTTTTATTCAGGCAGAGATGCTGATAAAAACCACGGGGCCCCGTACAGCCTACCTTACAGCCCCCACCCAAGAAAATATATATATCAAGACGATATTTTCACTAAATATACACTAAAATTATTATTAGAGGACACAAACATTACAGAACTTACACAATTCCTGCTAAATCTAACAGATAAACCTGTATTGTATTAATAATTGATAATAAATTATAATTAAAAATGAATATTAAATATTTGAATTCATATATACATTTATAATAAATAAAGTTCTTTGTGTAAATGAGGTGTTGGGGCTCATTCACATCGGCGCTGTGGCCAAAAGTTTTGAGAATGACACAAATATCAATTTTCACAAAGTTTGTTGCCTCCGTTTTTATGATGCCAATTTGCATACACTCCAGAACGTTATGATAAGTGATCAGATGAAGTCCCTCTTTGCCATGAAAATGAACGCAATCCCATAAAAAAAAAAAAAAAAAAAACATTTCAACTGCAGTTGTGAAGAAGGCTTCGGGGCGCACCAAAGAAAGTCCAACAAGCCCCAGGACCGTCTCCTACAGTTGATTCAATTGCGGGTATCAGAGACACCACCGGTGCAGAGCTTGCTCAGGAATGGCAGCTGAGGACGTCTGCATGTACAGTGAGGAGAAGACTTTTTGGAGGACGGCCTGGTGTGAAAAAGGACAGCAAAGAAGCCACTTCTCTCCAGGAAAAACATCAGGGACAGACCGATATTCTGCAAAAGGTATATTGGGATTGGACTTCTGAGGACTGGGGTAAAGTCATTTCCTCGGATTAAGTCCCTTTCCGCAGTGGCAGCCCGCCCATTAGGGGCGCACCGGTGCCACCCCCCCATCCATGCGTCCGGCCCCCTGATCTACAGGCGCCAGACCCATGGATTCCAATGGAGGATTTTTTTTTTTGAAGCACATGATTAGATTATTTTGCTTGCGTCTATCTAGCAAGGTTACTTTGTGGTATAAGCAAGGAAGCTGAGACTTCTGAAGTGTGTAAATGTGCTTTTACTATACAAAGATGCTGCACATACAAAACTATTACAATATTAGGAATACAAGACAAGACTGACAGATATCTATAACAAGCAAAATGCCTAGCAAATGAACAGCCTATGGTCTATAACAGTACAAATACACCTAAGCCTGGTTTCACACATGTGCGGTGCGAATTGAAGCTCAGGTTTCACTGGGGAGATAAAAATCTCCTGTTCAAAGGAATCACTGCGTTTTAGCTCAGGATCAGAGAGCAGGGAGAGGGGGAGGGGGGGGGGAGTGTAGTGAGGAGAAGTAGAAAATCCATGTTCAGAACGCAATGCATCTGCAAAGCAGATGCGTTCCCATAGAAGATAAGGGGCTCGTAATTCGCACCGCAATGCCCAGAAAACGCACACGTTTTTTGTGCAATGCGCAGTGCGAATGCATCGCACATATGTGAACCAGCCTCATTCAAATGAACCTAGTATAAAAAGTCATGCGAATTGGATGCGTTGTAAGCCGCATCTAATTCGCATAGGTGTGAACCCGGGCTAAAGGTTACTTAACTTTTGGTTACTGTATGTTCGTGATCTCCATTGGCAACGATTCTCCTTGAGACCAGGCCCCTTTCTTCTATCATGAGTGGCTTCTGATCTTAAAGCATGATGATGTGTGTCCCTAGCTTATGCCTGAATCCCCCTTTTTATGTGTCAGGCTGTTTACCATAGTTACCAAACAACAGAAAACATACCTGTTTACTGTAGCTGTACAAACAGTGGACTGTTGAAACTGTCAGTTGAATACAACAATGGTATCTACGTACCCATTGTATGCAGCAGCATTTGTTTGAGAAATCTACTCAAGCCAAAACCTGACAGTAATCTATGAGCAACCACTATTGTGTAACGTTATGTCTGATTAATATAAAAAATTATATTTTAACAAACGCAACACATAGATCCAGAGGCTCTAGTAGGCATCAAAAAAGGGTGGGTTTGTGCAGCTGTGTCCACCCAGTTGTGTGGGCCCACACAGGTATGTGACAATAGCGAATATTCATTCATATGCATAATATTTAATGAATATGATCTGATACTATTTCGTGAATATTCTCTATTGTCACACTGATTCTCTTCCCAGCCAATCAGGAAATGGGTTGTGAGACCCATTTCCCGATTGGCCGAAAGGAGAAGCGATCTTATTGGCCAAGGAGGAGGAGGAAGGAAATGCATGGCTGGAGGAGGAGCAGGGGAAGCCCAAGCGACCCACCAGCCGCCACTGTGAATCCAGGGATGTTTCATCCGCAGCAGCTCAGCCATCCACCAATCCCCGTCTTCAACAGGGAAGGGAGGAGAAGGGGAGATCAGAGTCATCCTGGGCAGGATATCTGCTTCATAAGGTAAGGAGGCCATCCTTCTCCTGCTGAAGAGGGGGGGAGGTGTTGATTTGCACTCACCCCCGAACTATTGGGCACCAGCCGCCACTGACTTTCCGAAAGTTTGCGGCATCCAGAAAAAAACCTTGTGCGGAGAAGAAAAGGTGAGCGCTACCATCGGTCCTGTGTCATGCCAACAGTAAAGCATCCTGAGACCATTCATGTTTGGGGTTGCTTCTCAGCCAAGAGAGTGGGCTCACCCATAATTTTGTCTAAGAACACAGCCATTAATAAAGAATGGTACAAAAAGATTCTCCGAGAGCAACTTCTCCAAACCATCCAAGAACAGTTTGATGGGGAATAATGCCTTTTGATGGAGCATCTTGCCATAAGGCAAAAGTGATTATTAAGTGGCTTGGGGAACAAAACATTGACATTTTGGGTCCATGGCCAGGAAACTCCCCAACCTTGATTCCATTGAGAACTTGTGGTCCATCCTCCAGAGGGGGTGAACAAAAACCCCCCACAAATTCTGACAAACTCCAAGCATTGATTATGCAAGAATGGGCGGCCATCAGTAAGGATGTGGTCCAGAAGTTGATTGACAGCATGCCAGGGGAAATGGGAGAGGTCTTGAAAAAGAGGGATCAACATTGCAAATATTGACTCTTTACATAAACTTAATGTAATTGTCAATAAAAGCCTTCGACACTTACGAAATGCTTGTAATTATACTTCAGTATACCGTAGTAACATCTGACAAAAAGATCTAAAAACACTGAAGTAGCAGATTTTGTGAAAATTTATATTTGTGTCATTATCAAAACTTTTGGCCACGGCTGTACAGTATGAATCAGTGTTTTTTTTCTTTTTTTAAATGTGGTTGGAGCTGTGTGCAGGCAGCCTATATTACGCTATGGGGATGTGCAGCATCTGTACGAATATAGCTGCAGGTTCTAATTTGCCCCCAAACGCTGGGGCCACTCACTGGCACTTGCACACTTAGGACCTGCGGCTGAGTTCATACAACCACTGCATCCACATAGAGTAATAGTACATCAGAGCCACCGGAAAGGTTGTTTGGGAGCTTGTATATCCACTCCTTGGAAAAGGGTTGCCACCTTTATGTGGATAATTACTATACAAGCTTGCCCCTCTTCCGCAATCTTTACCACAAGGACACTCCAGCGTGTGGTACAGTGCCCAGCCAATAGGAAGGGCTTCCCACAAAGACTTGTTACTGAAAGAATACGACAAGGGGAGATGGCGTCTTTGCAGAATGAAGAGGCTGGAAACGTCAGAAGAAATGCTGGGTGTGCTCCAGAGGAGGAGCAAGAAAAGACACCGTGTATTATTGTCCTGATTGTCCTTCCCAACCAGGCCTTTGTATTGATGAATGTTTCCGCCGTTACCATACTTCTCTCCATTATTAGGGAAGTATGGTAAACGTAATTGTCATTTACCGCCACATCCCTTTATGCCACTGTACATACCGCTGCCTTCTCCGAAACTGACCCAGGCCTGATAAACGACCACGCTTCTGCCTAATGCTAAACTTTACCTACCTCTGCCTTCTCCGCAACTGACCCTGGCTTGCTAAACGACCACGCTTCTGCCTAACGCTAAACTGTACCTACCTCTGCCTGTTCTGGACTGACCCTGGCCTGATATACGACCACGCTTCTGCCTAACGCTAAACTGTACCAACTCTGCCTACTCTGGAACTGACCCTGGACTGTTTGACCATGTTTTTTGGATGCCTCTTGGACTGGTCTTTTACTCTGCTACTGGAGTAGTGGGCTTCATAACACAGGGGTCTCACATATGTGAGGGGCTCCAGAATTGTTTTTCTGGATGAAGAAAACTAATTTTTTAGTTTTCTCATTCCCAGATTAGTGTCTGGAAACTCAGAGGCTTCAAAGAGATTTGGGTGGGAGAAGCCTCTACCCCTGTCCCCATTCTTTCCTGGACTGCTACTTGGACCATGTTCCTGCTTACTACCAGGACCAATATTTTGGCACTGCTGGCAATGTCTCTACTTGCACTGACCCTGGACTGTATATGGACAGTATCCCTGCCTGTACTGACTATGGGCAATATTCCTGCCTGCTGCCTGGATAATTCCATTCACTGTCGCTGACCACGTCCCTGCCTGGATCAGGGCTCTCCTCCTGTGGACAACTGCACTACTAAAACCACAGGTAATCTTTTGTTTACCCTTTGCTCAGCAGAATGTATTTTAGGGTGTAATTCTTGGTTAATGCTATGTGTTAGAAATATGAAGGGCCTTCAAAAATGTGATAGATTGTAAGGAAATTAGATATGTAATTTATGCTCCTAGAACACCTGAATGTGCTACTTTAATTTTGGGCCTCTGTATGTGGCCAGGCTGTGTAAAAGTCTCACACATGTGGTATCGCCATACTCAGGAGGAGTAGCAGAATATATTTTGGGGTGTCATTTTTGCTATGTACATGCTATGTGTTGGAAATATCTTATAAATGGACAACTTTGTGTAAAAAAAAATGCGTTTTCATTTTTTTCCCACATTTTCCAAAAACTTCTGGAAAAAAATGAACCCTTCAAAAGACTCATTATGCCTCATAGATTATACATTGGGGTGTTTGCTTTCCAAAATGGGGTCACTTTGTGGGCGTTTCCATTGTCCTGGTGCTCCAGGGCCTTCAAAAATGTAATAGGTGGTTAAGAGATTAGATATGCAATTTATTATACTAGAACGCCTGAATGTGCTACTTCGATGTTGGGCCTCTGTATGTGGCCAGGCTGTGTAAAAGTCTCACACATGTGGTATCACCATACTCAGGAGGAGTAGCAGAATATATTTTGGGGTGTCATTTTTGCTATGTACATGCCGTGTGTTGGAAATATCTTATGCCGCGTACACATGGTCGGACTTTTCGTCTACAAAAGTCCGACAGCCTGTCCGACAGACTTTCGATGGACTTTTGGCGGACTTTTGGCGGACTTGCGGCAGACTTTCTTACGAACGGACTTGCCCACATACGATCACACAAAAGTCCGACGGATTCGTACGTGATGACGTACACTGGACTAAAATAAGAAAGTTGATAGCCAGTAGCCAATAGCTGCCCTAGCGTGGGTTTTTGTCCCAGACGAGCGGATTTCTGGGTCCGGCGTAGTTACGACGTAAAGATTTGAAGCATGTTTCAAATCTAAAGTCCGTCAGATTTGAGGCTGGAAAAGTCCGCTGAAAGTCCGGGGAAGCCCACACATGATCGGATTGTCAGACAGCTTTAGTCCGTCGGCGTCCGTCGGACTTTTGTAGACGAAAAGTCCGACTGTGTGTACGCGGCATTAGAAATGGACAACTCTGTGTAAAAAAATGCGTTTTCAGTTTTTTCCCACATTTTCCAAAAACTTCTGGAAAAAAATGAACCGTTCAAAAGACTCATTATGCCTCATAGATTATACGTTGGGGTGTTTGCTTTCCAAAATGTGGTCACTTTGTGGACGTTTCCATTTTCCTGGTACTCCAGGTCCTTCAAAATTGTAATAGGTGGTTGAGAGATTAGATATGCAATTTATGTTACTAGAACACCTGAATGTGCTACTTCAATGTTAGGCCTCTGTATGTGGCCAGGCTATGTAAAAGTTTCACACATGTGGTATCGCCATGCTCAGGAGGAGTAGCAGAATATATTTTGGTGTGTCATTTGTGAAATGTACATGCCATGTGTGAGAAATAACCTGTTATAATGACAATTTGGTGTGAAAAAAAAATAAAAATAAAAAAAATCTTAATTTTGAAAAGAATTGTGGGAAAAAATGACAACTTCAAAAAACTCACAATGCCTCTTACTAAATACCTTGGAATGTCTACTTTCCAAAAAGGGGTAATTTTGTGGGTATTTGTACTTTCCTGGCTTGTAAGGGTCTCAGGAAATAAGATAGGCCTCAGTACATCAGGTGTGATCAGATGTGATCAATTTTCAGTGATTGGCACCATAGCTTGTAGACGCTATAACTTTCACACAGACTAATTAATATCCACTAATTTGTTCGGTCTTTTTTCATTTATAACACAGAAAATAAAAAACCCAGAGGTGATCAAATACCACCAAAAGAAAGCTCTATTTGTGTGAAAAAAGGACGAAAATTTCATATGGGTACAGTGTTGCATGACTGAGTAATTGTCATTCAAAGTGTGAGAGCACCGAAAGCTGAAAATTGGTCTGGTTAGGAAGGGGTTTTAAGTGCCCAGTGGTCAAGTGGTTAAAGACACAGAGCAATAATATATCACATAGTGTAACACAACAGTCCCCATAATGTATAAAACCTCTTAATGACCCATTGGTAAGCGAGGAGTCATGGAATTAGGGTCAGTTCTCTGATGTGAAGGTGGGGGATAGCGGGTGGTGTGGAGCACTGAGAGCATTTTATTAATCTCTGGAAGAGAATTTTTGTGTGTTTGGAGCACTGGACAGTTTCTTTTTTGAATATTGAACACTTTCATGTTGGAAATTGAGAGAGGAGATGGACCTTAAAGGGTTACTAAAGGTTTGTTTAAAAAAATAAAATAAATAACAAACATATCATACTTACCTCCACTGTGCAGTTGGTTAAGCACAGAGTGGCCCCGATCCTCTTCTTCCAGGGTCACTCAGCAGTGCTGGTACCTCCCCCTCTTCTCGAGTGCCCCGTTGGTGAAGCGCTCTTCTTCGGGACACTCATGCGGATGGACTCCCGTGTCCTGCTTCTGCGTCTATTGACACCGAAAGCAGGACTCGGCCCTGCCCCCTGGCGCCCATGTCATTGAATTTGATTGACAGCAGCAGGAGCCAATGGCTGTGCTGCTATCAATCTATCCAATCAGGACACGAGACACCAGATAAAGCTGGTGTACTTGTCCCTGGGGAGAAAAAGACCGGGTTCAGGTAAGTAAAACGGGGGGCACTGGGGGCTGCAACATGAGAGAAGGTTTTTCACCTTAATGAGTGCCGTGACAGATGCTGGCGCCAGTGGCCCTATTTAAGCCAGCCTGTGACCACAGGACATTGCTGGATTATCTCCCTTGTGTACCTTGACCTTGCTTCCTGATCAGTGATTACCTGTTGTGACCCCACTTGCCTTGACCTCGCTTCCTGATCTCCTGGTTAGACCCTTGGCCTGCTCCTGGACTCTGCTTTTGCCTCCTGATCTCCCAGCTTGACCTTCGGCTTGTACCCGAACCCTGCCTGTGTATGATCTTGGCTCGCCCCTGTGTATGCTCTGGACTGACTTATCTGTGTATGGCCCCTGGCCTGTCTCCTGGTTCCTCTGTTTACCTAACACAGCAAGTTCTGCTCTGCCAGCTCAGTCATCCCTCAAGTGGCCGAGCTCATCGGACTGCAAACAAGCACCTGGCCAACCGTGCTTCTTTGGGCACTGCGCTTCCTGTTCCCAACTCCAGGAACGCGCTGCACTTAGCCACAAGGGGAGCTCTCTTAGCATCTCGATCTCCATACACGCAGCTGACACTCCACCTCATTTGTTGGGCACAATACACATGATACATTGGGTGGTGGGGTGGGTACATTGATGATGTTCTTGCTGTCGACAGTTAAGGTTTCTCAATATTTCCTTTACAGAAGGATGTGATGATCTCTATTTTGTACATGAGCAGCAAACTGTGTGTGTAATTAAATAAAAAAACCCTTTGTACATGTTTTTAGAGCTGTGTGGATGAAGGACAGTCTTGTTTTAGATGACTATACCCAATATATAACTGAGGGATTGTGTGATCTTCCTGTGTGGAATCCCGGGAATACAGAGGATGGGGCCATCTCTCTGGTGGGTTCCCATTACTGGATCCATCTGTAGGAAACACACACTGACTGAATACATTGTGTCTATGTGTTCCTGCTTTCTTTACAATAAAGTCTCCTCTTACCCATTGATGTGAGGGGTGACTGATTCTCCATCATGATGTCCTTGTAGAGATCCTTGTGTCCTTCTAAATACTCCCACTCCTCCATGGAGAAATAGACAGTGACATCCTGACACCTTATAGGAACCTGCCACACACAATGATACAGTCACCATCCAAACACATCCCTTGTCTGTTACTGGATAATGTCCCAAAATTCCCGGCACCGCTCACCTCTCCTGTCAGCAGCTCCATCATCTTCTTGGTGACTTCTAGAATCTTCTTCTCATTATTTTCCTGTAGGGCTAGGAGGGGTGGTGAATGCATGGGGATGGGGTCTTGTCTTTCTCTTTGTCTTATGGACAAGCAGCGACTTCTCCTTTTTATAATATTCTCAATAGATGACTTCATAACTACAGTACAGTCCTGTAATAAACATCAATTAATAGTATATCAGAATCCTCCTCACCTAACAAGGCTAGTCTGTGTTTTATTAATACAGTTAAGAATGATTAAACACTCCCAGAATCCTTCTCACCTCTCCAGTCAGTAGACAGATGATCTCCAGTGTGAGTATTAATATCCCATTAAGGAGATGATTTTTTTTCATATTTACATAATTGAGAAGCTGTTGATTCTCCATCATGACGTCCTTGTAGAGATCCTTGTGTCCTTCTAAATACTCCCACTCCTCCATGGAGAAATAGACAGTGACATCCTGACACCTTACAGGAACCTGACACACACAATGATACAGTCACCATCCAGACACATCCCTTGTCTGTTACTGGATAATGTCCCATAATTCCCGGCACCGCTCACCTCTCCTGTCAGCAGCTCCATCATCTTCTTGGTGACTTCTTGAATCTTCTTGGCACTGGTTACCTCTGCTGTCAGGCAGTGAGGTGGAGGCACTGTGATGGGTGATGTCCTGTGAAGACGACTGCTGGGTGTTAATGGTTCACCAGATATTTTTCTCACTACGTTATAATCCTGTGTAAAGAGAGAAAGTAACAAATATCACTACAGACCTCCCAGAATCCTCCTCACCTCTCCGGTCAGGTCTTTGTTTTATTAATAGAGATAAGAGTGATGTCATATGACTTTCCAGAATCCTCCTCACCTCTCCGGTCAGCAGGTTGATTATCTCCAGGGTGAGGTTCAAAATCCTTTTAGTCACATGATTTTGGCCCATCTCCATCTTCAGTGGTGTGGTCATGTGATCTACACAGGACTCTCCTCTCTGTAGACGGATAATAAACTGAGAATTATCTGGACTGTACTGGGATGAAAAATGTCTGCACAGAGTTCCTCCATAGTTCTAACATTGAAAATTCCTTTTAAATAACTCAGACAAAAATCTTTCATTTTAGGCTTATAATGGCTGGGGAAGGATTAGGCCTTCTTTCAAGATATTCTTGTCCAGGTTGGGGAGATTTCCTGTGACTTCCTGTCCAGCATGTATCTGGACTATGAATCAGAGGCTCTGGATGGACAGTTGGATAAGTGGCTCTATATTTAGGATGTATCCAGTCTATAAACCAGAGGTTCTGGATGGACAGTTGGATTAATGGTTCTATATTTAGGATGTATATGGTCTATAAACCAGAGGCTCTGGGTGGACAGTTGGATAAATGGCTCTATATTTAGGATGTATCTGTTTTATAAAGCAGAGGCTCTGCATGGACAGTTGGATAAATGGGTCTATATTTAGGTTGTATCTGGTTTATAAACAAGAAGCTCTGGATGAATATTTGGATAAACAGCTTTATTTAGGATGTATCCGGTCTATAAACCAAAGGCTCTGGATGGACAGTTGGATAAATGGTTCTACATTTAGGATGTATCTGGTCTGGCTGTTTGAGATAAAGACATCACAGTGACTATGGAGAAAGGGAACGGAAATTATCGTGGGGGGGATTTATTGGTTTAAACAGAAAAATAATCTTATTACCCTCTTTGTGTGTTCCAGCGATGTGTGCTCTCTTTTTCCTCCTCCTTTCACCTTGGATATTGTACGTTATACAACATTCTATGCTTATCTTTCATCAGTTCCTGTCAGAGTGATCCACGCACAATATGTAACATTGCTATCCTATATCTAGCCTATCCTCCGCCCATACTTCCTGTGCTACTTCTGCTAACTCATCTACGGTTTTCTGCAAACATGCAGAAAGGGGAAGTAGGGTCCGCCCTGCCCCATCTCCAATTGTTATAACTACTTGTATTTTGGTCATTAATTCTCTTCCAAGTAAATTCACAGAGCACCCGGGAATGACTCTACAAGGGTGATACACCGTGTATCTATCATCTAAACTGCTCACAAGAAAGAAAGGGGCTTCCCAGGTCTTTGTCAGGACCCCATTTATCCCCACAGAAGGCTCACATTCTGTCAGAGTTCCAGTATATTCTCCCTCCTTGACACTAGGTTCACACCTATGCGCTTTTTAGTGCGTTTTACAATTTGTAGAAATGCACAGCAGTCCATTTACCATTGTTTCCTATGGTACATGTTCACATCTATATGTTTTTCAGCCAGTCAGTCTTTGTAAAGGGTCAGGGATTTTTTTGCGTTTTGTGTGTAAAAGACTTCAATCGACCGGCACCAAAAACGTAAGTGTTTTGCAATTTTTCTTTTCATTAAGAAACTGTGAATAGCTGGTTCTTAAGGAGTGAGTAGGGAAGCCGGCCGCCTTAGCAACTAATGAGTCATTATCTGTCAGTAGAGTTCCTGGCTGACAGCTGAATGTAAAAACAATAATTGCTGGCAATAAAAACAAAATCAGGATAAAAATGATGTGGAGTTCCCCTCCAAATCCCGACCAGGACCTTAGAGGGGAACCCCACGCCAATTTTTTTATTTAAAAATGGTGTGGGGTCCCCTACAAATCCATACCAGGTCCTTATCCAAGCATGCAGCCTGACAGGTCAGGAAAAGGAGGGGGCAAGCGAGTGCCCCCCACCCCTTCCTGAACCGTACCAGGCTTCATGCCCTCAACATGGGGGAGGCATGCTTTTGGGGCAAGGGGGATCTACCCCCCAAAGCACCTTATCCCTATGTTGATGGGGATACAAGGGCCTCTTCCCTACAACCCTGGGCTGTGGTTGTGGGGGGGTCTGCGGGCAGGGGGCTTATCAGAATTTGAAAGCCTTCTTAAACAAGGGGGCCCCCAGAACCCGTTCTCTACCTATGTAAATGAGTATGGGTTACATCGTACCCCTACTCATTCACTAAAAAAAGTGTCAAAAAGAAATAAACAAACACACACAGTTTTTGATAATTCCTTTATTAAAAATTTTGAAAAAATGTCCCCAATGTAGATCCATCATTAATCACGCCACCCGCTGCCTGCACTGGACCCCCCAAAAAATGTAAAAAAATAAAAGCTCCGCCTGCTCCTCTGTGTGCCAGTGCTTAACCGGGTTGCCGACCGCTCAACGTACATGTCCTGCAGAGCAGCGGCCTCTCTGCACAAAATCATGCATCTGTACATGATCCGCGCCCGCGGGCAGGGGGTGCACATGGGCCCAGTGCTGCTCTGATTCAGTTCAGAACTGATCAATTTTCAGGTCCAGGCCAATGATTTATGGCCTGGGCCTGCTAATCGGTTCTGACAAATCACAGAACCTCTTGTGTCTGTGTTTACATTACACAGGCACAGGAAATGATGTAATCTTCTCTCCTGGAGTCCTTTTCGGATCCAGCGTGAGAGAAGATAACGTCTACTGTGAGTACAAGCACCACACTGACACCAGATTACATACTTAGGCACATTTAACCCTTTGATCGCCCCCCCCCCCCCAGTTAACCCTTTCACTCCCTGTCACAGTGTTATTAGGTACAATGTACCGATTTTCTACTGATCACTGTATTAGTGTCACTGGCGACGTTAGATAGCGTTAGCAGCAGTCCCAGATCAGGGTACCCGCCGTATATTCCCTAATAATGTTTTAACCCCTGATCGCCCCCGGTTAACACTTTCACTGCCCTGTCACAGCATCATTAGTACCGTGTACAGATCTTTTTTTCCTCCTCACACACTGTCAGTGTGAGGCGAGGAGAGCCGATTACCGGCATCTCTGTGTTTACATGTGACCGGCTGTGATTGGACACAGCTGATCACATGGTTAAAGAGCCGCGGACAGAGATCGGGATCGCGCCATGTCCTAGAAATACGGCGTGGCCACGATCGCCACGCTGCATGCTTCCCGGGGGCGCGCAAGAGTGACCGTTCTGGGACGCCCTCATATGACATTGTCCCAGAACGAGAGCCGCACTGCCGCCATTTGACGGTGGGTGGGCGGCAAGCAGTTAAAGGGTGCTCTGACTTCTGATCAATGCTGACTGGTCTTCAGCTGTTTCCTGATGCCCTTCTTGAAACCTGCTTGTTACCCATTGCTCACGGGATTCAGAGTCAGTGAATCAGAGAGTCCAGTGAGAGACTAGGAGCTCAAGGGGCTGAAGAGCTACAAGTGGACATTGTAGTGAAACTGAGAGAACTGTTGAACTTTGCGTTAGGAACTGTTAAATACTGTTGCCATAGGAGACAGCAAACCTTGAAGTCTCGGATTCTGCCTATTGAAATTGCAATTACTTAAGGGTGTCCTGGCCCTAACCCTCTTTCCCTTGCAAAAAAAAAAAGGACTGTTAAAAGAAATAAAAACTCTTTTGTATTCAAGAAGTGTCTGGCGCCCAATAACGTTTACCACCTTTGCACCTACTATGCTTCACAACCCACTACATATTGAAGGATGTCAGCGGTCTGTGGCCTCGAAGAGTGGAAGCGGTTAGAGATTCTGCTACACAGTAAAAAATGTCAGGGAGGCAGAGGATGTGAGCTCAGTAGGGCAGTATAGAGGGGGTCATCAGGGCAAAGGATAGGGTCAGCAGTTTGTAGTGCAATGTACAATGGGTTATCAAGGCAGAGGGCAGGGAGCAGCAGGACAGTGTGCTGGGGGTCCCCCCCGAAGAGGAAAGGGTCCCCCCCACCCAAAGAAAATCACCCCTCCTAACAATTATCCTCTTTCCCCTACAATTTCCATCCTAGCACAAATCCTCCCCAGCAAATCTCCCCTTCCAGCACAAATCCCATCCCAAAAATGCCTCCTCCTAGCACAAATCCTGCCCCAGGCCTCTCCTCTTAAAGTGGTTGTTACCCTAAAAAAAACAAAAAACAGCGATCCTGTTTCCTTATAGCAGGTTAAAAATCACAATACTTGTGCCGTCTAACCTGCCCCTCTGGAAACTGTAAAAAACCTGGCTGATCCTGCCAGTTTTTGCCCTACCCTCTGTAAACTGACCACGACCTATTATGGCTGCTGAGTCCTGACACCGTGGTCAGTTTACATGCCTCCGTCATTTGCTGTTTCTCCTCTCTGCTCTCCCCTGTCCTCTCCCCCTTCCCCTCCCTGCCTGTCAGTTCGGGGGTCTGTGTATCTGTCTCCTCCCCCACATTGCTGTTAGTATGAAACTACAATTTAGACAAAAATGCTTCCAGCCCGTCTTTTTTAAGCTGCCATCCTGCACTGTATAAGTGTTTGTTGGAAACAAAGCCTCTAAATACCTTTTTGTGATGTATCTTCAGGCGGGTCATGTGACTCCCGGCCGCTCTGCTTTTCCGATCCAGGGCTACAGCGGGAGGGGCGGAGCGGCCAGCTCGGCAGTCACATGACTCTCAGCTGACATCAGAAGGAGAGATCGGCTGCTCCTGCTGTAGCCCTTGATCGGAATAGCAGAGTGGCCGGGAGTCACGTGACCATTCTGAAGATACAC
The DNA here is from genome assembly GCF_042186555.1 of Aquarana catesbeiana. Lineage (NCBI taxonomy): Eukaryota > Metazoa > Chordata > Amphibia > Anura > Ranidae > Aquarana > Aquarana catesbeiana. The sequence continues at coordinate 300,342,932 of NC_133331.1, read as the reverse complement.
CAAAAAAAGTATTTAGAGGATTCGATTCTAACACTTATACAATGCAGGATCGCAGCTTAAAATAAGGGGGTTGGCAGCAAAGCATAATTTGTGGTTACAAACCCACTAACCCAATTTCCTCCACCCAAGTTTCCCCTACCTCCCCCAAATCCCCCTCTTAGCCCAAATCCCCCCACCCCTTCCTAGCAAAAATTCCCACCCCCAATACCTCCTCCTAGAGCATATAATCTCTCCAACCCCCCCAGCACATATTCCCCCATTCATCTTCCTCTAAAATATCCCCCTATGCATCCTCTTAGTACATATCCCCTCATAGTACATACTGTATTTCCCCCATTCCTCTTCCTAGGGCATATTCCCCCAATCCCGCCTCCTAGTACATGTCCTCCCCCAATCCCCTCTCCTAATACATATTTCCTCATTCCTCCTTCCAATATATACCCCCCCAAATCCCACCTCCTAATACATACCCCCCAATCCCCCCTCCTAATACATATCACCCCAATCCCCCCTCCTATTACATAGCCCCTCAATCCCCCCTCCTAATACATATCCCGCCATTCCCATCCTAGTACACATCCCCCTCAATCCCCCCTCCTAGTACATATCCCCCAATCCCACCTAATAGTACATATCCCCCAACCCCCCCCCCCCCTTCTAGTACATAATCCCCCCATTCCTCCTCCAAGCAAATATCCCCTCCAATCCCCCCTCCTAGTACACATCCTCCCCAATCCCACCTCCTACTACATATCCCCCATTTCTCCTCCAAGCAAAATCCCCCCACCCCCCAATCGCCCTCCTAGTACATATCCTCCACATTTCCCCCTCCTAGTACACATCCTCCCCAATCCCACCCCCTACTGCATATGTCCCATTCCTCCTCCAAGCAAAATACCCCCCCCCAATCCCCCCTCTTAGTACATATCCCCCAAATACCCCCTCCAAGTACATATACCCCCCCCCCCAATCCCCTCTTCTCACAGCAGATCTCATGACAATTGTAAACAGTGGATGGATTACTTTCATGCCATTCATTGTATACAAGTGTGTTGCTAGCTGTAAATTGGTGAATGTGATCACATGGTACAGACAGGGCCAATCACAGGACATCTGTGCCTTGTGATTAGCTTTGTCCAATCACCACTAATGACAACAAAAGGCACTGAATGAATCAGTTTCATTCAGTAAAAATGGTTGCTTATACCAATGACAATGACAGTGTTACTATGGTAACACTGTATTGCTCTGGTCACAGTATATTAAAAAAAGAAAAAAAATGTAATAAAAAAGGAAAAAATAAATAAATGTAAAAAAAAATCACCAGTTAGTGTCCCTGATCACCGCCAAACAGTTTCAATCAGTAAAAATGGTTGCTTATACCAATGAAAAACAAATTATGATCACTTCCCCAGAGTAGTTACTATGGTAACACTGTATTGGTCTGGTCACAGTATATTAAAAAAAAGGAAAAAAATGTAATAAAAAAGGCCAAAAAAATAAAAAACTGAAAAAATAAATCACCAGATAGTGTCCCTAAACACCACCACACCAGTTATATGATGACGCTGTACTGCACTGGTGACAGGATGTAAACAAAAAAAATTGAGAATTTTTTTTTTTTTTTTTTCATTTTCCAAAAAAATTGTAACAAAAAATTACAACTTAAAAAAACTCACCATGCCTCTTACTAAATACCTTGGACTGTCTAAAAAAGTCATTCGGGGGGTATTTGTAGTGTCCTGGCATTTTTGCTGCCTCAGAAAATGAGACCGAACCTCAGGATTGATCGATATTCAGAAATTTATATCGTAGTTCTTAGACTCTAAAACTGTCATACAGACTAAAATATACACGCTGATTTTTTTATTTTATTTTATAAAAGAAATGTAGCAGAATACATTCTGAAGGAAGATTATTTATTTGCAAAGTTTTATAACAAACTATTTTTTTTTTGCTGTACAGAATAAACATGGTAAAAAAAAAACACAACCAAAAGAAATCTCTTTCTGTCTTCAATAATATATATATTTTTTTTATAAAAGAAATGTAGCAGAATATAGATAAAGATGATTTATAAGTTTTAGAACAGAAACTAAAAAGAAAAAAAAATCCTGTAAAGAATAAACATGAAAAAAAAACTAAAAGAAGTCTCTATCTGTCTTCAATAATGAAATTCTCCATAGTGATTCCAGAAATCTGAGAACAGAGTATTGGAAAGTGCGGAGCGTTTTTGTTTATTATAGAAAATCAGGATTATGATTTACGACTGAAGGAGTTGTAAAGGCAGACGTTTTTTAATCTATGCATTAAGATAAAAAAAAACTTCTGTGTGTAGCAGCCCCCCCCCCCCCAGCACCCCCTAATACTCACCTGAGCCCCATCTCTCTCCATGAGTGCTTCAGCCGTTTGGGACTCTCCTCCTGATTGGCTGAAACACAGCAGTGAAGCCATTGGCTCCCGCTGCTTTCAATCAAGGTCAGTTAGCCAATCAGTAGAGAGAGGGGGCGGGGGCTAAACTGGGGCTCCGTGTGGGAATGGACACAGGGAGCTTGCGGCTTAACTCGGGTGCCCCCATAGCAAGCTGCTTGCCGAGGGGGCACTCTACAGGAGGGAGGGGCCAGGAGCGCTGAAGAGGGACCCGAGAAGAGGTGGATCCGGGCTGCTCTGTGTAAAACCACTACACAGAGGAGGTTTAAAATATAAAATATTAAAAAAAACTATAAAATGTTTGTTATTTTTAGAGAAAAAAAAAAAACGAGACTTTACAATCACTTTAACAAACAATAAAAACAAAGTTAGAAGCTACATCAAATCTTCTATAACTGAAGAACATAAACTATAAAATGTAATAATTATTGGATGGACCAATGAAAAGCCGACTTCTTCTGTGAGACATTAAAATAGCGATAATGTACAGGAACCAATAAGAAGCGTTGTCCATGTATTGTCATATCTGGCCATGTATTAGCACAGTTTAGTTGTATGGTGCAGTCTGTGTGAGTGCGGGACCGAGTCATCTCTGTATGTTTAGAGGATCGTATTACTAGAATTCAAATCCAGGCGCCCCAAACCAAAGTGTACCCGAAAAATAATATTGTTACCCCTCCCCCAACACATCATGAAAATGAAAAGCGTGTGTGAAATTTCTGGTGTCTAACAAGTGATTGTTTGCGGCCGAAACATTTCCCGCACTCTGAGCATGAATAAGGACGCTCACCTGTGTGAATTCTTTCGTGTGCAACAAGAATTGCTTTCCTAAGGAACATTTCCCGCACTCTGGACATGAATAGGGACGCTCACCCGTGTGAATTCTTTGGTGTCTAATAAGTTTTCCTTTCTCAATGAAGCATTTTCTGCACTCTGAACATGAATAAGGATGCTTGTCTGTGTGACTTCTCTGGTGTATGAGAAAGCTGTTTTTCTCAGTGAAACAATTCCCGCACTCTGAACATGGATAGGGACTCACATCTATGTGACATTTCTGGTGTTGAAGAAAGTGTACTTTCTGACTAAAACATTTCCCGCACTCTGAACATGAATAGGGACGCTCACCTGTGTGAATTTTCTTGTGCCTAAGAAGTGCCCATTTTTTTGGAAACAATTTCCCACACACTGAACATGACAATGAACTCTCTTCTGTGGGAACTCCTTTATGGCTTGAAGAAGATTCCTTGGGAATAGAAGGATCTATTGAAGTATCTGTACTGTGAGATCCTATAGTCTTGGTGTGGGATCCATCAGAAGATTCCTCAGGATTAGAGGAATCCATTGATCTCCCCAATTGGGAAGGTCTGGGATGTAGATTTGGAGTAACGGGATTTCCTCCTGGAGAATATTGTACAATGTTATTATCTTCTGCTTTATAATCTGGAGATACAATGAGATGTTCCTCAGAGGTATTCCGGACATTGTGTCCACCTGTTGAGAAACAATTTAACATTAAATGTTATAACCTTCCATTCAGGAGTCATATATGTTGGTCCATCACCAAATAATTTATAAGAGCTCTGGCATGGATTTGGGGGCAATTAGAAAGAGAAAAATATGAATACAAACCAAGCGAAAGTGTCCAGCGCTCCTAACACAAAGTGCACAGTGCTATGTCTCTTCTGTTCTCGTGTGCAAAATTCTCTTCTAGAGTTTAATAAAAATGTTCTCAGTGCTCCACACCACCCGCTATCCTCCACCTTCACATCAGAGAACTCACCGGAATTCTACGACCCTTCTCTTACCAATGGGTCATTAAGCCCTTATATCCCCCAAGGGGAAGATCATCCGGGACCACCACCTCTATACCACCTCTCCAGTTATCTCATATTATACCTGCCAGTATCTTCTCACCGCAGGTCCATCACAGACTCTGACACATCAACAAAGATGGCTGCCATGTGTTCACCTTCTACAGCGCTCTCCACCAATCAGCACATAGATTACCGCCAATGTCAGAAAGCACTTCCGAGAGCTCTGCAAGGTGACAAAACGGGAGGAGCCACAGTGCTGTCAATGATGACGTCAAGAAGGTGGTCCTGGATGACCTTCCCCTTAACCACTTTACGCAAATCAACGTACTTCTACGCCGCTTTGAGGAAATGGATGTACCGGGGTGAAGCCGCAGCAGGCTTCACCCCGAAACTGTTTTTTTAGAGCGGGCGAATGGCTATCTGGTGATAACAGCCGATGCAGCCATGGGTGTCCGCAAGAGAGGGCAAGTGCCCACCCCAGAATCGACAAGGTGTCAACACACGGACACTGGTGTCCGTGAGCATTTCTTGCAGGGTCCGCCGTGACCGCTGCAGACTTTTTTCTGAGTCTGCTCTGCTGACTGCTGCTGCCCTCGGACATCTGACTTACTGTCCAAGAGACCATCTCTCCCTCACCCCCGATCATCCGATGCCACAGCACTGCAGAGGCGGCAGTTCTGCAGAGGCATCTGTCGGCCGGATAAGCTGATGCCTCTTCTTTAGTTCCAACTGGAATTTCAGGTATGCTGTTGATATTACACCTCCTCCTAGTCACTCCGAGTCCTGGTAGCCATGGGCCGGATTCACAGCAATGCTGCAAGGCCAGTGTCATTGGGCACAATAGGAGACAGTAGCATTTGCATGGCCACAATAGGAGTTATATGGACACAATAGCATCTTTATGCTGTTGTGCCTATACAGTGCATCCGAAAAGTATTCACAGTGCTTCACTTTTTCTACATTGTGTTATGTTACAGCCTTATTCTAAAATGGATTAAATTCATTATTTTCCTCAAAATTCTACAAACAATACCCCATAATAACAACATCCTTGAGATGTTTCTACAACTTGATTGGAGTCCAACTGTGGTAAATTCAGTTGATTGGACATGATTTGGAAAGGCACACACCTGTCTATTTAAGGTCCCACAGTTAACAGTGCATGTCAGAGCACAAACCAAGTCATAAAGAGCCAAGAAATTATCTGTAGACCTCCAAGACAGGTTCGGATCGATGCGCAGATCTGGGGAAGGGTACAGAAAAATTTCTGTAGCATTTGAGGTCCCAATGAGCATAGTGGCCTCCATCATCCGTAAATGGAAGAAGGTTGGAACCACGAGGACTCTCCATAGAGCGGGCCGCCAAACTGAGCGTTTGAGAGAGAAGGGCCTTAGTCAGGCCACTCCCCAGTAAAAGGCACATGACAGCCCACCTGAAGTGTGCCAAAAGGCACCTGAAGGACTCTCAGACCACGAGAAACAAAATTCTCTGGTCTGATGAAACAAAGACTGAACTCTTTGGTCTGAATGGCAAGTGTCATGCCTGCAGGAAACCGGGTACCACTCATCGCCTGGCCAATACCATCCCTACAGTGAATCATGGTTCACGGTGGCAGGAACTGGGAGACTAGTCAGGATCAAGGGAAAGATGAATGCAGCAATTTACAGAGACATCCTTGATGAAAACCTGCTCCAGAGCGTTCTGGACCTCAGACTGGGGTAACAGTTCATCTTCCAACAGGACAACGACCCTAAGCACACAGCCAAGATAACAGAGGAGTGGCTATGGGACAACTCTGTAAATGTCCTTGAGTGGCCCAGCCAGAGTACAGACTTGAACCCAATTGAACATCTCTGGAGAGATCTGAAAATGACTGTACACCGACGCTCCCCATCCAACCTGATGGAGCTTGAGAGATTCTTCAAAGAAGAATGGGAGAAACTGCCCAAAAATATGTGCCAAGCTTGTAGAATCATACTCAAAAAGACTTGAGGCTGTAATTGGTGCCAAAGGAGCTTCACCAAAGTATTGAGCAAAGGCTGTGAATACTTATGTACATGGGATTTATTTCATTTTTTATTTTTAATAAATTTGCAGAGATTTAAAAAAAAATGTCTTACATTGTCATTATGGGGTATTGTTTGTAGAATTTTGAGGAAAATAATGAATTTAATCCATTTTGAAAAACAAGGCTGTAACATAACAAAATGTGGAAAAAGTGAAGCGCTGTGAATACTCGGAAGCACTGTATAGCTGCGATTATGCCCATATAGATGTACAACAGCAGATGTATGGGCATAATAGCATAAAGGTGTTATTGTGCCCATATAGCTGCTATTGTGCCCTTATAGATGCTGTTGTGCCCATATAGATGCTGTTGTGCCCATATAGATACACAATAGTAGCAATTGTATATGAGCACAAGGATATCTATAAACGCACAACAACAGCTTTATGGGTACAACAGCATAAAGATGCAATTGTGCCCATATAGAATTTAAAATCTCCACTGGCTTAAGCCAATGCTGCACCATGCAGGTTTTTTTTTTCTGTAATCGATTGCCTAATTGTATGTTTATTTATACCTTCACTTGTTGTGGTCGCAGCATATTTTGCATGGTTTTGCATGTGGCTCAGATCGCCACGGCAAAACTAGGTACACTCACCCCCCCAAAAAAGTGCCAAATGTGTCAGTGGAAGGGGGAGGGGTATCACGATTTATGTGATGACTAAGCCCCTCCCCTTCATGACATTGTTGAAAAAGGGCGGAGCATGGGTAACCTTAACCATTTACCGACCAAGCCATAGCTGAATGATGGCCACAGCGCAATCGCATAATTCTGCGAGGGTGTACAATGACGTCCTCCCAGAAAAACGCTCCAGGAATGCACCCAGGAATGTTCATGACCGTTGGGTCCTCTGGACCTGGCACGTCACGGATCGGGGGTAAAGGGCCAATGACAGCAGCCCTTTACCACGTGATCGCTCCGTCCAATGAAGGAGCGATCAGTTGTCAACAAACCGGAACATGTCTGGTTCAGCTCCTCCCCTCTCCGCACACAGATCAGTACAGGGTGTGAGGAGAGGAGGGAGCCAGGTGCAGCATCTCTGTGGGCTGGATCTATTCCGCCCAGTGCGCTGATCTGTGCCCATTCATTCCCATCCTCATTCATTCTCATCCATCTCCATCCATGGCTCATTCATCCTCATTCATGGCTCATCCATCCTCATTCATGGCTCATTCATGCTCATCCATGGCTCTGCCATGCCACATCAGTGATCAATCATCTGTGCAACATCCATGCCACATCAGTGATCATCCATGCCACATCAGTGATCATCCGTGCCACATCAGTGATCATCCGTGCAACATCCATGCCTCATCAGTGATCATCCATGCCATATCACTTATCATCCGTGCCACATCAGTGATTATCTGTGCCACATCAGTGCTCATTCGTGCCACATCAGTGCTCATCCCTACCACATCAGTGCTCATCCCTGCCACATCCATGCCACATCAGTGCTCATCTGTGCCACATCCATGGCACATCAGTGCTCATCTGTGCCACATCCATGGCACATCAGTCCTCATTCGTGCCACATCAGTACTCATCCATGCCACATCCCTGCTACATCAGTGCTCATCAATGCCACATCCATGCCCCATCAGGGCTCATCCCTGCCACATCAGTACTCATCCGTGCCACATCCATGCCACATCAGTACTCATCTGTGCCACATCCATGCAACATCAGTACTCATCCGTGCCACATCCATGCCACATTAATGCTCATCAGTGCCACATCCATGCAACATCAGTTCTCATCCAATGCAACATCAGTGCTCATACGTGCCACATCCATGTCACATCAGTGCTCATTCGTGCCACATCCATGCCACATTAGTGCTCATTCATGCCACATCATGCTCATCCCTGCCACATCTATGCCTCATCAGTGCTCATCTGTGCCACATCCATTGCACATCAGTGCTCATTCATGCCACATCAGTACTCATCCATGCCACATCAGTGCTCATCCCTACCACATCAGTGCTCATCCCTGCCACATCCATGCCACATCAGTGCTCATCTGTGCCACATCCATGGCACATCAGTGCTCATTCGTGCCACATCAGTACTCATCCATGCCACATCCTTGCTACATCAGTGCTCATCAATGCCACATCCATGCCACATCAGACTCATCCCTGCTACATCAGTACTCATTCGTGTCACATCCATGCCACATCAGTACTCATCCGTGCTACATCCATGCAACATCAGTACTCATCCGTGCCACATCCATGCCACATTAATGCTCATCAGTGCCACATCCATGCAACATCAGTTCTCATCCGTGCACCATCAGTGCTCATACGTGCCACACCCATGCCACATCAGTGCTAATCTGTGCCACATCCATGGCACATCAGTGCTCATTCATGCCACATCAGTACTCATCCATGCCACATCCATGCCACATTAGTGCTCATTCATGCCACATCATGCTCATCCGTGTCACATCAGTATTCATCCGTGCCACATCAGTGCTCATTTGTGCCACACCAATGCCACATCAGTACTCATCCGTTCCACATCCGGGTTACATCAGTGCTCATCTGTGCCACATCCATGCCACATCAGTGCTCATCCATGCCACATCCATGCCACATCAGTTCTCATCTGTGCCACATCAATGCTCATTTGTGCCACATCCATGCCACATCAGTGCTCATCCATGCCACATCACTTCTCATCCATGCCACATCTATACCACTACAGTGCCCATTAGTGCCATTACAGTGCCTCACAAAAGTGTAATAGTTAGTCTAATTAGATTTGAAATGTATGTCCCTAGAACACCCGATGGCGTTCCCTGCATGTTGGGACTCTGTATGTGGCCAGGCTGTTTAAAGTCTCACACATGTGGTACTGCCATACTCAGGAGTAGCAGAATGAATTTTGGGGGTAATTTTTGCTATGTACATGCTATGTGTTAGAAATATCTTATAAATGGACAACTTTGTATAAAAATAAATGCATTTTCATTTTCTTTCCACGTTATCCAAAACTTATGGAAAAAAGTGATATGTTCAAAAGACTCAATATGCCTCTTGGAATATACCTTGAGGTGTTTACTTTACAAAATGGGGTCATTTTGTGGACGTTCAAAAGGGCATTCAAAAGTGTAAGAGGTTGTGTAAGAAATTATATGTGCAATTTATGTCCCTAGAACGTCTGAAGGTGCTCCCTGCAAGTTGGGCATCTGTATGTGGCCAGGCTGTGAAAAAGTCTCACATGTGGTATTGCCATACTCAGAAGGAGTAGTAGAATGAGTTTTGGGTGTAGTTGCAAGTATGCCTATACTGTGTGAGATAAATAACCTGTTACTATGAAAATTTTGTGAAAAAAATCTTAATTTTGCAAAGAATTGTGGGAAAAAAATTACAACTTCAAAAAACTCACCATGCCTCTTATACTTTGGAATGTGTACTTTCCATAAAGGGGTCATTTGAGGGGTATTTGCACTTTCCTGGCTTGTTAGTGTCTCAAGAAATGAGATGGGCCATCAGTACATCAGGTGTGATCAATATTCAGTGATTTGCACCATAGCTTGTAGACAGGGGCGCAACTACCACCATAGCGACCCATGTGGGCGCTATGGGGCCCACAGCCGAGTGGGGCCCAGTGAGGATAAGAGCACTGCCAGCACAGTCTCCCAGCCAGGGGAAGAGAGAGGAAAGGAAGAGGCGAGCTGTCCATGTCAGCAGAGAGCTGAATTGCCCGATGTAAGAGCTTTCATTAGAACTTCCAGTGTTCCCGGAGCTCACGTCACATAGCTCCACCTTTTGGCCCGGTGCCTTTGATAGACAGAACGCCAATCCAATGCGGGACATGTGATGTCATCAAAGGCGTTGGGCCATGAGGTGGGGCTATGTGACGATGACCCCAGGACAGGAAATTCAAATGAAAGCTATTACAGCGGGCAATCCCGCTCTCTGCTTATCCGGGTGGCTTGCCTCTTCCTCTGCATAGGTGGGGCTGTATGGGGCACAGGCAGACCAGGCTGTATTGGGCACAGGTCACGCTGTATGGGGCACAGGTCATGCTGTATGGGGCACAGGTCACGCTGTATTGGGCACAGGTCACGCTGTATTGGGCACAGGTCACGCTGCATTGGGCACAGGTCACGCTGTATGTGGCACAGGTCACGCTGCATTGATACTAGGGCAGCTGTGGGGGGGGGCTGTTTGCAGGGGGGCCCCATACAACATTTTGCTATGGGGCCCTGCTATTTCTAGTTACGCCCCTGCTTGTAGACTCTATAACTTTCACACAGACCAAATAATATACACTAATTTGGGTTATTTTTACCAAAGATATGTAGCAGTTTAAATTTTGGCCAAAATGTATTAAGAAAAATTACTAATTTGCCAAATTTTATAACAGAAACAAAGAAAAATGCATTTTTTTAACAAAATTTTCTATCATTTAAGATTTTATCATTTAAAGTGCAAAACATAAAAAAAAAACTCGTAGTTATTAAATACCACCAAAAGAAAGCTCAATTTGTGTGAAAAAAAGACAACAATTTTATATGGGTACAGTGTAGCATAACTGAATAATTGTCATTCAGAATGTGAGAGCACTGAAAGCTGAAAATTATCCTGGTTAGGAAGGGGGTTTAAGGCTTGATTCACACTAACGCATTTTTTGATGCTTTTTGCATTTTGCAGAAATGCAGGGAATTTTTTTTAACATGGGTTCCTATGGAACACGTTCACATCAATGCATTTTTGTGCCTCTGCATTTTTGGAAAGGGCTGGGGACTTTTTTCCTGCAAAATGCAGCCTTTTGCATGTAATAGACTTTAGTGGACCCGCATCCAAAAGGCAAGTACTGTGTTTTTACTGCGATTTGCGTGGTTTTTTTACACTGTATATAGCTGGTTGCTAAGGAGGGGGCGGGAAGCCAGCCAATCGATGAGTCATCAGCTTTCAGCGGGGTTCCCCACTGACAGCTGAATGTAATAAAAAAAATTGGCGGGTCTAGTATGGATTCCGAGGGGACCCCCCCCACGCCAACATTTAAAAAAAAAATGGTGTAAGGTGCCCCCCAAAATCCATACCAGACCCTTATCCAAGCATACAGCCCAGCAGGTCAAGAAAGGGAGGGAATGAGCAAGCGCCCCCCCCTCCTGAACCATACCAGGCCACATGCCCTCAGTGGGTACAACGGCCTCTTCCCGACAACCCTGGACAGTAGTTGTCGGGGTCTGCGTGCGGGGGGCTTATCAGAATCTGGGGGCCCCTTTTTACAAGGGGGTCCCCAGATCCTGCCCCCCCCCATGTGAATGGGTATTGGTTACATACTACCCCTACCCATTCACCAGGCCACATGCCCTCAGTGGGGACAACGGCCTCTTCCCGACAACCCTGGACAGTAGTTGTCGGGGTCTTATCAGAATCTGGGGGCCCCTTTTTACAAGGGGGTCCCCAGATCCTGGCCCCCCATGTGAATGGGTATTGGTTACATACTACCCCTACCCATTCAAAAAAGTGAAATGTAAAAAAAAAAAGAGACGTTTTTTGACAATTCCTTTATTAATAGCTCTGTCTTCTCTCAGTGCCGTTCTCTCCACCCCCGTCTCTTCCAAGCCACCTCTTCCCCCCACTGTCTTCTCCTGCTGCCATCTCTCCCAGTGCCTTCTCTCCCACCACCGTCTTCTCTTGCCGGCATCTCTCCTGATGCCTTCTCTCCCACCACTGTCTTCTTCCTCGCTGCCGGTTACCCACTAAAAAAATTTAAAAGTTGCTGTTCTTCTGTTGCTGTCTTCCTCCGTTGTGTTGTTGTCCACTGTCTGGCATCTGTTAAATAGCCACGGGGCGTGGCGATCTGATGAGAGAGCCCGCCCTTGTAACATCACAGGGGGCGGGCTCTCCAGGTGACATCATCTGATGGCCATGCCCCGTGGCTATATAATAGATTCCAGACAGCAGACAACAACACAATGGAGGGAGACGGCAACAAAATAACAGCGGCTTTTTTTTTTTAGCAGGTAAACAGCGGCGAGCAAGAACACGGCGGCAGGAGAGAAGGCATCGGGAGAGAAGGCGGCAGGAGAAGATGGCGTGGGAGAGAAGGCACCAGGAGAGATGGCGGCAGGAGAAGAAGACGGCGGTGGGAAGAGACAGCTCGGGGAGAGATGTCGGCGGAGAAGACAGAGCTATTAATAAAGGAATTGTCAAAAGCCAGCTCTTGCTTTTCTTTTTACATTTCACTGCCCTTTTGGTCAATGGGTAGGGGTAGTATGTAGCCCCATTCACATAGGGGGGCCGGGATCTGGGGGCCCCCAGATTCCAATAAGCCTCCCGCCCACAGATCCCGACATCCACTGGCCAAGGTTGTCGGGAAGAGGCCCTTGTCCCCATCAACATGGGGACAAGGTGCTTTGGGGTGGCTGCCCCCAATATTGATGGCATGTGGCCTGGTATGGTTCAGGAGAGGGGCCGCTCACCCTTTTCTGACCTGCCATTTTTTCCTATTTTGGCGTGGGGGGTCCCCTCTGAATCTATACTAGACCCAAAGGGCCTGGTATGGACCTGGGGGGAACCCCACACCGTTATTTTCATGAATTTTTTTTTTTTTGCCGGGAAATATTTTTTAACATTCAGCTGTCAGTGGGGAACCCTGCTGACAGCTGATGACTCATCGTTTGTTAAGGACGTGGTGGCCGGCCTCCCTGGCCCCCTCCTTAGCAACCAGCTATATATATAGTGTAAAAAAAACCAATGCAAAATCGCGGTAAAACCGTGGTTAAAAAAACGCGGAAAGCACAGCAAAAAGCACTGCAGAAATGCTCAAAAGCAACATGCATAGATGTGAATCGAGCCTAAGTGCCCAGTGGGCAGATAGTTAAAATGATGCACTCCCCTGAAAAAAGGTCTGCGGACACCCACGGATGCAGCTCAGCAGCCACTTGGCAGTTATCCTAAGCAGTGGGAGGTAATTTTCCCCCTCCCGCCACTGCTCTGCCTGGGTCTCCCGTCCTACCGGGAGACCCGAGCGACCAGCCGGCAAATCTGCCGCCTGGCCATAGACCCAAAAAAAGCCGGATTTGGCTTTGATCGGGTTTCTGATGTAGTAACCCAGAAGTGATGTCACAATGTCACTTCCAGGTTTACTCGGCTGCCAATGGCGCCAATTTTTTAAAATCTACAGTATTCAAAAACGCAACTTTTGTCATTTTGAATACTTTTAAATGCAAAGGAAGGATTTGGGGTCTGTCACTGCCTATTACTGTCACAGGAGATGTTTACATTCCTTGTGACAGCAATAAAAGTGATCAGATTTTTTTTTTTAAAGGGACAGTGTATAAAAATAAAATAAAAAAAATTCTAAAAAAAGAAACTTAATTTAAAGCGCCTCCGCCCCCGCGTGCTCGAGCACCAAAGAAAACGCATGTGTAAGTCACGGCCGAAAATGTAAACGGTGTTCAAATCACACATGCGAGGTATCACCACGATTGTCAGAGCAAGAGTGATAATTCTAGCAAAAGACCTCCTCTGTAGACCAGGCTCACATTCTGTCAGAGTTCCAGTATATTCTCCCTCCTTGACACTAGGTTCACACCTAAGCGTTTTTTAGTGTGTTTTTCAATTTGTCCATTTAACATTGTTTCCTATGGTACATGTTCACATCAATATGTTTTTCCGCCAGTGCATTTTTGGAAAGGGTTATGCCGCGTACACACGGGCGGACTTTTCGTGCGGACTGGTCCGACAGACTTTCCAGCGGACTTTCAATGGACTTTTGACGGACTTCCGACTGACTTTTTAACAAACGGACTTGCCTACACACGATCACACCAAAGTCCGACATGATGACGTACACCGGACTAAAATAAGGAAGTTGATAGCCAGTAGCCAATAGCTGCCCTAGTGTAATTTTTTGTCTATTGGACTAGCATACAGACGAGCGGATTTCTGGGTCCGGCGGAGTTAGGACGTAAAGATTTGAAGCATGTTCCAAATCTAAAGTCCATCAGATTTGCGACTGGAAAAGTCCGCTGAAGGTCCGGTGAAGCCCACACACGATCGGATTGTCCGCCGGATTTGGTCCGTCGGCGTCCGTCAGACCAGTCCGGTCGAAAAGTTCGACCATGTGTACGCCCCATTATGCCGCGTACACACGGGCGTACTTTTCGACCGGACTGGTCTGACAGACTTTCCAGCTGACTTTTGACGGGCTTCCGACGGACTTTTTAACGAACGGACTTGCCTACACACGATCACACCAAAGTCCGACGGATTCGTACGTGATGACGTACACCGGACTAAAATAAGGAAGTTGATAGCCAGTAGCCAATAGCTGCCCTAGCGTCGTTTTTTTGTCCGTCGGACTAGCATACAGACGAGCGGATTTCTGGGTCCGGCGGAGTTACGACATAAAGATTTGAAGCATGTTCCAAATCTAAAGTCCGTCAGATTTGCAACTGGAAAAGTCCGCTGAAGGTCCGGTGAAGCCCACACACGATCGGATTGTCCGCCGGATTTGGTCCGTCGGCGTCCATCAGACCAGTCCGGTCGAAAAGTCCGACCGTGTGTACGCCCCATTAGAGATTTTTTTCCTGCAGCAGATTCCGTTTTGTGTGTAAAAGATTTCAATGGACCCGCACCAAAACGCAAGTGTTGTGCATACCTCGCAAACAGCCCTGATTCGCCGGGACCATTACAGAAAATTGAACCCTGTCCCAGAGTCCCAGCAAATCAGAGCTTGTCATGGTTCCCGCACTACACGAGCAACACATTTTATGGCAGTCGTATCTCTCCCAGCACTCAGCACAGAGAGGAGTGCACTGAACCTGTCCCTCCTCCTCCTGTGTTTTCCTGTACACAGAGGATGAGGCGAGGAGCAGCACACCACACCACAGCTGATCTGATTATCTGAGGTAGGGTTGCCACAGCAGCAAAGGCTCCTGACAGTCCTGCCAGCACACACCCTCTCTCCCATCCTGCTCTCCCCCGAGTCCCGCCAGCAGCCCCCCAGCTCCTGTACTGTGTGTGCTCTCTCCTCCCGAGTCCGCCAGCAGCCCCCAGCTCCTGTACTGTATGTGCTTTCTCCTCCCGAGTTCCGCCACCAGCACCCCCCTACTCCTGTACTGTATGTGCTCTCTCCTCCTGAGTTCCGCCACCAGCACCCCCCCCCCGCTCTGGTACTGTATGTGCTTTCTCCTCCCAAGTCCCGCCAGCAGCCCCCCAGCTCCTGTACTGTATTGTTTATTTTTTCGGGAGCAGTGATTTTAATAATGCTTAAAGTGAAACAATAAAAGTGAAATATTCCTTTAAATATCATGCCTGGGGGTCTCCTTGGTTTGCCTATAAATTAGCGCATTTTTCCCATTATTATAACAGTACCGCAGCAAAATGAAATTTCTAAAGGAAAAAATGTCATTTAAAATTGCTTGTGGCTGTAATGTATTGTCGGATCCCGGCAATATACAAAAAAAAAGAATTGAAAAAAAACGACATGGGGTCACCCCAAAATCCATACCATGTACCCCATACCCATTCACATAGTTGGGGCGTGATCTGGGGGGACCCAAAGCACCCTCCCCATGTTGAGAGCATGTGGCCTGGTACGGTTCAGGAGGGGGGATGCTCTATTGTCCCCCCCTTTTCCTGCGGCATTCCAGGCTGCATGCTCGGATAAGGGTCTGGTATGGATTTTGGGGGGACCGCATGCCATTTTTTTTATTTTGGCGCTGAGTTCCCCTTAAAATCCATACCAGACTTGAAGGGCCTGGTATGGATTTTGGGGGGGACCCCCACGCCATTTTGTTTAAATTTTGTCGTGGAATTCCCCTTAAATTCTATACTAGACCCAAAGGGCCTGGTATGGACGAGGGGGGGGGGCGTGCTGTTTTTTTTCTTAATTCTGTCATAGGGCTCCCCTTAACCACTTCAATACTCTATATTATATATTGTACACTCCACTATATACCCTGAACTGTATTACATACTACACTGACTGCACTATATACTCTAAACTGCAGTATATATACTATAAGGACTGAACTATATACTCGGAACTGCAGTATATATACTATATGGACTGCACTATATAATTTGCAGAAAAATTGAGCCTTGGATGTTGGTGGTGCCAGAACACGGTAATCCCTCACAGTTTCTCTTGTTGGGCGCAGGAACAGGCTCTGCTGGTAAATATCATTTCAAAAATTTTAATTACATGCCCCTGTTAAACAGGGGCAGAAACATTGGGCCTTAGGTATTGGTGGTGCCAGAACACTGTAGCCCCTCACGGTTACTCTTGTTGGGCGCAGGAATGGGCCCTGCTGTTAAATATTATTTAAACATTTTTATTTACATGCTCCTGTTCAGAAAGCACGCTGGATGCAGGACAGGCTAGTAGCTCAATTGCATATTGAGCAGGTTCTGGCCAGTGGTCCATCCTCAAGACCCAGTAACCCAGTGGATGCTCTGCTGGAAAGGTCTCCAAGTCTGTTCTTGCCCCTAGATATTCCTGCACCATATAATGCAGACGCTGGCAATGGTCATTTGAACCTATCAGACCTTGGCGCTGAGGACTACCTCAGAAGCCTCAGAAACACGTTGTCCAGCACCAGGAAATTGTAACCTCCCAGGGTCTGGAAATGCGTTACACAAACTTTTCTTCAAGGCCTCCTGAAGATGTTTCATCCTCTGATTGCTCTGCGAAGGCAGGATGAGCTCTGCAACCTTACCCTTGTAACGTGGATCAAGGAGGGTTGCCAGCCAGTAATAATCACTCTCCTTGATACCACGAATCCTAGGGTCCTTTCGCAAGCTTTGCAGAATCAGGGAGACCATGCAGCGTAAGTTTAAAGAGGCATTTGATTCTGAGTCATTTGGGTCACTAAGGATCACATTATCCGTAACTACCTCTTCTCAGCCACGTACTCCTTGGGTTTCTGGGGACTTAAAACCATCCTTTGAAGACTGCTGCGTGTTATCCTCGACATCCATCCTGACACAATCCTCTTCTTCCTGTGTGTTTGGCAGCCCCACAGGAATGCTATCTGAATAAAGGGGGCCTTGAGAGGTAAAGAAGTCCTCCACTTCTTCCCACTGTTCTGCCTCAAGTGCCCTGTCCATTATTCCACGAAGCCTGTGCTCCAACAGGAAGACAAGAGGGACAGTATCACTGATTCATGCATTGTCACTGCTCACCATCCTCGTGGCCTCCCCAAATGGTGACAGGACACTGTATGCATCCTTGATCAGTAGCCACTGGTGTGGCAAAAAAAGACAAGCTCCCCTGACCCTGTCCTGGTGCTATACTCACACAGGTACTCATTGATTGCCCTCTGCTGTGTGTGCAGCCACTGCAGCATTGCCGTTGAGTTCCACCTGGTGGGCATGTCACAAATGAGGCAGCTGGTGGGCAGGTTGCATTCCCTTTGACCACAGACTTTTCTGGCCTGCCTCAGGAGATCCTGTAAGCCTAGGTACCTGCTCAAGAACCGCTGCACTACCAAATTCAGGACGTGAGCCAAACAGGGAACATGGGTCAAGTGTCCCTGTTGGAGGGCGTTGAGAAGGTTGGTGCCATTGTCGCATACAACCATTCCTGGCTGAAGCTAGCGTGGCGTTAACCACCTCTGAGCCTGCCCCTGCAGAGCTGACAGAATCTCTGCCCCAGTGTGGCTCCTGTCCCCTAGGCAGACCAACTCAAGCACCGCCTGACTGCTTGTGTAGCCTCTTGAGCGTTTAGGGAGCAGTGCTGGTTCAGAGGACAGTTCTGCAGAAGAGGCCATAGAGGAAGAAGAAGAGGGGGGAGGGGGACATAAAGATGTTGTGGTAGAATCACCACACTGAACCCTGTCCTGCATCCTTCCCAGCTGACAGCAGAGTTACCCAGTGTTCCATGAAGGAGAGGTAACGTCCCTGCCCATGCCTGCTGGACCATGAGTCAGCAGTAATATGAACATTAATGCTGACCGCCCTGTCCAACGAGGCCAAAACATTGCCTTCCACATGGCGGTAGAGAGCCAGAACGTGAAAAGAAATGGCATTTTGGAACCTGCAACTGTGGTACAGCACATTCCACAAATTCACGAAAGGGGACTGGATCTACCAGCTGAAAAGGCAGCAGTTGCAGTGCTAGCAATTTGGCCAAGCTAGCATTTAGATGCCGAGCATGTGGATGGCTGGGACCAAATTTCTTTTTACGGTTCAGCATCTGGGGTAGGGAAATTTGCCTGCTGAAATTAACTGGTGGTGTACTGCTAACAGATTGGCTGCAAGTACTTGTGACACCTATTGCTATGCCTTCATTCCTCTCATTGCAGGTTTTTGAGAGGACTGGAAGTATAGTAGGGTTTGACATCCCAGATGAGGAGTAAGGAGCAAGTGCCTTTTTCTATGATGTGTGTCTTTCAGGTGCCACTGCCAACAGACTGCATGCCAGGTCATCATGTGTCTGGTCAAGCATGTGGTGCCCAAGCAGCTGCTGTTCTGGCCACGCTTGATCTGCTTCAGACATTTTGTAAACAGCAACAGTGCGATCTGCTGCACACGTGTCGAAAGGCCCACACCAAGGAACTTTTAAAAGTCAGTGGGGAGTCAGCTGTGCCCTGCACCTGCAGAGCTCTGCGGTGTGATGCAATAGGGTGGCTGCCCTTAAGCTGACCCCTGGAGGACACCCTGCCTTGTTGGAGTTGTGCCTCTTCCTCCTACTCCTCACTTTCCTCCTATCTTCTCTCAGGCACCCAAGTACAGTCAGGGACCTTATCCCCTCCCCCCTCATCACTGGAGCAAACTTGGCAGTATGCTGCAGCTTGGGGATCATGACTGCCAGTTTCTTGTCCTTCTGTGGCACCCCCTCTCTCTAGGCCAACATCGGAGCCTTCAGATTGCTGCGCATCCTCTGGCAGCATGTAGCCGACACTGTAATCGAATAATTCTGGGGACTCTTCCGTGCATGATGGTGGGGCTACGGAAGGAGTAACTGTGAACAAGGAGCCGTTGGAATAGGCCGCTTTGACAGCTGTGTTGGAAGGCAAACTACTATGAGCCTGGGTGACAGAGGATGAGGAGGATGAGAACGGCTTTGTTATCCACTCCACCAACTCTTCTGCATGTTGTGGCTCAATAACAGAAAAAAAGGACAATCCTGCCCCACGGCCACCTACAGAGGATGCACCATGTCCACGATCACCACTGTTGACTGTGAGCGTTTGCCTCTCCTTGGTGGCCTTACGGACATGATGGGGATTTTTTCTTTTCACAGCACACTACACTGTATTATATACTGTGTACACCGCCTGCATTGTATTAGAAACGGTACACCGGCTGCACTATATTATATACTGTGTACACCGCCTGAAGTGTATTAGAAACTGAACACATTGTATTGTATACTGTGTACACCGCCTGAAGTGTATTAGAAACTGTACACCACTGAATGCACTATATACGGTATATAGGCTACACTGAATGCTATGTGTATGTATGTATGTATATATATATATATATATATATATATATATACTAGACTGACTGTATGTATGTGTGTATATATATAATATATATATATATACATATATATATATATATATATATATATATATATATATATATATATATATATATATATATTTATATATATATATTTATATATATAAAATCTCAAATACACTGCAACTAACTAACTAACTAACCTGCCTGCCTAATCTAGCTCTAGCTCCAGCTCTGTAAGCTGCCTTATATAGTGTGGGCCGCGGACAGCTCTGTAAGCACTACACGCGGCAGCTCTGTAAGCTGACTTATATAGTGAGGGGCACGGACTTAGTCCTCCTGAGCCATGATTGGCCAATTGGGCGGCACAGTGGTGCAGTGGGTAGCACTCTCGCCTTGCAGTAAGAAGGGTCGCTGGTTCGAATCCCGACCACGACACTACCTGCCTGGAGTTTGCATGTTCTCCCTGTGTCTGCGTGGGTTTCCTCCGGGTACTCCGGTTTCCTCCCACACTCCAAAGACATGCTGGTAGGTTAATTGGATCCAGTCTAAATTGGCCCTAGTATAGGTATGAATGTGAGTTAGGGACCTTAGATTGTAAGCTCCTTGAGGGTATAGGGACTGATGTGAATGTATAATATATATATTTATATGTAAAGCGCTGCGTAAATTGACGGCGCTATATAAGTACCTGAAATAAATAAATAAATAAAATAAATAAATAAATTAAGGCTCTCTCTGCAGATTGTGATTGGTCAAAGTATGCCGGTCAGGTGCATGCTTTGGCCTATCATCAGACGCTAATGCACTGCGAACTCGCAGTGCATTATGGGGCATTCCGCAGTGCTCAAATTTCCCATGAAAGCCCCATATTGTACGCTGTTCTGCGAATGGGGGAACATCAAGCTCATCCCTAATGTGATGTACTCCTAAACTCAGCACTGACTACAGCCCTTACTGCATTACATTCTCATGATTTTCAAACACATTGCATTACACACCCTGGTCTCCTGCAGTTTGCTTTATGTATCCTAAACCCGACACTGACTTCAGCACTCCCCAACCCTCTGTGCTCTGCATTACACACCACTGGACTATATACACAATACTGTACATTATATACGTCTCACCAAAGTCTTCATTGTCTTAACAGTTGCTGGTTGCTATGCAGTCCTTGACTATTTTAATGAAGTTCTTTTTGATGGTAGGCTCACACAAAGCAATTAAAGCATTTTTTATTGGTACAAGGAAACCTGAGTTTTGTTTAACCACATCCCTTAAGTCCCTCCCACTGCTAAGTATTTAGTTATACTCACATTGTACTGCGGCACGCTGCGTGCACCACAGGACTTTTCCTTCCTCCAGTGTCCCTCATTCTAAAGATCAAGGGCCTCTTCCCCACAACTCTGGGCAGTGGTTGTGGGGGTCTGCGGGCAGTTGGCTTATCGGAATTTGGAAGCCCCCTTTTACAAGGGGGCCCCCAAATCCCATCCTCACCCTGTGTAAATTAGTATGGGGTACATTGTACCCCTACTCATCCACCAAAAAAAATGTGTAAAAAATAAATAAAAACACACACAGTTTTGAACAATTCCTTTATTAAAAATAAAATAACAATGTCCCCCCCGATGTAGATCCATCTTCAATCACGTCCGCTGGACACGAAAAAAAAAAGGCTGCTGACCACCCCACGTACATGTATTGCTTGGCAGCCGCCTCTCTGCGCTAAATAACGTACCTGTACATGATCCATGCTCGCGGGCAGGGGGTGCGCATGCACGCACCCACCTGCCCGGCGCTGCTCTGATTCCGTTCAGAACCAATCAATCTTCAGATCCAGGCCAATGATTTATGGCCTGCACCTGCTAATCGGTTCTGACAAATCACAAAACCTCCTGTGTCTGTGTTTACATTACACATGTACAAGAAATTATGTAATCTTCTCTGTTGGAGTCCTTTTTGGATCCAGCATGAGAGAAGATAACATATACTGTTAGTACAAGCACTACACTGACACCAGATCACATAGTTAGGGACATTTACCCCTTGATCACCCCCAGTAATCTCTTTCACTCCCTGTCTCAGTGACATTATATACATAGTACAGATTTTTTTTTTTGTGATAACTGTATTCGTGTCACTGGTGACGCTAGATAGCATTAGGGTCAGTTAGCATCAGTCCCAGATAGAGAAAGTGTACCCGCCATATATTCCCTAATAAAGTTTTAACCCCCTGATCACCCCCAGTTAACTATTTCACTGCCCTGTCACAGTATCATTGGTACAGTGTACAGATATTTTTTTTGATCACAGTTTTAGTGTCACAAGTAACGCGAGATAGCATTAACTTCAAAACCAGACAGCGACAAATTGCCCGCCACATATTCATTATCACATTTAACCCTTTGATTGCCAGTAACTCTAATGCCCCGTACACACGGTCTGATTTTCCGACGGAAAATGTGTGATAGGACCTTGTTGTCGGAAATTCCGACCGCGTGTAGGCTCCATCACACATTTTCCATCAGATTTTCCGACACACAAAGTTTGAGAGCAGGCTATAAAATTTTCCGACAACAAAATCAGTTGTCGGGATTTCCGATCGTGTGTACACAAATCCGACGGACAAAGTGCCACGCATGCTCAGAATAAATAAAGAGATGAAAGCTATTGGCTACTGCCCCGTTTATAGTCCCAGCGTACGTGTTTTACGTCACCGCGTTCAGAATGATCGGATTTTCCAACAACTTTGTGTGACCGTGTGTATGCAAGACAAGTTTGAGCCAACATCCGTCGGGAAAAATCCTAGGATTTTGTTGTCGGAATGTCCGATCAATGCCCGAGCGTGTGTACGGGGCATAACACAGATACACTATACACCTCCATTACTAGTATAGTCTGAACGGATCAATGGTTTGCACAGGCAGGGATTGCATTGGCAACTATCATCTTGGATAAAGTATTCATATTGGATTAAGTATTAGCACAATCTAGAAAACTCTTCTCTATCCCTCCACAGGTAGTCTGGCTTCAGGTTCCACCTTTAACTGATACTGCCGCATTGGTTTAAATGTGCTTATTGGTAATCTGCCTTTAAATTCTTTACCTCTGTCCATATCACTGTGATGTTTGTTTAGCTTTCTTATTGCTTATTTAGGATGTATCAGGTTTATAAGCCAGAGGCTTTGGATGGACAGTTGGTTAAATGGTTCTATATTTCGGATGTATCTGTTTTATAAAGCAGAGGCTCTGGGTGGACAGTTGGATAAATGGCTCTATATTTAGGATATATCTAGTCTATAAACTAGAGGCTCTTTATTAAAACTTGGAAAAATGGCTCTATGCTTATGATGTATCCTGTCTATAAACCAGAGGCTCTTTTTGGACAGTTGGTTAAATGGTTCTATATTTCGGATGTATCTGGCCTATAAACCAGAGGCTCTGGATGTACAGTTGGATACATGGTTCTATATTTTGTATGTATCTAGTCTATAAACCCGAAGTTCTGCACGGACGGTTGGATAAATAGCTCTACATTTAGGATGTATCTGGTTTATAAACCAGAGGCTCTGGATGGGCAGTTGGATAAATGGTTCTATATTTAGCAGGAATCTGGCCTAAAACCAGCAAATCTGGAGTTAAATATAAATTAATGGCTCTATATTTAGGATGTATCTGGTCTATAAACCAGAGGCTCTGGATGTACAGTTGGAAAAATGGCTCTATATTTAGGATGTAGCTGGACTATAAACCATGAGCTCTGGATGTACAGTTGGATACATGGTTCTATATTTAGGTTGTATCCAGTCTATAAACCAGAGTCTTTGGATGGTCAGTTGGATAAATGGGTCTATATTTTTTTATTTATTATGTGTCTGGTCTATAAACCAGAGGTTCTGGATGTACAGTTGGATAATTAGTTCTATATTTATTATGTGTCTGGTCTATAAACCAGAAGCTCTGGAGCAAAACTTGGATAACAGTTGGATAAATTCCTATATATTTAGGATGTATCCTGTCTATAAACCAGAGGTTCTGGATGTAGAGTTTGGAGAAATGGTTCTATTTTTAGGATGTGTCCTGTCTATAAACCAGAATCTCTGTGTGTACAGTTGCATACATGGTTCTATATTTAGGATGTAGCTGGTCTAAAAACCAGAGGCTCTGGATAAATAGTTTGATAAATGGCTCTATATTTAGGATGCATAGGGTCTATAAACTAGGGATGTGCTGAACACCCTCCTGTTTGGTTCACAGCAGAACATGCGAACAAGCAAAAAATGTGGCAAGAACACACGAACACCGTTAAAGTCTATTGGACACGAACATAAATAATCAAAAGTGTTCATTTTAAAGGCTTATATGCAAGTTATTGTCATAAAATGTGTTTGGGGACCTGGGTCCTGCCCCATGGGACATGTATCAATGCAAAAAAAGTTTTAAAAACGGCAGTTTTTCTCGGGAGCAGTGATTTTAATAATGCTTAAAGTCAAACAATAAAAGTGAAATATTCCTTTAAACTTCCTACCTGGGGGGTGTCTATAGTATGCCTGTAAAGTGCCGCATTTTTCCCATGTTTAGAACAGTCCCTGCACAAAATGACATTTCTAAAGGAAAAAAAGCCATTTAAAACTACTAGCGGCTATAATGAGTTTTCGGATCCCGGCAATACAGATAAAAGTAATTGAAAAAAACGCCATGGGTTCCCCCCCCCCAGTCCATTACCAGGCCCTTTGGGTCTGGTATGAATATTAAGGGGAACCCCGAAACCAAAATTGAAAAAAAAATTGCATGGGGGTCCCCCTAAATTCCATACCAGGCCCTTTGGGTCTGGTATGAATATTAAGGGGAACCCTGCTCCAATTTTTTTTTAAAATGGCGTAGGGGTCCCCCTCGAAATCCATACCAGATCCTGAAGGATTTTAAGGGGAACCCGCACCAATATTTTAAAAAATGGCATGGGGTCCCCCAAAAATCCATACCAGACCCTTATCTGAGCACGCAACCTGGCAGGCCGCAGGAGTGCCCCCCTCCCTCCTGAACCGTACCAGGCCACATGCCCTCAACATGGGGAGGATGCTTTGGGGTAGCCCCCAAAGCACCTTGTCCCCATGTTTATGGGGACAAGGGCCTCATCCCCACAACCCTTTCCCTATGGTTGTGGGGGTAAGCGGGCAGGAGGCTTATCAGAATCTGGAAGCCCCCTTTAACAAGGGGACCCCCAGATCCCGGCCTCCCCCTGTGTGAAATGGTAACGGGTACAAGTACCCCTACTATTTCACACAAAAAGTGTCAAAATGTTGAAAAAGACAAGACACAGCTTGGGGACAAGTCCTTTATTAAAAAATGTCCCACAAAGTCTATTCATCTTCTTCTCTCACGCGCCCGGACCGAAAAAATAAATTTAAAAAAGCCGAGACCGATCCGCCTTAATGGGAGGCTCCCGCTGTGTGGCGCTTCTTTGCTTGTGACAGTTGTTATATAAGTTGATGTACCAGGTGACCCCACCCCCTCTGAGACCACGGGAACTTTCCTATGGCTTCCCCCGTGGCGTCAGAGGGGACGGGGCCACCCAGTTACGTAAACAGGTGTTTTCAACACTTTGACACTTTTTTTGTGAAATGGTAGGGGTATTTGTACCCGTTACCATTTCGCACAGGGGGAGACCAGGATCTGGGAGTCCCCTTGTTGAAGGGGGCTTCCAGATTCGAATAAGCCCCCTGCCCGCATACCCCCACAACCACCAGGCAAGGGTTGTGGGGATGAGGCCCTTGTCTGCATCAACATGGGGACAAGGTGCTTTGGGGGGGCTATCCCAAAGCACCCTCCCCATGTTGAGGGCATGTGGCCTGGTACGGTTCAGGAGGGGGGCGCTCTTTCGTCCCCCCCTCTTTTCCTGCGGCCTGCCAGGTTGCATGCTCGGATAAGGATCTGGTATGGATTTTTGGGGGGACCCCCACGCCATTTTTTCTTTAATTTTGGAGCGGGGTACCCCTTAAAATCCATACCAGACCTGAAGGGTCTGGTATGGATTTTGAGGGGGACCCCTATGCCATTTTTTTTTAAAAAATTGGTGCAGGATTGCCCTTAATATCCATACCAGACCCAAAGGACCTGGTATGGAATTTGGGGGGATCCCCACACAATTTTTTTTTAAATTTTGGTTCGGGTTCCCCTTAATATTCATACCAGACCCAAAGGGCCTGGTAATGGACGGGGGGGGAACCCATGCCATTTTTTTCAATTACTTTTATCTGTATTGCCGGGAGCCGACAATTCATTATAGCCGCTAGTAGTTTTAAATGACTTTTTTTCCTTTAGAATTGTCATTTTGTACAGGGACTGTTCTAAACATGGAAAAAATGCGCCACTTTACAGGCATACTATAGACACCCCCCAGGTACAAAATTTAAAGGAATATTTTACTTTTTTTGTTTCACTATTAAAATAACTGCTCTCGAAAAAAACGGCCGTTTTTTTAAAACTTTTTTTGCATCGATACATATCCCCTGGGGCAGGACCCGGGTCCCCAAACCCTTTTTATGACAATACCATGCATATAAGCCTTTAAAATTAGCACTTTTGATTTCTCCCATAGACTTTTAAAGGGCTTTCGAAATTGCCGCAAACACCCCAAATTGTTCGCTATTCAGCGTACAGACGAACACCTGATGTTCGAGTCGAACTTACGTTCGACTCGAACATCGGGCTCATCCCTACTATAAACCGGAGGCTCTGGATGTACAGTTGGATAAATGCCTGTATACTTAGGATTTATCTGGTCTCTAAACCAGAGGCTCTGGAGTAAAACTTGGATAAATGGCAGGAATCTGGTCTATAAAACAGAGACTCTATAGTAAAACTGGGATAAATGGCTCTATATTTAGCAGGAATCGGGTCTATAAAACAGAGACTCTGAAGTAAAACTTGGATAAATGGCTCTATGTTTAGCAGGAATCGGGTCTCTGAAGTAAAACTTGGATAAATGGCTCTATGTTTAGCAGGAATCGGGTCTCTGAAGTAAAACTTGGATAAATGGCTCTATATTTAGCAGGAATCTGGCCTAAAACCAGCAGCTCTGGAGTTAAATCTAGATAAATGGCCCTATATTTAGGATGTATGTGGTCTATAAACTAGAGCAGTGGTTCTCAACTCCAGTCCTCAGGACCCACCAACAGCCCAGGTTTGCAAGATAGCTGAAATACATCACAGGTGATATCACTTGCTGCTCAGTGATTGCAGTATTCTAGTCTGCAACTCCCCAAGGTAATACTTAAAATCTGGCCTGTTGGTGGGTCCCGAGGACTGGAGTTGAGAACCACTGAACTAGAGGCTCTTTAGTAAATCTTGGAAAAATGGCTCTATATTTAGGATGTATCCGGTCTTTAAACCAGAGGCTTTGGATGTACAGTTGGATAATTGGCTCTATATTTAGTTTGTATCCTCTCTATTAGGAATAGGTGAATGGTTTGGACTGAGCATGAGTTTGGTCTCAACATTGCAAGTTTAACGCCATTTAGCTCTGTGCATTACTGTAAGTTCAACGCCATGTATTTAATTGCATTACTGCAAGTTTAACGCCATATATTTCATTGCATTACTGCAAGTTTAACGCCATATAGTTCTGTGCGTTACTGCACATTTGATGCAGTATATTATAGTGTATCCGTGAAATTTGTCTGTGTCGTTAATACTCAACACCAATCTCCATTACTCGATTCAGATGTTGGTTGGCTGACTCTGAGGTTGAGAAAGGCAGGAAAATGAGCCTACAGAGAGGGGAGTACACAAATTGGCAGTTATGTTCCCACAGCTGCAGCGTATTGCCAAGTTGTCCCCAGTGGTAAAGCACAGCCCGGAGCAAAAAATAAAATAAAAAAATGAGCACAGTGCTGCCTGAACAGGGGCACAGGGGAGCCAGGTGAGTGAGGGTTAACTTTTCTGCTAGGCAACTAGAGGCTGCAGTGGATTGGGCAGATAGTGTGGGGGGGAGGAGGTACTACAGAAGCTTGAGTGAGGAGGTCAGGGGTGACCGGACATCCAGCCAGCACACATGAGGAGGCAATCGTTCCCG
The DNA here is from genome assembly GCF_042186555.1 of Aquarana catesbeiana. NCBI lineage: Eukaryota > Metazoa > Chordata > Amphibia > Anura > Ranidae > Aquarana > Aquarana catesbeiana. The sequence goes on along the minus strand of NC_133331.1, from coordinate 300,315,092 downwards.
CCCGCCCTACATGGCTTGAGTGTGTTTATGTTTGTTTGGAGTTTTCTTTTTTCTGTTTTTTCTTTTTTGTTTTACTCTTACAAGGTGTGTGCGGTTGGGTCTTTGGAGGCATTTTTAAAATAACCTGCTGTAATTAGATGATTGGGACACATCTAAGGTATGGGTCCCCTGTGGAATGCCAGTTATGGTGGATTAACTGGTAGTTACAATGCTGTATCTGCTGAATGTGGTTCGTCCCGAGTCGGTGCAGTGTGGCAGGGACCGTTGGAAATAGTTTAAAGAGGGAGTCCACCTAAACCGCCTAAAAAAAAAAATATTAAAAGCCAGCAGCTACAAATACTGCAGCTGCTGACTTTGAATAAATGGCCACTTACTTGTCCCAGGGTTCAGCGATGTCGGCAGCTGACGCCGAGAAACTGCTCGGTTCTCGGCAGCTGCCACCGCCATCCTAGGTGAGGGAATCAGGAAGTGAAGTGCTGCGGCTTCACTTTCCGGTTTCCTACTGCGCATGCGTGAGTCGCGCTGCGCATCGTAACTGGTCCCCGCTATCTCCTGGGACCTGTGTGTTTCCCAGGAGACAGCGCGGAGGGACAGGAAGAGGCATAGACTCCCATGGGAGTCTATGCCGGAAGTGGGTGCAAATACCTGTCTTAGACAGGTATCTGCACCCCCCTCCCCCCTGAAAGGTGCCAAATGTGACACCGGAGGGGGGGAGGGTTCCAAAAAGTGGAAGTTCCATTTTTGTGTGGAACTCCACTTTAAGCAGATACAAGGAAATATTTTGTGATAATTAGCGCCTCCAAGGATCGGCAACCAAAAAGGTTATGTTTTGGTTTGTAATATTATTTACATAATTGTTCATTTTAATAAAGGGGCCAAAAAGGGACAGTTTACTCCCAACCTTTCATGTCAGTATATTCTTGGTAAATATAGTGGGACAATTAAGATGGGGGCACTGTAAGTTGGAGACAAAAGTGTCAGATACATTTGAGTAATCTTTTCATGAGGATGGAGGAGAAAATGATGATGAGGTCACTGACTCTAATTGGGTGCCAGATAGAGCAGAGGAGGACAGTGAGAGTGAGGTACAACCCCAACAAGGCAGCCATCATGGAAGAGTAGAGAGCAACCACCCCATCACATTGTGGAGCTGTTATCTCCTGGCCCACTTCCCGCAGGTCAGCTGTCTGGGCTTTTTTAGTACATGTGCAGCAGATCGCACTGTTGCTATTTGCCAACTTTATCTCAAGCGTGGAAAAAACACCAATCATTTGGATACCACATGTTTGACAAGGCATTTAACCTCCCACCACTCAGCCCCTTGGCAAGAGCACCTAAAAGCCACACAAAAGGGGCGAAAATCTATCCCTCCTCCTTTGGTGGCAGATGTTTCCAAGAACTTGCATCTGACATCCTCCAAGTACAAAGTAGCTACAGATCTTCTGCACTGTGTGAGTCCCAGATCTCTACTTGGTGACAATGTCTGGCTCTCTGCTGGGGGGGGGGGGGGGTTGTACTGTCATGGTCTAGCCTTCAGACTTCTGTTGTTGAATTCTTACCTCCTTGCTGCAGATCCGTGACTCTATTTCACATGTGGTGTTTCTCTGTTCACCTTTGAGTGTCACCTGCTCCACTGTGGGTTTATATCCGTTTCCCTTCTATTAGTTCCTGGGTCACCTCCTTGTTTGCATCCCTATACAGTATATACATATACTCAGTGCAATGCTCCTTGCTTGAGCAACTTTACAGTTCTCTGAGCTACGGTTTGCATGCCACTTGTCCATACTGTGTCTGACTACCCATGTACTGACCCTGGCTTCATTTACCGCCTGTGCTTGTTCGCTACCCTTTTGTCCGCTGCTTGTACACTGCACATGCGAGTGGTCTCTTCTTCCTCTGCTGGGCATTCCTGGGGCTGGGACCTGGTTCCAGCTTGCTGCAAGTCCATCCCCACCATCAGGGGCTCTGGTGAAGAAGCAGGCTGAGGCTTAGACTTCACGCCCTGGGGAACCCTAAGTGGGCGATCTACAAGGGCTCACTACCACAGACTCCTGACACTACCTAACCGACTAAGTCCCCTCCCAACCATATACCCTACCTAATGCACATATATCCCCCAAGTGGGAGCTGGTGGATACCCTCCCAAAAGGGGTTCCCCCCTCCCTGTTATACACCTGCATCATAAGTATAAACACAACCTAAGAACACCCCGAGGCGCCAGCACCCCACCTTAAAACCTCAGTGGGTAAATGGAGTGCTGAGTTCCTCAGGGACAAATCCAAAGTATTCCAGGCCAGAAACATAAAGTCCTTCAGTGCCCAAAGACACAGAAATAGTGGACAGTCCAGGGCTAGTGGCTCTGCTTATGTCACAAAATCCTCAGCATAAAGATGAAAATAATATGTAGATGTTGCTGGACATATATTGATAAAGCAGTGTCAGGTACCAATAGATCGCTACATACAGACAGCTCGGGTAGATATCACATCATATGTTGAGTGTACTGCTGCTGGACTACAAAAACAATCACAAAGATAAGGCTGGAGTGAAGATTGCAAAGACAGTCCATACATCCCATCTAGGTACTATAGATAGGAGACTCAACAAGCATATGAAGTCCAGCCTGTTGTGTAGGGATGATTCCATAGAGTTGGGTAACCTATCCCAAATTACAACCGCAGCCAATATGACCTATGCATATACATCTGGGGTCTATGTGATGTAGGTTACTCATGATCCTGCAGCAGAACAGTCTTATTATCCAGCAGCCGTCAAGCGTGATATCCGTCTCCGTTTGATCCTTGAGCAGTGCACGCTCTAGAAGCTGAAAACCCCACTTTGATGCTGATATTTCACCCAATGGTGGCAATGAGTCCAAGCAGTCCAAGTAGCCCTCATGCTGGTAACTGGTCCACAGTGCTGGATTGAAAGCAGGTAAGCAGTATCAAAAAGATCAAAGCATGCAGTGACACAGGGAGATGGGGACCCATACTTTCATCACTCTTGACGGCTACTGGATAATAAGACTGTCTGTATGTAGTGATCTATTGGTACCTGACACTGCTTTACCAATATATATCCAGCAACATCTACATATTAGCAGCTGAAATGAAAGGTAAGCGCAGGACATACATGACAGGGTAGAAGTAGCTACTAGAAAGGAATAGGTTAAGTAAGGGGGGTGTTTAGTGAAAAGAACTTGCTCTTACCGGATTGGAGGTCACGGAGAGACGGGGAGGAGCTGTATAGATGGTTCAGTGGGGGGGGGGGGGGTGGAGCAGAGGCTCAGCAGTCGGAGGCAGTAATCATAGTGGAATCTTGCTCCCTCCCGCCCTAATAGAAGTGGTGTGGCGGTGATGAAGAAGATGGTCATTACGGTTGGGTCCTTGACGATGGATATATAACATGGGTATATTTGAGAAAACGGTGGGACCAATCTCAGGTGTGGAGTCCTCCCATTTTGTCTGGTTTCAGTCTAGACTACCGGGTAGTAAGGTGGTAGGGGTCTGTGGTCAGTTAGTGAGTCCTCAAGGTGGTTTTGGGGGCTGGGGACAAATGCTAACTTAGAGGTACCACAGATTCCAAAGTTGGGAAGATGGGGTCGTCAGGGACCGGCAACCAGTTATTTGGATTGGAACTGGAGTATTTAAATAATGTTTATAGTTTATTTGTTTTTTGTTAATAAAGGCCGAACAGGCCATTTAAATCCAATACAGTGCCAGTGTCATTATTCAAAAGTCATGGGTAAGGTTTTGGTTCATGTTTGGTTTGGGGTAATAAGATAGCTGACTGCCCTAGTCAAGGACTTTATGTTTCTGGTCTAGATTACTTTGGATTTGTCTCTAAGGAACTCGACACTCCATTCACCCACTGAGGTTTTAAGGTGGGGTGCTGGCTCCTCGGGGTGTTCTTAGGTTGTGCTTATACCTGTGGTACAAGTGTATAACAGGAAGGGGGGATGCCTTTTGGGAGGGTATCCAACAGGTCCCACTTGGGGAATATATGTGCATTAGGTAAGGTTTAAGATTGGGAGGGGACTTAGTCGGTTAGGTAGGTTGTGGGGTGTGGTATCTGAGCTAAGGGGGAGTGGGTTATGGGAGGTGGGGGGTTAGGGAGGATCCCCGGCATGATGCTGGTAATTTTATGCATTTTTTTTCTAATAAATATCTTGGAGAAGTTTACTCAACAGGGTGTTTGTATTGTACTGTTTTTTGATAGCTGTTCTGCAGATAATCACCCTCCTCCTATTATGGAGGTGAGTACCTCTCCCCCGTTTAGGGGTTATTAAAAGTCCCAGGATTATTCTCCCTGTTTTTCTAATAACAACAAAAGACACTGAATTAATCGGTTTTATTCAGTAATAATGGTTGCTTATACCAATGAAATTCATTGGTATAAGCAATCATAATGTGTTAAAAAAATTTGTGATCACTTCCCCACAGTGGAACAAAAAAGAAAAGGGATACTAACTAGGTATCCCTGGATCGGACTTTAAAGGCATAAGAAACAATAGTGAAGTATGAAAAAATAACAATATTTATTGAAAAAATTACATGACATGAATAAAGCATTAAAGCGGAGTTCCACAAAAAAATGGAACTTCCGCTTTTCGGAACCCTCCCCCCCTCCGGTGTCACATTTGGCACCTTTCAGGGTGGAGGGGGGTGCAGATACCTGTCTAAGACAGGTATTTGCACCCACTTCCGACATAGACTCCCATGGGAGTCTATGCCTCTTCCTGTCCCTCCGCGCTGTCTCCTGGGAAACACACAGCACCCAGGAGATAGCGGGGACCAGTTACGATGCGCAGCGCGACTCGCGCATGCGCAGTAGGGAACCGGGAAGTGAAGCCACAACGCTTCACTTCCTGATTCCCTCACCTAGGATGGCGGCGGCAGCTGCCGAGAACCGAGCGGGTTCTCGGCGTCGCCTGCCGACATCGCTGGACCCTGGGACAGGTAAGTGGCCATTTATTAAAAGTCAGCAGCTGCAGTATTTGTAGCTGCTGGCTTTTAATATTTTTTTTTTTTTGGCGGTTTAGGTGGACTCCCTCTTTAAAAATCACATATCATGATCCAAAATATACAGTGAGCCCTTGTGCATAAACGCGTTTCACCGTTAGGCTTCTTCAAGAAACATTCAAGGTTTCAAAGATAGCAAAAAAAAAAGAGCGGATCTCACTGTCTTGCAAGAGAATGAGCCCTATGTGTAGATATCCAGATAGTAGGAGTATACAAAAGGGCGGTAATCCCACTGGTCTAAATATATAGGTATTTGGAAAATGACCAAATTCTTTTATCATAAGTAGATGAGCCTGGTAATTTCCAGACAGGGGCAAAGCAGTGATAGCCAGTAGCCAATAGCTGCCCTATCATCGTTTTTTGTCCATCGGACTAACATACAGACAAGCAGACTTTTCAATAGGAACTGGGTCCGACAGAGTTACGACGTAAAGATTTGAAGCATGTTCCAAATCTAATGTCCGTCAGACTTTAGATGGAAAAAGTCAGCTGAAGGTCCGATGAAGCCCACACACGGTCGGATTGTCCGCCGGATTCGGTCTGTCAGACCAGTCCGGTCGAAAAGTCTATCCGTGTGTAAGCGGCATAAAACTGTCACAACGACTAAAATAATACACACTGATTTGTTTTTTTACTTTAAAAAAGAAATGTAGCAGAATACATTTTGAAGAAAGATGATTTATTTGCAAAGCTTTATAACAGAAGCTAAAAGAAACATTTTTTCTCCTGTACAGAATAAACATGGTAAAAAAAAAATACAACCCAAAGAAATCTCTATCTGTCTTCAATAATGAAATTCTCCACAGTGATTCCAGAAATCTGAGAACAGAGTATTGGAAAGTGCGGAGCGTTCTTGTTTATTATAGAAAATCAGAATTAGTGATTAACAAACAATAAAAACAAAGCTAGAATCTACATCAAATCTTCTATAACTGAAGAACATAAACTATAAAATGTAATAATTATTGGATGGACCAATGAAAAGCCGGCTTCTTCTGTGAAACATAAAAAGAGCGATAATGTACAGGAACCAATAAGAAGTGTTGTCCATGTATTGTCATATCTGGCCATGTATTAGCACAGTTTAGTTGTATGGTGCGGTCTGTGTGAGTGCGGGACCGAGTCATCTCTATATGTTTAGTGGGTCATATTACTAGAATTCCATCGAGGGGGATGACGTGAGACGGCGTCTACGGGGAGGGAGGAGCCTGAGTGTGCAGGCCGGCCGGCCAGAGAGCGTGGACGCTATGAGAAGAGGGAGCGAGAAGCCGGGGCTGAGACCTCATTGCATCGCATACATGTGTGCCCCTTGAGACGCTGGAAGCATCCACTTGCATAGCGTTGCACGGGGCTGGCAGCATACAGTCCGTGCGATGAGACAACCGGCATGGGTGCGGTGCCCGCCCCTCCCCTCCCCCCATTACCTGGATTCTCACGCACAGCAGCTCCGCCTGTGATAGCGGAGGTTGAGCGTGGAGGACGAGATGAACAGACTCTCGGCACTGATGAGGAAGAAAACTCCCCAGCCCCCACCGAATGGTTTCTTGTAAGTACAGTCCTGATGCCCAGCACACCGGGAGAGAGAGAGGTAAGAGTGGAATACCCCATAGTGTGAAGACCAAGATATTACTATGTTCCTAGGAAATGTACCAGCTGTAAGTCACTCTTGCATTGGGAAGATGTGGTGTCATTGAAAGTACTCTGGAGCTTGCTATGCAACTGAAAGGGGCAGAGGGGAGGACTGTTTGAGCTTTCTTTAGCTGGACTGGTGGACTTTCTGCACTCCTGAATTACTCTGAATTATTCTGTATCTTTGCCTGAACTACTGATTTCTGGAAACACCTTGACTGTAGTACCAACCTAGTCCCTTAGAGGGGTGAAGTTGAAGGGAGGCAAGGGTGGGCCTTCAACAAGACCCTGGTGCAAAGGAATGAGGGCTTAAGCATAAGGATATTAAATAGCGTTTACTAATCTGGTACTTATACAACGAAAGTAGGAGAAAGGGGTACCTTTGCTATAAGGTGGGGCTGCTGACCCACCATGAGTAAATCCTCGTCTAAAGCCACTAGGGGGGCACCCAAAACCCCAAGAGATAACACCTCGGGAAGTACAATTAAACAGTACTTGGCCCAGGGGCTCAGCCCAAACAACAGCAACTTAATACCCCCTCAGCAAGGTAAAGCGGGTAAGAAGAAGGGATCTGAGGAGAGGAAGGATGAGACCCCAAACCAGTCTAAGGAGGATTTAACAAATGAAAGTGAATTAGAATTAACCAGACTAGAAGAGCACAGGTCTGAGGCCCAACTACCCACAAAAGGAGAAATTATGGCAATGTTCACAAGATTGGAAAATCCCATTAAAACTGAGATTAACATATTGAGGTCTGCCCTGGGCCACTTGCTGACCAGATTAGAGACGGTAGAAGACACATTGGACCAACAAGCCCGGAAGATATGTACGTTCAAAGATCAAGTTAAAAATCTACAACATAACCAAGCCAAATTCCTCTATAGGTTAGAGAACCAAGAGAACAGGAATAGAAGACAGAACTTGAGAATACGCTCGGTACCGGAAAGAAGAGGGGAAGATCTGAGAAAGGTTATAGGAGAATTTTTTTCCCCAATCCTAGGGATAGTGGCGGAAGATTTTCCTAACATTGAACGGGTTCACCAGGTGGGGAGATCCGAAGCTAATAGGCCCAATAGAACATGGGACATTATAGCTAGATTTAGATTCTTCGAAGATAAAGCCAAGATATGGGTAAACATAAGAGGGAAAACCCCTCTGCAGTTTTATGAAATCCAGGTCTTTGCAGACTTGGCGCCGGAGACATTGGCTAGAAGACGTATGCTGGAACCTCTCTTAGATCAAATGAGGATACAGAATATAAAGTATAACTGGGGTTTCCCGGCCTGCCTCATCGGATCAAAAGATGGAAGATCAGCTAGGCTAAGATTTCCTGATGAACTTGGAGACTTCTGTAAAAAATTAGAAATACAGGAACCATCGCTGCCAGAATGGTGTAATGAGTGGAAGGAGGGGGGCGCTGTGGGATTTGGTTAGAATCACAGTTGGTGAACAAAATGATGGGTGGGGGTGAGGGGGGGGTGGGTGAGCACTAAGAAGAAAGGTTAAAATAAGCTTTATAGAGAGCCACGGTGGGGCGGTCGGCCAACCCCCCCCAAAAATCTACTTTGTAGTGGTTGGGGAGGAAGATGGGACACATCTAGAGCTCCACCTCTGGAGGTGGAGATCTCTTGAGGAACATGAGACAAAGTGTTCTTCGAAGATCTAAGGGCCCGATAAGGGCTGAGGGGGGGGAGGGGAGGGGGGATGGGAGGAGTGGGGGGGGGAGGGAGGCTCCTCTGCTAAACTGTCCGTTAAAACAGCTATAACTTGCTGTCGATCAACAAAAACAAGCAGTGGATAGGAATTTTTGGAGTAAATAGATGACAACAATTAATTTTTTGACCTACAACGTTAGGGGACTGAATACCCCAAGCAAGAAACATATGATCATGAAGGAGCTTAAAAGGTATGAGGCGGATGTGGTCTTTCTCCAGGAGACACATATCTCCCATGAGTCAAATGTTAAATTGTCATCCAGGGACTTCCCGGTATGGTTCTATGGGGATACTGTTACTAACAGAGCGAGGGGGGTAGCAATTGGGTTCGCGAACGGAACCCGCTTTGCACTAGAAGATAGGGTAACCGACCCTGAGGGTAGATTTTTGTTCTTAAAGGGGAAACTAGGTGACGAGGAATATACACTGGCAAATATCTATGCCCCCAATAAAAGACCGATGAAGTATCCTAAAAGTATATTAGCTAAGCTGAGGGACTTCAGGAGAGGACATACGATTATGATGGGAGATCTGGATTTTTGTATGACACCCGGCCTGGACAGTAGGACCCGGGCACGGGAGACCACTAACGTTCAATTGAAAGAGGTTAAACAAAAACTACATGCCAGCCAATTGGTTGGCATTTGGAGGATTCAACACCCTAAAACACAAGACTTTACGTTTTACTCTACCGTGCACGGGTCCTACTCAAAGATAGATTACATTTTTTTTAGAGCACAGAGACATAGATAGGGTAATGGAGTCTAAGATTGAAATTGCTACACTTTCGGACCACGCCCCGGTGAAGATGAAAATATAATCATCAGGGAAATTAGGCCATCGGGGCAGATGGCACTTGAATGAAGAGCTGATTCGAGACGAGGAAGGCGCAGCACTGATAGCTAGGGAACTCGAAAATTATTTCGAGTTAAACGATACAGGAGAAGTAACGGGGTCAACCCTGTGGAAGGCCCATAAGGCTTACATCAGAGGTATCCTGATCCAGTCACGTAAAAAAAGGAGAGATCTGAGAAAATACGTATTTTTATGGATGAGCTAGGTAAAGCTGTACAAGAACATAAAAAATAACCAAGACTTATATCAAAAGGTAATAAATACAAGAACGGAGCTAAAGGCTTTATTAGACCACAAAACTAAGAAAGCCCTGAATAGGACTGCAAGGGAAAGATACAAGTGGGGAAACAAACCCAGTAAATAACTGGCAAAAATATTACAAAAGAAAAAAGCTATTAATTTTATAGAGAAAATTCAAACTAAAGAAGGTAACATGGTCTATTCGCCAAAAGGTATCGCAGACATATTTAGAACCTATTACCAAGAATTATATGCAGTACAGCAGCAGGAAGCCCGACCCGGTGAAAAGAACAGAAAAATAACTAACTTTCTTAGGAATGTAGGACTCCCGAGAATTCCCAAGGAGACCGGGGAAGCAATGGAGGCCCCGATCTCCGAGGAAGAATTAGGGAAGGTTCTGTCAGAAACGGCTCCGGGAAAAGTCCAGGGCCAGATGGATTCACAATAGCTTATTATAAAAAAATTAAAAATATCCTGATTCCAAAGCTATGCCGATATTTGAACGGCCTGGGGATAGAGCATAATTTTAGTAAGGAGGCCCTCTCAGCAGCTATTACCGTCATCTTAAAAGAAGGAAAGGAGGGGTCGTGTGCTCTAGCTAAAGACCAATCTCATTACTCAACGCTGACATAAAACTCTTCACTAACGTTATGGCCGGGAGGTTGAAAAGAGTAATGACCAAACTAGTAAACCCGGACCAGGTTGGTTTTATCCCAAAAAGGGAAGGGAGGGATAATAGGATAAAACTGTACTCTTACTCCAAATGATAAAAGAGAGGGGCCCCCCAGGACTGCTTCTGTCGATTGACGCCAAAAAGGCTTTCGACAGGGTAGACTGGGGATTTATGATCCAGACTCTGGAGACTATGGGCATCGGCCCAAGAATGATCGGCTGGGATAAATCATTGTACCATCACCCAACCGCAGCCATAAAAGTAAACAGTTTAATGTCTCGCCCTTTTGAGATGAAAAATTGGACGAGGCAGGGCTGTCCCCTGTCTCCATTGCTATTCGTCCTTTCCTTGGAACCACTTTTGGCTACAAAACGTAAGGACTCGAGCATAACTGGTTTCAAGCTCAGAAAGGAAGAGCATAAAATATCGGCTTTTGCAGACGAAATACTATTTTATGTCGCGAACCCCCGGAAGTCAATGCGCAATTTAACAAATATCCTGAAACAATATGGGGAAATCTCCAACTTTAAAATAAATCTTGCAAAATCCGAGATACTAAATATCAACTTAAGCCTTACAGAAGAAAAAATATTAAAAAACGAGTTTAAATTTAGTTGGACTAAAGAACTAAAATATCTGGGAATTAATTTAGCAAATACAGGGGATAAGATGTATAAAATTAATTACATTCCCCTACTAGACGAAGTCAGGTCTGATTGTAAAAAATTTAATGGAACATCACTATCCTGGCTGGGACGTATCAATAGTATAAAAATGGTGATCCTCCCCAAGGTTATGTACAGATTCCAGATGGTGCCAATAGCCCTCCCTCAACAATACCTGAGAAAATTAAAAATGTTGCTAATGAATCTAATTTGGAAATATAAAAAAACGAGAGTCTCCTTTCAAACGCTGAGACAGGGGAAAAGGAAGGGAGGCTTAGCCGAGTCCTGATACATGAAGCTACTATAAAGCTGTCGTATTGTCCAGAATGGTAGAATGGGGCAAGGAAGAAAACGAGAAAAAAATGGGTTCGTATAGAGAAAACACTTAGTAAAGCACAATTGGGTAGTATTATTTGGAATCCCCCACAACATAGAAGATTAGACGAAAACACTGACACATTGACACATAATGTTTTTAAAGTTTTGGATGGAATATATAAACGGCTTAATGGTAAATACAATTCACCTCTAATTTCACTGTTAGATAATGAATATTTTCCACCAGGGAATGAATAATATAGGAGGAGTGTGGTTAAAAAAGGGGGTCACACAATTAAGAGATATATTAACAAAAAGGAAAAATGATTCCTACACAGGACTTGATGCACAATAATCTTGCACGGGGAATGGTGGAATGGCGGTCTCTCCAGTTAAATCATTTTATTAAAAATTTACCTCAACCTATTAGATCCGGAGAAGAACTCTCTATGCTTGAACGATTGTTCGTGGATAAGGACCCGAGAAATACGGTATCTAAAATGTGTAAAATATTATTGAGGGCAGAGGAAGTGGAGATACCGCCATTCGTCAGAAAATGGGAGAAGGAATTGGGGACAACGCGAGACAAGAAGTTTATAGGGAAAATTTTGAACCTTGCCCATGCCTCGGCAGTTGACAGCAGAACAGCAGAGATGAATTATAAGTGCCTAGTAAGATGGTACTCAACCCCAGAGAAAATAAGTAACTTCAAGGGGCGATACATCAGCAGAATGTTGGAGAGGCTGTAAAGAGGTAGGCTCCATGACACACTTGTGGTGGGACTGCCCTAAAATAAGGGAATACTGGAGAAAGATTCTGCAATTCATCAAGGAGATTACAAAAAAAAATAAGTAGTGGAAGACCCCTGGGTGGTATTGTTTCACGGTGGGGTGGGCGACATAAAGCAGTATAAAAGGTCCCTGACCCCTCATCTTTTAAACACCGCTAAGAGACTCATTTCCAAGAACTGGCAAAAGTAAGAACCCCTAGACATGTGCACAGCTAAAAAATTCATTCATTTTCGTTTTCGTTTCATTAGTTTATTATTTTTTTCGTTTTTCGGGTCATCCGTTATGATCGTGATTCGTAAATTCGTTCATTCGTAAATTCGTAAATGTGTTCATTCATACATTCGTAAATGCGTTCATTCGTACATTCGTACATTCGTAAATTCGAACATTCGTTCATTCGTATATTCGTACATTTTTACATTTGTACATTCGTAAATTCGTACAATCGTAAATTCGTACATTCGTAAATTCGAACATTCGTTCGTTCGTATATTCGTACATTTTTACATTTGTACATTCGTAAATTCGTACATTCGTAAATTCGTAAAATCGTACATTTGTAAATTAGAAAATTCGGAAATTTGTAAATTCAAAGTTTGAAAATCCAAAAATCTGAAATAGTAACTAACTATTAAATTATAGGTATTGTAATTTCCTTTCAAATTTGACTGTCAGTGAACGTAACAAATACGAATTTATCCAACGTTACGAATTATCCAAAATGAATGCTGCATCTAAACAAATGGAACGGAACAAATTAATAATAAATAATAATAATAAAACGTTGTTATTATTATTATTGTTATTTATTATTATTAATTTATTACGTTCTATTCCGTTTTTTCGGATCATTCATACCCTGTTTCCCCGAAAATAAGACCTAGCGTAATTGACGGTGATGGCTGCAATATAAACCCTACCCCCCAAATAAGCCCTACCCTGTTTCCCTGAAAATAAGCCCTACCCTGAAAAGAAGACCTACAAGGACTTTGATTAGGGCTTATTTGGGGGGGGGTAGGGCTTATATTGCAGCCATCACCGACAATTAACGCTAGGTCTTATTTTCGGGGAAACAGGGTAACTTCGGATAAATTTGTATGTGTTACGTTCACTAACAGCTAAATTTGAAAGGAAATTACAATACCTATAATTTAAAAGTTACTAGTAATTACTAATAGTTAGATTATTATTAGTTAATTTCTATTTCAGATTTCCGAATTTTCGAATTTACAAATTCACTAATTTACTAATGTACGAATGCCCGAATTTACGAATGTCCAATTTTATCGAATTTACGAATATTCGAGAAAAATTAGTTCGACAGGTTTTCGATAATTCGGATATTCCCGAATTAACGAATTTGTCGAAATTCGTTAATAAGCGAATTCGGAACGAAACGAATTGCACATGCCTAAGAACCCCCATTAATCTGGGAGTGGATAGATATGGTTGAGGAAACATATATAACGGAATGTTGGGGATGCGATATGAATGAAGAGACTAATAGAACCTTGGCAAAATGGGAGGAATGGGCAGCTTTTAAAAAGACTTGGAGTTACGCCCAGGAACTGAGACCGCTAGATCAGCAGTAAGGAGATGACCGGTAGAGGTTTCAGCCTAGGGAACGGCAGGTCGGCAGAGGGGGGGAAGGGGCTAGGGGAGTGGGATGAGGGGGGCGGATGGGGTAGAGTGTTTAGTTTGTTTAAGGAGAATAAACTGTTGGTAAATTTTGCTACTTCTTTTTCTAATCTGCTACGATGAGGAGACTACGACAGGGACGAAAAAGACGAATTGCAAGGCTGAGTCAAGTCCCTTGTTGCCGTCTGCTGAAGTGGCAAAAAAAAAAAAATATTACTAGAATTCAACTCCAGGCGCCCCAAACCAAAGTGTACCCGAAAAATAATATTGTTACCCCTCCCCCAACACATCATGAACATGAAAAAGGTTGTTAGCGTGTGTGAATTCTCTGGTGTCTAACAAGGACTTCTTTATAAACAAAAGATTTCCCACACTCTGAACATGAATAAGGACGTTCACCTGTGTGAGTTCTCTGGTGTCTAACAAGGTGTCCTTTATAAACAAAAGATTTCCCGCACTCTGGACATGAAAAGGTATTCTCATCTGTGTGACTTCTCCAGTGAACATGAAGCTGTGCTTTCTGACGGAAAGATTTCCCGCACTCTGAACAAGAAAAAGGACGCTCACCAGTGTGAATTCTTTGGTGATCAACAAGGTAGTTTTTACTACTGAAACATTTCCCGCACTCTGAACATGAATGCAGACGTTCACCCGTGTGAATTCTCTGATGATATAGAAGGTCTCCATTCCGAATGAAACATTTCCCGCACTCTGAACATGAATAAGGACGCTCACCTGTGTGAGTTCTCTGGTGTTTCACAAGATCTCCTTTATAAACAAACGATTTCCCGCACTCTGGACATGAAAAGGTATTCTCACCTGTGTGACTTCTCCAGTGAACACGAAAGTGTCTTTTTTGACTGAAAGATTTCCCGCACTCTGAACAAGAAAAGGGACGCTCACCTGTGTGACTTCTTTGGTGATTAACAAGGTCATTTTTACTAATGAAACATTTCCCGCACTCTGAACATGAATAGGGACGTTCACCTGTGTGAATTCTCTGATGATTTAGAAGGCCTCCTTTATGAATGAAACATTTCCCGCACTCTGAACATAAATATGGACGCTCACCTGTGTGAGTTCTCTGGTGTTTAACAAGGCCTCCTTTATAAATGAAAGATTTCCCGCACTCTGAACATGAATAAGGACGTTCACCTGTGTGAGTTCTCTGGTGTTTAACAAGGCCTCCTTTATAAATGAAAGATTTCCCGCACTCTGAACATGAATAAGGACGCTCACCTGTGTGAATTCTCTTATGATTGAGGAGCTCTCTATTATAATTAAAACGTTTCCCGCACTCTGAACATGGATAAGGACGTTCACCTGTGTGAATTCTCTGATGATTGAGGAGCTCTCTATTATAATTAAAACGTTTCCCACACTCTGAACATGGATAAGGACGTTCACCTGTGTGAATTCTCTGATGAATGACCAGGTGTCTAATATAATTAAAACATTTCCCGCAGGCTGAACATGAATAGGGAAGTTCACCTGTGTGAGTTCTCTGGTGTACAAGAAGTTCTCCTTTCTTGCTGAAACATTTCCCGCACTCTGAACAGGAATAAGGACGCTCACCCGTGTGAATTCTCTGATGACTTACAAGGTCTCTATTATAAATGAAACATTTTCCGCACTCTGAACATGGATAAGGGCGCTCACCTGTGTGAGTTCTCTGGTGTCTAACAAGGTTTCCTTTACTAAAGAAAGATTTCCCGCACTCTGAACAGGAATAAGGACGCTCACCCGTGTGAATTCTCTGATGATTTACAAGTTCTCCATTATAAATGAAACATTTTCCGCACTCAGAACATGAATAAGGATGATAACCTGTGTGAGTTCTCTGGTGTGTAACAAGGTGTCCTTTACTAATGAAAGATTTCCCGCACTCTGAACATGGATAGGGACGTTCACCTGTGTGAATTCTCTGATGGTTTATAAGGTCTCCATTCTGACTGAAACATTTCCCGCACACTGAACATGAATAAGGACGCTCACCTGTGTGAATTCTCTGGTGTTTAACAAGGCCTCCTTTAGTATTGAAAGATTTCCCGCACTCTGAACAAGAAAAAAGATGCTCACCTGTGTGAATTCTCTGGTGTTTAACAAGGTCTCCTTTATCATTGAAAGATTTCCCGCACTCTGAACATGAATAAGGATTCTCCCCTGTGTGAATTCTCTGGTGTTTAACAAGGTCTCCTTTATATTTGAAAGATTTCCCGCACTCTGAACATGAATAAGGACGCTCACCTGTGTGACTTCTCTGGTGACTATGCAGCTTGGAATTAGTATTAAAACATTTGCCACACTCTAGGCATGAAAAGGGGCGCTCACCTGTGTGACTTCTCCAGTGTTCTAGAAGGTTTCCTTTATGCATGAAACATTTCCCACACTCTGAACAAGAAAAAGGACGCTCACCCGTGTGAATTCTTTGGTGTAAAACGAGGCGATCTTTTGTTATGAAAGATTTTCCGCACTCTGAACATGAATAGGGACGCTCACCTGTGTGAATTCTTTGGTGTAAAACGAGGCGTCCTTTTATTATGAAAGATTTTCCGCACTCTGAACATAAATAGGGACGCTCACCTGTGTGAATGCTTTGGTGTAAAACGAGGCGTTCTTTTAATATGAAAGATTTTCCGCACTCTGAACATGAATAGGGACGCTCACCTGTGTGAATTTTCTTGTGCCTAAGAAGTAACCGTTTTTTTGCAAACAATTTCCCACACACTGAACATGACAATGAACTCTCTTCTGTGGGAACTCCTTCATGGCTTAAAGAAGATTCCTTGGGAATAGAAGGATCTATTGAAGTATCTGTACTGTGAGATCCTATAGTCTTGGTGTGGGATCCATCAGAAGATTCCTCAGGATTAGAGGGATCCATTGATCTCCCCAATTGGGAAGGTCTGGGTTGTATATTTGGAGTAACGGGATTTCCTCCTGGAGAATATTGTACAATGTTATTATCTTCTGCTTTATAATCTGGAGATACAATGAGATGTTCCTCAGAGGTATTCCGGACATTGTGTCCACCTGTTGAGAAAAAATGTAACATTAAATGTTATAACCTTCCATTCAGGAGTCATATATGTTGGTCCGTCACCAAATAATTTATAAGAGCTCTGGCATGGATTTGAAGGCAATTAGAAGAGAAAAATATGAATACAAGCAATAGAGGTTTCGGTTTCATAAAAAAAAAAAAGGATTTGTTGTTACCCACCGTAAAATCTGTTTCTCTGGGTTCATTGATGGACACAGCTCCTTCTTCTTTATCCATTACCAAACAGGGTTTTATAGCCCCACCTACAGGAGTAGGACACTAGGCAAAAAAATAAAGACTCTGCACTTCCTATGGGCAGTCTTCTCTGGGCATAAAAACTCCTTCTCTGCTATAGGCCTCCAGACAGTCACAAGCAATGTTGAAGGAGAATTTCCATAGAGGGGGTGGGTGCTGTGTCCGTCAATGAGCTCAGAGAAATGGATTTTACGGTGAGTAACAAAAAAAATTCTGTTTTCTCTCACGTTCGTTGAAGGACAGAGCTCCTTCTTCTTTATCCATTACCAAACAGGAATGTCCCCAAACAGTGACCGAATGAAGGTGGGAAAACCAACCAATGGAGAAGAAACCCAGGACAACCTACCAATCACTCAGAGAAGTGCCCAAGAGTCCTAAAAAGCAGCCTGCAAAACCTTGAGGCCAAAACTAGCATCAGAAGATGCCGACACCTCAACTCAACAGAGCTAATAAAAGTGCAGCAATATGGACTATGATTGCAACAAACAGCTTTTCCCTGCGATATTGAGGTGGCAACGAGGGTCAGTTTATATGGCCATAGTTATGTGTGTAGTAAGACTGATTTAGAATTTCAGCTAAGAATCATATTTCTTGTAGTTCATGTTGAAACTACTTATGACAGGTTGTGGTTCCTCTTTTTGTGCAAGAGCATACTGCAGAGAAACGAAAGTTTTACATAAGGTTTAAAAATATATATGTTTTGCAGAACCTGTCTGGATTAGCATGCGTAGGTTGATTTAGGTTGATTGTTAAAAGGTTAGAATGTTTTGTATAACGGAAGTGTACCGCCTGTTCGCTTGTGACGCAATATGCTGAAAATTATATGTACACTGTATGAACTGTATCTGACACTCTTGACATGTAGACACTAGGGATGAGCTTCGAGTTCGAGTCGAACTCATGTTCGACTCGAACATTGGCTGTTCGCAAGTTCGCCGAACAGCGAACAATTTGGGGTGTTCGCGGCAAATTCGAATGCTGCGGAACACCCTTTAAAAGTCTATGGGAGAAATCAAAAGTGCTAATTTTAAAGGCTTATATGCAAGTTATTGTCATAAAAAGTGTTTGGGGACCTGGGTCCTGCCCCAGGGGACATGGATCAATGCAAAAAAAAGTTTTAAAAACGGCCGTTTTTTCAGGAGCAGTGATTTTAATAATGCCTAAAGTCAAACAATAAAAGTGTAATATCCCTTTAAATTTCGTAGCTGGGGGGTGTCTATAGTATGCCTGTAAAGAACAGTCTAACAGCAAAATGACATTTCGAAGGAAAAAAAGCCATTTAAAACTACCCGCGGCTATTGCATTGCTGACAATACACATAGAAGTTCATTGATAAAAACGGCATGGGAATTCCCCACAGGACAACCCCAAACCAAAATTAAAAAAAAAAAAATGACGTGGGAGTCCCCCTAAATTCCATACAAGGCCCTTCAGGTCTGGTATGGATATTAAGGGGAACCCCGGCCAAAATTTAAAAAAAAAATGACGTGGGGTTCCCCCTAAATTCCATACCAGACCCTTCAGGTCTGGTATGGATTTTAAGGGGAACCCCGCGCCCCAAAAAAAAAAAAAAACGGCGTGGGGTCCCCCCAAAAATCCATACCAGACCCTTATCCGAGCACGCAACCTGGCAGGCCGCAGGAAAAGAGGGGGGGACGAGAGTGCGGCCCCCCCTCCTGAACTGTACCAGGCCACATGCCCTCAACATTGGGAGGGTGCTTTGGGGTAGCCCCCCAAAACACCTTGTCCCCATGTTGATGAGGACAAGGGCCTCATCCCCACAACCCTGGCCGGTGGTTGTGGGGGTCTGCGGGCGGGGGGCTTATCGGAATCTGGAAGCCCCCTTTAACAAGGGGACCCCCAGATCCCGGCCCCCCCCCCTGTGTGAAATGGTAAGGGGGTGCTTACCCCTACCATTTCACTAAAAAACTGTCAAAAATGTTAAAAATGACAAGAGACAGTTTTTGACAATTCCTTTATTTAAATGCTTCTTCTTTCTTCCTTCATCTGGTTCTTCTGCCTCTTCTGGTTCTTCCTCCGGCGTTCTCGTCCAGCATCTCCTCCGCAGCGTCTTCTATCTTCTTCTCCTCGGGCCGCTCCGCACCCATGCATGGGGGGAGGCTCCCGCTCTTCTCTTCATCTTCTCCTTCATCTTCTTCTCTTCTTCCTTTTTCTCTTCTTCATTTTCTTCTCGGGGCCGCTCCGCACCCATGCTGGCATGGAGGGAGGCTCCCGCTGTGTGACGGCGTCTCTTCGTCTGACGGTTCTTAAATAACGGGGGGCGGGGCCACCCGGTGACCCCGCCCCCTCTGACGCACGGGACATGATGGGACTTCCCTGTGGCATTCCCCGTGACGTCACAGGGAAGTCCCGTCATGTCACCGCGCGTCAGAGGGGGGCGGATAAGGGTCTGGTATGGATCTTTGGGGGGACCCCACGCCGTTTATTTATTTTTTTGGCGCGGGGTTCCCCTTAAAATCCATACCAGACCCCAGGTCTGGTATGGAATTTAGGGGGAACCCTACGTCATTTTTTTTTTAAATTTTGTCCGGGGTTCCCCTTAATATCCATACCAGACCTGAAGGGCCTTGTATGGAATTTAGGGGGACTCCCACGTCATTTTTTTTTTTTTAATTTTGGTTCGGGGTTGCCCTGTGGGGAATTCCCATGCCGTTTTTATCAATGAACTTCTATATGTATTGTCGGCAATGCAATAGCCGCGGGTAGTTTTAAATGGCTTTTTTTCCTTCGAAATGTCATTTTGCTGTCAGACTGTTCTAAACATGGGAAACATGCGCCCCTTTACAGGCATACTATAGACACCCCCCAGCTACGAAATTTAAAGGGATATTACACTTTTATTGTTTGACTTTAAGCATTATTATAATGACTGCTCCTGAAAAAACGGCCGTTTTTAAAACTTTTTTTTGCATTAATCCATGTCCCCTGGGGCAGGACCCAGGTCCCCAAACACTTTTTATGACAATAACTTGCATATTAGCCTTTGAAATTAGCACTTTTGATTATTCATGTTCGTGTCCCATAACGGTGTTCGCGTGTTTGAACGAACTTTTTTCCTGTTCGCATGTTCTGGTGCGAACCGAACAGGGGGGTGTTCGGCTCATCCCTAGTAGACACTAGTCGGGTCAGGAGTGTCCATTCTTTTTGCCCAAAAAGATGGAATAACTCTCCCATACCAGAGTTCTTTGTCCAACAATGTCATTCAACGATATCCTGCCTTAAACCTGCTACTTTAATATCTCTGTGCCATATTATCCCTCTAGTGTCCAGCGTTATCAGACTGACATCATATTTGTGCGCTCAACCAAAGAGATTGTAGGATTTGTAGTTCCATCAGACGGCTGTTTCCCTGCATGACTATGCATCCGGACTACATATCCCAGGGATCTTTGCTACCACCATTGATGTTGCTGGGAAGAACTATAAAATGAACCAGAGACCAGCCTCATGCGCTCTTCCTCCTGGGCCTCGTGTGTGAAGGATCTCCTCGCGCAGGGAGAGTGAGGTCGCGGCCTACCACGCGGTCTACAGCATACCCGACAATAACAAGCCAGTGAGTGAACTTGGGCCAACCAAATTAATGGCTCAGGTAGCTCAAGCTCAAACCCAGATGTATCATGCCTTGATGTGGGTGATGGAGACCCAGGCGAAGGTTCAAGAACAAGGGACCTGTCAAGGGGAACCAAAGTCTCCCCAAGGGCGAGAGAAAAGATGTTATGGATGTGGGGAGGTTGGACACTTTCGGGCCGAGTGTCCTAAGGCCGGCATCAGCCCTCAATTACTCATGGATGTTATGAAAGCTTTACAGAAATTACTCTTCCCAAAACTGGCAGGAAACTTCAGGGGACATCAGTGAAGGAGCTAGTTGAGAGTCCCGGGGGAAGACTGAGCTCCAAGGCCAAAGAGATCCAAGAAGAAAAAGGGACGCAAGCCACCTGCTGCTCCTCCCCTCACTGCACCAAAGGAAAGACCTAAGAAGAAAAGGGTACACAAGCCACCTGTTGCCCTACCCTTTCCTTCTTTCCTTGCTATGAAAAACAAAAGAAACTAAACCCTAAAGGAAGGAGAGACGGAGACAGGAAATCAATGCACACCTTACTGAGAGAATAGTAAGACCAACTCCGCTACTTCCAAAGAGACTGATTAGGGCCCAAACTATAGAGTCATCCGCTGAAAATCTAGCAAAGAACCTGGGGGCCTTCCCCTATAGTCTCGATACAAGTAAAGGGCAGCTATACTCAAGCCCTACTAGATACGGGAGGCTAGGTGACGTTGCTGTACCGAGATTTTAATCACAAGTACCTGAAGCATATCCCTTTGTGCAAACTTGAGGAGTTAAAGATTTGGGGCATAGGGACCCAGAAATGCCCATACGATGGGTACATACCCATCAAGATAACCTTTAAAACTTCCCTGGCTGGAAAACCAGAGACTTTTGACACATTGGCTGTTGTCTGCCCCCGACCTCCTGGGGCAGGCCAAAATTCTTTGTTGATAGGCACCAACACCAATCTTGTGAGGAGCCTACTCACTCCACTGGCCCTGGAGGGTGCTCTAGTAGGGAAGATCCACCCTCAGCTGCAACAGGCCTTTCAGCAAGTGTTGTAGGAAAAGAAGGCCCCTCTGGAAGGATTAGGAAGGCTGTGGCGATTGGATGCCCACGAAAAGGTATTGCTGCCGGGCGAGAGGGTCTGCTTGAAGGCCACTGTTAAGCTATCATGGGACCTGTCGGGTCCTTATGTGGCGGTGGAAGCTGATTCAGCAGAAGAGGATGTTGGTATAGAATTGTTTCCGGAGATCATACCCACCAAGGCCTTATTAAGGAGCGGGCGGCGAATCCCTGTTAGTGTGAGGAACGTCACCGGTCACCCAATTAGTCTGAGGCCTCAGGTGGTGATTGGGAAAGTGAGTGTGCTGCCACCCCAGTGACGGGGATGATCTAGTTCAGAAGGCAAATGGAAGAGAGACCACTGTCCATTACCCAAATCTACCCTCAGGATGGGCGGAGGAGAAGATTAAAGCCCAATTAGCCCGATGGGAGAAGATGTTCTCCAAAGATGACTTTGATGTGGGCTGCGCCAGGAGTGCCCAACATCAAATTCAGCTAACTGAAGACAAACCTTTTCGCAAAAGGGCCAGGCGAATCCCTTTGTGTGATCTGGAGGACCTTAGAGAACAGCTGGCTGAGCTGAAGAAGTCTTGGGTCATTAAGGAATCCAGGAGCCCTTATGCATCCCCGATTTGTGGTAGTGAGAAAGAAGAATGGGTCCCTCTGGATGTGTATTGACTACCGAACCTTGAACTAAATGACTATCCCAGACCAGTACACAACCCCCCCCCCCCCCCCCCCGCATAGAAGAGGCCCTGCAATGTCTATCTGGGGCCAAGTGGTTCAGTGTGCTGGATCTAAAGAGTGGATACTATCAGATACCCATGCATCCAGATGACTGAGAAAAAACGGCCTTCATCAGCCCTCTAGGAGGGACTGAAGCTGTCGTTAGAGAAATGCCAGTTCTACTAGACCTTGGTTACATACATTGGGCATGTAGTTTCAGCCGAGGGGATAGCTACTGACCCTCAGAAGTTGGTGACCGTTACTTCTTGGCCTCGCCCGAGCACCGTCACTGAATTGAGGTAGTTTCTGAGATTCTGTTCCTATAATAGGAGTTTCGTAAAGAACTTCTCACAGATTGCTCAATCATTGAACAAACTCTTACAGAAACAGATGGAAGGGGATCCGCAGAATGTCCAGAAGGGAGGCCCCAGGAGGCCACGGGAATCTATCTAGGAACAATGGACGGTGAAGTGTGAAAAGGCTTTTGAACGTCTGAAGGGGGGCCTTGTGGAAGCACCAGTGCTGGCCTACGCGGACCCATCCAAGCCTTTGCACATGGATGCCAGCAGAGATGACCTTAGGGGAATGCTGTACCAAGAGTCGGAGGGAAGACTTTGCCCCCCCCCCCCCCGAGAAGAACTATCCTGTACACACATTGGAGTTCTTGGCCCTCAAGTGGGCAGTGGTAGATAACCTATGTGACTATCTGTACGGGGCCACTTTTGTGGTGAAGACGGATATTAACCCTTTGACTTACCTTTTGCCCACTGCCAAGCTGGATGCCACTGGACATCGGTGGTTGGCTGCTCTGTCTGAGTTTCGGTTCAGTCTGAAATACCCACCAGGAGTGGGAAATTATGACGCTTATGCCCTTCCCGAAGACCCCATACCACAAATGCTGGCCAGAAGAGTTGGGTCCACTTACCTCTGGAAGGAGTATTAGCTGTATGTCAAGGAGTTGAGCATTAAGCATAGAGGGGCGATAGGAGTTGAAGCTGTGGGAGTCACTTTTGCTGGAGTACCCAAATATTACTGTTATTTGACACAAGTGCGCAGTCAAGGCTTGCCTCAACTGACAAGAGAAGATATGAGGGGGGACCAACTGGAAGACCTGTTGGGAAAGCTTCTGAAGAAGTCTCTATCTGTTTGAGACCTTCAGATGCTGTTGAATAGTTCCATTGAGGGAGCAAAAGTAGTCCATAGAGAGTGGGAACAAATGCGATTAGAGGATGGAGTCATATACCAGAGAGCCCCTTCTGAAGAGCCAGAGGGTGTTCATCAACTGTTCCTCCCTGAGAAACACTGACTAAAGGTATTAACTGCCATTCATGATGATCATGGTCATTTTGGCCCGGACAGAACCTTCAAGTTAGTCAGGGATCGATTCTATTGGCCATCCATGAGAGCTGAGGTGGAAAGCTATTGTCGCTCTTGCATCAGGTGCATTCAGAGAAAGACTTTACCCGGCAGAGCAGCCCCAATGGGTCATCTCCAGAGTCAAGGGCCAATGGAGTTGGTGTGCATTGATTTCTTGTGTTTGGAGCCTGACTTGAGTGGACAAAGTAATGTCCTGGTTGACAGATCATTTCACCCGCTATGCTCAAGCTTTCCCCACTAGGGATCAGCAAGCCAGTACTATAGCAAAAACCCCGGTGGAAAAGTTCTTCATTCATTACGGGCTGCCCCAACACCTACACTCAGACCAAGATCAGGACTTTGAGAGCAAGTTAATCAGAAGATTATGCGAACTCTTGAGTATAAAGAAATCCAGAACCACTCCTTACCACCCTCAAAGGGGATCTGTAACCTGAGCGTTTTAACCTTACCCTGCTGAATATGTTGGGAATCCTTCCCTCAGAGAAGAAAAAGCATTGGGGAGACTATATAGCTGCAGTACTCCAATGACTCTACTGGGTAGCCCCCCTACAGACTAATGTTAGGAAGAGAAGCTTGTTTACCAGTGGCTTTTGGAACATCGTTAGATCATACCTCCCAGGCCTCCTACGGGGGGGTATGTCGACAGGCTTCAGAAGAATCTGAAGATGGCCTATGAGAAAGCCAAGGAAGCGTCCACCACCAGAGAACAGAGGAACAAGAAAAACTTTGATCTTAAAGTAAGGGTTCAGGACCTACAACCCGGAGATCGAGTGTTGTTACTCAATCTAGGAGTGCCTGGGAAGCATAAACTGGCTGATAGATGGTGCTCTCAACCTTACATTGTCTGTAAACGATTATTCGGGCTCCCTGTGTAGGGATGAGCTTTGAGTTCGAGCCAAACTCATGTTCGACTCGAACATCGGCTGTTCGTCAGTTCGCCGAACAGCGAACAATTTGGGGTGTTCGCGGCAAATTCGAATGCCGCGGAACACCCTTTAAAAGTCTATGGGAGAAATCAAAAGTGCTAATTTTAAAGGCTTATATGCATGGTATTGTCATAAAAAGTCTTTGGGGACCCGGGTCCTGCCCCAGGGGACATGTATTAATGCAAAAAAAAGTTTTAAAAACGTCAGTTTTTTCGGGAGCAGTGATTTTAATAATGCTTAAAGTCAAACAATAAAAGTGTAATATCCCTTTAAATTTCGTACCTGGGGGGTGTCTATAGTATGCCTGTAAAGGGGCGCATGTTTTCCGTGTTTAGAACAGTCTGACAGCAAAATGACATTTCAAAGGAAAAAAGTCATTTAAAACTACTCGCGGCTATACTGAATTGCCGGCCCAACAATACACATAAAAATGTATTGATAAAAACAGCATGGGAATTCCCCACAGGGGAACCCCGAACCAAAATTTAAAAAAAAATTACGTTAGGGTCCCCCTAAATTCCATACCAGGCCCTGTGTGGATATTAAGGGGAACCCCGGGCAAAATAAAAAAAAAATTGGCATGGGGTCCCCCTCAAAATCCATACCAGACCCTTCAGGTCTGCTATGGATTTTAAGGGGAACCCCGCGCCAAATTTTTTTTAAAAAATGGCGTGGGGTACCCCCAAAAATCCATGCCAGACCCTTATCCGAGCACACAACCTGGCAGGCCGCAGAAAAAGAGGGGGGGACGAGAGAGCGCCCCCCCCTCCTGAACCATACCAGGCCACATGCCCTCAACATTGGGAGCGTGCTTTGGGGGTAGCCCCCCAAAGCACCTTGTCCCCATGTTGATGAGGACAAGGGCCTCATCCCCACAACCCTGGCCCGGTAGTTGTGGGGGTCTGCGGGCAGGGGGCTTATCGGAATCTGGAAGCCCCCTTTAACAAGGGGACCCCCAGATCCCGGCCCTCCCCCCTGTGTTAAATGGTAAGGGGGTACCCCTACCATTTCACAAAAAAAAATGTCAAAAATGTTAAAAATGACAAGAGACAGTTTTTGACAATTCCTTTATTTAAATGCTTCTTCTTTCTTCTATTTTCTATCTTCTTTCTTCCTCCATCTTCTTCTTCTTCTGGTTCTTGTTCTTCTGGATCTTCTTGTTCTTCTGGTTCTTCATCCGGTCTTCTCGTCCGGCATCTTCCTCAGCGGCGCCGTCTTCACTTCATCTTCTTTCCTCGGGCCGCACCGCATTCACGATTGGATGGGAGGCTCACGCTGTGTGACTTTTCTCTTCTTCTGACAGTTCCTAAATAATGGAGGGCGACAGACCCCGCTCCCTTCTGACGCAGGGCGGGTGACCCCGCCCCCCTCTGACGCACGGGGACTTCCCTGTGGCATTCCCTGTGATGTCAGAGGGGGCGGGGTCAACCGCCCTGCGTCAGAGGGGGCGGGGTCACCCACCCTCCGTTATTTAAGAACTGTCAGCAGAGGAGAAGAGTCCCATAGCGGGAGCCTCCCATCCAATCGTGGATGCGGAGCAGCCCAAGGAAAGAAGATGAAGTGAAGACGGCGCCGCTGAGGAAGATGCCGGACGAGAAGACCAGATGAAGAACCAGAAGAACAAGAAGAACCAGAAGAACAAGAACCAGAAGAAGAAGAGATGGAGGAAGAAACCGAAGGAAGATAGAAGAAAGAAGGTAGAAAATAGAAGAAAGAAGAAGCATTTAAATAAAGGAATTGTCAAAAACTGTCTCTTGTCATTTTTAACATTTTTGAATTTTTTTTTGTGAAATGGTAGGGTACCCCCTTACCATTTCACACAGGGGGGAGGGCCTGGATCTGGGGGCCCCCTTGTTAAAGGGGGCTTCCAGATTCCGATAAGCCCCCTGCCCGCAGACCCCCACAACCACCGGGCCAGGGTTGTGGGGATGAGGCCCTTGTCCTCATCAACATGGGGACAAGGTGCTTTGGGGGCTATGGCAATGTTGAGGGCATGTGGCCTGGTATTGTTCAGGAGGGGGGGGGCGCTCTCTCGCCCCCCTCTTTTCCTGCGGCCTGCTAGGTTGCGTGCTCGGATAAGGGTCTGATATGGATTTTTGGGGGTACCCCACGCCATTTTTTTTTTTAAATTAGCGCGGGGTTCCCCTTAAAATCCATACCAGACCTCAAGGGTCTGGTATGGATTTTGAGGGGGACCCCACGCCAATTTTTAAAAAAAAATTTGGCCGGGGTTCCCCTTAATATCCACACCAGACCTGAAGGGCTTGGTATGGAATTTAGGGGGACCCCCATGTCATTTTTTTTTTAAATTTTGGTTCGGGGTTCCCCTGTGGGGAATTCCCATGCCGTTTTTATCAATGAACTTTTATGTGTATTGTCGAGCCGGCAATTCATTAATAGCCGCGAGTAGTTTTAAATGACTTTTTTCCTTTGAAATATCATTTTGCTGTCAGACTGTTCTAAACACGGGAAACATGCGCCCCTTTACAGGCATACTATAGACACCCCCCCCAGGTACGAAATTTAAAGGAATATTACACTTTTATTGTTTGTCTTTAAGCATTATTAAAATCACTGCTCTCGAAAAAAACAGCAGTTTTTAAAACTTTTTTTGCATTTATACATGTCCCCTGGGGCAAGACCCGGGTCCCCAAACACTTTTTAGGACAATACCATGCAAATTAGCCTTTAAAATCAGAACTTTTGATTTCGAACGTTCGAGTCCCATAGACTTCAATGGGTTTCTAAAGTTCGTGCGAAGTTTTGGTCTGTTCGCAAGTTCTGGTGTGAACTGAACCGGGGGGTGTTCGGCTCATCTTTATCCCTGTGTACCAAATTTGGCCTGAGGGTAAGATTGGCCCCCTGAAGACTTGGCACCAAAAACATCTGTTACCTATATCCAAGGCTGTTCGAGTACCTCCATCTCCTTTCATATGGTGTATAGTATCTCCTCCCCATTTGTTAGGAATATGACATTATATTGAGGATGAGAATGGAGATGGACCTTTCATATGGTATACAGTGTCTCCTCCTCATTTGTTGGGAACATGATGTTATATTGAGGAATGGAGATGGACCTTTCATATGGTGTACAATATCTACACCTCATTTGTTGGGCACAATAAACATGATACATTGGGTGGTGTGGTGAATACGTCAATTAATTTCTTGCTGTTGATGGTTAAAGTGTAAGCAAACTTCCTTTGCTGACTATTACCCATAACTAAGCCTATAATAAGGCTTACTAATAGGTAGTGTAAATATCTCCTAAACTTTCACGTTTATGAGATATTTACAGTACATGCAGTCAGTGACATCACTGGTGCATGCGCTCTGAAGGAACGGCCACCCGTGCCATTCCTTCAGAGCCCTGTGCCATGAACAGCAGCTCCCACACGCCCAGAAGCAAGACGGGTGAAGATGGCAGCACTTGCAGCCAGCGGGTAAACAAAAAAATGTCCAGCGGTATACAACCGCTTTAAAGTTTCTCAGTATTTCCTTTACTGGAAGGATGTGATGATCTCTATTTTGTACATGAGCAGCAAACTTTGTGTGTGACTAATTAAAAAAAATCTTTTTTATATGGAAGGGGAGCCTTGTTTTTAGAGCTGTGTGGATAAGTGAAAGTCTTGTTCTAGATGACTTTACCCAATATATACAAATGAGGGATGGTGTGATCTTCCTGTGTGGAATACAGAGGATGGGGACATCTCTCTGGTGGGTTCCAATTACTGGATCCATCTGTAGGAAACACACACACTGACTGAATACATTGTTTCTATGTGTTTATCAGATGATGGGGGATCTAGGTGGACCCTCCGTACTGCTCTCTCCTTTACAATAAAGTGTCCTCTTACCCGGTAATGTGAGGGGCAGCTGATTGTCCATCATGATGTCCTTGTAGAGATCCTTGTGTCCTTCTAGATACTCCCACTCCTCCATGGAGAAATAGACAGTGACATCCTGACACCGTATAGGAACCTGACACACACAATGATACAGTCACCATCCAGACACATCCCTTGTCTGTTACTGGATAATGTCCCAGAATTCCCAGCACAACTCACCTCTCCTGTCAGCAGATCAATGATCTTGTTGGTGACCTCTAGAATGTGCGGCTCGTTATTTTTCTGTAGGGCTAGGAGAGGTGGTGGATGCATGGAGATGGGGCCTTGTCTTTCTCTTTGTCTTATGGACTTCATAACTACAGTACAGTCCTGTAATATACATCAATTAATAGCATATCAGAATCATCTTCACATGACAAGACAGGTCTATGTTTTAATAAAAGTGTTAAGAATTATTAAACACTCCCAGAATCCTCCTCACCTCTCCAGTCAGTAGACAGATGATCTCCAGTGTGAGTAATAATATCCCATTATGGAGATTATTTTTATTCATATTTACATAATTGAGAAGCTGTTGATTCTCCATCATGACGTCCTTGTAGAGATCCTTGTGTCCTTCTAAATACTCCCACTCCTCCATGGAGAAATAGACAGTGACATCCTGACACCTTATAGGAACCTGACACACACAATGATACAGTCACCATCCAGACACATCCTATGTCTATTACTGGATAATGTCCCAGAATTCCCGGCACCGCTCACCTCTCCTGTCAGCAACTCAGTGATCTTCTTGGTGACTTCTAGAATCTTCTTGGCACTGGTTACCTCTGTTGTCAGGCAGTGAGGTGGAGGCACTGTGATGGGTGATGTCCTGTGAACGCGGCTGCTTGGTGTTAATGGATCGCCAGATATTTTTCTCACTACTTTATAATCCTGTGTAAAGAGAGAAAGTAACAATAATCACTACAGACATCCCAGAATCCTCCTCACCTCTCCGGTCAGGTCTATGTTTTATTAATAGAGATAAGAGTGATGTCATCCCTCAAACTCAACGGATCCAAAACAGAGCTTCTTCTCCTCCACGCAAACCGTAATACAAAAACGAAGAACCCTTGGACACCACCCACCATCCTTGGACAGACCGTCTCCCCAAGCACCAAAGCCAAAAGTCTCTGAGTCAGCTTTGACTCAGAAATGTCGATGGATGCACAAATAGGATCGGTAGTCAGTAAATCTCACCATCTCCTTCGCCTACTACATAGACTCGTCCCCTACATTCCAGAAGAAGACAAAGCAGCAGTAGTTGGAACAATCATCAATTCGCGGCTCGACTACGCAAACTCCCTTTACATAGGACTACCTAAATACCAGATTGCACGCCTACAAGTCACCCAAAACACTGCAGCAAGACTGGTAACAGGAAAAAAACCCTGGGAATCCATCTCCCCATCCCTGAGGAGCCTACATTGGCTAACCGTAAAGGACCGGATCACGTTCAAGACCCTGTGCCTCACCCATAAATGCACTCAAGGAAACGCTCCACAATACCTATGCGAGAAAATAAAACACTACACATCTAAGCGCAGTCTTCAATCAACTAACCAAAACCTCCTCCTCATTCCTAAGTCCCGCTACAAATCAAAGAGAGAACGAAGATTCGCAGTCCAAGGACCACGTTTATGGAACGCTCTATGTGCCAACATCCGCATGGAAGAAAATCATCGGGCCTTCAGAAAAAACCCCAAGACCCATCTCTTCTAAGAAACAGGAATAACAGCACGGATCAAGCGCCTTGAGGTGATTCAGTTCGCATTTGCAGCGCTATACAAATCTTTCATTCATTCATTCACATGACCTCCCACAATCCTCCTCACCTCTCCAGTCAGCAGGTAGATGATCTCCAGGGTGAGGTTCAATATCCTTTCAGTCATGTGATTTTGGCCCGTCTCCATCTTCACTGATGTGGTCATGTGATCTATAAAGGACTCTCCTCTCTGTAGACAGATAATAAACTGAGAAATATCTGGACTGTACTGGGACAAAAAATATCTGCACAGTGTTCCTCCATAGTTCTACAACAAAAAAAAAAAAAGAAATTGCACTAGGTGCTAAATATAAATGATAATAAAAACTGAAATGGGGGACCGTGAAGGAAGTCCTGCAGCTAAAACACAATAACCCCAATACAAGGGCACATGAAATATACAAAAAGAGGAACAGTGTAGTGCTGGACTAATGAAGAGGGACACATATATTGATATCTGTAATTATACAAGGACCCATAAAGTTATCATGAGTTAATAAGTGATACTAAACAATAATCAGTGTGATGCTGGTTTAAAGTGATCAGATGTGCATATATATAATGAAAACACATGTGAATTATTCATCTGAAATCTACATCATCATGAAATAATAAAAACACATACACAGAAGTGATGGTCCTTATAAATGTGAGTTCATACCCTAAAAGGTGTACATAAAAAAAAAAATACAAAAAAGTACAAAAAAATGGACAATAAAGTTCATAAGTGTCTCAAATAAAAAACTGAATCCAAAAAAAATCCAAAGAAGGCTATTGCAGGGTTCAGGGTTACATGATCCACCGTTAGTGCAGCCCACCACCAGATGGTAAAATTAAAGGCTTACCAGAAAGCCTGCGACCGCCCTTACTCAGGGGGGTCAATACAGGCTTAGTAGTGGAAAATATCCAGAGATGGTGTATTCCCTGGACCGTTCTCCCGCTCTTCTCACCAGACAAATGGTCCTCAGCAACGGGGACTCCAATGTGGAAAAGGTGCTCCCATAGATACCTTCAGTACTCCTTCTCGGGGGGGCCAGATATAAATGAGCCACAGATCCCAAGAGAAAAACAAAAGGGACTCCAATAGTGCAGATTGACTAAAAAAGGGGGCGATTTATTAAGCTAAAATACAGCAAAACCACTTCCAGCAAAAGTGACAGTGCAAAAACTCCTTAGCTGTTTAAAAACGGTTCGCGCATGCACGATGCGTGTCGGCGTTGTGACCCTACGGCCGTTTCGTCACAACTGACGTCATCAGGGGTATGTGACCACGCTCGCGCATGCGCTATAAATACACAAGCGCTACAGCGCCATAGCGCATTCATTGGCTGAAGGGGAACAGGGGCGGACATTAATCCAATATACATAATTGCTCCAATCTAATTAAAACTCCCATAGATTAAATACGTGAATGCTCATTGGGTATGGAAGAAATAATCAGAGACATTCATACAGGGCAGAGGTGTGTAATACACACTGTCATCTAGTGGCAAAAAAGGAGATATTCTCCAAAGTGAATTAGGTGCATAAATGCTCATTTAATGTGAAAAATAACTGTGTCATTCATACAGGGCAGAAGTGTATGATACACACTGCCATTTATTGACAAAAAGAGTGTTCTCCAATATAGGCAAACGCCAGAGAAACACAATTAAAAGTAAAATACTTCACATAATAAGTGCATAAAAAATGTTAAGTACAATGGGATAAATACGGGTGAGGTTAAATAACCCATCAGCCATGATGCATCACTGGCCAAAACACAAAAAAAACAAGATTACAATATATAAAAAATATATTGATGTAGACACTTGGCTTATCAAAATATATAAAAATTTGTTTAAAATTACATAAAATAAGGATTCTATTTATATAAAAAAAAATGATTTTCAGCTGTTGTTAATAAAACAATTAATGTCCCACTCTATGTTCAACCCATTTGGGGCATGAGAGCCAAGTCTATAGATCCAATTCGTTTCGGATCTAGAGATGGTTCTTTTCTCGTTACTGCCCCGCCAATGGGGAACATATTTCTCGATGCCAATAAAAACAGTTTCCTTAGGATACCTGTTGTGTACTGCATCATAGTGTCTAGAGACACTGTGTTTGTCGAAGCCCTGCTTAATATTGGTAATATGTTCTGCCAACCTCACGTTCGATTTCCTAATGGTACGGCCAACATACTCCAACCCACATGGACACCTAAGTAGGTATACCACACATTTAGTTGTACATGTGATGAGTGATTTAATGGAGTATGTGGTACCTGTACCACTAGATGTGAACTTGGTTAACCTTCTGTCACGTAATGAATTGATACGACAAACATTACATGTCCTGCAAGGGGAGAATCCCTTTAAATCCCCAAAAAATGTAGGGCGTGTGGGTGGAACTGGGATATTAGGTGCCAACAAATGTCTGAAGCTAGTGGCTCCCCTGAATAAAATTTGTGGTTTATCAGACAGTAGGGGTCCTAAGACTCGATCATTTTTAATGACAGACCAGTGTTTTTTAATTATCCTTTTAATGGCCCAATGTTGGCTTGAATAGGTCGTGAGGAAAGCTAACCCAAAGTCCTCCCTGTCCACTACCTGGGGAGGTTTATCACGTAGTAGTTCCTTACGCTCCCTATTCCCTATCTCCACAATCAGGGAATCTAGCATGGCAGCGTCATACCCTTTATTTAAAAACTTCGATTTCAAAGTTAGGGCTTCCCTGAGGAACTCGTTAGAATCGGAGCAATTTCATCTTAAACGCAGAAACTGGCCCTTAGATACAGCGGATAGCCAGGACTGATGATGGCAGGAGTCGAGTGGTATAAAACTACTCCTGTCAGTCGATTTGAAGTACGTCGAAGTAGTAATAACATTATTGATAACCGTAATGACCAAATCTAAAAAATGGATTTGAGTGGGACTAGCTTCATGGGTGAGTGTTATACCCCTATCATTATAGTTAAGGACAGACAGAAAAGCAGTCACAGAGTCGATGTCACCATCCCAAATGAATAGGACTACCTCTAGTAACATTTTAAACCTCAGCCTGCGCTCCAAGGGACGCAGGGGAGTACTAGGTCTGATGCACTTCAGAGGCCTTTCTCCTCCCCCCCATTCACGGGGAGGTGGGAGACCTCGGGGACGTCCTCACCAAATAAGGGGTAGAGGGGGAAGGAGGAACTCCTCTTCCCGATCACGTCATTGGTCTCCTTCATCCTGGAGACGACGGAATGACCGGGGAGTCCATCAAGATATTGGTAGTAACCAACCATATCATGATCCTTGTGGACAGAGGTTCCGGGAGGACCATCGTAATAACGATGGGGTATGTGATCACTATGGGGTCAATGTTGGGAACAGATTTTCCCCTTTACGTGATGGCATGAATGATAATGTATTAGGTCTGAGTAGGAACGGTAATCCTCTTGACTCCTCCCATAGCCGGCACACTGGAGATAACCATTTTAATTGGGATTTTCAGTTGGCTGGCAGAGGAAGGATCAAACGAAAGGGAGACGCAAAAGAGGGTGCAGAGGGGGTAGGAAACTTCACCCCAAAAAGGAGGAGGATATAAGTGGTATCATAAATTTAAGCACCAAGGAAATCTCTAAGGAAGAACTCTCCACTCTTAGTAAGGGTTTGAAGTTTGTCCCACCACGGAATCTTAACAAATTCCAAACGTTCATTGATGTGCAGAAATACACGCGCAAATTAAATATAAAAACGTATGTTTTAAGCAATCCTGCTAGACAGCTAAGTAGAGAAGCCTCTGTGGTGACACATTCAGGATTGAAAAATGCGTCACTCTTCAATCCTCCTAGCACTGCAGCACCGAACGTAACCATCTTTCGTGATTTGGTACTGAATGATCTAGCTAATTTAAACATTAGACCAGTACAAACCCAACATAACATCAGAGTTGGTTTGGAGGCTCTGAGTAATAGAAAGGATATCGTTATACGCCCCGCCGACAAAGGCGGAGCGATAGTTATCTTGGATCATGATTCCTATACCAACAAAATGTTGAGGATCCTTTCGGATACAAGTACGTATTCTCCTTTACCATCGGATCCAACCTCTGGTTTCAAGCGGGAACTTAAGGTCTTGATTGACAAAGGTCATAATTTGGGGATCCTTAATAAAAAAGAAAAGGAGTATTTGGTCCCCTAGCCCCTCGATTACTGGTGATGTACATATTACCGAAAATCCATAAGACCTTGATCAATCCACCAAGGAGGCCCATCATCAGTGGTATTGACTCTGTAACTTCACGTGTGGGGAAGTATATTGATTTTTTCTTACAACCACTGGTGATGGGCACCCCCTCTTACCTTAAGGATACTAAACATATCCTCAATATATTGAGTGAAATAGAGTGGAAGGCTACATACATGCTGGTGACAGCTGATGTCGCATCATTCTATACATCAATATCCCACAATTTAGGACATGAGGCTGTGCGCCACTTTCTCTATCGGGACTCCAGTATCTCCATCACGCAATGCAATTTCCTGATGGAGCTACTGGACTTCTCAATGGAACATAACCACTTTTGGTATGGTGGCACACATTATTTACAAACAAAGGGAGTGGCCATGGGAGCTAAATTTGCTCCCAGCATGGCCAACCTCTTCATGGCCAATTGGAAGGAGGATGTGGTCCTAAGTGACAGTCCACCCCAGTTGGTCATGTGGAGGAGATTTATTTATGATGTCCTATTCATTTGGGACGATGACATCGACTCTGTGACTGCTTTTCTGTCTGTCCTTAACAATAATGATAGGGGTATAACACTCACCCATGAAGCTAGTCCCACTCAAATCCATTTTTTAGATTTGGTCATTACGGTTGTCAATAATGTTATTACTACTTCGACGTACTTCAAATCAACTGACAGGAATAGTTTTATACCACTCGACTCCTGCCATCATCAGTCCTGGCTATCCGCTGTACCTAAGGGCCAGTTTCTGCATTTAAGACGAAATTGCTCCGATTCTAACGAGTTCCGCAGGGAGGCCCTAACTTTGAAATCAAAGTTTTTAAATAAAGGGTATGACGCTGCCATGCTAGATTCCCTGATTGTGGAGATAGGGAATAGGGAGCGTAAGGAACTACTACGTGATAAACCTCCCCAGGTAGTGGACAGGGAGGACTTTGGGTTAGCTTTCCTCACGACCTATTCAAGCCAACATTGGGCCATTAAAAGGATAATTAAAAAACACTGGTCTGTCATTAAAAATGATCGAGTCTTAGGACCCCTACTGTCTGATAAACCACAAATTTTATTCAGGGGAGCCACTAGCTTCAGACATTTGTTGGCACCTAATATCCTAGTTCCACCCACACGCCCTACATTTTTTGGGGATTTAAAGGGATTCTCCCCTTGCAGGAGATGTAATGTTTGTAGTATCAATTCATTACGTGACAGAAGGTTAACCGAGTTCACATCTAGTGGTACAGGTGCCACATACTCCATTAAATCACTCATCACATGTACGACTAAATGTGTGGTATACCTACTTAGGTGTCCATGTGGGTTGGAGTATGTTGGCCGTACCATTAGGAAATTGAACGTGAGGTTGGCAGAACATATTACCAATATTAAGCAGGCCTTCGACAAACACAGTGTCTCTAGACACTATGATGCAGTACACAACAGGAATCCTAAGGGAACTGTTTTTATTGGCATTGAGAAATATGTTCCCCATTGGTGGGGCAGTAACGGGAAAAGAACCATCTCTAGATCCGAAACAAATTGGATCTATAGACTTGGCTCTCATGCCCCAAATGGGTTGAACATAGAGTGGGACATTAATTGTTTTATTAACAACAGCTGAAAATAATTTTTTTTTATATAAATAGAATCCTTATTTTATGTAATTTTAAACAAATTTTTATATATTTTGATAAGCCAAGTGTCTACATCAATATATTTTGTATATATTGTAATCTTGTTTTTTTGTGTTTTGGCCAGTGATGCATCATGGCTGATGGGTTATTTAACCTCACCCGTATTTATCCCATTGTACTTAACATTTTTCATTCACTTATTAAGTGAAGTATTTTACTTTTAATTGTGTTTCTCTGGCTTTGCCTATCTTGGAGAACACACTTTTTGTCAATAAATGGCAGTGTGTAGCATACACTTCTGCCCTGTATGAATGACACAGTTATTTTTCACATTAAATGAGCATTTGTGCACCTAATTCACTTTGGAGAATATCTCCTTTTTTCCACTAGATGGCAGTGTGAATTACACACCTCTGCCCTGTATGAATGTCTCTGAGTATTTCTTTTATACCCAATGAGCATTCACGTATTTAATCTATGGGCGTTTTAATTAGGTTGGAGCAATTATGTATATTGGATTAATGTCCGCCCCTGTTCCCCTTCAGCCAATGAATGCGCTATGGCGCTGTAGCGCTTGTGTATTTATAGCGCATGTCCGAGCGTGGTCATGTACCCCTGATGACGTCAGTTCTGACGAAACGGCCGTAGGGTCACAACGCCGACACACATTGCGCATGCACAAACCGTTTTTAAACAGCTAAGGAGTTTTTGCACTGTCACTTTTGCTGGAAGTGGTTTTGTTGTATTTTAGCTTAATAAATCGCCCCCTTTTTTAGTCAATCTGCACTATTGGAGTCCCTTTTGTTTTTCTCTTGGGATCTGTGGCTCATTTATATCTGCCCCCCCCCGAGAAGGAGTACTGAAGGTATCTATGGGAGCACCTTTTCCACATTGGAGTCCCCGTTGCTGAGGACCATTTGTCTGGTGAGAAGAGC